>NC_086102.1:109387267-110001767 GCF_963921235.1 Mobula hypostoma | reverse complement strand
AGAGGGGGAGGGGGGGAGGGGAGAGGGGGAGGGGAGAGGGGGAGGGGAGAGGGGGAGGGGAGAGAGAACGAAAAATAAGAGTGTTGTTGATTGGCAGCAACTCCAGCCACCTTGTTCTGATCAGTAAAGCGGTCAGGGTTGTTTATTTGAATCAGACTCAGAAAGTGACTCAAGCAGACGTCAAACACGAGTGGAGATTCTGGGCTCTGTGCCTTCCAGACTTGCGTTAACACCCTCACTCACCCACCCATAGGAGGACTGCCAATGAAGAATTTCCAACCATGTGACATTACATCAAGTCTACACTGTGGAATCAAGCTGTTCAGCCCTATCAGCTGTTAGCAGAGGCTGGACAAGCTCGGGTAACAGACAAAACGTTGGAGAGACTCAGCAGGTCTGGCATCACCTATAGAGGGGAATAATCACAAGAGATTCTGCAGATGCTGGAAATCCAAAGCAACACACACAAATTGCTGGAGGAACACAGCAGGTCAGGCAGCGTCTATGGAGGGAGTTGGACAGCCGATGCTTCAGGCCAAGACCTTCCTCAGGACAAACTTGGGGCTGTTTTGTCAGGAGCAGTGAGCAGCCAGAAATCACTGAACACATTTACAATGCTAACAAAACATAGTGAATATAGGGAGTTAGGCAGAAGGTTAAACACAACATCTCAAGGGCTGTAATCTCTGGATTACTGGCAACCTCGCTTCAGGACAAATGTAGGAAAACTTAAGTATATTGACTGTTACGTAAAGGATCCCACCCATCCCACTCGTGGACAGTGTGTCCCACTCCCCTAAGGGAAGAGCAACTCAGCATCCAAGCCAGGACCACTGGGCTCAAAAACAGTTACTTCCTCCAAGCTATCAGGCTGATCAGCACCTTCGCACCGCACCATCTCTCCATCCACATCACCTCGCGCCACTCTACGTGCATACAATCAGTTCTTTGTACATTGCATTTTATAGGACTGCTTCTATATGAATAATTATGTTTTTACTGGGTTCTTCATGCTTATTGTCTTTATGCTGCACCTGATCTGGAGTAACAAACATCTGTTTCCCTACCTGCTCCTTATTACACCTTTCCAGGAGCAGATAGGGAAACAGATCCTGGAAAGGTGTAATAATACGAGTTGTCGTGATGGGAGATTTTAATTTTCCAAATATCGATTGGCATCTCCCTAGAGCATGGGGTTTAGATGGGGTGGAGTTTGTTCGGTGTGTTCAGGAAGGTTTCTTGACACAATATGCCTACAAGAGGGGAGACTGTACTTGATTTGGTATTGGGAAATGAACCTGGTCAGGCGCCAGATCTCTCAGTGGGAGAGCATTTTGGAGATAGTGATCATAATTCTATCTCCTTTACAATAGCATCGGAGAAAGATAGGAACAGACAAGTTAGAAAAGCGTTTAATTGGGGTAAAGGGAATTATGAGGCCATCAGGCAGGAAATTGGAAGCTGAAATTGGGAACAGATGTTCTCAGGGAAAAGTACGGAAGAAATGTGGCAAATGTCCAGGGGATATTTGTGTGAAGTTCTGCCTTGGTATGTTCCAATGAGACAAGGAAGTTATGGTAGGGTATAGGAACCGTGGTGTACAAAGGTCATAATAAATCAAGCTTACAAGAAGTTCAGAGAGCTAGGTAATGTTAGGAATCTAGAAGATTATAAGGCTAACAGGAAGGAGCTTAAGAAGGAAATTAGGAGAGCCAGAAGGGGCCATGAGAAGGCCTTGGCGGGCAGGATTAAGGAAAACCCCAAGGCATTCTACAAGTATGTGAAGACAAAGAGGACAAGACGTGGAAGAATAGGATCAATCAAGTGTGACGTATCAAGGGTGGGAATAAAGGAATCTTACTCTGATTGGTTGCCGGTTACTAGTGGTGTTCCGCAGGGGTCGGTGTTGGGGCCGTTTCTTTTTACAATGCATATCAATGATTTAGATTATGGATTAAATGGTTTTGTGGCTAAATTTGTGGATGACACCAAGATACGTGGAGAAGCAGGAAGTGTTGAAGAAACGGCAAGGTTGGTCAGTTTAGGAGAGTGGGCAAAGAAATGGCAGATGAGATACAATGTTGAGAAATGTACGGTTGTACATTTTTGAAGAAGAAATAATCGGGCAGATTATTATTTAGATGGGGAGAAAATTCAAAAATCAGAAGTGCAAAGGGACTTGGGGCTCCTGGTGCAGGATACCCTAAAGGTTAACCACCAGGTTGGATCGGCGGTAAGGAAAGCGAATGTTATGTTGGCATTCATTTCAAGAGGAATAGTGTATAAGAGTAAGGAGGTGTTGATGAGGCTCTATGTGACACTGGTGAGACCTCATTTGGAATACTGTCTGCGGTTTTGGTTCCCCTATCTTAGAAGGGATGTTCTGATGTTGGAGAGAGTTCAGAGAAGATTTACGAGGATGATTCCTGGAATGCAGGGGCTAACATATGAGGAGCGTTTATCAGTTCTTGGACTGTATTCATTGGAGTATAGAAGAATGAGAGGGAATCTCATAGAAACATTTCGAATGTTGGAAGGGTTGAACAGAATAGATGTGGAAAGGCCGTTTCCCTTGGTGGGTGAGTCCAGGACAAGAGGCCACAGTCTTAGAATTAGAGGGTACCCATTTAAAACAGAGATGAGGAGAAATTTTTTTAGCCAGAGGGTCGTGGATTTATGGAATTTGTTGCCACATACAGCTGTGGAGGCCCAATCATTGAGGGTGTTTAAGGAGGAGATTGATAGGTATCTAATTAGTCAGGGTATCAAGGGATATGGGGAAAAAGCCGGAAATTGGAACTAGATGGGAGAATAGTTTAGCTCATGGTGAAATGGTGGAGCAGACTCGATGGGCCGAACGGCCTACTTCTGCTCCTTTGTCTTGTGATCTTGTGACAGTGGGAAAGTATGTATGGAACCAGAGGAAATAGCAGAGGTACTTAATAAATACTTTACTTCAGTATTCACTATGGAAAAGGATCTTGGTGATTGTAGAGATGACTTGCAGCAGACTGAAAAGCTTGAGCATGTAGATATTAAGAAAGAGGATGTGCTGGAGCTTTTGGAAAGCATCAAGTTGGATGAGTCACCGGGACCGGATGAGATGTACCCCAGGCTACTGTGGGAGGCAAGGGAAGAGATTGCTGAGCCTCTGGCAATGATCTCTGTATCATCAATGGGGACGGGAGAGGTTCTGGAGGATTGGAGGGTTGCGGATGTTGTTCGCTTATTCAAGAAAGTGAGTAGAGATAGCTCAGGAAATTATAGACCAGTGAGTCTTACTTCAGTGGTTGGTAAGTTGATGAAGAAGATCTTGAGAGGCAGGATTTATGAACATTTGGAGGGGTATAATATGATTAGGAATAATCAGCATTGCTTTATCAAAGGCAGGTCGTGCCTTACGAGCCTGATTGAATTTTTTGAGGATGTGACTAAACACATTGATGAAGGTAGAGCAGTAGATGTAGTATATATGGATTTCAGCAAGGCATTTGACAAGGTACCCCATGCAAGGCTTATTGAGAAAGTAAGGGGGCATGGGATCCAAGGGCACATTGCTTTGTGGATCCAGAACTGGCTTGCCCACAGAAGGCAAAGAGTGGTTGTAGATGGGTCATATTCTGCATGGAGGTCGGTGACCAGTGGTGTGCCTCAGGGATCTGTTCTAGGACCCTTACTCTTCATGATTTTTATAAATGAGCTGGATGAGGAAGTGGAGGGATGGGTTAGTAAGTTTGCTGATGACACAAAGGTTGGAGGTGTTGTGGATAGTGTGAAGGGCTGTCAGAGGTTACAGCGGGATATTGACAGGATGCAAAACTGGGCTGAGAAGTGGCAGACGGAGTTCAACCCAGAAAAGTGTGAAGTGGCTCATTCTGGTTGGTCAAATATGATGGCAGAATATAGTATTAATGGTCAGACTCTTGGCAGTGTGGAGGATCAGAGGGATCTTGGGGTCCAAGTCCATAGGATGTTTAAAGCAGCTGCGCAGGTTGACTCTGTGGTTAAGAAGGCATATGGTGTATTGGCCTTCATCAATCGTAGAACTGAATTTAGGAGCCGAGAGGTAAAGTTGCAGCTATATAGGACCCTGGTCAGACCCCACTTGGAGTACTGTGCTCAGTTCTGGTCGCCTCACTACAGGAAGGATGTGGAAGCCATAGAAAGGGTGCAGAGGAGATTTACAAGAACGTTGCCTGGATTGGGGAGCATGCCTTATGAGAATAGTTTGAGTGAACTTGACCTTTTTTCCTTGGAGCGACGGAGGATGAGAGGTGACCTGATAGAGGTGTATAAGATGATGAGAGGCATTGATTGTGTGGATAGTCAGAGGCTTTTTCCCAGGGCTGAAATGGTTGCCATAAGAGGACACAGGTTTAAGGTGCTGGGGAGTAGGTACAGAGGAGACGTCAGGGGTAAATTTTTTTTATGCAGACAGTGGTGAGTGCGTGGAATGGGCTGCCGGCAACAGTGGTGGAAGCGGATATGATAAGGTCTTTTAAGAGACTTTTGGATAGGTACATGGAGCTTAGAAAAATAGAGGGCTATGGGTAAGCCTAAGGTAGGGACATGTTCGGCACAACTTTGTGGGCCGAAGGGCCTGTATTGTGATGTAGGTTTTCTATGTTTCTCTGTTTCTATTTTGCTTTCCTTTACACTCATATACTGAAGAATGACAATAAACACTGCTGAATCTTGACCTCACAATCTACTCTGTTATGACCTTGCAGCTTATTGTTTGCCTGCACATTCTCTGTAACTCTTTATTCTGTACTCAATTATTGTTTTAAAGTTCAAAAGTTCAAAGTAAAATTTATTATCAGAGTAAATAAATAAATAGCAATAGATAACGAGAGCGTGAAACAACAAGATAGAGTCCTTAAAGTGAGATCATTGGTTGTGGGAATATCTCAATAGATGAATGTAGTTATCCTCTTTTGTTCAAGACTTTGATTGGTGAGGGGTAGTAACTGTTCTTGAACCTGGTGGTGAGAGTCCTGGGGCTCTTGTACCTTTCTACCTGATGGTAGCAGTGAGAAAAGAGCATGGTCTGGGTGGTGAGGATCTCTGATGATGGATGCTGATTTTCCACGACAGTGTTTCTTGTAGATGTGCTCAATGGTTGGGAGGGTGTTACCCATGATGTACTGGGCTGAATCCACTGTCTTTTGTAGGATTTTCCACACAAAGGCATTGGTGTTCCCATACCAGGCCATAATGCAGCCAGTCAATACACTTTCCAACACACATCTATAGAAGTTTGTCAAGGCTTTTGACGGCATGGCAAATCTCCGCAGACACCTCAGGAAGCAGAGGCACTATCGTGCTTTCTTTTCAATAACATTTATATAATGGGTCCAGGACAGGTCCTCTAAGATAATGACACCCAGGACCTGGACCATAGCCCTCAATAGCCCTCCCATTCAAACCTCTCCTAAACGATGCAATTGAACCCACATCCACCACTTTTGTTGGCAGCTCCTTCCACACTCTCACCAACCACTGAAGTTCCCCTTCAGGTTCCTCTTAAACATTTCACCTTACACCCTTAACCCATGACCTCTAGTTCTAGTCTCATCCATCCTCAGTGGAAAAAGTCTGCCTGCATTTACCCTATCTATACCCTTATAATCTTGTATACCTCTATCAAATCTCCCCTCAATCTCTTACGCTCTAGGGAATAAAGTTCTAACCTATTCAAACCATCCCCTATAACTCAGGTCCTCAAGTTCCAGCAACATTCATGTAAATTTTTTCCGTACTCTTTCAATCTTCCTGTAGGTAGGTGACCAGTACTGCACACAGTACTCCAAATTAGGCCTCAGCAACAAATTATACAAATTCACCATAACATCCCAATTCCTGTAATCAATACTGATTTATAAAGGCCAATGTGCCAAAAGCTCTCGTTATGACTCTATACCGGTGAAGCCACTTTCTAGGAATTATAGATTTGCATTCCCAGATCCCTGAAGTATTCCCTGATTCTGAAAGCGTTCTAAAGAGAGGATGAAGAAACTGTAGCTGACTAGGGAAGTCAAAGACGACATAAAAGCAAGGGACCAGAATTGCTTACAATACTCCAAACTACTGCTGAGTTCCTCCAGCATTTTATGCAATGTTCTTTCTCCACAGATGCTGCCTGACCTTCTGAGTGTTTCCAGCATTTTCTGAGCTTCCTTTACCGACCTCCTTTGAGCAAGATAATATGCAAAGAAGCTTCAAGAGTAAAGTGTTTTGTCTCCAAAAACAAGTCTCCATTTAACTATTTATGTGACTTCTAGAACTAATTCATCATATTAGAGGGTGTGAGTACTTATGCAATCAATTATCTTCTGTTTTATATTTATAATTAATTTAGATAACTTTGTAGAGATCGGTTTTCACTTTGACACAAAAGTGTATTTTTTGGTTGATCAGTGTCAAAAAAGAAAAGGCCAAGTTAAATCTACTGTGATTCAATGTTATAAAACATGAAAAATTCCAAGGGAGTTGAATATTTTTAATGGGCACTGTGTCTAGAACTCCACTCCTGCCACATTGGACACTTACCAATATATTTACTGAAAGAATCGCTCTGTGACAGTTACCATAGCATTTGTCATGCACCTAGCCCTGACACAACTAGAAAACAAGAACCAGAAGACCATAAGATATAGGAGAAGAATTAGGCCAATTGGCCCATTGAGTCTGCTCCACCATTTCATCATGGCTGATTCAATTTTCCTCTCAGCCCCAATCTCCTGCCTTCTCCTCGTATCCCTTCATGCCCTGACCAATCAAGAATCTATCAACCTCTGCCTTAAATATACAAAAAGGCTTGGCCTTCACAGCTACCTGTGACAAATAATTGCACAGATTCACTACTCTCTAGCTGAAGAAGTTCCTCATCTCTGCTCTAAAAGGACTCCTCTCTATTCTGAAGCTGTGTCCACTGGTCTCAGACTCTCCCACCATAGGAAACATCCTCTCCACATCCCCTCTATTTCTTCATTCTCCATTTGAAAGATTTCAATGAGGTCACCCCTCATTCTTCTGAATTCTAGTGAATACAGGCTCAGACCCATCAAACGCTCTACATATGACAAGTCATTCAATCCTGGAATCATTTTCATGAACCTCCTTTGAACCCTCTCCGGTGTCAGCACATCCTTTCTAAGTAAAGGGCCCAAACACATTCACAATACTCCAAGTGAGGCCTCACCAGTGCTTTATAAAGTCTCAACATTACATTCTGGCTTTTATATTCTAGTCCTCTTGAAATAAATGCTCGCATTGCATTTGCCTTTTTCACCACTGACTCAACTTGTAAATTAACCTTTAGGGAAACCCGCACAATGACTGACCAAGTCCCTTTGCACCTCAAGTTTTTTGTATTTTCTCTCCATTTAGAAAGTAGTCACACCTTTCACTTCTTCTAACAATAAGACAAAGGGGATGTTTATCGGCTTCAGGAGAACTTGCACCACTCACACCCCTTTTTACATCAGTAGCACAGCAGTGGAAATTGCAAGCAGTTTCAAACTCCCGGGAGTGCACACCTCACACAACCTCTCATGGCCCCGGAACACATCGTACCTAATCAAGAAAGCTTACCAGCACCTCTACTTCCCGAGCAGGCTGAAGACAGTTGGACTATGCATAACTACGTATACTCAGGCCATTCTGCACGTAGTAGAGAGCATCCTAACGCCCAGCATCATTGCATGGTACAATTAACAGCGGGAGGAGAGAGAGCAGCGCATCGCGCGTATGCAGCCCTCCGATGAAAATGATATCGTACCCGTTAAATAGGGGCCGTGGACAATTCTGATTTGATGAAGACAGACGTGAAAGCACAGAGGAACGTCTGGAGAAATGTCTAAAACGCCCATTCACTGCTGTTGTTACTAAGCAATCAAGAATCTTCCGGAGGGTAGGCCTCAAAATCCTTGCCTGCTTTTGGCGACCTAGGAGAAGGTCGAATCGTTCAGACAGAGATGGCGCTCAGTACTCGGTGTCGGAGGGCTGATCAGAGCTCAAAGTTTTCGGATCAGTCAGAGTCGGACTGTGGTCGGGCATGGCAGGGAGAGTTTTTCTTCCTTCTCCTGTCTGCGTGAGATGTGGGACTTTCGAGAGACTTTGAACTTTTTTACTGTGCCATGGCCTGTTCTTCAAGTTATGGTATTGTTGCACTGTTGTAACTATATTTTATAATTATGTGGTTTTGTTAGTTTTTTCAGTCTTGGTCTGTCCTGTGCTTTGTGATATCACACCAGAGGAAATACTGTATCATTTCTTAAATGCATGCATTACTAAATGACAATAAAAGAGGACTGCATGTCTTCATAATCTACAGGAACTGCACTGGGACAATGTCTAACAGTCACACACATGCACGCAACTGATGCTAGTTAGAAACTGTTCAGCAACAATCTTTTGTCCCAATTATGTGGCATAGTGTCCCAAATAAATGAAAGGAATCCCTGCTATTTACTTGATAAGTTTCTGTTCTTTAAGAGCTATCCCAAATAACTGATGACCCAATTACCTGGAATCCACTGTGTTGTCCACATTCCTGGCATTTTTATCACAGTTGGATCATTCCAGCCCATCGGGTCCTTCCTCCCTCTGGTAAACTTTCTCGCTCTCACCTCATTTTAACTCATTGGCACTATTTAATTATTTAGTTAAATTTGTTATGCCTTTACTGTACTGCTGCCACAAAACAACAAATTGCACAGCTTTTCAACCAATTTCTGATTCTGATCACTCCAGGGTGGCTCGATAGTGTCATGGTTAGTGAAGCACTTTGCAACGCCAGCTGCGTGATCATGGCTTGCTTTCCTCTGCCCAGCCTGACCTCGAGTTGGAAGACCGTCCGTGTGAATGTGGGTGGGAGGATGGGACAGACGAAAAGGGCTTGATTTGCTCCATGTTGCTCTACCCCACGTTGTGGAGATGCTGTATTGGTGCAGAAACGTGAGGCAACACATCCTGGGCACCAGCCTCCCCGATATCGAGGACATCTTCAAAAGGCAATGCCTGAAAAGGGCTGTATCCATCATTAAGGACCCCCATCACCCAGGACATGCCCTCTTCTCATTACGACCACCAGGGAGGAGGTACAGGAGCCTGAAGACACTCATTCAATGTTTCAGGAACAGCTTCTTCCCCTCCGCCATCAAATTCCTGAATGGACAATGTACCCATGTACAATACCTCACTATTTTAATTTTTTAGCTCTCTTTTTGTACTACTTACTTAATTTTATATATATTCTTGTTGTAATTTATAGCTTTTTTAAAATTATGTTTTGCAATTAACCATATAACAATTACAGCACAGAAACAGGCCACCTTGGCACAGACTAGAAGAGCTGAGATGCTTGTTTCCGTGCTGTAATTGTTATATGGTTAATGTAATGCTGCCACAGAACAACAAACTACACCACATGTGCCAGTAATACTAAACCTGCTTCTGATTCTCTTGCAGGCCCTCCCAGTACAACATTAGATGCGTTGTTTGTTAATACAAACAACGTATTTCACTGTGTTTCGATGTACCTGTGATATATAAATAAATCTAAATCACTGTAGGCCTGATAGATTATTTATTTCAAAAATGGCAAGCAGCTTGATGGCAGGAAGCAGAGGGTGATGGTTGAAGGCCCTTTCTTAGACTGGACGTCTGTGACTAGTAGGGTGCTGGGTCCATTGTTGTTTGTCACCAAAGTTAAGCAAGCTAGGATTTCCCTCTTTGGAGTGAAGGAGAATGAGAAATGACTTGATGGAGATATACAAAATGATAAGAGGCATAGATTGAGCGGACCGCAAGAGATTTTTCTCAGGGCAGAAATAGCTGTTTAGGATAGAGCATCATTTTAAGGTGATTGCGGGAAGTTTGGGGGAAAGTATGGGGGGGTGGTGTCAGATGTAGGTTATTATATACATTGAGTAGTAGGTGTGTGGAATGCACTGCCAGGTGTGGCGGCAGAAGTAGATACATAACAGAAATTTAACAGACTCTTAGATTGGCACATGGATGATAGAGAAATGGAAGGCTAAGTGGGCCGGGGGGGGGGGGGGGGAGGGTTAGGTTGATCTTTGAGTAGACCTTGTACTGTTCTATGCTCTAAGAATGTACAAGGCATATTTAGTGAGTTTGCAAATGGCACAAAATAGGAGGTAGAGTGGACAATAGAATGGCAAATGGAATTAAATTTGGATAAGTGCAAGGTGTTGCACTTTGGGAAGTCAAATCAAGGTTGGACCTTCCCTGTGAATGGCAGGGCCGTGGGGAGTGTTGAATAATGGGACCCAGGTGTACCTGAAAGTGGAGTCACAGGTAGTCAAGGTGGTGACAAAGGCTTTTTGGCACACTGGCCTTCATCAGTCAGGACATTAGGTGTAAAAGCTGGGATGACATGGTGCAGTTGTACAGGACACTGGTGAGGCTGAGGCCACTCATGGAGTATTGACTCAGTTCAGCTTTGATCACCCTGCTACAGGAAAGATGTTATTAAACTCGAAAGAGCAGAAAAGAGTTGCAAGTACAGTATTTGTCAGGACTTGAGGGACTAAGTTTACAGGGGCAGTTTGAACAAGCTTGGACTTTATTCTGTGAAGTGTCAGAGAATGGAGTGTATTCCATGTACACAGATGCACAAAATAATGAGGGGCATACATACAGTGAATGTGCAAAGTCTTTTCCCCCAGGTTGGGGATCAAGAACTAAAAAGCATAGCTTTGAGTACATCTACATGAAACATTGCCGTAGAAAAGCAGCATCCATCATCAATGATCCTCACCACCCAGGCCATGCTCTTTTCCTGCAGCTACCATCAGGTAGAAGGTACAGGAGCCTCAGGACTCGCCCCACCAGGTTCAAGAACATTTACTATCCGCCAACCATCAGGCTCTTGAACAAAATAAGATAACTACACTCATTCTGTTTCTGCTGCTCCCAGAATCAATGGTCTCACTCTTTATCTTGTCACTTCATGCTCTCGCTATTTATTTATACTTACATTTGCACAGTTTGTTGTTCATTGATCCTGCTTATAGTCACTGTTCTATAGATGTGCTGAGTATGCCCAAGGGAAAAAGAATCTCAGGGTTGGATGTGGTGACATGTTTGTACTCTGATAGTTTACTTTGCTCTTTGCACTTTGTACTTTAAGGTGAGGGGGAAATATTTAATAGAAACCTAAGGGGCATTTTTTAAAACAAAGCTGGCCAGAGGGCCCTGCCTCAGTATAGGGGGACGTCTATTTAGAACAGGGATGAGAAGGAACTTTTTCACCAGAAGGTGGTGAATCTGTGGAGTTCAATGCCGCAGACGGCTGTGGAGGCCAAATCATTGGGTATATTTAAAGCGGGGTTGATAGATTAGTTAGGACATCAAAGGTTATGGGGAGAAGGCTGGAGAATGGGGTTGAGGGGAATAATAAATCAGCCATGATGGAATGGTGGAGCAGACTCGATGGGCTGAATGGCCTAATTCTGCTCCTCTGCCTTATGACTGTGTAATGAGCTACCAGAGGAAGTGGTTGAGGCAGGTATAATAACAACAGTTAAAACACAGTTGGATTGGTACATGAATTGGAATGGTTTAAAAGAATATGGGTGAAATGTGGCAAATGGGACTAAGTTGGATAGGGCATTTGGGCAGCAGGAACCTATTGGGCTGAAGGGCCTGTTTCCAACTTGTATAACTCTATGGCAAGTTTGGAAGGGATAGGAAGACGATTTTCCTATCACTACCTGCATTGGACTTTTGAGTGCATGGATGGAGGACAGAAAGGGTTTAAGGACAAGTTCTAGATTATCAGTGGTAGGTTCAAAATATAATCCTGAAGGGCCAAGGAAGGACTGTGTAATTCAGAGTCAGGCTGGTGGGAAAGGAGTGGTATGAATTTCACCAACCTGATACTGGTCTGAAAGGGTTAAATGATCAGGGTGACTCACTTGGGTTTGTTATGAATTTAATACTTCAATAAAATATCCGAGTAATATTCTAAATATATGGCCTGATTAAGCATTTTGTTGTTTACATAATTCATCATGGGTAATATGTAAAAGTATGTGAATGGCATCGTTATTATGTCACCATGTGATATGCGTGTGCCTCGTTAAAAGTAAAAATGAAGTTTACACATACATCTTGGGCTGCCTTGGTTTTCTTTAAATTAGTTATTTGTTTTGGAGTTACGAAACATAAGAGGGTTTTCTTGAGGAATTCACAGGAGATCAGGGCAGCGTGACCAGGCCACTGCTGCCTGCAGCAGAATGTTTCCGTTCCAGAGATACAGGATGACTATGTTTGTTCTGTGTGTTCAAACTGAAGCAGGAGAGAATGACGTGTGAGCTCAAAAGAAACACGCGCTGGGTATGACTCAGGTCACCACCACACAAGCAGTTTCAGTTCCAGTGTGGGAAAACAGTAACACTCTGCCTGTAAGTCTGTTACTCTAACAAATTTTGAGGATAACTCCATCATAACGGACCCCAGTTGCAAAAGGAGGAGGGTTGGACATGGGGCTAGCAACCCGATCCTGTAAAAACCCAATACTACAGGAATGCCAACAGGAGCTCTAAAGACCTCATCCCCGGGAGAGGAAGGATTCACCAAGAAGGTGGGCTACACCTGAAAAAAACTTGAAGGACAGGCCTCAAAGCTAATCAGTAAGCTGCAGGACCTTGGCTTCACTACATCCTTGTGCAATTGGATCCTGGATTTCCTCACTTGCAGACCACAGGCAGCTCAGATTGGCAACGTCTCCTCCACAATTTCATCGGCACAGGTGCACCGCATGGATGTGTGCTTAGCCCCCCTGCTCTACCTGCTTTACAATTATGATTGCGTGACTAAGCACAGCTCCAATGCCATATTCAAGTTCGCTGATGACACCATTGTCATAGGCTGAATCAAAGGTGGTGATGAATCAGCATAGGGGAAGGAGACTGAAAATCTGGCTGAGTGGTGCCATAACAATAACCTCTTACTAATGGCAGTAAGACCGAGGAGCTGATTATTGACTGCAGGAGAAGGAAACCAAGGGTCCACGAGCCAGTCCTCTTTGGAGGACTGGAGGTGGAGAGAGTCAGCAACTTTAAATTCCCCGGTGTTATCATTTTGAAGGCCACGCCCTGGGTCCAGCATGCAAGTGCAATTGCAAAGAAAGCACGGCAGTGCTCCTACTTCCTTAGGAGCTTGCAAAGATTCAGAATGACATCTAAAAGTTTGGCAAACTTCTATACATGTGTGGTGGAGAGTATATTGACTGGCCGCATTACAGCCTGGTATGGAAACACCAATGCCCTTGAATGGAAAACCCAACAAAATTGCCGCATGAAACATTAAGAACCTCAGGTATACAGATGACACTACTCTAATGGCTGAAAGTGAGGAGGATCTGAGGAAGATTCTAATCAAAGTGAAAGAAGAAAGCGCAAAACCTGGCTTGTTGCTCAATATTAAGAAAACCAAGATTATGTTGACCAGCTCTATTAACTCTGTGGTAATAAATGGAAAGGAAGTGGAAGCAGTGACAGATTTTGTCTTCCTTGGTTCAAAGATTTCTATACATGGTAACTGCAGCCACAAAATTAAACAGCGCTTACTTCCCTTCTGGGTAGGGTAACAATGGCAAATTTAGATAAAATACTGAGGAGCAGAGACATAACATTGTCTATGGAGATCCATACAGTCAAATCTATGGCATTTCCCATTGGGAAATATGGCTGCAAGATGGACTAATTAGGAAGACTGAATCAAAAGAATCAATGTCTTTGAACTTGGATGCTGGGGGAAAGTGTTAAGACTTCATTGGGCAGCAAGATCCAACAAGTCAATACTTGAAGAAATGCAGCCAGACTGCTCACTATGGCTTGATTATGAGACAAAAGCTCAAATATTTTGGTCATATCATGAGAAGACAGGATTCCCTGGAGAAGACTCTCAAGTTAGGTAAAACATAAGGTAAAAGAAGGAAAGGATGACAGAGGCTACAATGGACAGATAATATTACATTCACAATAAACACAAGAAACATAATAGATTCAATAAAACACTGCACCCAACAGGATGGATGAACAATTAAAGTGCAAAAGACAAACTATGCAAAATACAAAAAGAAAAACAGAAATTATAATAATAATGATAAATAAATAAGCAATAAATATCAAGAACATGAAGAGTCCTTGAAAGTGAGTCCATAGGTTGTGGGAACAGTTCAGAGATGGGGCAAGTGAAGTTATCCTCTCTGGTTCAAGAGCCTGACGGTTGAGCAGTAATAATTGTTCCTGTACCTGGTGGTGTGGGTCCTGATGCTCCTGTACCTACTTCCTGATGGCAGTAAGGAGACAGAAACATTGCCTTGCAGGTGGGCGGCGGGGCTGGGGGGGGGAGGGGTGTGGTATGAAGATGGGTGGTATTGGTATTGGCTTATTAGCACAGGTTTAAAATAAGCGGGAAAAAATCTTAAATAGACCCGAGAGGCAACTTCTTCACACAGAGATAAAGGCGAGTGTTATTAGTCACACATACATCAAAACAGAGTGAAATGTGCCCTTTGTGTCAACAGCCAACACAGTCCGAATGTGTACTGGGGGCAGCCCGCAAGTGTTGCCGTGCTTCCAGTGCCAACACAGCATACCCACAACTCACTAATATTAACCTGCACGTCTTTGGAATGTAGGAGGAAACTGGAGCACGCGGCGCAAACACACGAGGTCACGGGGAGAACGAGTATATGCCTCACAAACAGCAGCGGGAATTGAACCCTGATCATTGATCACTGGTGCTGTGCAGAGTCATGGAGCACTACAGTACAGAAGCAGGCCCTTTGGCCCATCTAGACTGTGCTGAACCTTTAATCTGCCTAGTGCCATGGACGTATACCTGGACCACAGCCCTTCATACACCTCCCATCCACGTTCCTATCCAAATGGCATACTAACTACTACACTGTGCGGCCCCACAGAGGTTGCCTGAAATGGAATGAGCTGCCAGAAGAACTGGTTCAGGCAGGCACGTTAACAACATTTTAAAGGCACTCGGACGAGTACAGCCCAGTCCATCACGGGTAAAACCATCCCCACCATTGAGCACATCTACAAAGAGTACCGTCGTAGGAAAGCAGCATCCATCACCATCAAGGATCCCCGACACTTGGGCTCTCTTCTCACTGTTGCCTTTGGGAAGAGGGTACAGAAGCCACAGGACTCACGCCACCAGCTTCAGGAGTAATTATTACCCCTGACCCATCAGGCTCTTGAACTAGAGGGAATAACTTCACTCACCTCAACCATGAACTGATTCCACAACCTATAGACTCAATTTCAAGGACACTACAACTCAAGTTCTTGATGTATAGTGCTTATTTATTTATTTATTTATTACTTTTCCCTCTTTTTGTGTGTTACAGTTTGTTGTCTTTTGCACACTGGTTGCTAGTCCATTTTGTTGTGTGCTATCTTTCACTAATTCTATCATGTTACTGTGAATGCCTGTAAGAAAATGAATCCCAGGGTTATATATGGTGACAGATATGTACTTTGATAATAAATTTACCTTGACATGGATATGAAAGGTTTAAAGTGATATACACTAAATGTAGGCAAAAAGCCTCGTCAATGTCTTATATAACTGTATCATAGCTTCCCAACTTCTGTACTCAAATCCTCAGATAGTAAGAAGGTAGTAAGACACACAAACTGCTGGAGGAACTCAGCAGGTCAGGCAGCATCTATGAAAAGGAATAAACAATCAACGTTTCAGGCCAAGACTCATGATCAGGTCCAGCCCAGAATGTCAACTGTTGATGCTGCCTGACCTGCTGAGTTCCTCCAGCATTTTGTGTGTGTTACTCTAGATTTCTAGCATCTGCAGAATCTCTTATGTCCACAATGTGCAGAATGTAGTGTTGCAGTTACCGAGAAAGCAAAGGCAAGCAAGCAGATAACGTAGAAGGGCCACGACTGAGAGATCAAGAGTTCATCCCTCAGCACATGAGGTAGAATGGACGATGAGGATATAGGCTGATGGGGTTGTTGTCGGATTGTAGGTTTGGGAAGGAGAATCAATGGTATTATTTTACCTGTTGGGTGTTCCGGCTGGTTGCTATGGTAGCAAGACTTAATTGACCTAGGGATTTTCCAATGTGCTTTAGGACACCATAGTTCACGATCCTATGCTGTGATTTAAAAGGTTGTTTAAAGTTCAGAGTAAATTTATTATCAAAGTATGTACATGCACGTCACCATTTACTACCCTGAGATTCATTTTCTTGCAGGTATTCACAGTAGAGCAGAGAAGTACAATAGAGTCAATGAAAAACCACACAGAAACAAAAACTGGCAACCAACGTGCACAAGAAGTTAAACTGTGAAAATACAAGTAAAATTGCAAATGCAAACAAAATAAATAAATAAATAATACTGAGAACACGAGTTGTCAAAGTACATATGTGTCACCATATACAATTCTGAGATTCATTTTCTAGCAAGCATTTACAGGAAAATAATGAAATAGAATAAAATTTATGAAAAGCTATACATAAAAAAAGACTGGCAAACAACTAATGTGCAAAGTGTCACGTACCCCGTGACGGGTTTAAGAACCAGCAGAAATGCAAAACACTTTGGAGTCCAGTATTGCTATTAACTAATGGTATTTATTAGTAATTACGCAATACAGTAATATAAGTGCTAATATATCGAACGGGTTAGCAATGATTATATATAAGTAAGTGGGAAATACATGAAAACCAAGCTTCTTCAAGTCTAGGGGTAAATAGACAGTCTTACGATGATGAGTAAAGTTCAGTTCAGTTCGTGGTATTGAGTTGAGTAGTGATGGAGAGAGAGAGAGGGAGAGATTTGAGTCTTCAGGTGAGCTGACGCCGTTGATCTTCCCGTTGTCCTCCGAAATCCTTTAGAAGTCACCGACAGTGACCACAACAAAGAGGATCGTTCTTCTGTGGTGGAGTTATCAACCCAGGCGAGAGTTGGACACACGAATAACTCCCCACCGGTCACACCCCTTTCACACTGCGAGAGCCACTGATCGAACCACCTGATCAATCCTCCAAAACCCACCTTTTCTGTGGGTACAACAAAGCTCATTCAGTATCCAAAACCTGTCTCTCCAGGTGTAACAGCTGACCTTCTATTTATCTCACCATGCTGAACACCAGCTGTCCATCAAGCAGCTCCTCCCTTCTCTCTCTGTAAGAACTTGGAAGCTGCTAGTGTCCTTGTAGAAAGTATAAACAAACTGTGAGCAGTCTTCGCCTCTCTCTCTCTCTCTCTTTTAACAAGGTGTCTGTGTTGAACAACTCTCTCTTTTCAAAAGCACAGTTCATAGCGGTAATTCAGGACCCCGTCACAAAAGTAAGACAAATTGTGCAAAGAATAAGAAAAATAATACTGAGAACATGAGTTACAGAGTCTTTGAAAGTGAGTCTGTAGGTTGTGGAATCAGCTCAGAGTTGAGGTGAGTGAAGTTATCCACGCTGGTTCAGGAGCCTGATGGTTGAAGGGCAATAACTGTTCCCAAACCTGGTGGGGTCCTGTACCTCTTGCCCGACAGTAGTAGCGAGAAGAGAGCTTGACCTGGGAGGGTTTTTCCTGTGATGGACTGGGTTGCATTCACTATTTTCTGTAGAATTTCTGTTCATGGGCATTAGTGTTTCCATACCAGCCTGTGATGCAATCAGTCAGGATACTCTCCACTGTGCATCTATAAAAGTTTGTCAAAGTTTTTGGTAATGTGCCAAATATATGCAGGCTTCTCAGAAAAGAGAGACACTGTTGTCCTTTCTTTGTGATGAGACTTAGGTGCTGGTCCCAGCACAGATAATCTACTGGCCGGGAGGGGGGGGGGGGGAATTACCTTGTGAGCACTGGAATCTCACAGCTGGAAGTACATGTATCTCACATGTCCTGGGGAATGCATAAATGTGCCTGTCTGAGAATTACACAATAGTTTCAACTCTCCTTGAATCTTGAAACTGTCAATCAAATCACCACCATACTTTGTAAATTCTCAGGAATAAAGCACTGTGTTCTAATTCTTGGAGCCGAGAATCACGCTGGAAGATCTTCAAGGACAAATTTTGGCCCCCCCCCCCTACAGTGGTTCCCAGAACTGCTGGCAGTATTCCAGGCTCAAAGAGTAATAGAGAACCACAGTGCAGAAACAGGTCCATCAGCCCATCGAGTCCCCACCAAACCATTATTGTGTCTGATCCCGTGGACCTGCCCCTAGACCATAGCCCTCTGTACCTCTCCCATCCATGTATCCATCCAAACTTCTCTTAAATGTAGAAATCAAACCCACCACTTCCACTGGAAGTTCATTCCACACTCTCACCATCCTCTGAGTGAAGAAGTTCTCCCTCAGGTTCCCCTTTAATCTTTCACCCATAACCCATGACCTCTAGTTCTAGTTTCTCCCAACCTCAGAGGAAAAAGTCTGCTTGCATTTACCTATGTCCCTCAGAATGAAATCTCCTCTTATTCTCCTGCTCTCATGGTCTCCTAACCTATTCAATCTTTCCCTATAACTCAGGTCCTCAAGTTCTGGCAACACCCTTGTAAATTTTCTCCACACTCTTCCAATCTTATTGATATCTTTCCTGTAGGCAGGCGACCAGAATGGCACACAATACTGTAAATTTGGCCTCACAATGTCTTATACAACTTCAAAATAACATTCCAACTCCTGTACTCAATGCTTTGATTTGTGAAGTATAACATACCAAAGCCCTGCTTAACCTTTTGGAATGGATGGATTGAGATGATGCAGTGTCCATCTCAACCTGGATGGAAGGTCAAAGGCAGAAGGGTCAGAGTAGGCTTGGGCTGGGGGCATAATTACAGAAGGAAGACCATCAGCCCTCCAAACTTTTTCTGTCATTTGGTCTGTTCCTGGTTGGTTTCTATCTTTGCCCCTGCTGTTTATCAGTGCCAGAATCCTCAGGCCCCCAGCAAACACAATGCAGGTTCTGATTTATTTATCACATGCACATTGAAACATACAGTGAAATGCGTCATTTGCATTAACTTTCAAACTGACCAACGCACCTAAAAATGTGTGGGAGTAGCCTGCAAGTGTTGCCACGTATTCTGGTGCCAAGCAAGAATGCAACAGTTTCAGTTTGAACATCTCCAGCTGCACCCTTGAAACTTTAACATAAGCATTGATCACGACAGCACAGTACAGGCCAGGCCCTTTGGCCCACAATATTGTGCTAGCCTCTTAACCTACTCCAAGTTCAATCCAACCCTTCCTTCCTACATAGCTCTTCATCATTCTGTCATCCGTGCTTATCAGAGGGTTTCTTAAATGTCCCTCAAGTGTGTAAGTGCAGAGAGGGATGAGCAAATCTCTTGCAAAAGGACAGTGACACCAGGCTAGTCGACAATTTAGTTCAAAGGTACAACTCAATGCACAGAAATAAAAATGCATCTCTCTCTCTACATCTATCCTTCCCTGCCTCTATTTTTCTTTCTCCCTTCCTGTGACTGTCTCTCTTTGTTCCCATCTCTCTTTTTCCCCACCTCTCCTTCTCTTTCTCCCTCCCATGCGACTTCCTCTCCATTCCTCTCTCCCTTACCACCTCTTCCTCCCCCTCACCTACCTCTATTTCCTTCACTCACCCTCTTCCCTCACCCTTCCCATCCTACCCTTCTCTTCCCACCTCTATTCCCTTCCCTCTCTCTCTCAACCCTCTCTATGAATCCCTGAGCTGTACCATCGTCACAGTAACCACTGGTCTCTAGTCCCTACCGCTCACACTCTTCAGGACTCTCAGCATTAATACACTGCTATCAAATCGTTCCTCGGCCTTCCCTTCAATAGAGAAAACACTCTCTATTCTTCAATAGAGAAAAATTAAACTAAATCCTTTCAGCTTGCACAGGATTCATATCCCTCCATTCACTGCAAAGCCTAAAAGCCTCCAGAACGCCTCTAACATACTTGCTTCCACCACCGTCACTAACAGGCATTCCAGACACAACCACTCGGTGTGTAAAACAAATTGCCTCACATTCATCTCTCCTTTAAACCTTCCCTCGCTCACCTCAAGTAATACCCTCTCAAGATGCTTCTAAGGGAAAAAAAGATCCTGGCTGTCTACCCAGTTCAAGCCTCTCATAATTTTATTAACTCATGTCAGGTCTGTCTACAGTGTGTCATCAAAGTTCTGTGCTTCTGCCGATAACATCCTGAGCAGCATCTGTCACATTAACCACTTCCTGCAGCTGCCCTCTATTATCAAGGCTTTGTGCACCCACGCCCATATGTTCCTCTGCTCCTCAGCCTCTTCCAAACACGTCCTTTCTCCTACTTCTCTAACTTTGTCCCCCCTCCCACTTCTCTCTTCTTCCATTCCCCATTCTGGTTCAACTCTTATCTCCTCTTCTCACCCGCCCATCACCTCCCTCTTGTGTCCCTCCTCCTTCCTTTTCTCCCACTGTCCACTCTCCTGTCCTATCAGATTCCTTCTTCAGCCCTTTACCTCTTCCTTCTATCACCTCCCAGCTTCTCACCATCCCCCCTTCCCCACCCACTTATCGTATCCTCCCCCTCACCTATCACCTGACAATTTGGACTCATCCCCTACCCCCATGCTTATTCCGGCTTCTTCCCCTTAACTTCAATCAAAACATTAAACTAATCCAAAGGGAGATACGGCAGTCTGAAATGCGGGCTTAACTTTGTGTTTACTTTAAGCGAGGCGCGCATGCATCACATGGTGGCATGATGATGTATGCAATTTATGTATTCATACAGCCTGTAAATCACTAAATGAACAAGAATACTTAATCGCCCAATACATATTACTCAAATATTACTGAACTATTAAACACACAGCACTCCTCCCTGCTTAGCTATAAACTCCAACTCAATATAGAATACATCAATAAATAGAGCATAGTAAATTTTAAATTGTCCCATTCAGGATGGAAGATCTAATTGCTGTGGAGGATTTCTTACTCTTGTGAGATAACACCTTTCCTGACAAGGGGGATTCCTCTGCTTGGCAGGTGAGACTTGTGGCTGTGAAACAATCTCCGGTTCCGGGTCCTCCTCCAGAGTGCTTGTAGGAGTTGACTCTGGGTCTGCAGGAAGTGGTTCTGACAGCGGTAGCCACCTTTTTTCTTCCTTTCTCTCTTCTAGTTTGTGCACCTTGATCTTTGGAAAGTGCATTTAGTTCACTGGAGTATTGCACTTGAAGTTCATGCAATAACCTTAATGCACACAGAGTAGATTCTAGTTCTTTATAAACACAAAGCTGAATGGTTGCAATTTTCCTGAAGCTCCTTGAACTCTCTTCTAGCTTAAAACCAAGCCACATTTCGCAAGCAACTGCCTGATTAACATCAGAAGCTTGCTCAGTTAAGTTGCCTGCAAAACATGAGTAGTCAGGCCACTGCTTTCATCACTCATGATTCCTCTGAGCAGCACGATCCTTCCTTGGTCCATATGCTTTCCAAGCAGAGGCAGAGGGTGACCACAAGACCTGCTTGTCCTCTGTTGGCAAGGGTTCATGGTGTTCGGCATGGAGACAGTTGTGGCATCATTCAGTTCCTTTCCTAATTCACTTTCAGTTGACCTTATTGTAGGGGATGTGGTATGCAAGTGGTGGACAGATCTCCAATGAACTTGCAGTCATCTCAGCCAATCACTTCCCCACAATGCTGGCCCTCCTGTTTTTAATCACATACAAGCTCAATGTAGCTTGTTGGTTGTTGTATTTCATTTGTATGACTGTCACTCCACAGGAGTTATCTTTTCTCCACTACACGTTCTTAGCTGGATATCTGCAGGCTTCAGTTTAGGATCCTTGAAATGCCTCTCAAACTCATTTTGAGGAATGACTGAAACAGCTGAGCCAGTGTCTATATCCATTTGAATTAATTGGCCATTCATTTCTGGTGTAAGCCATATTGCTCGTCTATTGTTAGTTTTCACACTGTAAATCCTGGGGGAACCCAGCGTCACTCTCGTCATTATCAAATTTTTCATCAACATCAGATCAGTGCTCATTCTGAAACTGCAACTTGGCTTTTTATCTTTTTCTCTTCTCTGTGTAGTCCATTTCTTTTTGTCTGCCCGACACATCCTTTGTACTATAAGTGGCCAACTTTGTTGCATTTTTTGCAAGTTTCACCTTTAAACCTGCACTTCTTTGGCGTATGTGAGCCCCTGCCACAATGGCAACACAATTTGTTCGACCTAGCCGGTTTCTGTTTCGACATTGCAATTTTGTTCATGTTCACTTTCACTCGTGATTGCAATGCAATTGCATCTCTACGCTTTTTAAGATGCCACAAGCTAAATGATCTCTTTGTATATTGTTAAGCCCATGAGCAAACTGATAATGCTCAGACAATCTCTTCAATTCAGCGACATATGCTGAAATGGACTCCCCTTCTTTTTGATTCCACTTATAAAACTAAGTGTTCTGTAATCAAAAATGGCTTTGATTTTAATTGTTTCTGCATTACTTTGACAATATCAGCAAATCTCAACTCTGCTGGTTTGGTTGGAGCAGTTAAACTTCAAAGCAAACTGTATGTCTTTAAACTCAATGCACTTCTCTTAGGCTACTTCATTTGCTTCAAAATATCATTGAATTAGCTCAGTATACATATTCCAGTTATCTTTTGTGCAATCAAACACGTCGATTTTTCTGACATTGCAAGCCATTTCAGCTCCTTTTTATGACTATCACCCGGCACTCACTCTTTATGAACCCATTAATTCTTACTTTTTCTGATTTTTTTTTAAACTTGATCGTGTTCCCTTCTGAAGAGCATGTGCTGCACTGCTTTTGTTTAACTCAACCACCTCTGTATGCTCCGCACTACTTTGTAACTCGACCGCCTCTCATATATGTACCTATCCAAACATCTCTCAAATGGTACAATTGAACCCTCATTGTGTCATTGAGCATTAGAGCACAGAAACAGGCCATCTAGTCCATGCCAAACTGTTCAACTTCAAACTCAAGTTTACTGTCATCTGACTGTACATATACAACCAAAAGAAACAATGTTCCTCTGGGTCACTGTGCACCAAAACATATATCACAAACAGCAAATGTAACAAAATACTACCTGCCTTGTCTCATCAACCCACACCTGGACCATAGCCCTCTACCCCACTCTTATCCATGATCTTATCCAAACTTCTCTGAAAGTTGAAATCAAATCCACATCCACCACTTCCACTAGAAGCTTGTTCCACACTCACATCACCCTCTGAATGAAGATGTTTCAACTCAGGCTCCCCTTAAATATTTCACCTTTCAACCTTAACCATGACCCGTGTCCTCTAGTTTCAGTCACACCCAATTTCTATGGAAAAACCCTGCTCACATTTATCCTATCTATACCCCTCATAATTTTGTATACCTCTATCAAATCTCCCCTTATTTTCCTGTCTTCCAGGGAATAAAGTTCTAAATTCAGGGCTTCAAGCCCTGACAACATCCTTGTAAATTTTCAAGGTACTCTATTAGCCACATGGCTGCCTGTTCTATCAGCCTGTTTACTCGAGGCTACAGTACATCACCATTCACTTCACGGTTGAAAATTCTGCCAAGTTTTGAGCCATTTTTCAACATAAGGGTTAAAGGTTAGCTTTATTTGTCACACACAGTGAAATGTGTCGTTTGTGTCAAATCACTTAACAAGGATCGTGCTGGACAGCCCGCAGGTGTCGCCATGCTTCTGGCACCAACAGAGCATACCCACAACTCACTAACCTGAAATTGCCCGGCTTTGTAACGTGGGAGGAAACCAGAGCACCTGGAGGAAACCCACAGGGTCACGATTAGAATGTATAAACTTCTTATAGACAGCAGTGGAAATTGGACCCCAATCCTACAGCTGGCGTTATAAAGCACTACGGTAACCACTACACCACTGTCACCCCTTGCTTTTCCTTCCACCAGCTCACATTTCCAGACTGAACCACAGAGAGTCACAGAGCACTAGAGCAAAATTAGAAATCGTAGCCTTCACTTCCAAATCTAGGTCATTAATGCAGTCAAAAAGCAAAAATCACCTCATCGCCAAACCTGCAGTATGACATTATTTATGGCATCTTTCAAAGCAACTATTCGTCATGCTCCTCTGTTATCTGTTGCTTAATCAACCTCCTACCCATGACAACAATGCTCCGTTTATTCATCACCTTCCAATTTTGCTGAGAAACTTGTTAGGAAAAGTTTAAAGACAATAGACAATAGGTGCAGGTGTAGGCCATTTGGCTCTTCGAGCCTGCACCACCATTCACCGTGATCATGGCTGATCATCCAGAATCAGTACCCCATACCTGCCTTCTCCCCATATCCCTCGACTCCGCTATCTTTAAGAGCTCTAACTCTTTCTTGAAAGAATCCAGAGAATTTGCCTCCACTGCCTTCTGGGGCAGAGCGTTCCACAGATCCACAACCCTCTGTGTGGAAAAAGTTTTTCCTCAACTCCGTTCTAAATGGCCTACCCCTTATTCTTAAACTGTGGCCTCTGGTTCTGGACTCACCCATCAGCGGGAACATGCTTCCTGCCTCCAGCGTGTCCAATCCCTTAATAATCTTATATGTTTCAATCAGATCCCCTCTCATCCTTCTAAATTCCAGTGTATACAAGCCCAGTCACTCCAATCTTTCAACATATGACAGTCCCGCCATCCCTGGAATTAACCCAGTGAACCTAGGCTGCACTCCCTCCATAGCAAGAATGTCCTTCTTCAAATTTGGAGATAAAAAATGCACACAATAATCCAGATGGGGTCTCACCAGGGCCCTGTACAACTGCAGAAGGACCTCTTTGCTCCTATACTCAACTCCCCTTGTTGTGAAGGCCAGCATGCCATTAGCTTTCTTAACTGCCTGCTGTACCTGTATACTTACTTTCAGTGACTGATGAACAAGGACACCCAGATCTCGTTGTACTTCCCCTTTTCCTAACTTGATACCATTCAGATAGTAATCTGCCTTCCCGTTCTTGTCACCAAAGTGGATAACCTCACATTTATCCACATTAAACTGCATCTGCCATGCATTTGCCCACTCACCCAAACTGTCCAAGTCACCCTGTATTTTCATAACATCTTCCTCACATTTCACACTGCCACCCAGCTTTCTGTCATCTACAAATTTGCTAATGTTACTTTTAATCCCTTCATCTAAATCATTAACGTATATTGTAAATAGCTGTGGTCCCAGCACCGAGCCTTGTGGTACCCCACTAGTCAACACCTGCCATTCTGAAAGGGACTCGTTAATCCCTACTCTTTGTTTCCTGTCTGCCAACCAATTTTCTATCCATGTCAGTACCCTACCCCCAATACCATGTGCTCTAATTTTGCCCACTAACTTCCTATCTGGGACCTTATCAAAGGCTTTCTGAAAGTCCAGGTACACTATATCCACTGGCTTTCCCATGTCCATTTTCATAGTTACATCCTCAAAAAATTCCAGAAGATTAGTCAAGCATGATTTCCCCTTCATAAATCCATGCCGACTCGGACCTATCCTGCCACTGCTATCCAAATATGCCGCTATTACATCTTTTATAATTGATTCCAGCATCTTCCCCACCACTGATGTCAGACTAACTGGTCTATAATTGCCTGTTTTCTCTCTCCCTCCTTTCTTAAAAAAGTGGGATAACATTAGCAACCCTCCAATCCGCAGGAACTGTTCCTGCATCTATAGAACATTGGAAAATGATTACCAATGCAACCACGAATTCTAGAGCCACCTCCTTAAGTACCCTGGGGTGCAGACCATCGGGCCCTGGGGATTTATCAGCCTTCAGTCCCATCAGTCTATCCAACACCATTTTCTGCCTAATGTGAATTTCCTTCAGTTCCTCCGTTACTCTAGGTCCTCTGGCCACTGTTACATCTGGGAGATTGTTTGTGTCTTCCCTAGTGAAGACAGATCCAAAGTACCTGTTCAGCTCATCTGCCATTTCCTTGCTTCCCATAATAATTTCACCTGTTTCTGTCTTCAAGGGCCCAACTTTGGACTTAACTTTCTTTTCCTCTTCACATACCTAAAGCAGCTTTTACTATCCTCCTTTATATTCTTGGCTGGCTTACCTTCATACCTCATCTTTTCCCCCGATATTGTCTTTTTAGTTATCTCCTGTTGCTCCCAATCCTCTGGCTTCCTGCTCATCCTTGCTATGTTATACTTCCTCTCTTTTATTTTTATACTGTCCTTGACTCATGATTTAACTTGCACCCTATATCCAGGCTACTGTTTAGGGAACTATAGATAACTCCCATTAGGGTCTTTTTGCCCTTACAGTTTCTCGGTTCTATCCATCCTGACTCTACATTCTCCTGATTCTATGTCACCCCTCGCAAGTGACTGAATTTCATTCCTCACCAACAGAGCCACCCCACCCCCTCTGCCAATCTGTCTGTCCTTTCGACAGGATGTATTTCCCTGAATATTCATTTCCCAGCCCTGGTCCTCTTGCAGCCATGTCTCAGTTATTTCCACAACATCATACTCGCCAATTTCCAACTGAGCCTCAAGCTCATCCACTTTATTTCTTATACTCCGTGCGTTCATATATAATGCTTTTAATCCATTTAAAGTAATACTTTTACTCCCCTCACCTTTCACATCGATTCCTATTGCACTTGGCCATACTCTCCGATCCCTTCCTGAGCTTTCTGCCCTGTTAATTGTTGTCTTTCTTAACTTTTCTTATTCTCTCTTTCCCCTTAACTCCATCCTTATATTTCCAGTTCGTCCCCTCCCCCCTCCCACTACTTAGTTTAAACACACCCGTGTAGCAGTGGCAAACCTGCCTGCCAGAACGCTGGTCCCCCGTCTGTTAAGATGCAACCCGTCCCTTCTGTACAATTCATCCTTGCCCCAAAACAGATCCCAGCGGTCCAAGAATCTAAATCCCTGCTCCCTGCACCAGCTCCTCAGCCACACACTCAGATCCCCTATCTCCCTGTTCCTGTCCTCACCAGCACAAGGAACTGGAAGCAAACCAGAGATAACCACCCTGGAGGTGCTGCTTATCAGCCTTCTTCCGAGTTCTCTGAAGTCATGCTGCAGAATTTCTTTCCTCATCTTCCCGACGTCATTTGTGCCGACATGCACCACCACCTCCGGCTGTTCACCTTCACCCTTGAGGATGCCCTGCAATCCCTCTGTGACGTCCTGGATCCTGGCACCAGGGAGGCAACACACCATCCTTAAATCCCACTTGTTGCCACAGAAACCCCTTTCTGTACCTCTCCCTACTATCACGCCTCTGCCTGACTTCTGTCTCCTCGGCTTTGTTTCAGTGTCAATTTTTGACTCGCAGACCTGTCGGCCTCTCAGACTGGCACTGACTTCTGTCCCGACAGCTTCCAAGAGGGTGAACCTGTTATCAAGAAGTACATCCCCCAGGGTCTCCTGTACTCCAAGCATCCATCCCTTCCTCATCGTTGCCCCCCCCCCTTCTCTCTTCCGGTATCTTCAGTGTAATGATCTCGTTGTTGGTCCTGTCGAGAAAACTCTTGGTTTCCCGGATGAACTGGGAAAGACATATGAATGCAACTAGTTTACGTGGCTATCTTTTGCCAGCACAGACCAGTTGGGCAGAACAGCTTGTACTTTGTTGCATGGCACTATAATTTCGTTAAAAGGTTCGTCACACTAACTTGACTGAGAAGCTTGTTAGGGGCACTGTCGCAGGAAAGCAGCACCCATTATCACGGACCCTACCGTCCAGGCCATAATTTCTTCTCATTGCTGCCATCAGTTAGAAGGTACAGGAGCCTCAGGATCCACACCACCCAGTTCAGGAACAGTTAATACCCCTCAACCATCAGGGATAAGGTACAGGAGCCTCAGGATCCACACCACCAGGTTCAGGAACAGTTAATACCCCTCAACCATCAGTTAGAAGGTACAGGAGCCTCAGGTCCCACAACACCAGGTTCAGGAACCCCTCAAGCATCAGACTCTTGAACCAGAGGGGACAACTTCACTCAACCCAACACTGATCTGTTCCCATAACTTTCAAGGAATTTTCATCGTAGATTCTCAATATTATTTATTTATTATTTTGTTTTTTCCTCTCTTTTTTGTAATTGCACAGCGTGTTGTCTTTTGATACGAATTGTTTGCCCATCTTGTTAAGTGTTGTCTTTCTTTGAGATGCTGCCTGACATGCAGCGTTCTTCCAGCATCTTGTGTGTGTTGCTTGGATTTCCAGCATCGGCAGATTTTCTTGTCCATTATCTTTGGCCCACAATGTGGTAGCGACCTTTTAACCTACTCCAAGATTAATCTAACCTTTCCCTCCCACAGAGCCCTCCATTCTTCTATCAGCCTGAGTCTTCTAAATGTCCTAACATATCTGCCTCTACCATCACCCCTGGCAGAGCATTGCACGCACCCATGTTCTCTGTAAATAAAACCACCTCTGACACCCACGCTATACTTTCCTTTCATCACCTTAAAATTATGCAATCTTGTATTAACCATTTCCTGGAAAATATTCTCTGGCTGTCCACTCTATGTATGCCTCTTCTAACTTTGTACACCCCTATCAAGTCACCTCTCATCCTCCTTCACGCCTTAAGAGAAAAGCCCTAGTTAGCTCGACCTTTCCTTATCAGACACGCTCTCTAATCCAGGCAGTATCCTAGTAAATCTCCTCTGCACCCTCTGTAAAACTTCCACATCCTTCTTATAATGAAGCGACCAGCCTGAGCACAACACTGTAAGTGTGAAACAAATTGCCCAAGGAAATGGTGGGGGGGGGGGTAACAATTCTATTTAAAAATTCATTTGGACTGGTACATGGAAAGGTAAGGTTCAGAGGTATATGGGTCAAGTGTAGGCAGATGGAAGTAACACACATGGATGAGCTGGATCGAAGACCTTGTTTCCCTGCAGATGTATCTGGTGTACACAGTGTACTGCCGGATGCAACCGGACCTCTGATACCTTACCAAAATCAAACTAAAGATGAGAAATTTACGCACACCAAGATTCCATATCTAAGAGATAAGATGAGGGATCAGAACACGGAGGTACTTCAAACAAAGGTGTGTTACTTGCAGCTTATCAGAATGCTATCTGGGTCTTGCTGTGTGTCTCCATAAAGTACATGAGATAAGAACAGATGTATGGTTATAGAACATAGAGCAATCCAGGTCCTTCGGCTCACGATGTTGCGCTGACCTTCTAACCCACTCTAAGATCAATCTAACCCTTCCTTCTCACATAGCCCCCATTTTTCTACCATCCATGTGCCTATCTAAGAGTCTCTTAAACATCCCCAATGTATCTGCCTCCACCACCCCTGACAGGGCATTCCACAAACCCATCACTCGCCGTGTAAAAAAAAAAATTCCTCTGAAATCCCCTCTATACTTTGCTTAATTCCTATTAAAACTATGTCCATATTAGCCATTTCTGACCTGGGGAGAAGGTGCTGGCTGTCCACTCTTATCTATGCCCCTTACCATCTTGTACACCTCCAAAATGTCACCTCTCAAAAGATGTAAATGGATGGGAAAGGTCAGAGAATCAGAATCAGGTTTATTATCACCGGCATGCGTCATGAAATTTGTTAACTTAACAGCAGCAGTTCAACATAATAAAGAAAGGGGAAAAAATTAAATAGAAAAAGTAAATCAATTACAGTATATGAATATTGAACAGATAAAAAATAATGCAAAAACAGAAATAATATATACTTTTAAAAAGTGAGGTAGTATTAATAGATTCAATGTCCATTTAGGAATCGGATGGCAGCAGGGAAGAAGCTATTCCTGAATAGCCAAGTGTGTGCCTTCAGGATCCTGTACCTCCTACCTGATGGTAACAATGAGAAAAGAGCATGTCCTGGTGATGGGGATCCTTCACAAGGGATGCTGCCTTTCTGAGTCACCACTTCTCGAAGATGTCTTGGATACTACAGAAGCAAGTACCCAAAATGGAGCTGACAAATTTTACAATTTTCTGCAGCTTCTTTCAATCCTGTGCAGTAGCTTCCCTGCAACCCCCCCCCCCCCCGATACCAGAGAGTGATGCAGCCAGTCAGAATGCTCTCTATGGTACATCTACAGAAGTTTACAAGTGTTTTAATTGACAAACTGAATCTCTTCAAACTCCTAATGAAATATAGCTGCGATCTTGCCTTCTGTATAGCTGGGACCAGGTTAGATTCTCAGAGATCTTGACACCCAGGAACTTGAAATTGCTCACTCTCTCCACTTTTGATCCCTCTATGAAGATTGGTTCACATTTCCTCATCTTACCCTTCCTGAAGTCCACAATCAGTTCTTTCATCTTACTGACATTGACTGCCAGGTTGTTGCTGCGACACTACTCCACTAGCTGGCATATCTCCTTCCTGTACACCCTCTCGTCACCATCTGAGATTCTACCGACAATGTTTGTATCATCAGCAAATTCATAGATGCTATTTGAGCTATGCCTAGCCGCACAATCATGGGTATAGAGGGAATAGAGCAGTGGGCTAAGCACACATCCCTGAGGTGCACCAGTGTTGATTGACAGCAAGGAGGAGACACTGTCACCAATCCGTACAGACTGTGGTCTTCAGATAAGAGAAGTCGAGGATCCAATTGCAGAGGGAGGTACAGAGGCCCAGGTTCTGTAACTTCTCAATCACAATTGTGGGAATGATGGTGTTAAATGCTGAACTGTAGTCAATGAACAGCATCCTGACATAGGTATGTAACCCTCGGTTTGCTAGCTGCTGAATCTAGGGAATGATAGCCCCCAGCCTAGCCAATCTTACGAAATCTCGTTTGGGTGGATGCTGTGCGATGTGTCCCGTTATAAATCAGTACGACGACATAACAAACAATACACAATATGCGATTAAGCGATTGAACTTTATAATTCTTAATTTGACTATATGGTTAGTAAAGAAACCAAAGAAAGAAAAGGGCTCATTCTCATGAAACCAGTCTAACGCGCAAACGTTGGAGCTCACAGTGTTGTCCATGTGTTCCCGTCATCCTCCTCCGAGCATAGCCGACCCTCGGACCCTCGTTCCTCAGTCCACTCCGTCCAGCAGTCTACCAACTCTTCCCATTAGCATCCTCTCTCTTCATTGCTCCCCGACAGAAGACCGCAAAATCCCTCTCCCAGTCGCACAAGAAAGAACATCCCGCTCATTGGCTAACATGCCCCATTATCTCCAGTCATAACGCAAACATTGCTGCTACAGAGAAACCATTACTTTGGCCTTAGCAGTGAAATCTTACAGAGTGTTACAGGTGTTTGTATTGTCCAGGTAGTCTAAGGCCATATGAAGACCCATTGAGATTGTGTCTGTTGGAGACCCATTGTGGCAATGGGTCCAGGTCCTTGCTGAGACAGGAGTTCATTCTGGCCATGACCAACCTCTCAAAGCATTTCATCACCATAGATGTGAGTGCTACTGGATGATAGTCATTAAGGTAGCTCACACTACTCTTCTTGGACACTGGTATAATTGTTGCCTTATTGAAGTAGGTAGGAACTTCCAACTGTACAGTGAGAGGTTGAAAATGTCCTTGAATACTCCTGCCAGTTGGTTGGCACAAGTTTTCAGAGCCTCACCAGCTACTCCATCGCCCCGCCTTGTGAGGGTTTACCCTCCTTAAAGATAAGCCTGACATCGGCCTCTGAGACAGAGATCACAGGGTCACCAGGTGCAGCAGGGATCTTCACAGCTATAGTTAGTTTCTCCCTTTCAAAACAGGCATAGAAGGCGGTGAGTTCATCTGGTAGTGAAGCATCGCAGCTATTCATGCTATTGGATTTCTCTTTGTAGGAAGTAATGTCCTGCAAACCCCACCAGAGCTGATGTGCATCTGAAGTCATCTCCAACTTCACTCAGAATTATCTCTCTGCTCTTGAAATAGCCCACCGCAAGTCATACCTGGTTTTCTTATAGAGATGCAAACACGAGGAAATCTGCAGATGCTGGAATTTCAAGCAACACACATAAAAATTGCTGGTGAACGCAGCAGGCCAGGCAGCATCTATAGGAAGAGGTACAGTCGACGTTTCAGACCTTCTTTCAGTTAGCCCTGACAATGGGTCTCGGCACAAAACGTCGACTGTACCTCTTCCTATAGATGCTGCCCGGCCTGCTGCGTTCACCAGCAACTTTTATGTGTGTTGCTTTCTTGTAGAGACCTGGGTTTCCAGACTTAAATGCCATGGATCAAGCCCTCAGCAGACAATGTAATTCCTGGTTCATCTACAGCTTTTGGTTTGGGAATGTACAGTGTTTTCGTAGGTACACACTCATCCCCACAGGTTTTTAAGAAGTCGGTAACAACTGCATCACACTCAGAGATTCAAAGATGAATCCCTGAATACAATCCAGTCCACCAATTCTAAATGGTCCCGTGCTTTCCTTGTCCATACCTTCTTGGTACTCACTACTGGTACTTCAGTCTCAAAGAGCAGAAACACAGCTGGCATTTAATTGCGAGATAATCCAGGTTTGGGGAGCAGGCTTCAGACAACATTGATATATTTGTAAACCAGGAGGAGTTGATCACGAGAGATGGGACAAACACTGGAAAGTGGGACTAGCTCAGGAAGGCATCTATGTCAGCATAGACAAGTTGGGCTGGAGGACGTGCCTTTGTGTTGTATTATTCTACAACTCTCTGCTGCCTTTGGTTTGTTTTTCACCAATGCACACAAGTGCTGGAGGAACTCAGCAGATCAGGCAGCATCTACAAAGAGGAATAAGCACTTCAGTCCGAGTGTTTTCCAGTTCAGAGTAAATCTATTATCAGTGTATGTATACAGTAGCTATAAAAAGTATTCACCCCACTTTGAAGTCTTCATGTTTTATTGTTTACAACACTGAATCACGGTAGATTTAATTTGGCTTTTCTTGACACTGATAAACAGAAAAACACTCTTTTGTGTCAAAATGAAAACAGATCTCTACAAAGTGATTCAATGTTGTAAAACAATAAAACATGAAAATTTCCAAGAGGGGTGAATACTTCTTATGAGCACTGTATGTCACCATATACTAGCCTGAGATTCATTTTCTTGCAGAAATTCACAGTGAAATAAATACAAAACAATGAAAACTACATACAAATGAAAACTGACAAACAACCAATGTGCAAAAGAAGAGAAAGTATGCAGAAACAAAAAAAACTAACAAATAATACTGAGAACATGAGTTGTAGAGACCATGAACATGAATCCGTAGGTTGTGGAATTAATTCAGTTGAGATGAGTGCATTCAAGGGCCTTTATGATTTATGTTTATGTGTTTACAGACAGGGTGAGTTGAATTAAGTGTCGTAGAATTATAGATTCATAGAGCACTACCGCACAGAAACAGGCCTTTTGACCCACCACTAGGAGTTTGAAGAGATTTGGTACGTCAACAAGTACACTCAAAAACTTCTACCGATGTACCTTCGAGAGCATTCTGACAGGCTGTATCTGTGTCTGGTATGGGGGCGGGGGAGGGGCGGCTACGGCACAGGACCGAAAGAAGCTGCAGAGGGTTGTAAATTAATTTGTCGATTCCATCTTGGGTACTAGCCTACAAAGTACCCAGGACATCTTCAAGAAGCATTGTCTCAGAAAGGCAGCGTCCATTATTAAGGACCCCTAACACCCAGGACATGCCCTTTTCTCACTGTTATCATCAGGTAGGAGATACAGAAGCCTGAAGGCACACACTCTGCAATTCGGAACAGCTTCTTCCCCTTTGCCATCCGGTTCCTAAATGGACATTGAACCCTTGGACACTTACTTCACTTTTTTTAATATATATTATCGCTGTTTTTTGCATGATCTTTAATCTATTCAATATACTTATACTGTAATTGATTTACTTTTTTATTACTAATTTTTTTCTCTTCTTCTACATTTATGTATTGCATTGAACTGCTGCTAAGTTAACGTTTTCACGACACATGCCAGTGAAAATAAACCTGATTCTGATTCCATGCCAAACTATTAATTTGCCTGGTCCCGTTGACATCTATCTGCACCAACTTGCTCTTAAATGTTGAAATCAAACCCACATCACCACTTCCGCTAGAGACACATTTCACACTCTCACCACTCTGTGAAGAAATTGCCCCTCGGGTTCCCCTGAAATATTTGACCCTTATTTCACCCTTAAGCCATGACATCTAGTGATAATCTCACCCAACCTCAAAGGAAAAAGTCTGTTTGCATTTACCCTATCTATAGCTCTCATAATTTTGTATACCATAATTTTAATAAATCTCTCCTCATTCTCCTACACTGTGTGTAATTGAATGTTAAACCACAGAGAAACATTCCCCACTCCCTAGTGCTCTGCCACCACCCCAGTAAGCAAAGAGCACCAGTGACATCTCATCTCACATCCCGTCCAGTCCTGTTAATTAACCTGTGTTAGGTGCCGCGAGCTTACAGGCAGCTGCTCTACCCGAGACCACAGGAAGCTACAGAGAGTTGTGGACACAGCTCAGCATGTCACAGTAGCCAGCCTCCCCTCCATGGACTCTGTCTACACTTCTCACTGCCTCAGTATAGCAGCCTGCAAAATCAAAACCTCACCCACCCCAGACATTCTCTCTTCTCCCACTGGGAAGAAGATCCAAAAGTACATACCACCAGGCTCAAGGACAGCTTCTCTCCTGTTGTTATGACTATTGGTTTGTTATTACAATTGATAGACATACAAAGACACAATGAAAAGCTTGTCTTGTATACTCTTCATACAGATCAATTCACAGCACAGTGCATTGAGGTAGTACAGGTTCACAATCCCTTATCCAAAATCCTTGGGGCCAGTTGCATTTTGGAGTTCAGAATTTTTCGGATTTCAGATCACCCCCCCCCCCCACCAGATACCAAAAAAAACACATGCTGTATGCTCAGGTCCCTTATTTAACCGGTCTCAGTGCGGTGGACTTTAGGACCCGGCGGCGCACCAACCCTACACACATCCTCCCCTATACTTTAAATCATCTGTAGATAATTGTTATACTGTATTATTTAGGGAATCTGACAAGAAGAAATTTTATTTCCAACAAAACATTCAATAACACATAAAAATATACAGCATCAAACGAACCAAATCAAACACATGGTAAGTGACTTATTGGAATAAATGTAGAACGTTACTGTCACTATAAAACTTCAGTAACTTATCTTTCTGTTTATTTAAATCATATACATTGGTAGTTCCGACACTATTTTCTTCAGTAAGATGCCGCACAGACACACCACAATCAAGCTTCTGCAATAACTCCACTTTCTGCGTTATTGATAATGATAGATGCTTTCTTCTCTTTTTCTCATTGTTACCCATAAGGATATCTGCAGCTCTTTTTGACATTTTCACAGTAAAATTAAACACAAAGTCAACAGTGAACACAAAATATCAGTGAACAGCAATTGCACGTGTAACTAGTACGAGCACTGAGCCACGACTGACGTCTGGCGGCCTCTGCTCGTGCTGCCACGTCACACCTGAGTGCCGTCAGCTGTTGGCGAAAAAAAACTTCGGTTTTCGGAGCTTTTTGGATTTCAGAATTTTGGATAAAGGAATGTGCGCCTATACAAGGTAAAACAATAGCTGAATGCAAAGTAAAGTGTTACAGTTGCGAAGTGCAGTGCAGGTAATCAATAAAGTACAATATCATAATGAGGTAGATTGAGAGCCTATCGTACAAGAGGTCTGACGTTCAAGTGTCTGCTACAGTGGGATAACAGCCATCCTCGAGCCTGGTGCTTTCAGGCTTTTAAACCTTTTACCTGGTGGCAGGAGAGTAGAGGGAATATCCATCGTGGGTGGGGTCTTTGATTATGCTGGTTGCTTTACTGAGGCTGTAAGGTGTTGACAGGGTCCATGGAGGGGACTCTGGTTTACTGTGTCTGTAACTGAGCTGCATGTGCAGGTTCTTGCGGTCACATGCAGTACAACACGATGGACTCTTGACCTCATAATCTACCTCATTATGACCTTGCACCTCATTGTTTACCTAAAGGGCACTTTCTCTGCAACTGTAACACTTTATTCCACATAGTGTCATTGTTTTACCCTGTTCTACCTCAATACACTGTGTAATGATCTGATCTGTATGGACAGACACAGACATCCAAGACTAGTATCTCTGTACACATAACAATAATAAACCAATTTACCAGGACGCTGCCTGCATAAGAGAGCACATAGGTTTAGCAAGCTCGGGCTTTTCTCTTTGGAGCAAAGGATGACGAGAAGTGACTTGATAGAGGTTTACAATATGACAAGACAGTATATCATAAAATGGATAGCCAGGGGCTTTTTCGCAAGGTGGAAATAGCTAATACAAGAGGGCATAATTTTATATTATTTGAAGGAAAGTGTAGGGGGATATCAAAGGTAGTTTTTTTTTTGTAAACACAGAGAGTGGTGCGTGGAATGTCCTGCAAGGGGTGGTGGTAGAGGCAGGTGCATTAGGGAGATTTAAGAGACTCTTAGATAAGCACATGGATGAAAGAAAATGGAGGGATATGTGGGAGGGAAGGTCAGATTTATCTTGAAGTAGGTTAAAAAGTCAGCTCAACATTGTGGGCCGAAGGGCCTGTGCTGTGTTGTCCTGGCCTATACCAGTTTTTCCAATCTCTCCATGCTCCCTAATTTAACCAGTTTCTGCAGCTCCTCCTCAATCTCAGTTGGCTTCCCCCTTTACTGGGAAAAGTCTGTTTGTGTTTGTGCTGAGTGCCTTTGACTCTGCTCGAAATGTACAATTCAAGGAAGGGAAACAGGGTTAAGATTTCAGGTTCATGACCCTTGTCAGAACAGGGAGTCTCAAAGTTGAAACATTGACCACACTTCTCTCTTCACAGGTGCTGACTGACCTGCTGAGAGTTTCCAGCAATATTTTTACTTAAAATTACTAATTTCTGTGTTATATTTCATATAGATTCCTTGAATCACAGAGTCATAGAGACTACAGCAGAGAAACAGGCCTTTGAATATTGCCAACAACAGGAATTCTGCAGATGCTGGAAATTCAGCAACACACATCAAAGTTGCTGGTGAACGCAGCAGGCCAGGCAGCATCTCTAGGAAGAGGTACAGTCAATGTTTCAGGCCGAGACCCTTCGTCAGGACTAACTGAAGGAAGAGTTAGTAAGAGATTTGAACGTGGGAGGGGAAGGGGGAGATCCAAAATGATAGGAGAAGACAGGAGGGGGAGGGATGGAGCCAAGAGCTGGACAGGTGATTGGCAAAAGGGATACAAGAGGATCATGGGACAGGAGGTCCGGGAAGAAAGACAAGTGGGGGGGGCAGAGAATGGGCAAGGGGTATATTCAGAGGGACAGAGGGAGAAAAAGGAGAGTGAGAGAGAGAATGTGTGTATAAAAATAAGTAACCAATGGGGTACGAGGGGGAGGTGGGGCATTAACGGAAGTTAGAGAAGTCGATGTTCATGCCATCAGGTTGGAGGCTACCCAGAATATTGCCAGCCTGGTCTTCTGCCTAGTTCCATTGACCCGCACCTGGACCATAGCCCTCCATATTTTCGTATCCATGTACCTACCCAAACTTCTCTTCAATGTTGTAAATAAAATAAAGGCATCCATTAGTCTTGCAAGACCATGGATCTGCGCCTGGAAAGTCTTCACTCTCCAGGACACAGGCCTGGGCAAGGTTGTAATGAAGACCAGCAGTTGCCCATGCTGCCAGTCTCCCCTCTCCACGACACCAATGTTGTCCAAGGGAAGGGCATGTATAGGTGTGATTAAGCGCCTTGCTCAAGGACACAACACGTTCCCTCAGCCGGGGCTCGAACTCACGACCATTCAGGTGGCTAGTCCAATGCCTTAACCACTTGGCCACCTGCCCACATTCAATGTTGTAATCGTATCCTTATCCACTACTTCTGCTGGCAGCTCATTCCACACTCTCTATCAACCCCCAGCACCCATTTTCAGCTGGGTGGACTGGAGCAGTATACAAGGTGCCTTGCTCAAGGACACAACAGGTTGCCTTGACTGGGGCTCAAACTCATGACCTTCAGATCGCTAGTCCAATGCCTTAACCGTGGCCACCCCATCTATACCTCTCATCATTTTCTATACCTCTATCAAGTCTCCCATCATTCTCCTACACTCCAGGGAATGAAGTCCCAACCTGTTCAACTTTTCCCTATAACTCAGGTCCTCAAGTGCTGGCAACATTTTCTCTGTACTCTCTCAATCCTACTGATACCTTTCCTGTAGGTAGGTGACCAGAACTACAAACAACACTTCAAGTTTAGCCTCACCCAAGTCTTACACAACTTCAACTCCCGAATTCAACTTTGCAGCCTTAGATATGCCCGCCCATGTCCTACACACTTACAATTCCTAAATTTTACAAAACAGTTTTTCATTCGGATTTATGCGGCCAGCTCATCTTTTCCCCTGCTCCCCCGTTTTAACTTCTTCTGGCTCTGGACGGGATGGGCGGTTCCCGCACCGATGGGGCGATCTCTCCCTGGAGGTTTTGTCTGGAAGTTTAATCGCTTCCTGTGACGTTTCTGTCCACAAACTCGCTCTTCACAGCCACCCTCGCTTCAGGGTTGACTAATATAATTTCCAGTACATAAGTGTAAAGCAGAACGAAATAATTGTTATTCCGGGCCCCATGCAGCGCAAAAAAGTAAGATTTAAAAAAAACAATAACAAAAAACAGTAAATATAAATACATAAGATAGCTTATATACATGGATTGATTGTATGTTCATAAAGTGACGCTAGACACATGATAGTCTATACATAAGGTGTCTGACAGTAAATAATAAAGTAGTGCTGGTGGAATTTGGGAATTCAGGTAAAATTTGAGTAAAATCTCTGCTTCATTTCTGCCCATTCCTTTACAACCATACATGGGGCGAGTCTTTGCCACGCTCACGCCGGTTGGCAGGGTTGGGAAGACTCCCAGCCCAAAGTTCGCCACAACTTTTGAGAAGTTTGAGAGACGAGGGAGACTTACCCTAGGAGCGCCTGCTGGGCGATGCTTCGTCCTCGGTTCTTTGGGCTGGGACCGAAGAGCGAGCAAGAGGGAGGAGACAACGAGGGCAGGGCGGGGACGCACACTGAGCCGACCCGCTAGTCATCTCACTCCCTCTGGCGGTGGCAGTTACATCCCGAACGCTAACGACTTCTCGTTCTACGGGTGGGACCACACACAAACACTTGGGATACAGTGTGCTTTTACTGGTCAGAATTCTTACCAAGCATATATGAAAATGGAGCTTGTCGCTTTACGCAAAGATATAAAATTACTGTTGATTACAATAATAAAGAAACTGTACCGAGGTGGAATAATCAGGTAGTGTTCATGGCTTCGTAGAGTATTGTTGGTAGTCCGTGCTATGACAGGAGACCTGTGCGGGAGAGTTTTTAAAGTGGAAAAGGTATTGCATTCGGGCAGTTGCACTCACTCGACCACAGAAATCCGGGTTCAATGGTACGAGTAATCGTTACAAACTGAGGTCTCCATTTGTTGCAGAGTACGACCAGACTCTCTTCTGTGCCATGACATGCCCTACGCTCCGCACCAAGCATTGCAGATCCGCCTTCTCGCCTGTTGGATTCCACTGTCGATCTCATCCGCCCGGTCCGCCGGAGCTGGCTTCACCTGCCAGGACACGTCTGTACTGTAGCTCGCCAGGGTATGTGAGGCCCACCGGCCACCCTCATCTGGTTTAGCCCGCCTGTCGAAGCGGTGTACATACTGCCACATGCAAACAGCTACTTGGAGCCGTAGGTGAGAGCTAAGGGTCCGGTGGGGCTCAAAGATGAACGACCTGCCCTAGAATGGACTCGACAACCCTTTCGCCGGAAGCGCTACCCCTCCCTGGACACCCCATACACCCTATAGAGTAGCACAGTAGAGAAACAGACCCTTCGTCGATAACACTTGGTGCTGAGCCCCCGTCAAAACCTGACTCTGCTGGAGAGTCCGGGAAGGGAAACTCGGTTAAGAATTCAGGCCCACGACCCTTGACCCTGCTTCTCTCTCCACAGATACTGCCTAACCTGCTAAGTGTTTCCAACACCATTTTTTTTAATTTAAAGATTACCATCATATTCTGTTTAATTTCAGACCTGGGTACAATTCCCGCCACTGCCTGTAAGGAGTTTGCACATTCACCCCACGACGTGTGGGTTTCCTCCAGGTGCTCTGGTCTCCTCCGCATCCCAAAGACATACGGGTTAGGGCGAGGGAGTCGTGGACATGACGTACGGGTTAGGGCTAGGGAGTCGTGGACAAGCTTTGTTCGTGCTGGAATTGTGGCAACGTTTGCAGGCTGCCCCCAGTACATCTGTGTTAATTGTTGATGCAAATGTCGTGTTTCACTGTATATGTTACAAATAAAGCTGACCTTTAATCCCCTTTATCTTCAAAACAGGGTCTGAATGAATGATATCATGTGACTGATTTTCAGTAAACGTTGATGTTCAAATGTAGAAAATTGGTTTATTATTGTCACAGGTAGAGGTGGAGGGAAAAATTAGCATACAGATCACTTAATCGCATCAGTAAATTGAGACAGCACCAGGAAAACAATGGCAGAGTGAAGAACAAAGTGTTACAGTATTTTTAAACGCAAACAACAGGAATTCTGCAGATGCTGGAAATTCAAGCAACACACAACAAAGTTGCTGGTGAACGCAGCAGGCCAGGCAGCATCTGTAGGAAGAGGTACAGTCGACGTTTCAGGCCGAGACCCTTCGTCCTGAAATGTCGACTGCACCTCTTCCTACAGATGCTGCCTGGCCTGCTGCGTTCACCAGCAACTTTGATGTGTGTTGTTACAGTATTTTCTCAATCTTACATCAATGTTGTGTATTTATTGATTATTTTTGCATGCCTATTGCCTTGCAAGTTGACAGGGGGTTAAAATGGCATATGGTGCGTTGGCCTTCATTAGTTGTTGGACTGAGCCGCAAGGTTATGTCGCAGCTCTGCAAAACTTTGGTGAGACCACACAGAGTATTGTGTTCAGTTCTGCTTGCCTCATTATAGGAAGAGGTGGGAGCTGCAGAGAGGGTGGAGAGATTTACCAGGATGCTGCCTGGATTAGAATGTTTTATCAGGAAAGGTTAAGCGAGCTGTGGCTTTTCTCTTTGCAGCAAAGGGGGTGAGAGGCGACTTGATAGAGGTGTGCAGAATGATAAGAGGCATAGAAGGTTTCCAGCTGCTCACACTGAAGAGTTTATGAAAGGTTCAAAAAACTAGGGATAGAGATCTAGAAGATTATAAGGCTAGCAGGAAGGAGTTTAAGAATGAAATTAGGAGAGCCAGAAGGGGGCATGAGAGGGCCTTGGCAAGCAGGAATAAGGAAAACCCCAAGGCATTCTACAAGTATGTGAAGAGTAAGAGGATATGATGTGAGAGAATAGGACCAATCAAGTGTGACAGTGAAAAAATGTGTATTGAACCGGACGAGATAGCAGAGGGACTTAATGAATACTTTGGTTCAGTATTCACTATGGAAAAGGACCTTGAGAATTGTAGGGATGACTTACAGCATACTGAAAACCTTGAGCATATAGACATTAAGAAAGAAGATGTGCTGGTTTGTTGCCTCCCGGGTGCCAGGGTCAAGGATGTCTCTGATCGCTTGCATGATATTCTGAAGTGGGAGGGTGATCAGCCAGATGTCGTGGTGCACATCGGTACCAATGACATAGCAAGGAAGAGTGAAGAGGTCCTGGACAGTGAGTATAGAGAGCTTGGTAGGAAGTTGAAAAGCAGGACCTCGAGGGTGGTAATCTCAGGATTGCTACATGTGCTACGTGCCAGTGAGGGTAAGAATAGGATGCTCTAGAGGATGAACAAGTGGAGAACCTGATCATTAAATTTGCAGATGATACCACAGTGGTGGGGCTCATCAGCAAAAATGATGAAACTATGTACAGGGAGGAGGTCAAACACCTAGAGAACTGGTGCAGGGATAACAACTTGATGTCACCAAAACCGAGGAGATGATCGTCGATTTCAGACGGTCTCAGCCTGAGCGCACACCCCTCAGCATCAGCGGCTCCACAGTGGAGAGAGTGGAAAACATCAAGTTCCTTGGGGTGCAGATCTTGGACAATCTCACCTGGTCCAGGAACACCACTGGAATTGTGAAACGGGCCCAGCAGAGGAAGCTTAAACAAGCATCACCCCCCACTAACATCCTAACTACATTCTACAGAGACGTGGTTGAGAGTGTGCTGACTTTTTGCATCACAACCTGGTACTCCAGCTGCAGTGCTGTCGACAAAAAAGCCTTGCAGAGGGTGGTTAGGGGAGCAGAGAAGGTTATTGGGGTCTCTGTACCTTCTGTCCAAGACCTCTTTCAGAGTCGATGCCTCCAGAAGACACGGTACATCATTAAAGACTCCTCACACCCTCTCCATGAACTGTTTGTTCTTCTGCCATCAGGCAAATGTTACAGGAGCATCAAAACTAAAACCACAAGGCTACTAAACAGCTTCCTCCCACAGGCAGTCAGACTGCTAAATAGCTGCTCCACCTGACTCTGCTTTGGACACTTTTAACTTGCACTGGACACTTATAACTTGATTTTAACTGACATGTGGCTGTTGTCTTTTACTACTTATTGTTATGTTTATTATTTAGTGTTGCGTTTGTTATGTCATAATTGCACTGCCCCTGAGAAACGCTGTCTCATTCTGCCCTGCAGAGCTGATGTATGGTTAGAATGACAATAAAGGTTTTTGAATCTTTGAGGTGGCTAAGGAACTGGTGTAGGGGGCAGGGTTTCAGATTTCAGGATCACTGGGACCTCTTCTGGGGCAGGTGGGACCTGTACAAGAGAGACGGGTTACATTTGAACTACAAGGGGAGCAATATCCTATCAGGGAGGTTTGTTAGTGCTATTGGGGAGGCTTTAAACTAGATTTGCAGTGGAATGGGAACCAGAGTGCCAGAGCTGACAGTGGGGCTGGGGTGAAAATAAATGATGTTAAAAGTTCAAGCAAAGCCACAAATAGAAAGGTTGTGAGTGGTGGTAAAAATCTTCTGAGGTGTATATATTTCAAAGCTAGGAGTACTGCGGGGAAGGCAGACAAGTTGAGGGCGTGGATTGACGCGTGGAATTATGACATTATAGCAATTAGTGAAACTTGGCTACAGGAGGGGCAAGACTGGCAGCTTAATATTCCAGGGTTCCGATGTTTCAGATGTGATAGAGGCAGAGGAATGAACGATGGGGGTGGGGGTGGGTTGGTAACATTGCTTGTCAGGGAAAATGTTACAGCAGTGCTCAGGCAGGACAGATTAGAGGGCTTGTCTACTGAGTCCTTATGGGTGGAGCTGAGAAACAGGAAAGGTATGGTCACATTAGTGGGGTTGTATTATGGACTACCCAACAGTCAACGAGAATTGGAAGAGCAAATCTGCAGAGAGATAGCGGGCAACTACAGGAAACAAAGTTGTGGTGGTAGGGGATTTTAATTTTCCACATATTGATTGGGACTCCCATACTGTTAGGGGTCTAGATGGGTTAGAGTTTGTAAAATGTGTTCAGGAAAGTTTTCTAAATCAATATATAGAGGTACCAACTAGAGGGGATGCAATATTAGATCTCCTATTAGGAAACGAGTTACGACAAGTGACGGAAGTGTGAGTAGGGGAGCACTTTGGTTCCAGTGATCATAACACCATTAATTTCAGCTTGATCATGGATAAAGATAGATCTGGTCCTAGGGTTGAGGTTCTAAACTGGAAGAAGGCCAAATCTGAAGAAATGAGAAAGGCTCTAAAAAGCATGGGTTGGGACAGGTTTTTCTCTGGCAAGGATGTGATCGGTAAGTGGGAAGCCTTCAAAGGAGAAATTTTGAGAGCGCAGAGCCTGTATGTTCCTGTCAGGATTAAAGGCAAAATGAATAGGAATAAGAATCCTTGGTTCTCAAGGGATATTGCAACTCTGATAAAGAAGAAGAGAGAGTTGTATGACATGTTTAGGAAACAGGGGGTATATCAGGTGCTTGAGGAGTATAAGAAGTGCAAGAAAATACTTAAGAAAGAAATCAGGAGGGCAAAAAGAAGACATGAGGTTGCCTTGGCAGTCAAAGTGAAGGATAATCCAAAGAGCTTTTACAGGTATATTAAGAGTAAAAGGGTTGTAAGAGATAAAATTGGTCCTCTTAAAGATCAGAGTGGTCGGCTATGTGCGGAACCAAAAGAAAAGGAGGAGATCTTAAATGGGTTTTTTGCGTCTGTATTTACTAAGGAACCTGGCATGAAGTCTATGGAATTAAGGGAAACAAGTAGTGAGGTCATGGAAACTGTACAGATTGAAAAGGAGGAGGTGCTTGCTATCTTGAGGCAAAAGTGGATAAATCCCCAGGACCTGACAGGGTATTCCCTCGGACCTTGAAGGAGACTAGTGTTGAAATTGCAGGGGCCCTGGCAGATATATTTAAAATGTCGGTGTCTATGGGTGAGGTGTGGAGGATTGAAGAATGGCTCATGTTGTTCCGTTGTTTAAAAGAGGATCAAAAAGTAATCCAGGAAATTATAGGCCGGTAAGTTTGACGTCAGTAGTGGGTAAGTTATTGTAGGGAGTACTAAGAGACAGAATCTACAAGCATTTGGATAGACAGGGACTTATTAGAGGGAGTCAACATGGCTTTGTGCGTGGTAGGTCATGTTTGACCAATCTATTGGAGTTTTTCCAGGAGGTTGCCAGGAAAGTGGATGAAGGGAAAGCAGTAGATGTTGTCTACATGGACTTCAGTAAGGCCTTTGACAAGGTCCTGCATGGGAGGTTAGTTAGGAAAATTCAGTCACTAGGTATACATGGAGAGGTGGTAAATTGGATTAGACATTGGCTCAATGGAAGAAGCCAAAGAGTGGTAGTAGAGGATTGCTTCTCAGAGTGGAGGCCTGTGACTAGTGGTGTGCCACAGGGATCAGTGCTGGGTCCATTGTTATGATGATGATTATGAAGACACGCAGTCCTCCTTTATTGTCATTTAGTAATACATGCATTAAGAAATGATACATTATTTCTTCTGGTGTGATATCACAAAACACAGGACAAGCCAAGACTGAAAACAAAACCACATAATTATACATATAGTTACAACAGTGCAACAATACCATAACTTGATGAAGAAGTCCGTGAGCACAGTAAAGTTCAAAGTTTCTCAAATGTCCCACATCTCACATAGACGGGAGAAGGAAGAAAAACTCTCCCTGCCATGCTGACCACAATCCAACTCTGAGTCATCTGAAAACTTCGAGCTCTGATCAGCTGTCCAACACTGAGTACTGAGTGCCATCTCTGTCTGAACGAGTCGACCTCCTTCTCGGTCGCCAAAAGCAGGCAAGGCCAGGGATTTTGAGGCCTACCCTCCGAAAGATTCACAACCACACAGTAACGACAGCAGCGAACGGGCATTTCAGAAATTTCTCCAGATGTTCCTCTGTTATTTGTCATCTATATCAGTGATCTGGATGATAATGTGGTAAATTGGATCAGCAAATTTGCTGATAATACAAAGATTGGAGGTGTAGTGGACAGTGAGGAAGGTTTTCAAAGCTTGCAGAGGGATTTGGACCAGCTGGAAAAATGGGCTGAAAAATGGCAGATGGAGTTTAATACAGACAAGTGTGAGGTATTGCACTTTGGAAGGACAAACCAAGGTAGAACATACAGGGTAAATGGTAAGGCATTGAGGAGTGCTGTAGAACAGAGGGATCTGGGAATACAGATACAAAATTCCCGAAGAGTGGCGTCACAGGTAGATAGGGTCGTAAAGAGAGCTTTTGGTACATTGGCCTTTATTAATCAAAGTGTTGAGTATAAGAGCTGGAATGTTATGATGAGGTTGTATAAGGCATTGGTGAGGCCGAATCTGGAGTATTGTGTTCAGTTTTGGTCACCAAATTACAGGAAGGATATAAATAAGGTTGAAAGAGTGCAGAGAAGGTTTACAAGGATGTTGCCGGGACTTGAGAAACTCAGTTACAGAGAAAGATTGACTAGGTTAGGACTTTATTCCCTGGAGCGTAGAAGAATGAGGGGAGATTTGATAGAGATATATAAAATTATGAAGGGTATAGATAGAGTGAATGCAAGCAGGCTTTTTCCACTGAGGCAAAGGGAGAAAAAAACCAGAGGTCATGGGTTAAGGGTGAAGGGGGAAAAGTTTAAAGGGAACTTTGAGGGGGGGCTTCTTCACACAGAGAGTGGTGGGAGTGTGGAATGAGCTGCCAGACGAGGTGGTAAATGTGGGTTCTTATTTAACATTTAAGAATAAATTGGACAGATACATGGATGGAAGGTGTATGGAGGGATATGGTCTGTGTGCAGGTCAGTGGGACTAGGCAGAAAATGGTTCGGCACAGCCAAGAAGGGCCAAAAGGCCTTTTTCCGTTCTGTAGTTTTTCTATGGTTTCTATGGTGCTTTTGGAAAGCTTCAAACTGGATAAGTCACCGGGACCGAACGAGATATACCCCGGGCTACTGTGGGAGGCGAGGGAGGAGATTGCTGAGCCTCTGGCAATGATCATTGCATCATCAGTGGGGATGGAGGAGGTTCCGGAGGATGGGAGGGTTGCAGATGTTGTTCCCTTATTCAAGAAAGGGAGTAGAGATAGCCGAGGAATTTATAGACCAGTGAGTCTTACTTCAGTGGTTGGTAAGTTGATGGAGAAGATCCTGAGATGCAGGATTTATGAACATTTGGAGAGGCGTAATATGATTAGGAATAGTCAGCAGGGCTTTGTCAAAGGCAGGTTGTGTCTTATGAGCCTGATTGAATTTTTTGAGGATGTGACTAAACACATTTGTGAAGGTAGAGTAGTAGATGTAGTGTATATGGATTTCAGCAAGGCATTTGATAAGATACCCCATGCAAGGCTTATTGAGAAAGTAAGGAGGCATGGGATCCAAGGGGACCTTGCTTTGTGGATCCAGAATTGGTTTGCCCACAAAAGGCAAAGAGTGATTGTAGACGGGTCATATTCTGCATCGAGGTCAGTGACCAGTGGTGTGCCTCAGGGATCTGTTCTGGGACCCCTTCTCTTCGTGATGTTTATAAATGACCTGGATGAGGAAGAGGAGGGATGGGTTAGTAAGTTTGCTGATGACACAAAGGTTGGAGGTGTTGTGGATAGTGTGGAGGGCTGTCAGAGGTTATAGCGGGACATTGACAGGATGCAAAACTGGTCTGAGAAGTGGCAGATGAGGTTCAACCCAGTTAAGTCTGAGATGGTTCATTTTGGTAGGTCAAATATGATGGCAGAATATAGTATTAATTGTAAGACTCTTGGCAGTGTGGAGGATCAGAGGGATCATGGGGTCTGAGTCCATAGGACACTCAAAGCTGCTGCGCAGGTTGACTCTGTGGTTAAGAAGGCATATGATACATTGGCCTTCATCAATCGTGGAACTGAATTTAGGAGCCGAGAGGTAAAGTTGCAGCTATATAGGTCCCTGGTCAGACCCCACTTGGAGTAATTTGCTCAGTTCTGGTCGCCTCACTACAGGAAGGATGTGGAAACTATAGAAAGGGTGCAGAAGGTATTTACAAGGATGTTGCCTGGATTGGGGAGCATGCCTTACGAGAATAGGTTGAATGAACTTGGCCTTTTCTCCTTGGAGCGACGGAGTATGAGAGGTGACCTGATAGAGGCATTGATCTTATGGATAGTCAGAGGCTTTTTCCCAAGGATGAAATGGCTAACACGAGAGGACACAGTTTTAAAGTGCTTGGAGGTAGGTACAGAGGAGATGTCAGGGGTAAGTTTTTTACGCAGAGAATGGTGAGTGTGTGGAATGGGCTGCCAGCAATGGTGGTGGGGGCAGATACAATAGGGTCTTTCAAGGGACTCTTGGTGCTTAGAAAAAATAGAGGGCTATGGGTAACCCTAGGTAATTTCTAAGGTAAGGACATGTTTGGCACAGCATTGTGGGCCGAAGGGCCTGTATTGTGCTGTGGGTTTTCTATGTTTCCATGTTTCATTCTACTTCCCAGGGCAGGAATGGCTAATACAAGGGGTCATAATTTTAAGGTGTTTGGAAGAAAGTAAAAGGGGATGTCAGAGGTAGGAGTTTTTTTTATACAGAGGGTGGTGGGTGTGTGGGATGCACTGCGAGGATGGTGGTAGAGGCAGATACATTAGAGATATTTAAGAGGCTCTTAGATTGGCACATGGATGATATAAAAATGAAGGGTTACACAGGAGGGAAGGGTTAGATTGAACTTACAGTAGACTAAAAGATCAGCACTGCAAGACCCTTAACAGTGTAGATGAGCAGAGGGATCTTGGAGTCCAAGTACATAACTCTCTGAAGGAGGGTTGCATAGGTTGATGGGGTGGTTCAGAAGGTATTTGGCATGCTTGGCTTTATTAGTTGAAGCATTGCAAAAAGATCCTGGTAGAAGTTTTATACAGACCCCCAAACAGTAGGAAGGATGTGGTCTACAAATTACAATGGGAGATAGAAAATGCATGACAAAAGGGCAATGTTAATAGTCACGGGGGATTTCAATATTCAGGTATACTACAGCCTACTTTATCATGTGCCTCCAAGTACCTTGAAACCACATCCTCAACTAACAATTCCAACATTTTCCAGTCCACTGAGGTCAGACTAACTGGCCTATAATTCTGTTCTGCCTCTCTCCCTTCTCGAACGGTGGAGTGACACTTGCAATTTTCCAGTCTTCTGGAAACATTTCAGAATCCTGTGGTTCTTGAAAGATCATTACTAATGCCTCCATGATCTCTTCAGCCACCTCTTTCAGAACCCTGGGGTGTACCCCACCTGGTCCAGGTGATTATCTCCCTTCAGACCTTTCAATTCCCCAAGAACTTTCTCTCTAGTAATAGCAACTTCACACACTTCTGACCCCTGACACTCTGGAACTTCCACCATGCTGCTAGTATCTTCCACAGTGAAGACTGATGCAAAATACTTATTCAGTTCATCCAACACTTCCTTGTCCACCATTGCTACCTCTCCAACATCTTTTTTACAGTGATCCATAGGGTCAAGTGATCATAATATGATCGAATTCACCCTGAAATTTGAGAGGGAGAAGCTAAAGTCAGATGTATCGGTACTACAGTGAAGTAAAGGGAATTGTAACGAGAAAAGAGTGGCCAAAATTGATTGGGAAAGAACACTGGCAGAGATGACAGCAGAGCAGCAATGGCTGGAATTACTGGAAGCAATTCAGAAGGTACAGGGTATAAAAAGGAAGTAATATTCTAAAGGCAAGGTGGCACAACTGTAGCTAACGAGAAGTCAAAACCAATATAAAAGCCAAAGAGAGGGCAAAAATTAGTGGAAAGTTAAAGGGTTAGAAAATTTTTAAAAACCAACAGAAGGCAACTTAAAAGTCATTAAGAAGAAAAAGTTGGAATATGAAGGTAAGCTAACCAATAATATTAAAGGGGCGACCAAAAGTTTCTTCAGATACGTAAAGAGTAAAGGAGAGGCTAGAGTGGATACTGGACCACTGGAAAATAATGCTAGAGAGGTAGCAGTGGGAAACAAAGAAATAGCAGGTCAACTGAACAAGGAATTTGCATCAGCTTTCACTGTGGAAGACACTAGCAGTATGCCAGAAGTTCAAGAGTGTCAGGGACAGAAGTGTGTGAAGTTACCATTGCTAGGGAGAAGGTTCTTGTCATGGTCCGGTCCGAAATCCGCATTCTGGTTCACAGTCCGGTGTGCAGACTCCGGACTCCGGGTCTTCCGGCTGTCCCTTGTTTCGGTTGGACTTAACCATTAGCACCTGATGCTTATCTTGAGGCTGGGAATATAAGTGGCCCTGGGATTGAGTGTGGTTGCTGGGTTGTCTTGTCAGTCTCCCCTTGGAGCAACCCACTGGTGTAAGGCTAGCGTAGTCATCAAGATATGGATTTGGCTGTTCCGTAGCCCGCCGAGGTTACTGGCCACCTCAAGTCTTGGAGCCACCCCGGACCTAGCTCCCTTCCTGTCCCTTGCCTCTGTTGAGTAAGCCAGGCCATTTGCCATTACCCTGCAGTTGGTTCTGTCCCTTCCTGTCCCTTGCCTCCGTCAGGTAAGCCAGGCTGTTTGCCGTTACCCTGCAGTTGGGTCTATCCCTCTCTGTCCTTGCCTCCGTGGGGTGGAGTCCCACAACCTGCCCAGGAGTTGCCTCGAAGTACCCTTGCCCCGTCCAGCCTCCAAGAACCCGAGCCTCATCACATCTTCGCCTGGTCTCCAAGAACCCGAGCCTCGTCACATCTTCGCCTGGTCTCCAAGAACCCGAGCCTCGTCACATCTTCGCCTGGTCTCCAAGAACCCAAGCCTCATCACGTCTTCGCCTGGTCTCCAAGAACCCAAGCCTCATCACGTCTTTGCCTAGTTTTGGGGTCCGAGCCCAAGTCAAGACCCAGGTTCTGGGTCCCTGTCCAGTCCCTGGCTCGGAGTCCATGCCCAGGCTCCTTGTTCCCAGTCCCTTGTCCTGGTCCTGCTTCCCTAGCCTAGTCTGTGTTCCTGTCCCTACTCCTAGTCTGCATCCTGTCCCGTCATTTAGTTTTGTCCGTTCCTGTTCCTAGTACCTCAGTGTCTGTATCTTGCATTTGGTTCCATTCCCAGCACCCACCTTATAACAGTTCTTGGGAAACTGAAAGCTTTGAAGGTAGGTAAGTCACCTGGACCAGCTGGTATACATGCCAGGGTGTGAAAGAGGTGGCTGAAGAGATTGTGGAGGCATTAGAAATGATCTGTCAAGATCATGGCACAGATCTAGAAGAATGGAAAATTGCAAATATCACTCCACTCTTCAAGAAAGAAGAGACAGGCAGAAGAAAGGAAATTATAGGCCAGTTAGTCTGTTGTCTCCCTCCTTTCTTAAAGAGTGGAGTGACATTTGCAATTTTCTAGTCCTCTGGAATCGTGCCAGAATCCAATGATTCTTGAAAGATCATTACTAATGCCTCCACAATCTCTACTGTTACCTCTTTCAGAACCCTAGGGTGCAGTTAATCTGGTCTGGATGACTTACGCACCTTTAGGTCTTTCAGCTTTTTGAGCACCTTCTCTTTTGTGATATTAACTGCACTCACTTCTCTTCCCCCGCACCCTTCAACACCTGACACACTGCTAGTGTCTTCCACAGTGAAAACTGATGCAAAATACTCATTTAGTTTGTCTGTCATCTCCTCATCTCCTGTTATTATTTCTCTGGCCTAATTTTCTAGTGGTCCTAAATCCACTCTCATCTCTTTTATTTTCTATATACTTGAAAATGTTTTTTCTATCCATTGGATATTGTTTGCTAACTTACTTTCATATTTCATCTTTTCCCTCCTGATGATTCTTTTGGTTGCTTTCTGTAGGTTTTTAAAAGCTTCCCAATCCTCCATCTTCCCACTATTTTTTGCTTTGTTGTATGCCCTCTCTTGATTTTACATTAACTTTGGCTTTCTTTGTCAGCCACGGTTGTACTATTTTGCCATTTGAGTTTTTTTGATTTTGAAATACATCTAGCCTGCATCTTCCTAATTTTACCCAGAAACTCAAGCCATTGCTGTTCTGCTGTCATCCCTGCCAGCATCTTCTTCCTACTTACTTTGGCCAACTCCTCTTTCATACCACTTCAATTTCTTTTACTCCACTGAAATACTGCTACAGCAGAGTTAGCTTTCTCCTGATCAAATTTCAAGTTGAACTCAATCATATTGTGATCACTGTCTTCTAAGGGTTCCTTTACCTTATACTCCCTATTCACCTCTGGTTCATTACGTTGCCCTTTTGACATGCCTTTTCTACTGCTCGTAATCTGTAGTCCACATCCCAGCTACTGTCCAGAGGCCTGTGTATAACTGCCCTTGCAGTTTCTTAACTCAGCCCACAAGGATTCAACATCTTCTGACCCTAAGTCACATCTTTCTAATGATTTGATGCCATTCTTTACCAGCTCAGCCACACCATTCCCTCTGCCCATCTTCCTATCCCTCCGATACAATGTGTAACCTTGGACATTCAGCTCCCATCTACAACCATCCTTCAGCTACGATTCAACGATGGTCACATCATACCTGACAATCTGTAAAAGTGCAACAAGATCATCCACCTTATTTCTTATACTCCGTGCATTGATATGTAACACTTTGAGTACTGTATTTGCTACCCTTTTTGATTCTGCATCCCTAATGCAGTGATACTCACCCTGCTGGTTGCAATTTTGCCCTTCCTGACAGTCTAATTGCATGCTAACTTTGCTTTTTTACAACCTGCCCCATCCTGAGTCCTTCACTTCAGTTCCTATCCCCCTCCCAAATTAGTTTAAACCCTTCCTAATAGCTCTAACAAACCTGCCCACGAGGATATTGATCCCCTCTCAGGTTCAGGTGCAACCAGTCCCTTTTGTACAGGTCATACTTCGTCCAGAAGAGATCCCAGTGATCCAAGAACCTGGAGCCTTGCCCACTGCACCAGCTTCTCAGCCACACATTTATCTGCCAAATCATCCTGTTTCTACCCTCCCTGGCACATGGCACAGGTCGCAATCCATAAATTACTACTCTGGAGGTCCTGCTTCTCAGCCTTCTGCCTGGTTCTCTCTCTTCAGGACCTCTTTGCTTTTCCTTCCTCTGTCATTGGTATAAATATATACCAAGACATCTGGCTGCTCTCCCTCCCCCTCCAAAATGCCGTGGATGTGATCCGAGATGTCCCTGACCCTGGCACCTGGAAAGCAACATACCATCCGGGTGTCCCGTTCATCTCCACATAATCTCCTGTCTGTTCTTCTGACTACTGAGTCCCCTGTCACTACTGCTCTTCCCTTCTCCCTCTTTCCCTTTTGCACCACAGACCCATGCTCAGTGCCCATAACCTGTTCTCCCCAGCATTCCCCAGAAGCTCATCTCCCACAACAATATCCAAAATGGTACACTTATTATTGAGGGGAATGGCCACAGGGGTGCTCTGCGCTAACCACCTACCCACCATCCCATTCCTTCTCCTGACAGTCACCCAACTACCCGCCTCCTGCAGCTTGGGGGTTACTACATCCCTTTTACTCCGATTGATGATCTCTTCACTCTTCCGTAGAAGCCGAGGGTCCTGCTGCTCCACATCCCTAACACGGTCTTCAAGGAGCTGCAGTTAGATCACTTCACGCAGATGTAGTTCCCTGGAGACTCTGGATCTCCCAGGGCTCCCACATCCGGCATGAAGAACACACAAAGCCTATTTAAAATACACCCAAGTACTCCCTAACACAGTAAGAAAAAAGGGAAACTTAACAGAAACTTACCCGGACAACCTACTCAGAGCCAGAGCTGCTTCCGAGCCGAAGCCTCCTTTGAGCCAAAGCCTGACACTCCCACTCTCACCTCTGGCCCACTCCCAACAATGGCCTCGCCTTCTGTACTTTTATTCACTCCTCTCTGCGCTGCCCCCGCCGCTGATTTGGGCTACAGATTGACACCAAATTCCCATGAAACTCTGCTTTTAAACGAGCACTGCCAACCTGCAAGAAATCTCCTTGCTGTGCGTTGCTCCCTCCACTGATTGGCCTGCCAGAATGAGTCATTTAGATAGACACATGAGTGAGGAAAATTGATATGGACATTGTGTAGGCCAAGGGGTTTGTTTAGTTGGCCATTTGATTAATTTAATTGGTTAGGCACAGCATTATGGGCTGAAGGGCCTGTTCCTTTGCTGTATGATTCAAATTCTGTGTAAGTTATGTATAATTTAGATTCATTACATTTGTGTTAACTTGTGTTTGTCCTTATCTTGTAATGTATTGAGCTGCCACAGTAAAAAAAAACAATTTCTACGCCACTTATACATTGGTAAATTGGTTTATTATTGTCACATTTACCGAGGTACAGTGAAAAACTTAGTTTTGCATGCCATCTGCACAGACCATTTCATTGCCTGAGTATATTGAGGTAGTACAAGGGAAAACATAACAGAATGCAGAATAAAGTGTTCCAGTTACAGAGAAAATGCAGTGCAGATAGATGATAAGGTGCAAGGCCATATTGAGTAGATTGTGAGATCCAAGATCCATTGTATCATATTAGAAACTGTTCTATAGTCTTATAGCAACGGGATTGAAGCTGTCCTTGAGCCTGGTAGTATGTGATTTCAGGTTTCTGTATCTTTGTTTGATGGGGGTGGGGGGGATGGGAGAAGAGAGATTGTCCAGAGGAGCTGGGATCTTTGATTATGTTTGCTGCTTTACTGAGGCAGAAAGAAGTACAGATTCCACAGATCTTGGGATTATTCAGTGCCACATGCTGACAAAAGGTGCAGGAAAACTGTGGCTCATGTTGTGGACAACCAGCTCTTGTTATAATTGTCCTCTGCCTACCTAATCATCAGTTTTAGTCACCAGTAATCACAGGCTGTGAATCTGTGATCTGCACTGACAGTTGTGGAAGAATCCCCCTCAGCCCACCCATCCACCCCAACGGAGTGGACTGCTCGGTAGCTTGTCAGTTAGTGTAATGCTTTACAGTGCCAGCGATCGGGTTCAGTACCCACCAATGCAGATAAGGAATTTGTACGCTCTCTCAGTAACTGTGTAGGTTTCCTCCGGGTACTTCAGTTCCCTGCCATATTCCAAAGACGTAGAGGTTAGGGTTAGTAAGTTGTGGGTATGCTATGTTGGCATAGTATATAGGAGCAGGATTAGGCCATTTGGCCCATCGAGTCTGCTCCACCATTTCATCATGGCTGATTCAATTTTCCTCTCAGCCCCAATCTCCTGCCTTCTTCCCGTATCCCTTCATGGCTTGAATATACCCAGTGACTTGGCCTCCACAGCTGCCCGAGGGCAATGAGTTTCACAGATTCACCACCCTCTGGCTATAGAAAATTCCTCCTTATCTCCATTCTAAAAGGACAATCCTGTATTCTGGGTAGTGTCCTCTGGTCTTAGACTCCCCCACCATAAGAAACATTCTCTCCACATCCGCTCTATCAAGGCTTTTCAACATTCAATAGGTTTCAATTAGGTCACCCCTCATTCTTCTGAATTCCCTTCCAGTCAGTGGAGGCCCAGAGCCATCAAAACGCTCCTCATATAGCAAGCCTTTCAACCCTGGAATCATTTTCATGAATCTCCTTTGAACCCTCTCCCATGTCAGCACATCTTTTCTAAGACAAGGGGCCTAAAACTTCTCACATTACTCATCAGTACTATATAAAGCCTTGGACTGTGTTGGTCGTAGACTTGAAAGATGCATTTCATTGTACATTTCAATGAGCATGTGACAAATAAAGCTAATCTTCTTCATCAGTACTCCAGCCATCTGTTACACGATAGACCTGTCCCTATTAGTAAGGTACAGTGCTGGATGCCTCATTACAGGAAGCATGTCACTTATTCTTGGAAGGTACAGCAGATTCTGCAATGTTGGAAATATCTTCTCACCCCTTTCTTTCTCCTCTTCCAACCTCATGGGACATTACCTCCCTCCAGTTTCCACCTCCTTCCCTTTACTCCTGTCATAACCCTATCAGATTCGTCCTTCTTCAGTCCTCTACCTCTTCCATCTATCACAAGCCAGCTTCTACACTCACCCCGCCCAATTCTTCTTCTGACTTCTGCCTTCTTGATTTTAGCACTTACATGTGTAAATCCATTAATTCAACTTAACTTTCTAATCACTACTTGGTATCACAACACCATGACCACTTTGCACTACAATACACTTACTTTGATCTTATTGTGTTCTTTTACAAAGTGCGTACAATTACTTGTACAAAGTGTATATGTTTGTGTTTTTTCTTCTTACAGTTGTGTAACTGATGCTATAAGCCTGTGATGCTGCTGCAAGTGAGGTTTTCATTGCACCTGCTTCATGGCTTGGTATGGGAACTGCTCTGCCTGTGACCACAAAAGACTGCGGGGAACTGTGGCAAAGCTCAGCATATGGACTCTGTCTACACCTCCCACTGCCTCGATAAAGCAGCCAGCATAATTGAGGACCCTACCCACCTGGCTATTCTCTCTTCTTCCCTCTCCCATCAGGTAAGAGATACAAATGCCTGAAAGCAGGCTCGAGGACAGCTTCTATCCCTCTCTTATAGGACTATTCAATTGTTTTCCCTCATAAAATAAGATGGTCTCTTAGGCTCACAATCTACTTTGTGGTCATAATCTTGCACCTTATTGTTTACTGGCACTGCACTCTTTTGGGAAGCTTGTACTGTATTCTGCATTCTGTTACAGTTTTCTCTTGTTCCACCTCAATGTACTGTGTAATGAATTGATTGATAGGAACATGCAAGACAAACTTTTCACTGCACATGTCAGTACATGTGCAAATGACAATTAAACTTTCCAAAGATGCTGAGTTCATCCAGCATCTGTGTTTGTAACATTTGCACATTTCCCATTAGACATGCACATACGAATAAGACCATAAGACATAGGAGCAAAAATAGACCATTTGGCCCATCTAGTCTGCTCCACCGTTCAATTGTGGCTCTTTTACTCCATTCTCCCCTTAATCCTTAACCTCCTTACCAATCGATCTCTACCTTAAATACACCCAATGACTTGGCCTCCACAGCCGTCTGTGGCACTGAATCCCATAGATGCACCACTCTCTGGCTAAAAGCAATTCCTCCTCATTTCTATTCTAAAGGGATGTCTTCTATTTTGAGTCTGTGTCCTCTGGTCTTAGACTCTCCCAGAATTGCAAATATTCTTTCCATGTCCACTCTATCTAGGCCTTTCATATTTGATAGCTTTCAATAAAATTCCCCTTAGTCTTCTAAACTCTGGAGAGTACAGGCCCAGAACTATCAAACGCTCCTCATACATCAACCCTTTCATTCCTGGCATCATTCTCGTGAACCTCTGGACCCAAACCTGATCACAATACTTCAAGTTTGGTCTGACCAGTGCCTTATAAAGCCTCAACATTGCATCCTTGCTTGTATATTCTAGTCCTCTTGAAATGAATGCTGACATTGCATTTGCCTTCCTTACCATAAACTCAACCTGAAAGCTATCCTTTAAGGCGGGGGTCCCCAACTTTTTTCGCACCGCGGACTAGTTTAGTATTGACAATATTCTTGCGGACTGGCCAACGGGACGGGGGGGGTCAAGTTCAACAGTGCGTGACAGGGAATGAGGAAAGGTGCAGCTGACTCATATCGTTTCATATAGCCAAATCATATCGTTTCCTTGTAGCCCGGTAGCACATGCTTTGCGGCCCGGTAGTTGGAGACCACTTCGGGAATCCTGCACGAAGACTCTCAAGTCCCTTAGAACTTCTGATTTTTGAATTTTCTCTCCATATAGAAAATAGTCAATGTCTTTATTCTTTCTACCGAAGTGCATGACCATACGCTTCCCTACTATACAGGTGTCACTGAATCATAGCTCAAAGAAGATTATAGCTGGGACCTTAATGTCCAATGATACACACTGTATCAAAAGGAGAGGCAGGCAGAGGGGTTGGGGTGGCTCTGTTGGAAAAACTGAAATCAAATCATTAGATAGATGTAACATGGGCTTGGAAGGTGTTGAATCATTGTGGGTAGAGTTAAGCAACTGCAAGGGTAAAAAGACCCTGATGGGAGTTGTATACTGACCCCCAAACAGTAGTAAGGATGTGGCCTATAAATTAAAATGATAGAAAATGCAAGCCAAAATGGCAATGTTACGATAGTCATGGAGTATTTCAATACATGGGTAGATTGGGAAAATCAGGTTGGCGCTGAACCCCAAGAGGGGTAGATTGTGGTCCAGCTATTCTGGACTGGGTGTTGTGCTATGAACCAGAAATGATTAGAGAGCTTAAGGTAAAAAACCCTTGGAAAAAAGTGGTCATGTTCAAATTCACCCTGAAATTTGAGAAGGAGAAGCTAAAGTCAGATATATCAATATTACAGTGGAGTAAAGGGAATTATGGATGCAACAGAGAGGTGCAGGCCAAAATAAACTGGAAAAGAACACTGGCAGGGATGATGGCAAAGAAGTTATGGCTGAAATTTCTGAAAGCAATTCAGAAGGCACAGGATATATATATCCCAAAAAGATAGTCAAAGCCAACATAAAAGCCAAAGAGAGGGTATATAATAGATCAAAATTAGTGGTATGTTAGAGGATTGGGAAGCTTTTAATTATCAACGGAAGGCAAATAATAAAGAATGAAAAGATAGGATATGAAAGTAAGTTCGTCAATAATATTAAAGAGGACACCAAAAGTTTCTTCAGACACAAAGTGTAAAAGAGAGGTGAGAGTGGATATTGGACCACTGTAAAAAAGATGTTGGAGAGGTAGTAATGGCGGACAAGGAAATGATGGATGAGCTGAATAAGTCTTCACTGTGGAAGACACTAGCACTATGGTGGAAGTTCCAGAGTGTCAGGGGTCAGAAGTGTGTGAAGTTGCCATTACTAGGCAGAAGGTTCTTGGGAAATTGAAAGGTCTGAAGGTAGATAATCACTTGGACCAGGTGGTGTACACCCCAGGGTTCCGAAAGAGGTGGCTGAAGAGGTCATGGAGGCATCGGTAATGATCTTTCAAGAATCACTAGATTCTGAAATGGTTCTGGAAGACTGGAAAATTGCAAATGTCACTCCACTCTTCAAGAAGGGAGAGAGGCAGAACAGAATTATGGGTCAGTTATTCTGACGGCAGTGGATTGGAAAATGTTGGAATTGTTAGTTAAGGATGTGGCTTCAGGGTACTTGGAGGCACATGATAAAATAGGCCATTGTCAACATAGTTTCCTCAAAGGAAAATCTTGCCAGACAAATCTGTTGGAATTATTTGAAGAAATAACAAGAAGGATAGACAAAGGAGAATTGGTTGATGTTGTGTTCTTGAATTTTTATAAGTCCTTTGACATAGTGCCACACGAGGCTGCTTAACAAGTTAAGTGCTCAGGAAGGATTCCAGCATGGACAAAGCGGTGGCTGGTTGGCGGGAGGCAGAGAGAGGGATTAGTAGGAACCTTTTCTGTCACATCCTTAAATTTGGCAGTGCAGCAGATATGGCAATTGCACTCTGTGAATATGCATGTGTCAGCTAACTATTATTTCATTGTGATGATATTTAACTCCATTCATCAAGTCGTAATGCTTGTTGATACTTGAGCAAAACACAGCAATGTTTTGCTGCTGCTTGCATTCGGCCTTGCTTGAGAAATTGGACTGTCGAGTCAACTGACTCTGAAGACTAGCAGTATTCATTTTATATTTAGTTAATCCTTTTCACCACAGTATTGGCTTCGTTTTCCATTTAATCATTTTAGTTAACAACCCTGTTTGGCTTAGCATTTTATTGTTTTCTTTTCCCTCTAACTCTTTTCGCATTAAAGTCTGTGAACTATCGACCCACTTCAGTGTCTCTTGCTCCACACTTGGGCCATATCCGAACATAGTAATGTTTTCTGATTGACTGCCAGTGACTAGTGGTGTTCCACAGGGTTTTGTGTGGGACCATTTCTTTTTATGTTATATGTCAATGACTTGGACGATGGAATATTTGACTTTTTGGTAAAGTTTGCAGATGAGATGAAGAAAGGTGGAGGGGCAGGTAGATTTGAGTTAGTAGAGAGGCTACAGAAGGATTAGGAGAATGGGCAAAGTAATGGCATATGGAATACACCATCAGGAAGTGTATGGTCATGCACTTTGGTAGAGGAAATAAAAAGGTAGATCATTTCAAGCAGATTAGAATATAAAAGCAAGGATGTAATGCTGAGGCTTTATAAAGCACAGGCGAGGTCTCACTTGGGAGTATTGTGAGCAGTTTTGGGCCCCTTATCTTAGAAAGAATGTGTCGACACTGCAGGGGGTTCAAAGGAAATTTATGAAAATTGATTCCAGGATTGAAAGGCTTATCATGTGAAAGAGTGTTTGATGGCTCTGGGCCTGTATTCACTAGAATACAGAAGAATGAAATGTGATCTAATTATGAACTATTGAATAGTTTAAGGACTTGATAGAGTGGAGGTGGAGAGGATGTTTCCTATGGTGGGAAAGTCTAGGACCAGAAGACACAATCTCAAAATGAGGGAGTCCATTTAGAACGGAGATGAGGAGGAATTTCTTCAGCCAGAGAGTGGTAAATCTGTGGAATTCATTGCCACAGGAAGTTGTGGAGGCCAAGTCTTCACAAATATTTAAGATAGAGTTTGACAGATTCTTGATTGGTCAAGGCATGAATGGATACAGGGAAAAGGCAGGAGATTGGGGCTGAGAGGAATAGTGGATCAGCCATGATGAAATGGCGGAGCAGACTTCATGGGCCAACTCTGCTCCTAGATCTTATGGTATTCCATCTTCCACTTTGCCAATGCTCCAAATCTGTCTAAATCCTTCTGCATACTCTCTGCTTTCTCACCACTACCTGATCACCCATCTATCTTTGTATCATCCGCAAAAGGGCTTATTTTGCTGTTATTGTTCTGCTGGATATTGCAGGCATGCTATGTTGGCAACACTTGCCAGGTGTCCCCAACACATCCTTGGGTATGACGGCTGTTGATGCAAATGATAAATAAGTGAAATGAATGAATGAAGACGACGAGAAGCAAGCAGGCCCTAATAGAGTGAGGCAGTACTGTAATGTGGGAGTCTCTTCCCCCCCTTCCCCAAAACTCTAAAAGACATACTTGATATAAAGGAGGAAAAACAGGAAATACCTCTTTGTTTGTCTGACGGCATCTCTGGAGAGAGAAATCAAAAACACAAGAGAATCTGCAGATGCTGGAAATCCAGAGTAACACACTCAAAATACTGGAGGATCTCAGCAGGTCAGGAAGAACAATGGGAAGTAGTAAAGAGTCGACGTTTCAGACGCTGATGAAGTCTTGGCCTGAAACATCAACTATTTATTCCTCTCCATAGATGCAGACTGTCCTGCTGAGTTCCTCCAGCATTTTATCTGTGGTGAGAGAAAGTAAACTTTCCTGGTTTCTTTGGTTAACGTGGTTCTCCTGTCTGTTACTGCTTCACCTGCTGTACATAGTATTTGTTTTTAATCATGTAAACAAAGTAACTTCAATGTTTCTGCCACTGGGGCTTTCATTCATTTAGGACACACCTTTCACAAACCTTCACCATGCTGTGAACCACACCCCTTTGATCATTCAGTCACTCTTAAGGTACAGTATTTCTTACAGACTGGACTGTGGAGGCTTTTGCAGTGTTCCTCTCCAATACATTAAGCACTGAGAGAGAGTGTTTGTATTTGGTCACTATGTAGTGAGCCAGTTGAGGGAACAGGTTTGACAATCAGATCATCAAGTGTCGCAGCAGTTACCTTACACAGGATAATAAACCACCACCAGCCAGAAATCATAATCAGGTTTATTATCGCTGACATACCATATGTTGTGAAATTTGTTGTTTTGCAGCAGCAGTACAGTGAGTTGAAATAAATATTGCAAAAGAGGAACAGTGAGGTAGTGTTCATGGACCGTTCAGAAATCTGACGGCAAAGGGGAAGAAGCTGTTCCTAAAACACTGAATGTGTGTCTTGAAGCCCCTGTACCACCTCCCTCATGGTAGTAATAAGAGGGGCACGTGCCGGATGGTGAGGGTCCTTAATAATGGATGCTGCCTTCTTTATTCACCTTGTCTTGAAGATGACTTGATGGTGGGGAGACTAGTGCCTGTGATGGAGCCGTCAACAACCTCTGCAGCTTCTTGTGATCCTGAGAATTAATAGCCTCTATACCAGGCTGCGATGCAACCAGTCAGAATACTCTCCACAATACAACTATAAAATTTTATCAGAGAGTGTTTGATGGGTCTGGACCTGTACTCCCTGTAGTTGAGTAGAATGAGAGGGGATGTCATTAAAACCTATCAAATATTGAAAGGCCTAGATAGAGTGGATGTGTAGAGACTGCATCCTATAGTGGGAGAGTCCAGGACCAGAGGGCACAGCCTCAGAATAGAAGGACGTCCATTTAGAACAGAGATGAGGAGGAATTTCTTTAGCCAGAGGGTGATGAATCTGTGGAATTCATTGCCACAGACGGCAGTGAAGGCCAAGTGATTGGGTATACTTAAAGAAGAGATTGATTATTAAGGATGTCAAAGGTTACAGGGAGAAGACAGGAGAGTGGGGTTGAGAGGGATAATAAATCAGCCATGGTGGAATGGCAGGGCAGACTCAATGGGCTGAATGGCCTCAATCTGCTCCTAAATCTCATGGTTTCTAATGAATCAGAGCCACTGGTGTGTCTTTTCCTTGATCGCCTCAGTATGTTGGACCCAAGATAGATCCACTGAGATGTTGACACCCAGAAACTTGAATCTGCTCACCCTTTCCACCGTGGACCCCTCGATAAGGACTGATGTGCGTTCCCTCAAATTCTTCTTCCCTTAAGTCCACAATCAGTTCCTTGGTCATTGTTTAATGCACTAAATAAACACCATGGTAGTCTTGTTTATTTGTAATGTGTGTCAAGAACAAAAAATTGAATTCCCACTCACAATCTCATCCCTTTGCACACTAGCCACAGTGTGGCCCAGTCTGAAACAGTTGCAATCTCCCCCCCATTGCATGCCATCACACTTGTGTACACCAGCAACATTTTGGCATCCTGTTGCTCACCAGTTTCGGACACCCTTGCACATCAACATCACTCTTGCACACTCACCCAGCTCACACTCCCAGTCCCTTGCATGCTCATTCTACTTGCATCTGCTGCTCCTTACACTGGACCCAGCCGCACCCCCATCCCTTTGAACACTGACACGGTTCATACACGTAAACCATGCACAATAACTAGGCTCACACCCCCAGCTCCTTGCACACTGACTTCAATCACACAACAGCCTCCTGCACATCCATCTGCCTCAAACACCCCAGCTCCAGGACACTGAAATCGTTCCACTCCCAGCTCCTTGCACGCATAACCAGCTCACACTCCCACACCCTTGCACTCCGACTTTGTTTAGAATCAGGTTTAATATCACTAGCAAATACCGTGAAATTTGTTGTTTTGTGGCAGCAGTATAGGCTTAAATTCTATAAATAAAGCAAAAAGAGAAGAAAAAATTATTGAGGTCGTGTTCTCGGGTTGTCTATTGAGAAATTTGATGGTGGGGGGGGGGTGAAGCTGTTCCTAAAACACTAATTGTGTGTCTTTAGGCTCCTGTACCTCCTCCTTGATGGTAGCAATGAGAAGAGAGTATTTCCTGGATGATGCGAGTCCTTAATGATGGATGTGTCTTTTTGAGGCATCGCCTTTTGAAGGTATGCTGAATAATGGGAAGGCTAGTGCCCACTGTGGTGCTGGCTGAGTTTACAACTTTCTGCAGCTTTTTCCAATGCTGTGCAGCAGCCCTTCCATATCAGATGGTGTTGCAACCCAGTTGGAATGCTCCCCATGGAACATCTATAGAATTACGTGATTCTCATTGGTGACACACCAAACCTCCTCAAACGCCTCATGAAATATAACAGCTGTTGTGCCTTATTTGTAATTAGATCAATATGTTGGATCTTCAAAGATGTTGACACCCAGGAACTTGAAACTGCTCACCCTTTGATCCCCCCAAGGAGGACTGATTTGCGTTCCCTCAACTTCCCCTTCCTGAAGTCCACATCCAATCCCTTGTTCTTACTGACGGTGGTTGTTGCGATACCACTCAACCAGCTGATCTACCTTGCTCCTGTGCGCCTCCTCATCGCCACCTGACACCGGTTTTAGTTGTGCTGTCGGCAAGTTTGTTGACAGTATTTGAGCCGTGGTTGCAGAGAGGGTAGAACAGGAGGCTAAACACTGTTCTTGAGGTTCGCCGGTCAGTGAGATGTTATTTCCGATCCGCACAGACCGGATCCAGTTGCACAGAGGCCCAAGTTTTGGAGCTTGTCTCATTCACCACGCTCACACTCCCAGCTCCTTGCAAGTCGACTCCGTTCACACCAAACCTTGCACCCTCACCCGGTTAGCGCGAACACAGATTTCAATCACACCACAGCCACTCGGACGCCGATTACCGGCTCACACTCCGAGCCAAGGCGCGACCCGGTACCCGTGACGCCCACTGCGCACGCGCAGCGGGTCATGCGCGCGACCAGGGCGCAGGCGCAGGCGCGGCCGGCATCGGCGCAGGCGCACTCTCCACGATTCCTGCTCCCGTCGCGGTCTCGGCAAAAATTTCGGCCGAGAAGCGAGCGGCGAGGCCGAGGCCCCGGCCCAGCCCCGGGGGGGAGAGGCCGCAACCCGGGGGAAGGGCGACGGTGCGGCCCGACCGCCAGCTCAATCGGCACCGGAGCCTGCAGTGGTGGCGCTGAATGAGCGGAAGCCGAGTGAGTGAGAGTGGAGGGAGGTCGGGGAGCGAAGCCGCGCGGGGTCGGGGCTTGAGGCTTGGTCGGTGGGGAACCCTGGGCTGTAGTGCCGGAGGGTGCGGGTCTTTCTCTGTTTAACAGCAGGGTACAGTACTGGTGAGGATGGGTCTTGTCACTGTATAACACCGAGGTACAGTACTGGCAGGAACGGGTATTTCGGTGCGTAACCAGTGGGATCAGGTCTGTTACTGTACAATACTGGGGTACAGTACCCTTGGGAATTGGTCCGTCACTATATAATACCAGTAGGAGTGGATCTGTCACTGTATAACACATGGGTACAGTGTACCGGTGAGAACGGGTATGTCACCGTATACACCATCCTACAGTACCGCTGGGGACGGGTCTGTCGCTGTATAACACCAGATAGAGTACTGGTAGGGACTGGTCTGACGCTATATAAAACCAGGATACAGTACTGATGGGAAAGGGTCTGTCTGTCTCCGTATAACACCAGGATACAGTACTGGTGGGGACGAACCTGTCGCTGTATAACACCGGGGTACAGTACTCGGGGCGCAAAATGTCACTGTATAACACCAGGTTGTAGTACTGGTATGGACTGGCCTGTCACTGTATAACACCAGGGTACAGTACCAGTGGGGATGGGTCTCTCACTGTATGTCATTGGGGTACAGTACTGGTGGGACTGATTTGTCTCTGTGTAACACTGGGGTGTAGTACCTGTGGACTCGTCTGTCACTGTATAACTTGGGAACACGGTTCTGGTAGGGATGGATCTGTCAGTGAATAGTACCATTATACAATACCAGTGTGGATGGGCCTGTCAGTGTTTAACACTGGAGTAAGGTACCAGTGGGGATGGATCTGTCACTGAACCAGAGCATGATACTTATGGGGACAGGACTGTCACAGCATTACACTGGGGTATAGTACTGGTATGTAAGGGTTTGTCACTGTACAACACTGTAGTCCAGTACCAATGTGAGCTTGTCTGTCACCATATACAACCAGGGAAAAGTAACTGTGGGGACTGGTCTGATCTATAAAGCAATGGGGTACGGTAGCAGTTGTGAATAGATTTGTCACTATGAACCCCTAGGACAGAGTATCAGTGGTAAACAGGTTTGTTACTGTTTTTCATCGGCGTTCAGCAGCGGTGATTGTGGGTCAGTCACTGTTTAACACTAGGGTACAGGTCCGGTCTGTTATTGTACAACATAGGGATACAGTACCGGGGGAAGGGTCTGACACTGTATCACACTGGACAAAGTACCAGTGTGGCCGGATCTGTCAGTGTATAACATCGGGGCACAGTACCTATGCGGAGGGGTTTGTCAGTGTATAACATTGGGGTACAGTACCAGTGTGAACGGGTCTGTCAGTGTATAACATCAGGGTACAGTACCAGTGTGGACGAGTTTGTCAGTGTATTCCTTCGGGGTACAGTACCTGTGCGGAGGGGTCTGTCAGTGTATAACATCGGGGTACAGTACCTGTTTGGATGAGTCTGTCAGTGTATAACATCGGGGTACAGTACCAGTGTGAACGGGTCTGTCAGTGTATAATATTGGGGTACAGTACCAGTGTGGACGAGTTTGTCAGTGTATACCATCGGGGTACAGTACCTGTGCAGAGGGGTCTGTCAGTGTATAACATCGGGGTACAGTACCTGTTTGGATGAGTCTGTCAGTGTATAACATCGGGGTACAGTACCAGTGTGGACGGGTTTGTCAGTGTATAACCGGGTACAGTACCAGTGTGGACGGGTTTGTCAGTGTATAACCGGGGTACAGTACCAGTGTGGACGGGTTTGTCAGTGTATAACATCGGGGTACAGTACCTGTTTGGATGGGTCTGTCAGTGTATAACATCGGGGCACAGTACCAGTGTGAACGGGTCTGTCAGTGTATAACCGGGGTACAATACCTGTTTGGACAGGTCTGTCAGTGTATAATATTGTGGTACGGTACCCGTTTGGATGGGTCTTTAGTGTATAACATCGGGGTATGGTACCAGTGTGGACGAGTTTGTCAGTGTGTAACCGGGGTACAGTACCTGTTTGGACGGGTCTGTCAGTGTATAACATCGGGGTACAGTACCAGTGTGGATGGATCTGTCAGTGTGTAACATCGTGGTACAATACTTGGGGTCCGACTCCATAGGACACCCAAAGCTGCTGCGCAGGTTGACTCTGTGGTTAAGAAGGCATACAGTGCATTGCCCTTCATCAATCGTAGGATTGAGTTTAAGAGCAGAGAGGTAATGTTGCAACTATACACGACCCTGGTCAGACCCTACTTGGAGTACTGTGCTCAATTCTGGTAGCCTCACTATAAGAAAAGAAGGACGTGGTAACCATAGAAAGGGTGCAGAGGAGATTTACAAGGATGTTGCCTGGATTGGGGAGTATGCCTTATGAGAATAGGTTGAGTGAACTCGGCCTTTTCTCCTTGGAGCGACGGAGCATGAGAGGTGACCTGATGGAGGTGTATAAGATAATGAGAGACATTGATCGTGTGGATAGTCAGATAGTCTTTTTCCCAGGGCTGAATTGGCTAGCATGAGAGGGCATAGTTTTAAGATGCTTGAAAGTAGGTACAGAGGAGGTGTCAGGGGTAAGTTTTTTACGCAGGGAGTAGTGAGTGCGTGGAATGGGCTGCCAGTGGCAGTGGTGGAGGTGGAAACGATAGGGTCTTTCAAGAGACTCCTGGATGGCTACATGGAGTTCAGAAAAATAGAGGGCTATGGGTAAAGCCTAGGTAGTTCTAAGGTAGGGACATGTTTGGCACAGCTTTGTGGGCCGAAGGGCCTGTATTGTGCTGTATGTATTCTATTTTTCTATGTTTCTAATACCAGTGTGGACAGGTTTGTCAGTGTATAACATCGGGGTAAAGTACCAGTGTGGACGGGTCTGTCAGTGTGTAACATCGGTGTACAGTACCAGTGTGGATGGGTCTGTGGTGTATAACATCGGGGTACAGTATCAGTGTGGATGTGTCTGTAGTGCATCGCCTCTGGTCTGGGCTGACATTTACGTGCCAGGCAGCACCTAATTAATTAGCTTGTTTATTTCAGTTTTTTTCTTAAAGATCTGCTGGGTACATCCTGGCTACCGCTGCACTCTCCGCGGCAATGTATCGGTCCATGGCCCAGGGGTTGGGGTGGTGGGACACTGGGGTGTCATCTCATTGTCATCTGTTTCCATCAGGGCAGGCAGGTCATCTTCTTCTATGTCAACCTGCCTCGATGTTGAAGGTCGAGGTTTGTCGTCTGCTGTGGCTGATGTGGAAGGCTTGAAAAACGATAGTATGCTTGACTGCTTAGCCTCGCACATTTTTCTGTAATACAGTTCTTTGTAAGCACTCAAACCATCTTGCAAATATACCCTAAACCTATGTACCATTTCAAAATTAAAGTCGTACTTTTCCGCAATCATTGCAGCGAAAATCTCACCCAGTTGCTTCACGCTCAGTTCCTGGACGACTTCACTTTCGGTTCGTGCGCTACTGCATTTGGTTTCAATTGTTATCCTTTCCTCTTCCAATTGCATCAGCTCTTCATCTATCAATTCTCAGTCATGGGATGCCAAAACCTCGTCAACATCATCTTCGTCAACTTCCACAAGCCAAACTCACTTTGTCCTTACTCTGTTCACCACGATCGAAACACTTAATTATGTCTAGTTTTACGCTAAGTGTAACACCCTGATGAGCTCTTTTAAGCTTTTCCAACACCTTACAACTCATCTTGCAAACGGCTGGTCACAGGCACGTGTTTAAGCAATGCCGGCAAGAATGCAGTTCCAGGGGAGGAGCGGCTGCTTGGGGTGCGCGCTGATTTTTCATAACAGTGAAAACACCTTCTGTTAGCGAAAACAGGTAACTAATGTACGTCTTTCGTAACAGCGAGGTTTTGTAAAGCGAACGTTCGAAAAGCGGGGGACACCTGTAATACTGGGTTACAGTACCGGTGGGGATGGGTCTGTCACTGTATAACACTGGGGTACAATACCAGTGGAGACGGGTCTGTCACCGTATAACACTGGGGTACAATATCACTGGGGATGGGTCTGTCACTGGTGTACAGTACTGGTGGGGTTGGGACTGTCACAGTATAATACCGGGGTACAGTACCACTGGGGATGGGTCTGTCACTGGTGTACAGTACTGGTGGGGTTGGGACTGTCACAGTATAATACCGGGGTACAGTACCACTGGGGATGGGTCTGTCACTGGTGTACAGTACTGGTGGGGATATGTCTGTCACTGTATAATAGAAACATAGAAAATAGGTGCAGGAGTAGGCCATTCGGCCCTTCGAGCCTGCACCGCCATTTATTATGATCATGGCTGATCATCCAACTCAGAACCCCGCCCCAGCCTTCCCTCCATACCCCCTGACCCCTGTAGCCACAAGGGCCATATCTAACTCCCTCTTAAACATAGCCAATGAACTGGCCTCAACAGTTTCCTGTGGCAGAGAATTCCACAGATTCACCACTCTCTGTGTGAAGAAGTTTTTCCTAATCTCGGTCCTAAAAGGCTTCCCCTCTATCCTCAATCCTCATAATAATACCGGGGTACAGTACCAGTGGGGATGGGTCTGTCACTGTATAATACTGGGGTACAGTACTGGTGGGGATATGTCTGTCACTGTGTAACACTGGGGTACAGTACTGGTAGGGATGTGTCTGTCACTGTATAATACCGGGGTACAGTACTGGTGGCGATGGGTCTGTCACTGTATAATACCGGGGTACAGTACTGGTGGCGATGGGTCTGTCACTGTATAATACCGGGGTACAGTACTGGTGGCGATGGGTCTGTCGCTGTATAATACTGGGGTACAGTACTAGTGGGGATGGGTCTGTCACTGTATATAACCAGGGTACAATACTAGTGGGGATGTCATTTATAACAGCAGGGTACAGTACAAGCGTGGACAGGCTGTCACTGTATTCCACATGGATACAGTACCATTTGGGATAGGTTTGCTATTGCATAATACTGAAGAAATTTACTGTATAGCACTGGTGTACGGTACCAGTGGGATAAGACTGTCACTGTGTAGCTCTGTAGTGCAGTACTGGTGGAGACATGACTGTCACTGTATGACACCGTGGTGCGAAACTGATGCAGACGTCTCTTGTCACTGTAAATCATCAGCATAAAGTCCCTGTAGGAAGGATCTGTTAAGTATTACACTGGGCTACAGCACCATTAGGGTCAAACTGTCACAGTACAATGTTTCTGTATGGTACAGGTAGGAGCATTTCTGTTGATGTGTAACACCAGGGTACAGGACTGGTTGGAACAGGTCGTTTACTGTGTAATTCTGCAGTACCGTACTGGTGGTGATGTGTCTGTCACTGTTTTACACCTGGGTACTATACTATTGGAGATGAGACTGTCACTGTATGACACTGGTATGTAGTACTGGCTATGATGGGTCTGTCACTGTATAATACCGGAGTGTAGTACCGGCTGTGACGGGTCTGTCCAACACTGTATAGCTGTCTGTATAACATTGGGGTGTTGTACCGGCTGTGATGGGGTCATCACAGTGTGATACTGGGGTGTAGTACCAGCTGTGACGAGGCCATCACTGTGTGACACCAGGGTGTAGTACCAGCTGTGATGGGTCTGTCACTGTAACACTAGGGTTTAGTACTGGCTGTGACATGCCTGTCACTGTGTGACACCAGGGTGTAGTACCGGCTGTGATGGGGGTCTGTCACTGTATAATACCGGGGTATAGTACTGTCTGTGACGGGTCTTTCAGTATCACACTGGGTTGTAGTACTGGCTGTGACATGCCTGTCACTGTGTAACACCAGGGTATATTACCAACGGTGATGGGGGTCTGTCACTGTATAATACCGGGGTATAGTACTGTCTGTGACGGGACTGTCACTGTAACACTGGGGTTTAGTACTGTCTGTGATGGTCTGTCACTATGACACTGGGGTGTAGAACCGTCAGTGATAGGTCTGTCACTGTAACAGTGGGGTGTAGAACCAGCTGTGACTGTCTGTCACTGTGTGACACTGGGGTGTAGTACCGGCTGTGACGTGTCTGTCACTGTATAACACTGGGGTGTAGTACCAGTGATGGGTCTGTCATAGTGTGACACCGGTGTGTAATACCGTCTGTGATGGGTTTCTCACTGTATGACACCGGGATCTAGTACCGGCTATGACTGGTCTTTCAGTGTGTGACATCTGGATGTAGTACCAGATGTGATGGGTATGTCAACTGTGTGACACCGGTGTGCAGCGCCGTCTGTGACGGGTCTTTCAGTGTCACACTGGGTTGTAATACTGGCTGTGACGTGCCTGTCACTGTATAACACCAGGATGTGTTACTGGCTGTGACGGGGGTGTATCACTGTATAATACCGGGGTATAGTACTGTCTGTGATGGGTGTGTCACTGTAACACTGGGGTTTCGTACCGGCTGTGACGGGTCTGTCACTGTGTGACACTGGGCTGTACTACTGGCTGTGACAGGTCTGTCACATTGTGACAGAGGGCTGTAGTACCGGCTGTGACGGGCCTGTCATTGTGTGACGCCGGGGTGTAGTAACGGCTGTGATAGTTCTGTCACTGTATGACATGTGAGTGTAGTACCAGCTGTGACGGGTCTGTCGCTGTGTGACACCGGGGTATAGTGCCTCTATGATGGGTCTGTCACTGCGTGACACTGGGGCGTAATTCCAGCTGTGACGAGCCTGTCATTGTGCGACGCCGGGGTGTAGTACTGGCTGTGATGGATCTGTCACTGTAGGACACTGGGCTGTAGTACCAGCTGTGACTAGTCTGTCACTGTGTGACACTGGACTGTAATACTGGCTGTGGCTGGTCTGTCACTGTAACACTGGGGTATAGTACTGGCTGTGTTGGGCCTGTCACTTTTTGACACCGGGGTGCAGTACCCACTGTGATGGGTCTATCACTGTGTAACACTGGTGTGTAGTACCGGCTGTGATGAGTCTGTCACTGTATAACACTGGGGTCTAGTACCAGCTGTGATGAGTCTGTCACTGTATGACACTGGGGTCTAGTACCGCTGTGACGGGTCTGTCACTGTATGACACCGGGGTATAGTACCGGCTGTGATGGGTCTGTCACTGTATAACACCAGGGTCTAGTACCGGCTGTGACGGGTCTGTCACTGTATGACACCGGGGTATAGTACCGGCTGTGATGGGTCTGTCACTGTATAACACCAGGGTCTAGTACCGGCTGTGATGGGTCTGTCACTGTATGACACTGGGGTCTAGTACCGGCTGTGATGGGTCTGTCACTGTATGACACTGGGGTCTAGTACCGGCTGTGATGAGTCTGTCACTGTATGACACTGGGGTCTAGTACCGGCTGTGATGAGTCTGTCACTGTATAACACCGGGGTCTAGTACCGGCTGTGATGAGTCTGTCACTGTATAACACCGGGGTATAGTACCGGCTGTGATGAGTCTGTCACTGTATGACACTGGGGTCTAGTACCGGCTGTGATGAGTCTGTCACTGTATAACACCGGGGTATAGTACCGGCTGTGATGGGTCTGTCACTGTATAACACCGGGGTATAGTACCGGCTGTGATGAGTCTGTCACTGTATAACACCGGGGTATAGTACCGGCTGTGATGAGTCTGTCACTGTATGACACTGGGGTCTAGTACCGGCTGTGATGAGTCTGTCACTGTATGACACTGGGGTCTAGTACCGGCTGTGATGAGTCTGTCACTGTATAACACCGGGGTCTAGTACCGGCTGTGATGAGTCTGTCACTGTATAACACCGGGGTATAGTACCGGCTGTGATGAGTCTGTCACTGTATGACACTGGGGTCTAGTACCGGCTGTGATGAGTCTGTCACTGTATAACACCGGGGTATAGTACCGGCTGTGATGGGTCTGTCACTGTATGACACTGGGGTCTAGTACCGGCTGTGACTGGTCTGTCACTGTATAACACCGGGGTATAGTACCGGCTGTGATGGGTCTGTCACTGTATGACACTGGGGTCTAGTACCGGCTGTGATGAGTCTGTCACTGTATAACACTGGGGTCTAGTACCGGCTGTGATGGGTCTGTCACTGTATAACACTGGGGTCTAGTACCGGCTGTGATGGGTCTGTCACTGTATGACACCGGGGTCTAGTACCGGCTGTGATGGGTCTGTCACTGTATAACACTGGGGTCTAGTACCGGCTGTGATGGGTCTGTCACTGTATGACACCGGGGTCTAGTACCGGCTGTGATGGGTCTGTCACTGTATAACACTGGGGTCTAGTACCGGCTGTGATGGGTCTGTCACTGTATGACACCAGGGTCTAGTACCGGCTGTGACTGGTCTGTCACTGTATAACACCGGGGTATAGTACCGGCTGTGATGGGTCTGTCACTGTATAACACCGGGGTATAGTACCGGCTGTGATGAGTCTGTCACTGTATGACACTGGGGTCTAGTACCGGCTGTGATGAGTCTGTCACTGTATAACACCGGGGTCTAGTACCGGCTGTGATGAGTCTGTCACTGTATAACACCGGGGTATAGTACCGGCTGTGATGAGTCTGTCACTGTATAACACCGGGGTCTAGTACCGGCTGTGATGAGTCTGTCACTGTATAACACCGGGGTATAGTACCGGCTGTGATGAGTCTGTCACTGTATAACACCGGTGTGTAGTACCGGCTGTGATGGGTCTGTCACTGTATAACACCGGGGTCTAGTACCGGCTGTGATGGGTCTATCACTGTATAACACCGGTGTGTAGTACCGGCTGTGATGGGTCTGTCACTGTATAACACCGGGGTATAGTACCGGCTGTGATGAGTCTGTCACTGTATGACACTGGGGTCTAGTATCGGCTGTGATGGGTCTGTCACTGTATGACACCGGGGTCTAGTACCGGCTGTGATGGGTCTGTCACTGTATAACACCGGTGTGTAGTACCGGCTGTGATGGGTCTGTCACTGCATAAGGGGTTCCCAACCTTTTTTGCACCACGGACCTGTTTAATATTGACGATATTCTTGCGGACCGGCCAACCAGGGGGGTGATGAGGGGAGGGATGTTCAAGTAGGGTTAAACTCACCTCAGCATGTCTTTTACAGTTAGGGTTGCCAACTTTCTCACTCACAAATAGGGGACAAAAGTAGCAGTCAAATCCTGACGAAGGGTCCTGACCCGAAACGTCGATTGTACCTCTTCCTATAGATGCTGTCTGGCCTGCTGCGTTCACCAGCATTTTTTGTGTGTGTTGACGGGACATTTGTGTTTACCCCAAGAAAGACTACCATGACCATGAAGCCTTGCGTGGGCACCTGTGTGCGCATGCATGAAGTGCAAATATGTGACGTGCGCATGCGCATACTTGCTGGCCTTACAAATGAGTTTGTTGATTCTGTTGGTGTCTGCTACCCTCAGCCTGCTGCCCCAGCACACAACAGCAAACATGATAGCACTGGCCACCACAGACTCGTAGAACATCCTCAGCATCGTCCAACAGATGTTAAAGGACCTCAGTCTCCTCAGGAAATAGAGATGGCTCTGACCCCTCTTGTAGACAGTCTCAGTGTTCTTTGACCAGTCCAGTTTATTGTCATTTCGTATCCCCAGGTATTTGTAATCCTCCACCATGTCCACACTGACCTCCTGGATGGAAACAGGGGTCACCGGTACCTTAGCTCTCCTCAGGTCTACCACCAGCTCCTTAGTCTTTTTCACATTAAGCTGCAGATAATTCTGCTCATACCATGTGACAAAGTTTCCTACCGTAGCCCTGTACTCAGCCTCATCTCCCTTGCTGGTGCATCCAACTATGGCAGTTGGATACTCTATCACAGTGTTATACAGTGACAGACCAGTCTCTTTCAGTACTGTACCCCGGTATTATAGAGTGACAGACCCATCTCTACCAGTACTGTACCCCAGTTTTATACAATAACAGACCCATTCTCACCAGTACTATACTCTGGTATTCTACAATGACAGACCCATCTCCACCGGTACTGTATCCCAGTGTTACAGGTTTCCCCCGCCATCCGAAGGTAGAGCATTCCTATGAAATGGTTCGTAAGCCGGAATGTCGTAGAGCAAAGAAGCAATTACCATTTATTTATATGGGAAAATTTTGTGAGCGTTCGCAGACCCAAAAATAACCTACCAAATCATGCCAAATAACACATAAAACCTAAAATAACAGTAACATATAGTAAAAGCAGGAATGATATGATAAATACACAGCCTATATAAAGTAGAAGTACTTCTCTACAACAATTGCCTGCACAGATCTCCGTAGCGAAAATCTCACGCAAGTGCTCTCGGCAAAAAAGCTCACGCAAGCGCTCTCCAGTAACCTTTAAACTATGAGGCTGCCAAATCTACCAAATAACACATAAAAATACACAGCCAATATAAAGTAGAAATAATGTACGTACAGTGTAGTATCACTTACCGGAATTGGGACAGCGCCGAGCACACTGATGACGGTGTGTTAGACTGAGTCGTCGCAGGTTGGGTGGTGCAGTGGCCCCCACCCTCCGGGCCGCCGACCCGATACATTGCCATGAAGAATGCAGCGGTAGCCGGGAGGCACACAGCACATCTCTAAGAAAAAAGCCTGAAATAAACAAGCTAATTAATTAGGTGTCGCCCAACACGTAATTGTCGGCTCAGATCAGTGCCGATTGCCGATTGCATCGCCTCTGATCTGGGCCGACAATTACGTGCTAGGCGGCACCTAATTAATTAGCTTGTTTATTTCGGCTTTTTTCTTAAAGATGTGCTGTGTGCCTCCTGGCTACTGCTGCATTCTCCGCGAATCGGTACAGTATCTGTCCGGGGCCCGGGGGTTGGGGTGGTGGGACACGGGGGTGTCATCTCATCGTCGATCAGGGCAGGCAGCTCATCTTCTCCTATGACTGCCCGACTGGATGTCGAAGGTCGAGGTTCGTCGTTTGTTGTGGCTGATGTGGAAGGCTTGCTTGACTGCTGAGCCTCGTGAATTTTTCTATCATACAGTTCATTGTAAGCACTCAAACCATCCTGCAAATATCCCCTAAACCTACGTACCCTTTCAAAATTAAAGTCATACTTTATCATTGCAGCGAAAATCTCACGCAGTTGCTTCACTTTCGCTACTGCATTCGGTTTCGATTGTTATCCTTTCCTCTTCCAATTGCATCAGCTCTTCATCTATCAGTTCTTGGTCATGGAATGCCAGAACCTCTTCAACATCATCTTCGTCAGCTTCCACAAGCCAAACTCACTTTGTCTTTACTTCATTCACCACGATCAAAAAGCTTAATTATGTCTAGTTTTACACTAAGTGTAACACCCTTACGAGCTCTTTCGGGCTTTTCCGACACCTTAGAACTCATCTTGCTAATGGCTGCACAATGCAACATGTTTAAGCAATGCTGTTCCGAATCCGGGGAAGAGCGGCTGCTCGGAGCGCGCGCTGCCTTTTAACACGCGCTGATTTTTTTTCGCGCGCTGCCTTTCTTTGTAACAGTGAAAACACCTTCTGAGAGCAAAAACAGGGTACTAATGTAGGTCTTTCGTAACAGTGAGATTTCGTAAAGCGAACGTTTGAAAAGCGGGGGACACCTGTATACAGGAACAGACCCATCCCCACCTGACTGTACCATGGTGATATACGTAAAACAATAAGATCAGAAGACACAAGAGCAGAATTTGACTATTTAGTCCATCAAGTCTGCTCTGCCATTCCATCATGGTCCATTTACTATCCTTCTCAACCCTATTTCTCCTGCTTCTCCCCGTAACCTTTGATAATCTGACTAATCAAGAACACATTAACCTCTGCTTTAAATATACACATTGACTTTGCCTCCACAGCTATCTGTGGCAATGAACTCCAGAGATGTACAGTGACAGACCCATCCTATACCTGAATGCTATACAGTGACTGACCCATCCACACCGGTACTGTACCTTGGTGTAAGAGCCTGACAAAACCATCCCCAACAGTTCTGTATCCTAGTGTTGTACACTCAGACCCAGCCTCATCCATACTGTAAAGCAATATCATACAGCGACAGACCCATCCCCATTGGTACTGTATGCCGGTGTTAAAACCACATCGGGCTACAGTACCAGTGGGGATGGGTCTGACACTGTATAACACCAGGGAACAGATCTGTCACCGTGTAATGCCACAGTACAATACTGGTGAGGACATGTCTGTCAGTGTATAACAGTGGGCTACGGTACTGGTGGAGATGGGTCTATCATGAATGATATAGGGGTACAGTACTTGTGGGATAGGTATACTGTATAATGCGAGTGTTTGGTACCGGTAGGGATGGGTGCGTCTCTGTATAAATCCAGGGTACAGTACTGGTAGGGACAGGTCTGTCACTGAGTAATGTGAGTGTTTGGTACCGTTGGGGACTGATCTCTCACTGTATAATGTGAGTGTTTGGCAACGGTGGGGGCTGTTCTGTCACTGTTCTGTTACTGTGAGTCTTTGGTACTGGTGGGGGCAGGTCTGTTGATGTGTAACACTGAGATACCATCCCAGTTGGTACAGGTCTCTCACTGTATAACACTGGGGTACAAGCTACTCTGGAATACAGTACCGTTGTGGATGGGTCTGTCAGAGTATAATACTGGGGCACAATACCAGTGGGGATGGGTCTGTCACTGTATAATACCAGTGTACAGTATCAGTAGGGACAGGTATGTCACTGTATAACACCAGGGTACAGTACCAGTAGGCCCAGATATGTCACTGTACACCACCAGGGTACTGTACCAGTGGGAACAGGTATGTCACTGTATAACACTGAGGCACAGTACCAGTGGGTGGGTTGGGGGTGGTGGTGGTATGTCACTGTATAACACTGGGGTAGAATGCCAGCAGGGATGGGTATGTCATTGTATAACATGGGGATACAGTAACAGTGGGAATGGGTATGTCACTGTATAACACCAGGGTGTGGTACCAGTGGGCCCGGGTATGTCACTGTATTACCTCAGGGTACAGTACCATTGAGGACAGATCTGTCACTGATGTGACTCTGGGGTACTGTAGGGGTGGGGAGGGATCTGTCGCTGTATAACACTGGGGTACAGTACTGATAGAGACGTGTTTGCTGTATTCTACTGGTATAATGTACTATTGGGAACAGGTCTGATTTTCATCACAGCTACCTCGTTGAATGGTACTTCTATGTCTCTGTTGGCTAACAGCATGTAATGCTGATTTGGTCTCTGAAATGTCGCTGAATATTTCGCTTTCTGTGTTTTATATTGTACTGACTTTTCCCTTCTTCCCTACTTCCCTATTTCATTCCTGGTTATTATGGTTATTGGAGAGGTCTGGTCTATTGCTCTACACTTTTTTTATGATGGGAAGAAGTCTCTCACTGTATAACACTGGTGCAGTAGTGTTAGAAGACATTACAGCTCTTGAGAAATCTGGTGTCTGGCTACATTATAAATACTTTTTTTTATTGTACTGATAGATACAGGTCTAACGTTTGGCAGATGGGTAAACGTGTCTCTAACTAATCCTGTTGAATATAGGTTAGTGGATAAAACAGTACAGCACAGGAAAGGGCCCTTTGGCTCATAATATCTTTGCTAACCATCATTCTAATTGGAATTAATCCCATCAACGAGTTGAATGCTGTAACGTCCTATAAAGGCAAATCTAGTGACATGGGGGAGAGCAGAGCTTCACTTCCAGATGAGCTCAATGCCTTCTATGCTTGCTTTGACCACCAGAGCAGGGAAGAACCATCGTGCAGCCCCATGTCCCCTGATGATCCTTTAGTCTCAGGATCTGAAGGTGACTTGCAGTCTACCTTCAAGAGAGTGAATCCAAGGAAAGAATCCAGACGGAGTACTTGGCTGAGTACTGAAGACCTGTGCTGACCAGCTGGCTGGTGTGCTCACGAATATCTTCAACTGCTCACTCCAGCAGTGTGTGGTACCCACCTGCTTCAAGCAGGCTTCAATCGTACTGGTGCCCAAGAAAAGCATGGTAACCTGCCTCAACGACCATCACATTGTGGCACTTGCATCCACAGTGATGAAAAGTTTTGAGAGCTGGTGCTGAAACATATCAGCTCCTGTCTGAGTGGTGACGTGAATCTGCTTCAATTTGAAGCAAGGTCCACAGCAGATGCCATCACATTGGCTCTTCACACAACCCTGGAACATCTGGGCAGCAAAGGTGCACACATCAGGATGCCCTTTATCGATAACAGCTCAGTATTTAATACCATCTTCCCCTCAAAACTACTCAGTAAGCTCCAAGGCTTGGGCCTCAATACCCCCTTGTGCAATTGGATCATGGATTTCCTCACTTGCAGACCGCAGACAATTCAGATGGCAAAAACATCTTCTCCACAATCTCCATCAGCACAGCTGCACCACAGAGATGCGTGTTATCCCTTTAATTCTTGGGATTATTTTCGTGAACCTCCTCCGGACCCTCTCCGATACCAGCACATCCTTTCTCAGATAAGGGGTCCAACTTTGCTCACTTATTCCAAGTGCGGCTCTTCATCTCCTCACCTCCCTCTTATCCTTATTGTAACTTTTAATATTTTTTATGTATGCATCTGTACCACTGCTGTAAAGCAACACATTTCACAACATTTGTCAGTGATAATAAACCTGATTCTGATGGCTGGACAGTTTATGAAGAGTAGTGAGGGGTGGTATGATATTTTCCTGGTGCTAGGGTAAAGGATGTCAGAGCTCAGCTGCAAAGCATCCTTGGAGAGATTGGTGAGCGTGAAGTGCGAGAAATGGTGGTCTACGTTAGTGACAAAAACCTAAAAGGGCAGTGTGGTAGTGCAGCAGTTAGCACAACATTTTACAGTGCCAGCAATCACTAATTAGAGTTCAATTTCCACTGCTATCTGTGAGAAATTTGTATGTTGCCCTGTGGGTTTGTCGCCACATTTCCAAAAAGACGTGAGCTAGGGTTATAGAGTTGTAGGCATGCTATATTGGTGACACTTGTGGGTTGCCCCCAGTGTACCTTCCGACCATATTGTTCGTTGATGCAAGGTTCATTTCTCAGTATGCTCTAAAGTGCATGTGACAAATAAAGCCAATCTTCTTTATCAATGCTCCACCCATTTGTTACACGATAGACCTGTCCCTATCAGCATAATAGCAAAGTATTTATAATGTAACCAAAGATCACATGCTGCCCAACCTGCTGAGTTCTTCCAGCATTATATTGTGTTCAGTTCTGATCATCTCATTATAGGGAAGATATGGAAGCAGAGGGTGCAGAGGATGCTGACTGGATTAGAGAGCACGTTTAGGTGAGTGAGGTAGGGCTTATCTCTCAGGAGCAAAGGAAGATGAGAGATGACTTGATAGAGGTGTATAAGATGATTAGAGGTATTGTAGACAAAGATCCCGAAGCATTGTTGAGGATCCCTACCTCCCATCTCACGATCTCTTTCACCTACTACCATTGAGAAGGAGGTACAGGAGCATCAGGACTAGGACTGCTAGACTGGGTAACAGCTTCTTCCCTCAGACTATGAGACTAATGAATGCCCTGCCACCACTGAGGTCTCGTCACTAGGACAGCGAGCTGTTTGCTGTTTACTTGTGCTGTGAGTGATATATGTTTTGTGGTTGCACCAAGGTCTGGTGGAGCATTGTTTTGTTTGGGTGTATATATGTACAGTCAGGTGACAATAAACTTGAACTACTTCTCCAAGGACTGTCACCTTACTGTGGTGGAGAAGCTCGTGAGTTCCTGACATTCTGAGAGTGATGCGCTTAGCTCCTGGTAGGGTCACCCATGGCAGTAAGGTCAAGGTGGAAGTTCCAGACTAAGAATGATCCAACCAAGATGTCAACGCTGGAGCTGGTGGAAGATGATGACACATCATAATGGCAGTGAAAGTGGAGGAAGGCTGCAGCAGGGAATCTTACATTCTATGTCACTGGACCCTGACCCTGATCTGTCAAGGACCGTGTGGTTGCTGCCCATGTTAAAGCCTTCAATGTTAAATAAAGTCACACACAGGCAATCTGCATAAGACCAAAAGATACAGGAACAGAATTAGCCCATTGAGTCTATTCCATCATTTCATCATGGCTGATCCATTTCCCTCTCAACCGCAATCTCCTGCCATCTCCCCGTATCCCTTCATGCCCTGACCAATCAAGAATCTATCAACCTCTGCCTTAAATATACCCAATGACTTGGCCAATTAAAGCAATTGGTCCTAACATTCTGGATTATGAGGATCCCAGATCAGCCTCTACAGCCACCTAAGGACCCACCAATAAACATTAACTGAGGAGGCATCATACTTGACTTGAGTGATCGCACAGTATCATAACAGAGATCTGTCACTGTCTCACACTTCTCTATCGAGACGAGGACAGGCCTGTCACTGTACACCACTGGTACACTACTGGAGATCAGAGCTTCATTGCTTCGTTGTACATTTTATATTACTACTGGAAACAAGTTTATCACTGTGTAGTATTGGGTACAGGACTGGTTGTAAAGGTTGTGCTTCTCATAGAGTCATAGAAATGTACAGCACATAAACAAGCCCTTCAGTCCATTTAGTCCATGCTGAGCCACTTAAGCTGCCTACACCCATTGACCTTTACTGGGACCGTAAACTTCTCAAATATCGAAATTGAGCTCACGTTCATCACTTGCACAGACAGTTCATTCCACAGTCTCACGGCCCTCTGAGTGAAGAAGTTTCCCCTCATTTCACCTTTCACCCTTAACCCATGACCTCTAGTTGTAGTCCCACCCAACCCTAATGGAAAAAAACCTGTTCGCATTTACCCTATCTATACCACACGTAATTTTGTATACCTCTATCAAATCTCCTCTTAATCTTCTATGTTCCAAGGAATAAAGTTCTAACCTATTCAATCTTTCCATATAACTTAGGTCCTCCAGACTTGGCAACATCCTTGCAAATTTTCTTTGTACTCTTTTACCAAAACTGCACACAATATTCCAAGTTAACCCTGAACAACATCTTGTACAGCTTCAACATAACATCCTATCCCCTGTACTCAATACTGTAATTTATGAAGGCCAATGTACCAAAAGCTTTCTTTCTGACCCTATCCATCTGTGACAACACTTTCAACGAATTATTTACCTGTATTCCCAGATCCCTTTGTTCTACCACACTCCAAAGTGCCCGACTTTTCACCATGTAAGACCTACGCTGTTTGGTCCAACTGAAGTGCAAAACCTCGCACTTGGCTGCATTAAATTCCATCTGCCATTTTTCCAGATGTTCCAGATCCTGCTCAAGCCATGATAGTGTTCCTTGTTGTCATCCCCAATCCTGGTGTCATCCATATTATCGTTATCCAGTTAACCACATTATCATTCAGATCATTGATAGAGATGACAAACAACAACAGATCGAGCACCGAGCCCTGCAGCACGCCACTAGTCACAGTCCTTCAGAAAGGGAGTCAACACTCTACTACCACTTTATGGCTTTTCCCACAAAACCAATGTGTAATCCAATTTCAAGCAAGAGGATGTGTGCAGATGCTGGAAACCCAAGCAACGCACACAAAATGCTGGAGGAATTCAGCAGGCCAGACAGCATCTATGGAAAAGAGTAAACAGTCGATGTTTCAGGTTGAGACCCTTCACCTGAATTTTGAAAGTGTGGTGTGTGATTCAATTTACTACCTCATTTTGAATGCTGAGTGACTGAGCCTTCTTGACCAACCACCATGCGGGGCCTTGTCAAATGCCTTGCCATGTAGACAACATCCGCTGCCTTGCCTTCATTAACTTTCCTGGTAACTTCCTTAAAAACCTATATAAGTTTGGTCAGACACGACCTACCAGTGCACAAAGCTATGTTGTCTATCTTTACAGTCCATGTCTATCCAAATACTAATATATCTGGTCTTTTAGAATACCTTCCGATAACTTTCCCACTACCGACGTTAGGCTCACTGTTTTATTTTTACAGCCTTTCTTAAACAGTGAAACAACATTGGCTATCACCTGTCACTAAGGATGATTTAAACATCACTGCCAGGGCCCCAAGAATTTCTACACTTGCATCTTGTAGGGTCCAAGGGAACACCTTGTCAGGCCCTCGAATTTATCCACCCGAGTTTGCCTCAGGACAGTAAACACCTCTTCCTCTGTAAGCTGTATGGAATTCATGAAGTTTTAACTGTTTTGCTTTACTTCTATAGAGCCTGTGTCCACCTTCTGAGTAAACACAGATGCAAAAAATGCTTTTAAGATCTCTGCCATCTCCTTTGGCTTCACGCTTGGATTACCATTCTGATCTTCCGGAGGACCAATTTTGTTCATTGCAATCCTGTTGCTCTTAACATATATGTCGAATCCCTTGGGATTCTCCTTCAGCTTGTTTGATATGGCAACCTCATACTTTCTTTTAGCCCTCCTGGTTTATTTCTTAAGTGTGCTCTTCCATTTATTATTCTCCATAACTACCTCTTTTGATCCTACCTGCCTATACCTGGTATACTGTATACCTCCTTTTTCTTAACGAGGGCCTGAATATCTCTTGAAAACCAAGGTTCCCTACACTTGTTATCTTTATCTTTTATTCTGATAGGCTCATACAAGCTTTGTACTCTCAAAATTTCTTTTTTGAAGACCTCCCACTTGCCAGATCCTTTGTAATACCATCAGAATTGGCCTTTCTCCAATTTAGAATCTCAACCGCAGACTAGACCTATCTTTTTGCATATTTACTTTGAAACTAATGACATTGTGATCACTAGATGCAAAATATTAGCCTACACAAACTTCTGTCACCTGCCCTGTTTCATTCCTTAATGGCAGATAAAGTATTGCACACTCTTTTGTTGGGACAATACATTGAGAAAACTTTCCTGAACACATTTGACAAAGTCTATCCCATCTAGTTATTTTACAGTATGGGAGTGTCAGTTAATAAATGGAAAGATAAAATCACGTAACAGAACAACCTTATGTTTCTTGCAACAGTCTGCAATCTCTCTGGACATTTGTTCCTCTGGGAACAAATGTAATATAGCCCCATTCAAGTGGTCATACCTTTCTTATTTCTCAGTTCCACCCATAAAGCCCCACTAGAAAAGTTCTCCAGTTTGTCCAGACTGAGCACTGCCGTGACATTTTCCCTGGCAGGTAACACCATGCCTGGCTTCAGGGTGGAGAGGATTGGGAATTAAATATCCAGGGATATTAGGTAATACGGAAGGATGAGCAGGAAGGGAAGGGAGGTGGGGGTAGTGCTCTTCATTAAGGATGAGATCAGGGTAGTAGTGAGAGACGATGTAATATTTAAGGAGCAGACTGTTGAATCCATCTACGTAGAGGTTAGGAATAGTTAAGGGAAAAATATCACTGGTGGGAGATATCTATCAGCCACCAAATAATAACATCACAGTGGAACAGGCAATAAACCAAGAAATATCATAGGCATGTAAGAATGGAGCCGCATTTATTGTGGGGACTTTAACTTGCACGTAGATTGGGTGAATCAAGTTGGTCAAGGCATTCTTAAGGAGGACTTCATAGAATGCATATGTGATAGCTATCTTGAACAGCATGTTAGTGAACCTACCATCTTGGATCTGGTCCTGTGCAATGAGACAGGTAAAATTAGCAATCTTGTAGCTAGGGATCCTCTTAGAAAGAGTGATCATAGTATGATTGAGTTTCTCATACAAATGGAAAATGCAATAGTTCAATCTAAAACCAGTGTATTATGCCTAAACAAGGAAGACTACAATGGGATGAGGGAGGAGTTAGATAGGGTAGACTGGGAACACAGGCTATATAGTGGGATAGTTGAGGGACAGTGGAAGACTTTCAAAGAGATTTTTCACAGTGCTCAACTGAAGTATATTCCAGTTAAAAGCAGGGACAGTAAGGGTGAGGAGATCCAGCCTTGGATAATTCAGGAAATAAAAAAAGAAATCAAACTAAAAGCTTGTGAGTATGAAGTCACCAAAGGTCATGGGAAATTGGAAAATTGGGAAAACTTTAAAAAGCAATGAAGAACCAGTAAGTGAGCAAAAAAGAAAAGGACGATAGATTATGATAAAATAGCATAAAATATAAAAATGGATAGTAAAAATTTTTATAATTATATAAAACAGAAAAGGGTGGCTAAAGTGAACATAGGTCCCTCATCTATCACGCTGAAGAGAGATGATATGGATATGATGGGAGGTGAGAACTTTGCTACAATAGCTATGATTTAAGAGGCAGTGTTGAGCAAACTTGTGGGCCTAAAGATAAACAAGTCCCCTGATCCTGATGGAATGCATCCCAGAGTATTGAAAGAAATGGTAGAGATTATAGTAGAGACTTTGATAATTTACTAAAATTCTCTGGGCAGGTCCTGGCAGATTAGAAGATGGGTAATGTCACACCAATGTTCAAAAGGCAGGTAACTATAGGCCAGTTAGTTTAACATCTGTAGTTGGGAAAAAGCTTAAAGCTATCATTAAAGAAGAAATAGTGAGGCACCTGGAGTACTACGTGCAGTTCTGGTCTACTTACTTGAGGAAGGATATACTAGCTTTGGAGGTGGCACAGAGGAGAATCACCAGATTGATTCCAGAGATCAGGAGGTCAGACTCTGATGAGAGATTGAGTCACCTGGGACTGTACTCACTGGAATTCAGAAGAATGAGAGGAGATCTTATAGAAACGTATAAAATTATGAAAGGGGCAGGAAGATAGGTGAGACTAGAACTAGGGAACGTAGCCTCAAGGTTTCATGGAAGTAAATTTAGGACAGAGATAAGGACGGAAGTTCCCACTTACTTCAAAAAGACAACAATTATACCAGTGCCTAAGAATAATAATCTGAGCTGCCTTAATGACTATCGCCCGGTAGCACTCACATCTACAGTGATGAAATGCTTTGAGAGGTTGGTCATGACTAGACTGAGCTCCTGCCTCTGAAAAGACCTGGACCCACTGCAATTTGCCTATCGTCACAATAGGTCAACGGCAGATGTAATCTCAATGGCTCTTCACATGGCTTTAGACCACCTGGACAACACAAACACCTATGTCAGGATGCTGTTCATCGACAGCTCAGCATTTAATACCATCATTCCCACAATCCTGATTGAGAAGTTGCAGAACCTGGCCTCTGTACCTCCCTCTGTAATTGGAGCCTCGACTTCCAAACCGGAAGACCACCATCTTTGCAGATTGGTGATAGCTTCTCCTCCTCGCTGACGATCAACACTGGTGTACTTCAGGGGTGTGTGCTTAGCCCACTGCACTACTCTGTATATACCAATGACTGTGTGGCTAGGCATAGCTCAAATACCATCTATAAATTTGCTGACGATACAACCATTGTTGATAGAATCTCAGGTGGTGACGAGAGGGCACACAGGAGTGAGATATGCCAACTAGTGGAGTGGTGTCGCAGCAACAACCTGGCACTCAACGTCAGTAAGATGAAAGAGCTGATTGTGGACTTCCGGAAGGGCACGATGAAGGAACACATACCAATCCTCATAGAGGGATTAGAAGTGGAGAGAGTGAGCAGTTTCAAGTTCCTGGGTGTCAAGATCTCTGAGGATCTAATCTGGTCCCAACATATTGATGCAGTTATAAAGAAGGCAAGACAGCAACTATACTTTATTAGAAGTTTGAAGAGATTTGGTATGTCAGCAAATACACTTAAAAACTTCTATAGATGTCTGTGGAGAGCATTCTGACAGGCTGCATCACTGTCTGGTATGGGGGTGGGGTGGGGTGGGGTGGGGCTATTGCACAGGGTTGTAAATTTAATTGGCTCCATCTTGGGCACTAGCCTACAAAGTACCCAGGACATCTTCAAGGAGCGGTGTCTCAGAAAGGTAGCATCCGTTATTAAGGACCTCCAGCACCCAGAACATGCCCTTTTCTCACTGTTACCATCAGGTAGGTGATACAGAAACCTGAAGGCACACACTCAGCAATTCAGGAACAGCTTCTTCCCCTCTGCCATCAGATTTCTATATGGACATTGAACCCCTGGGCGCTACCTCACTTTTTAAAATATATATTACTTCTGCTTTTTGCATGATTTTTAATCTATTCAATATATGTATACTGTAATTGATTTATTTATTACTATTTTGTTGTTTTTCTTCTATATTATGTATTGCATTGAACTGCTGCTGCTAAGTTAACAAATTTCACGTCACATGCCGGTGATAATAAACCTAATTCTGATTCTGAGGAGGAACTGCTTTTCCCAAAGAGTGGTGAATCTGGAATTCTCTGCCCAATGAAGCAGTGGAAGCTACCTCAGTAAATATATTTAAGGCAAGGTTTGATAGATCTTTGCATAGTAAGGGAATTAAGGGTTATGGGGAAAAGTCAGGTAGGTGGAGATGAGTCCATGGTCGGATCAGCCATGATCTTATTGAATGGTGGGACAGGCTGGACAGGGCCAGATGGCCTACTCCTGCTCCTATTTCTTATCTTCTTATGTTCTTCCCCCCTTAATCCCTCCTGCTTTATTGTGTCTAAAACAACAGGATCCTGGAATATCAAGCTACCAGTCCTGCTGTTCCTGCAAACAAGTGTCACTAATGGCTACAATATAATAATTCCATGTGTTGATCCATGTCCTGAGCTCACCTACCTTTCCGACAGTACTTCTTACTTTGAAATATACACAGCTCAGGGCATTAATTGCAGCATGCTCAAAGTTTTGATTCTTGAGGTTTGTCTGAGGTCGTAACAACACCTGTCTCACAACTGTCTGTGCTTGCACTCTGGTTCCCATCTCAAGGAGAGAAGATGAGGAGGAGGAGATGGCAGCGCGACGCAGCGCGCGCGGCTGTTCCAAATGAATATCGTATGTGTTATCTAGGGGGCCGTGCACAATCCGGATTTGATGGAGACAGCCGTGAGAAGCACGGAGGAACACCTGGAGAAACTTCTGAAATGCCCGCTTTGCTGCCGCTGCTACTGTGTGATCAAGAATCTCTGGGGGGGAAGGCCCTAAATCCTCGGCTTTGCCTATTGCCTGTTGCCGGGGCCGGGGTCGAAGCACTCGGCAGAGATGGTGCTCGGTGTTGGAGAGCTGGTGGGAGGCTCGGAGTTTTCGGACGGACTCAGAGCCAGACTGTGGTCGGATGCTTCCAGGATGCTGCATCAGCAAGTTGGCGGCGCTGGAGGTTCACCGTCTGTGTGAGATGATGGGACTTTTGAGAGACTTTGAGACTTTTACCGTGCCATGGTCTGTTCTTAGCAAATTACGGTATTGCTTTGCACTGTTGTAACTATATGTTATAATTACATGATTTTTGTTAGTTTTTAAGTGGGTTTGTCATGTGTTTCTGTGATATCATTCTGGAAAAACATTGTATCATTTCTTAATGCATGCATTACTAAATGACAATAAAAGAGGACTGTATGTCCTCATAATCTAATCTAATCTAATCTCCCTACAACTCTAATTTAAAGTTCTGTATAACAACACAACACATGAGAATGCTGGTCTGTCGCTTTGAAATACTTTGTTACAGCATTGATAAGGTTTGGTGGATACAAAGCTTTAACACTAGTGAGTATATGTCCAGTGAAATACTTGTAGGGATAGGACCTTCTGTATTATACTGAGCTACACTACTGTGGATGAAGAACTGATGCTATAATGTTAGTTCACAGCACTGATTAGTATACATATATCTGTCACTGAACAGTGATTAGGAAAGCTGACGGACATCATCAATTGTTGCTGGGGGTATTGAGTCTGTATTCAAACTCACAGACTTTTATAGATGCACAGTGGAGAGCACCCTGACAGTTGCATTGGTATGTAAACGCCAATACCCAGGAATGGAATAGTGTACAGAAAGTGGTGGAATCGGCCCAATCCATCATGGGTAAATCTCTCCACACCACTGAGCACACCTGCAAGGAGCGCTGTCACAAGGAAGCAGCATCCGTCATCTGTATTCAGTAATGATTATGCCCCGGTTCTGTCCAAATTAAATTTCCCAAAATGAATTTAAAGTTAAACTTCTTTGACAATAATTAGGTCACTAATTCACTGAAGATACTCAGTATATATTTTCATATTTATATTCAATAATATTTCATAATTAGTGATATGTGCAATACTGGGCTGTAAAGAAAATATTTGATGAGTCAAATTAGACTAGTTTATCATCATTTTAATGCTTATTCCAAATGACATCAATACCTTTGTCTCCATGCTATGCTTGCTTCATGAAAGCATGTGGGTCACGAAGCTACCAATGGTTCCTCACTGGATCCATCGTGGTTAGTTCTGCATGGTGGGGTTTAAACTAGAGCTGTGGGGGGATAGGAACCAGAGTGCCAGAACAGTTAGTGAAAGGTTATGGAGGTAGATGCTGGTAAGACCTGAGACAAAGTCAGGAATCAAAAGGTTGAGCATGGTGCGACTACTGTCTTCAACAGCGTATATTTCAATGCAAGAAGTATCATAGGAAAGGTGGATGAGCTCAGGGCATGGATCAACACCTGGAATTATGATGTTGTATCCATCAGTGAGACATGGTTGCAGGAGGTGCAGGACTGGCAGCTCAATATTCCAGGTTTCCATTGTTTTAGGCTTGACAGAGTGGGAGAAATTAAAGGAGGAAGGGTGGCGTTACTAGTCAGGAAAAATGTCACGTCAGTTCTCTATCAAGACAGACTGGAGAACTTCTCTTGTGATTTGTTATGAATGGAAATGAGAAATAAGAAAGGTAATGGGGCTATATTACAGACCACCCAGCAGTCCTAGTGATTTCGAGCAACGAATTTGTAAAGAGATTGCAGACTGTTGCAAGAAACATAAGGTTGTTATGGTAGGTGATTTTAACCTTCCATATATTGACTGGAATCCCATTCTCTAAAAGAACTAAATGGGGTAGAGTTTATCAAATGTGTTCAGGAAATTTCCTCCAAACGTAGAAATCCCAACAATAAAGCATGCGATACCGGATCTGCTATTAGGGAATGAGACAGGACAGGTGACAGAAGCTTCTGTAGGGGAACACTTTACATCCAATGACTACAATGCCATTAGTTTCAAAGTAAATATACAAAAATTAAGTCTGATCCACAGTTTGAGTTTCTGAGTTGGAGAAAGACCAATTTTGATGGTATCAGAAATGATCTGGCAAGTGTGAATTGGGACAGGTTGTTATCTGGCAAAGGTGTACTTAGAAAGTGGGAGACCTTCAAAAGAGAAATTTTGAGAGCACAAAGCTTGTATGAGCCTGTCAGAATAAAAGGTAGAGATAACAAGTGTAGGGAACCTTGGTTTCCAAGAGATAATGAGCACTGGTTAAGAGAAAAAAAGGAGGTGCACATTAGTTGTAGGAAAACAGGAACAAATGATATGCTTATGGAATACAAGAAATGCAAGAGAACAGTTAAGGAAAAAATCAGGAAGGCTAAAAGAAGGCATGAAATTGCTCTAGCAGATAAGATGCAGGAGAATCCTAAAGGATTCTACAGATATGTTAAGAGCAAAAGGATTGTAAGGGACAAAATTAGCCTTCTGGAAGAGCAGAATAGTAATTCATCTATGGAGCCAAAACAGATGGGGGGAGATCATGGTGCACCATGTTTGGCTTATGCCAAACATAGTGTTTAGTCTGATGGCCAAAAAGCTCAATTTTGGTTTCATCAGGCCGTAGAACCTTCTTCCAGCTGCCTTCAGAGTCTCCCACATGCCTTCTAGCAAACTCTAGCTGAGATTTCATAGAATCATAGAAAACATAGAAAACCTACAGCACAGTACAGGCCCTTCGGCCGAACATGTACTTAGTTAAAAATTAGCCCTCTATTTTTCTAAGCTCCCTGTACCTATCCAGGAGTCTCTTAAAAGACCCTATCGTATCCGCCTCCACCACCATTGCCGGCAGCCCATTCCATGCATTCACCGTTCTCGGCATAAAAAAACTTACCCCTGACATCTCCTCTGTACATATTTCCAAGCACTTTAAAACTGTGCCCTCTCATATTAGCCATTTCAGTCCTGAGAAAAAGCCTCTGACTATCCACACGATTGATGCCTCTCATCATCTTACATACCTCTATCAGGTCACCTCTCATCCTCCACCACTCCAAGGAGAAAAGACCGAGTTCACTCAACCTATTCTCATAAGGAATGCTCCCCAATCCAGGCAACATCCTTATAAATCTCCTCTGCACCCTTTCTATAGTTTCCACATCCTTCCTGTAATGCGGTGACCAGAAATGAGCACAGTACTCCAAGTGGGGTCTGACCAGGGTACTATAAAACTGTAACAGTACCTCTCGGCTCTTGAACTCAGTCCTACGATTGATGAAGGCCAATAGACCGTATGCCTTCTTAACCACAGAATCAACCTGCGCAGTGGCTTTGAGAATCCTATGGACTCGGACACCAAGATCCCTCTGATCCTCCACACTGCCAAGAGTCTTACAATTAATACTATATTCTGCCATCATATTTGACCAACCAAAATAAATCATCTCACATTTATCTGGGTTGAACTCCGTCTGCCACTTCTCAGCCCAGTTTTGCATCCTATCAATGTCCCGCTGTAACCTCTAACAGCCCTCCACACTATCCACAACACCCCCAACCTTTGTGTCATCAGCAAATTTACTAACCCATCCCCCCACTTTCTCATGCAGGGCATTTATAAAAATCACAAAGAGAAGGGGTCTCAGAACAGATCCCTGAGGCACACCACTGGTCACCAACCTCCATGCTGACTATGACCCATCTACAACCACTCTTTGCCTTCTGTGAGCAAGCCAATTCTGGATCCATGACGCATGGTCCCCTTGGATCCCATGCCTCCTTACTTTCTCAATAAGCCTTGCATGGGGTATCTTATCAAATGCCTTGCTTAAATCGATATACACTACATCTATTGCTCTACCTTCATCAATGTGTTTAGTCACATCCTCAAAAAAAATTCAATCAGGCTCGTAAGGCACGACCTGCCTTTGACGAAGCCATGCTGACTATTCCTAATCATATTATGCCCCTCCAAATGTTCATAAAACCTGCTTCTCAGGATCTTTTCCATCAACTTAACAACCACCGAAGTAAGACTCACTGGTCTATAATTTCCTGGGCTATCTCTACTCCCTTTCTTGAATAAGGGAACAATATCTGCAACCCTCCCATCCTCCGGAACCTCCTCCATCCCCACTGATGATGCAAAGATCATTGCCAGAGGCTCAGCAATCTCCTCCTTCACCTCCCACAGTAGCCTGGGGTACATCTCATCTGGTCCCGGAGACTTATCCAACTTGATGCTTTCCAAAAGCTTCAGAACATCCTCTTTCTTAATGTCTATATGCTCAAGCTTTTTAATCCGCTGTAAGTCATCCCTACAATTGCCAAATTCCTGTTCTGTAGTGAATACTGAAGCAAAGTACTCATTAAGTACCTCAGCTATCTCCACTGGTTCCATACACACTTTTCCACTGTCATACTTGATTGGTCTTATCCTCTCACGTCTTATCCTCTTGCTCTTCACATACCTGTAGAATGCCTTGGGGTTTTCCTTAATCCTGTCCGCCAAGGTTTTCTCATGGCCTCTTCTGGCTCTCCTAATTTCATTCTTAATCTCCTTCCTGCTAGCCTTATAATCTTCTAGATCTCTATCATTACCTAGTGTTTTGAACCTTTCGTAAGTTTTTCTTTTCTTCTTGACTAGATTTTCAATAGCCTTTGTACACCACGGTTCCTGTACCCTACCGTCCTTTCCCTGTCTCATTGGAACATACCTATGCAGAACGCCTATATCCCCTGAACAATTGCTACATTTCTTCCGTACATTTCCCTGAGAACATCTGTTCTCAGTTAATACCTCCAAGTTTCTGCCTGATAGCTTCATATTTCCCCTTACACCAATTAAACACTTCCCTAACTTGTCTGTTCCTATCTCTCTCCAATGCTATAGTAAAGGAGAATTTCATGAGTTTTTTCAACAGTGGCTTTCTCTTTTCCATTTTCCCATGAAGACCATAGGACCACAAGACATAGGAGCAGACTAAGGCCATTTGGCCCATTGAGTCTGCTCCACCTTTGAATTATGGCTAACCCTTCTTCCCCCTCCTTAACCCCATTTCCCCGGCTTTTTCCCCATATCCTTTGATGCCGTGTCCAATCAAGAACCTGCCAATATCTCCCTTAAATACACCCAACAACCTGGTCTCTAGCTGGGTGTGGTAAAAAAAAATCCACAAATTCACCACCCTCTGGCTAGAGAAATTTCTCCGCATCTCTGTTTTAAATGGATGCCCCTCTGTCCTGAGGCTGTGCCCTCTGTTCCTAGATTCCCCCATCTTGGGAAACATCCTTTCCACATCTACTCTGTCTAGGCCTTTCAACAGTCCAAAGATTTTGAAAGCCTCAGCATCACATCCCTACTCACGTATTCTAGACCTCTTGAAATGAATGCTGACATTGCATTTGCCTTCCTCACCACCAACTCAATCTGCAAGTTAACCTTTAGGGTGTTCTGCACAAGGAGTCCCAAGTCCCTTTGCATCTCAGATTTTTAGATGTTCTCCCTGTTTGGAAAATAGTCTACACATTTATTTCTACTACAAAAGTACATGACCATGCATTTTCCAACATTGTATTTCATTTGCAACTTTCTTGCCTATTCTCCTAATCAGTCTAAGTCCTTCTTCAGCCTACCTGTTTGGTCAACACTACCTGCCCCTCCACCAATTTTCTTATCATCTGCAAACATAGCAACAAAGCCATCTATTCCATCATCTAAATCATTGATATACAGCATAAAAAGAAGTGGTCCCGATACTGACCCCTGCAGAACACCACTAGTCACTGGCAGCCAACCAGACAAGGATCCTTTTATTCCCACTTGCTGCCTTCTACCAATCAACCAATGTTCTAACCACTTTAGTAGTTTCCTGTAATATCATGGGCTCTGAACTTGGTAAGCGGCTTCATGTGTGGCATCTCGTCAAAGGCCTTCTGAAAGTCCAAATATACAACATCCACTGCATCCCCTTTATCTATCCTACTTGTAATCTCCTCAAAGAATTCCATCAGGTTAGTCAGGCAAGATTTTCCCATGCTGACTTTGTCCTGTCTTGTCCTATGTCACCAAGTACTCCATACCTTCATCCTTAACAATTCACTACAACATCTTCCCAACCACTGAGGTCAGATTAACTGGCCCATAATTTCCTTTGTGCTGCCTTCTTCCTTTCTTCAAGAGTGGAATGACATTTGCAGTTTTCCAGTCCTGTTGAACCATGCCAGAGTCCAATAATATTTGAAAGCTCATTGCTAATGCCTCCGCAATATCTAATGCTACCTCCTTCAGAATGCAGTTCATCTGATCCAGGTGATTTATATCCCTTTAGGTCTTTAGCTGCGAGTGGTGAAGCACCCAGGCAACAGTGGTTGTAGCTCTCTCCCATCTCAGCCACTGAGCTTGTAACCTCTCCAGAGTTGTCATAGGTCTCTTTGGTGGCCTCCCTCACTAGCCCCCTTCGTGCTTGGTCTCTCAGTTTTTCAGGATGGCTTGCTCTAGGCAGATTTACAGCTGTGCCATAAATTCCATTTCTTGCTGATTGACTTAACTATACTTCAAGGGATATTCAGTAACTTGGAAATTTTCTTGTCTCCATCTAGTTCAGTTTCTTTTCAATGGTAACTCAGCCCTCCCCACCTCTAGATATTGACAGTAGGGGATTTGTGATGGTAGTGCCATTCAAAGTCTTGGGGTGTAAACATTCTGTGATCTACTTCTGACATTAACACTATAACTTAAATTAACTTAATACATGTGACAGTTCCTGTTGAGTTCAAGATTCATTTAATTTCAGATGGAGTAGACCACATTTTCAAAGCTCTCTTTGAGGGGACTTCCTCATTTAATTAGCTGGAATCTATGAGGAGTGATTGATAAGTTCATGGCCTAAGGTAGAAGGAGTCAATTTTAGAAAACCTAGCACATTTATTTTTCAACATAGTCCCCTCCTACATTTACACATCTTAGTCCAGCGGTCATGGAGCATACGGATCTTGGACCTCCAGGAAGTATCCACAGCAGGGGTGATTGATATGTTCGTGGCCTAAGGTAGAAGGAGATGAGTTATACAGCTCTCTTCACATGCACATGCATTTCATCTCTTTGAGTAATTATACAGAAAGTTTGAAGTTAATAACTTGTCAGGGTGATTGATGTTCGTGGCGTAAAGTAGAAGGAGATGAGTTTAACTTCAAACTTTCTGCAGAAAAACTCAAAGAGTTGACCTGCATGTGCATGTAACGAGAGCTGTACAACTTTCACCCTGCCCTCAAGTTTACCTGGTAACTTTCACCCTGCCCTCAAGTTTACCTGGTCGATTTTTGACACCTCCCTCCCCTTTCTAGATCTTTCTGTCTCTATCTCTGGAGACAGCATATCCACTGATGTCTACTTTAAGCCTACTGACTCTCACAGCTATCTGGACTATTCCTCTTCTCACCTTGTCTCTTGCAAAAATGCCATCCCCTTCTCGCAATTCCTCCGTCTCCGCCGCATCTGCTCTCAGGATGAGGCTTTTCATTCCAGGTCGAGGGAGATGTCCTCCTTTTTTAAAGAAAGGGGCTTCCCTTCCTCCACCATCAACTCTGCTCTCAAACGCATCTCCCCCATTTCACGCACATCTGCTCTCACTCCATCCTCCCGCCACCCCACTAGGAATAGGGTTCCCCTGGTCCTCACCTACCACCCCACCAGCCTCCGGGTCCAACATATTATTCTCCGTAACTTCTGCCACCTCCAACGGGATCCCACCACTAAGCACATCTTTCCCTCCCCTCGCTTTCCGCAGGGATCACTCCCTACACGACTCCCTTGTCCATTCGTCCCCCCCATCTCTCCCCACTGATTTCCCTCCTGGCACTTATCCGTGTAAGCGGAACAAGTGCTACACATGCCCTTACACTTCCTCCCTTACCACCATTCAGGGCCCCAGACAGTCCTTCCAGGTGAGGCGACACTTCACCTGTGAGTCGGCTGGGGTGATATACTGCGTCTGGTGCTCCCGATGTGGCCTTCTATATATTGGCGAGACCCGACGCAGACTGGGAGACCGCTTTGCTGAACACCTACGCTCTGTCCGCCAGAGAAAGCAGGATCTCCCAATGGCCACACATTTTAATTCCACATCCCATTCCCATTCTGACATGTCTATCCACGGCCTCCTCTACTGTAAAGATGAAGCCACACTCAGGTTGAAGGAACAACACCTTATATTCCATCTGGGTAGCCTCCAACCTGATGGCATGAACATTGACTTCTCTAACTTCCGCTAATGCCCCATCTTCCCCTCGTACCCCATGCATTATTTATTTTTATACACACATTCTTTCTCTCACTCTCCTTTTTCTCCCTCTGTCCCTCTGACTATACCCCTTGCCCATCCTCTGGGTTCCCCCCGCCCCCTTGTCTTTCTCCCCAGGCCTCCTGTCCCATGATCCTCTCATATCCCTTTTGCCAATCACCTGCCCAGCTCTTGACTCCATCCCTCCCCCTCCTGTCTTCTCCTATCATTTTGGATCTCCCCCTCCCCCCCACTTTCAAATCTCTTACTAGCTCTTCCTTCAGTTAGTCCTGACGAAGGGTCTCGGCCTGAAATGTCGACTGCACCTCTTCCTAGAGATGCTGCCTGGCCTGCGTTCACCAGCAACTTTGATGTGTGTAAGTCATCTCCTTCTACCTTAGGCTACGAACATATCAATCACCCCTCGTATTTGAACAGTTGCTCAGGAGACCATTCTCTGTTTGCTGACTGCTAGGACTCCAATTAAAAGCAATCGCATGACCTTTCCCCTTAGTCTTGCAAATCAACTATTTATCCTGTGCCCTTTTGTAAGTTGAATTCCTTCTGTCACCTTAGTGCTTACAAAATTATAACAGCTTCATTCTTCAGAAAAGAAAACTACAGATTAGAAAATTATTTTATAGGATTGCTTTTATATTTATATTTATTGTGTGTTTTGGGCTAATTTGGCTTATTGTGTTTTTTATATGCTGCATCAGATCTGGAATAACAATCAATTGGTTCTTTGCACTCTGTACTGAAGAATGGCAATAAATTATCTTGATCTATTTATATCAGTTCATGCATATTTGGTTGTTTTCTGTACTGACGTTACTTAAAAATCACTGCAGATGAAGAAATTCATTTGGAATCAGAATCAGGTTTAATATGTTGTGATGTTTGATGTTTTGTGGCAGAAGTACGTTGCCATCCGTAATAATTATAAAAACTATAAATTATAATAAAGATTATATTTTAAAAATTACATAAGTAGTGCAAAAAAGAGACCATCCCCCGCCCCCAAAAAAAAATACTGAGGTAGATTTCATGAGTTCATTGTCCATTCAGTAACCTGATGGGAAAGCGGAAGAAACCGTTCGTAAAACCTTGGAGTGTGTGGCTTCAGGCTCCCGTACCACCACCTCAATGTTAGCAATGAGAAGAGGGCATGTCTTGGATGATAAGGGGTCTTTAATGATTGATGCCACCTTTTTGAGGCATCACCTTTTGAAGGTGTCCTCAATGCTGCCAAAGCTGGTGCCCATGATGGAGCTGGCTGATCTTGCAACTTTCTGTTGCTTTTACCAATCCTGTGCAGTGGTCCCTCCATACAAGATGGTGATGCAACTATTAAAATGCCCTCCATGGTACATCTGTAGAAATTTGTGAATTCAGAAAGCCTGTTCTGATCTCTACAGTAGCTAGCAGCACAGGCAAAAGTTCCTGGAGCGATGGAGATTGAAACTGATGTAATGCGGAATTGGTGACGCCTCAATGTCTGGTTTTAGCTCAACGGAAACTTCTGCAAATTAAAATTCGTTTCACTTCCAAAGGCAAAATCCTGAATGTGTAAGCAGTACCAGATTTACTTGTGGGAGCAGCCGATTATCAGAGGGGCACTTACATTCAGCAAAACTTTCACCTTGAACTGGGACTGACTTGATTTGAGGGCAGCTCTCATACAAGCATGTACACACACATGTGGATGCATGGAGGGGTGACACACACATGGACTGAATGGCTAGCTTTCACAACGCACAGTATGATCTGTGTGGAGGCCATCTAAATAGGTGCTTGTCCATACAAGGTACCCATGAGTTAAATTGAGATGTAATTTCCCCCAGGTCAGCAAGAACTGAGTCAGAGATTGGTGTAGGTGGGAGTCACAAGAGCCAGTGACCCCACCACCAAAGGTTGGCAAGTCCCGGGGTCAGAGACCCATACAAGTCCTGAAATCAAGGCCCAAGGTTGGTTAGCAGGTGCTAAGGACGTGGTCAGCAAGACCTGGGTCAGGGGTTCATGTAGGCATAAGTTGAGATGAATTAGGCCACTCAGCTCATCAAGTCTGCTCTGCCATTCGTTCATGGCTGATTTATTATCCCTCTCAAATCTATCTTTCTGCCATCGCCCTGTAACCTTTGACGCCCTTTTCAGAAGGTTATGCACAAGGGCCGACAACAGCCCACACCCAGGTCGGTAACCCCCTGTGAGTCTGGAAGTCATGGGCCAAGGACTGGCTTGTTTTGGAGCTGGAGGTCTGTCTGTGTGTGTGAGTGGGTGGGAGGGTGAGCACGGGGCTTGTTTTGCTGTTTTTGTTTTATTGTTGTCATTTTTTTTTGCTGGGCATACTATGTTGGTGTCAGAATATGTGGCAACACTTGTGGGCTGCCTCCAGTGCATTGTTAGGTTCAATAGATCAATAGTTCCATTTAATATCAGATAATGTATACAATCTCAAATTACTGTTCTTCACAGACATCCACAAAACAGAAAAGTACCCCAAAGAATGAGTGACAGTAAAAATGTTAGAACTCCAAATCCCCCGATAACCGCTGTCTCGCGCACAAGCAGCAGCAAAGCAACACCTCCACTCATTTCCGCGAAAAAAGCACCCTCCACCCACCAAACAAGCAACAGCAAAGCCCCCAATAAAGACCAAGATCTGCCAAGCAACAAAACTGCTCAGTCATCCAACAATTCGACATGCCACAGACTCTCTCTCCCTAATAAAGGGACAGAGAGGTGTCCCCTTTCACAGCAAGGGGAGACCAAAGACAAATAACTTGCTGATTTACGGTGTTAAAGTCTCTATATTGTTTTTTTTTGCCCGGAGTTCCCTGACTCAAGAATCGGCAACAAGCTCTCCCCAACCAACGAGAAAAAGAGAGAGAGTGCGCAATTTGCTGAGTGCAGAGTCCCCCACTTCTGATTTGCTGTTCCCAGTGCTCGGTTGTCTCTCTCGACTCTTCAGTCAATGGCACCAACATAGAATCGGCTTGTCCTGAGAGACGCAAAGCTTCAGAACCCTGAAGGTGCGCACCTCTTCTTGGCCGCGTCCATGGAATATCGAAAATTGGCCGGTCGAGGAGCCCCAGGAGCGGGTCCCCTCACCGCAAAGAATGGAAGTTTGATTATAGCTCTAGGTCAGGGTCTCCAACAGAACCCCATCCACTTTGAAAAGGAAAAAAGAGAGACATTAAAGGTAAAACTTAAGCTGTTTCTGCAGCTGAGCTCAAAGGAGATGCTGTTGAGTGCCATTGTAGTTCCACCCGCAGAATTCAAACAATACTCTTCACTGTATGATTTGTTGTATATTTGATGAATGAATCTGAATGTGAGTGGTTCAGACAATGTGCCTTTGGAAAGTGCCTCATCTGGTTGGGAAAACCTGTACTGCTTATCACAAGTTTGAGCTTGGAGTTTGGTGTCCCTTCTTCGGCTAGTCCGGGAGTCAGTAGTGGTGGTCGCGGCCTGAAGGTCAATCAGGAGTTGGAAGTTGAAGCCTGATGGCCAAAGCAGATTCAGAGGGAGGAATGTGCTTTGTTTTGCTGTTCTGTACAAGTAGAAAAAGTGCTACACCTATCCATTCACTTCCATTCAGGGCCCCAAACAGTCCTTCCAGGTGAGGCAAAACTTCACCTGTGAGTCTGTTGGGATGATCTACTGTATCTGGTGCTCCCGATGCAGCCTCCTCTACATTGCAGAGAACCAATGTAGATTGGGGGATTGCTTTGTCGTGTACCTGTGCTCCAACTGCAAGTAGTAGTATTTCCTGGAGGCTAACCATTTTAATTCAATCCACATTCCCATCCTGAGATGTCAGTCCATGTCCTCCTCTTCTGCTATGATGAGGTCACTCTTAGGTTGGAGGAGTAGCACCTTATATTCCGTCTAGGCAGCCTCCAACGTGGTGGCATGAACAATGATTTCTCCAACTTCTAGTAATTATCCCCTTTCCCTCTTCTTCAATTCCCCACTGTGGCCCTCTTATCTCTTCTCCTCACCTGCCTATCAACTCCCTCTGGTGCCCCTTCCCTTTCTCCTATGTTCCCCCTCCTCTCCTATCACATTTCTCCTTCTCTAGCCCTTTACCTTTTCCATTTATCACCTCTCATCTTCTTACTTCTCCTCCTCTCCCCACCCACCTGGCTACACATATCACCTCCCAGCTAGTACTCCTTCCCCCCTTCGCCCTTCCCTTCCCCCCCTTCTTATTCTGGCATTACCCCCTTCCTTTCCAGTCTTGGTGAAGGGTCTCTGCCCAAAACAACAGTTTATTCATTTTCATAGATGCTACCTGACCTGCTGAGTTCCTCCAGCATTTTGTGAATGTTTCTCTGGATTTCCAGCATCTGCAGAATTTCTTGTGTTGTGGCTTTGTTGCTTGTTGTGTTCTGTGTTGTTCTACCAAGCATGGTGGGCATGCAATGTAAGTGACAGAATGTGTGGTGAAACTTGTGGGCTGCCCCCAGCACATCCCTATGTTATGTTGGTTGTCAATACAAACGATGCATTTCACTATATGTTTCGATGTACGTGTGATAAATAACTCCAAATGTGAAAGTCTCACTTCCTCTTCAGGAAGTCAGAGCACCCAAGTCCTTCAATGTTGAGTGGGAACGAGAATCCACATTTGGCATTCAATACCTGATGATCTGACAGATGCCTTTGTTAAATGGCTGCAGGGAACAGTGTGATGAGACTGGTGCTGAGGCCAAGGGACTTGCTGTGTGTTTTGACATTGTTGAATGGATTTTATGTTTCAGGTAAACCTCAGTCTATTGATGGAAGAGTCGCCTGCCTATTAAAGATTCATTGGCCAGCTTGCTGCCAGAATGGGTAAGTTGAATGTTTGTTCTTGTTTATTTCTTGTTACGTACCCTGTAACTGGGTTGCCAAACCAGCAGAAATGGATCACTCAGTTGGAGTCTGGATTACTAGAACTAAGAAAGTTTTATTAAAGAAACAAGCAACACAGTACTCTATTCAAAAGGATAATAAATGCAACAGTTCAGCAATGATAAACACACATGTACACAGAATTAGGATAACAGGATCAATCAAGCTCTATCGTCGTCTAGGGGTAAATGACCAGTTTCAAAGTGACGCAAAGTTCAGTTCAATTCACAGTAATCACTGCCGTGGCGATGGACAGTGGGGGGAAGGAGAGAGAGAGCAAAAACGAATGAATATTCAAACGGCTTCCATACAGACCTTCAATATTCTCTGCAGTCAGCTTTCGGGCGAGCCCTTTGTGATGCCTTCTGAGGTCACCTACTGTGACCCCTCCGTTTCCAGATACAATCGTTTCTCTGCGGTGAAACCTGGCACCCAGGCAAGGACGGACACACACCAGGTTCCCGCCGATCGTACCTTTCCACCCTGTGCGTCTATGGCTTGGTCCCGCGACCAGCCCTCCAAAACCTCCCGACTTGTGAGAGACGCACCACTTCCAGGGTCTCGTTACCTCGGGGTGTCGTGTGTGTCTTGCCTTAGCGAACCTGTCCCTTTTTATCCCCCTGCTGGGGTATCGCCTGTCCATCACGTCAAATAGTTCAGGGTTCAAAGAGGAGCCGATCTTGACAGCTCTCCTTCTGTCCCTTCATTAACATCTCCAAATGCTGCTCCATTGTTTTCCTTATCTCTCTTTCTCCTGAAGACAGGTGGCAGACCAACTGCTGATCCCACTGGTGCCAGCACAGGACAGTTAACATCTTAATCTATGTGTACTCTCGTCACATTCTGCACTTATTATATCCACAAAGAATTCGCTGTGCATAGTGGATTCCTTGAGGATGTAAAGAGCGAGTTGGATAGAAGGGAAAAGGTGAATGTTGTATACTTGAATTTCCAGAAAGTGCCCAGTAGTTACATAGATGCCTATAGGGTAAGCATGCATGGAGTTGGGGTAATGTATTAACATGGGTAAAGGTTTGGTTAACCAATAGAAGGCAGAGAGTTGAGATAAATGAATGTTTCTCTGATTAGCAAACAATAGTGAGAGGAATCCGTGAAGGGGTTGATGCTGGGCATGCAACTGCTCACAATGTACATTGACAATTTGGAAGAGGGTACTGTGTTTGCTAAGTTTGCTGATGACAGTAAATGGAGTGGAAAAACAAATTGTGTAGAGGATGCAGAGAGTCTGCAGAGGGATATCGATAGGTTTGGTGAGTGGGCAAGACTCTGGCAGATGGAGTACAATGTTGGTAAATGCGAGGCAATTCATTTTGGAAGAAAAAATAGAAAATCAGATTATTTAAATAGTGAAAGATTATAGCATGCTGTTATGCAGAGGGACTTGTGCATGAATCACAAACTATTGGTCTGCAGGTACAAGAAGTTATCAAGAAGGCAAATGGAATGTTGGCCTTCATTGCTAGAGGGATTGAATTTAAGAACACGAACTGTGCAGGGTACTGGTGAGGCCGCACCTGGAGCACTGTTCTGGCCTGGTCTTGTTACTTGAGGAAAGATATATTGACTTTAGAGGCGGTGCAGAGGAGGTTCACCAAATTGATTTCAGAGATGTGGGGTTTAGCCTATGAACAAAAATTGGAGTTGCCTAGGACTATACTGACAGGAATTCAGAAGAATGAGAGAGGAACTGGAGTGATAGGGCTGAGGATGGGGCAATTGGTATACAAGTCAATGCAGTGTATAGTGAGACTTCACTCAACTTCACTTGTGGGAACGACCCATCAATGAACTGTTCCCACAACCTAGGTCCTCACTTTCAAAGACTCTTCATCTCATGTTCTCTACATTTATTGCTTATTATTTTATTATTATTTCTTCATTTTCTTTTGTATTTGCACAGCTTGTTGTCTTTTGCACACTGGTTGTCCACCCTTTTGGGTGTGGTCTTTCATTGTTTCTCTTATGGTTATTAGATTTACTGAGTGTGCCCAAAAGAAAATGAATCTTGGGGTTGTATATGGTTATTTGACTTTGATAATAAATTTACTTTGAACATAAATTTACTTTGAACTTTAAACTTTTGTGAGGAAGGACAGGCAGATGATGGGGCAAAATTGCAGTCCGTGAGATGAGTTGAAGTGTAACATGGAGGCAAAATCATGGGTGGCAAATACAGGACTGAACGTGTTATATTTGAATGCATGCAGTATTCTGAATAAGCTAGATGATCTTGTAGAGCAGTTAGAGACTGGCAGTATTGGACATCACTAAGTCATGGCTGAAAGAAAATCATAGTTGGAAGCTTAACACATTGTTTTGAAAGGACAGGCAGATAGGCAAAGAGGTTAGGGTGGCTCTGTTGGTAAAAAAAATCAAATCCTTAGAAAGAGGATTTGATTTCATATTAGAAGATTGGAATCCTGTGGGTAGATTTAAGAAACTGCAAGGGTAAAAAGGCCCAGATGAGAGTTATATACGTACCTCTAAACAGTAACCAGGATGTGGGGTATAAATTTCAGTGGGAAATGAGGGAATATTACGGTTGTCGTCATGGATTTCAATATGCAGGTGGATTCGGAAAATCAGGTTGGTGCTGGATTTCAAGAGAGGCAATTTGTAGAGTGCATAGGAGATAGCTTTTTAGAGCAGCTTGTTGAGCCCACTAAGGGATCAGCTATTTTGGATTGGGTGTTGTGTAATGAACCAGATTTGATTAGGGAGCTTAAGGTAAAGGAATACTTAGGAGACACTGGTAATAACATGATAGAATTCACCCTGCAATTTGAGAAAGAGAAGCTAAAATCAGATGTATCAGTATTACAGTGGAGTAAAGGGAATTACACAGGAATGAGAGCAGACCTAGCCAAAGTTGATTGAAAGGAAACACTAGCAGGGCTGACAGCAGAACAGCAATGGCTGGAATTTCTGTGAGCAATTTGGAAGGCACAGGATAGATACAATCCAAAGATGAAGAAGTATCCTAAAGAAAGGATGAGGCAAATGTTGCTGACAAGGGAAGTCAAAGACAGCATAAAAGCAAAAGAGATAGCATATAACTTAGTAATAATTAGTGGGAAGTTAGAGGATTGGGAAGCTTTTAAAAGCAACAGAAGGCATCTAAAAAAAAACATGTGGGAAAAGATGAAGGTAAGCTATCTTATAATATCAAAGAGGGTACCAAAAGTTTTTTCAGATATATAAAGAGTAGGCAAGAGTGGATATTGGACCACAGGAAAATGTCATTGGAGAGGTAGTAATGGGAACAAAGAAATTGCGGACAAACTTAGCAAGTGTTTTGTGTCAGTCTTCACTGTGGAAGACACTAGCAGTATGCCAGAAATTCAGGAGTGTCAGGGGACAGAAGTAAGTGTAGCTGCTATTACTTAGGAGAAGATGCTTGGGTCTTCAGGTAGATATCAACTAGACCAAATGGACTATAGCCCAAGGTTCAAAAGAGGTAACTGAAGAGATTGTGGAGGCATTAGTAATGATCTTTTGAGTATTATTAGACTAGAATGGTTCCAGAGAACTGGAAAATTGCAAATGTCACTCACTTGTTAGAAGGAAGGGAGGCAGAAAAAAGGAAATTATAGGCCAGTTAAGTTGGAATCCATCATTAAGGATGAGTTTTCGCAGTATTTAGAGGTGCATGATAAAGTAGGCCAAAGTCAGTATGGTTTTCTGACAAACCTATTTCAACTCTGGGGCTCAAGAAGTGATTAGGGTTGAAGGCAAACAGTTGTTCCTAATGGCGTAGCACTTAAGAACAGAGATGAGGGGGGATTGCTTTAGCCAGAGGTGGTGAATCTTAGAATTCATTGCCAGACTGCTGTGGAGGCAAGTCATTGAGTATATTTAAAGCAGAGATTGATAGGTTCTTGGTTAGTCAGGGTGTCAAAGGTTGCAGAGTGAAGGCAGGAGAATGGGTTTGAGAGGGATAGTGGATCAGCAATGATGGAATGGTGGAGCAGACACGATGGGCCAAATGGCCTGCTTCTACTCTTATGTCATATTATGGGTTTGTGAAGTCCACATTGCTGCTGCACAGTCCATTCATTATCGTCCCAGTATTTCCTTAATTAAAGACTCTAAAATGTCTTTAAACTTGAAGACAGGGTGCAGGGTTAATGGCAAGGTTCTTAGCAGTGTGGAGGAACAGATGGATCTTGGAGTCCGTGTCCATAGATCTCTCAAAGTTGCTCAACAAGTTGTTAGGGTGGTTAAGAAGGCATATTGTATGTTAGCCTTCATTAGTTGGGGATTGAGTTCAAGAGCCATGAGGTAATGTTGCAGCTCTATAAAACCCTGGTAAGACCACACTTGGAGTATTGTGTTCATTTCTGGTCTCCTCATTATAGGAAGTATGCGGAAGCTTTAGAGAGAGTGCAAAGGAGATTCATCAGGATGCTGCCTAAATTAGCAAGCATATCTTATGAGGATAGGTTGAATGAGCTAGGACTTTTCTCTCTGGATGAAAGGAGGATGAGGGGTGACTTTATAGAGGTGTACAAGATGATAAGAGTCATAAATAGAGTGCACAGCCAGCATCTTTTTCACAGGGTAGAAATAGTGACTATAAGAGGTATGCCCCCTTTGGTAATTGTTAATTTTCTAAGTTAAATAAATTGGTGAGGGGTAGAAGTTGGGTGTTTGAGCCCAGGGTATTTATTGTACTCTTCAATGTTCTGGATTGAGACAAGTTTTGAAAATCTGCCTTGTATTTGAGGAGAGAGCAATATGGCAACATATTTGAGTGGTTGTGAGCAGTGAGGGTGGCAGCCACACTGTTGTGACATGTAGTTTGTTTTGATAGATGAGCAGGAAGCCCTCCACTCCATCATGCAGGACCTGGCCGTGCTGCACATGGCAAGTCGACCTCTCCTGTCACTGCACGAGACAGGGAAACCCAAGACCTCATCCGGTAATCAGGTACGTGTCCATTGAAGTTTGGGTTCCATGAAGCTACAGTCACAGAGCAATACAGCACAGATTCGGGCTGTTCATCCATCCGGTCCAGGTCATATACATACATGGTTGGAGGAACTCAGCAGGTCAGGTGGCATCTCTGGAGGGGAGTAAACAGTCGTCGTTTTGGGTTGATAGCCTTTATCATTGAAGGCGACACAGTAGTATTGTGGTTAGCACACGCTTTATAGCACCAACAACCCAAGTTCAATACCCGCAGCCGTTGGTAAGGTGCTTGTGCTCTCTCCCCGCAACTGCGTGGGTTTACTTTGGATGCTCTGGTTCCGAAGGTGTACGGGTTAGTAGGTTAATTGGTCAAATGGGTGCAATTGGACAGCGTGGCTCATTGATTCCGAATAGCTTGTTAGCATGCTGTATCTATAAATAGAAATAAAATAAATATGGAATTGGGGTTTCATGACAATGTAAAGAGCAAAGTTTTTTCATTTAGAGATCTTCAACAGTGTTGGGTTCATTCTCTTTGGATGAAAGACTTCCAGATAATAGATGTTTCATTGACAGTAAAATGAACTGTCAGGACTCCATTTTGGGAAGATTATTCACTGTTAAGATGAGTTCAAAAGTGAAAACTGAAAGATGAAATCTAAAGGGCACCTTTTTTTGCTGGCTGTGGGATTCTGGAAGAAGTAAGAGATTGAGCAATAGGATGAAGAGGTTTAACCTTCGGGAAAAGTCACTGGTTCCAAGATGAATTTTTCTCTTCAGGAAAAGAAAGCAAATGGCATTCTTGCCTTCACTGGTCAAGACATTGAGTATATGAGTAAGGAATGTATACTGCATTACACTGACATATGTTGTGCAATTTCTTATTTAGTGCCAGCAGTACTGTGTAATACATAAAATATTACTATAAGTTACAATAAGAAATATATATAAAAAAAAGTAGTTAAAAATAAGGTAGGATTCATGGACCTTTCATAAGTCTGATGGCAGAGGGGAAGAAGCTGTTCCTGAAATGTTGAATGAGTGTATATGTTCACTATTTGCAATCCCATCACATCTAACACTCCTTAGATTTATCTTCTGTGCTTCCGTTCCAGAATGACGTTAGAGTCAAATTTGAGTTTCGTGGGGAGAAGAGGTGAGATGCCGTTCCTTATCCTTGGAGTTAAAATGAACTGGATTCTGTGGCCATTTCTATCTTACTATGATTTCTGAGAAATCTACACACTTTACATAAACACTCCAGAAATTGATTGCGTCTCTGAGAATAAAGATCCACGGATCAGCACAGGCAGAAAGACTTGACCATCTGACCCATACTGACTGTACATAATATAGAGTCATAGAGCACTGCAACACAGAAACAGGCCTTTTGGCCCAGTTAGTCCCGTCCCATCGACCCACACCTGGGCCATAGCCCTGCATACCCCTCCCATCCATGCACTTATCCAAACTTCTCCTAAATGTTGAAATTAAACATGTATCCACCCCCTCTGCTGGCATCTTCAGGAATAAAGATCTCTGGGTCAGCACAGGCAGAAAGGCTCGCTAATCAGAGGCATGCAGAGCATACACAATAACTCTTAAGTAGTCCCAAAGGAGGGAATCCTTCCACCAAAGTGTGGTGGTAGTCAGGCTATGTTGGTCCATAATCATCGGTAGCACATGACATGATGCACATGATGTACCTAATCAACAAAGGTATAGGTGGGGATTGAAGTGATGTTGCTTGGACATGGGGCACAGGCAAGAGAACATTCCCCTGGACATCACCAAGGAACAGAACCTCAGGCAGCTCATAGAATCATAGAACACTACAGCTCAGAAATAGCCCTTTCGGGCTCATCTAGTATGTCATACTATTAATCGCCTAGTCCCATCAACCTGTACTCAGACCATAGCCCTTCATATCTCTCCCATCCATGTACCCATCCAAACTTCTCATAAATGTTGAAATCTAACCCACATCCAATACTTCCTAAGGGTTCAAAAGTCAAATTTAATGTCAGAAATGTATACAATATACATCCTGAAATGCTTTTTCTTTGCAAACATCCATGAAAACAGAGAAGTGCCCCAAAGAATGAATGACAGTTAAATGTGAGAACCCCAAAGTTCCCCCCCAGCTCCCCTCACCAGCAAAACAAAAAGCGCACCCACTACCAAGCACAAGCATGAGCTAAGCTATTGCAAAGACACAGACCAAAGTTACCCCAAAGGCTTCGCATTTCATCCAATATTTGACAACCCACAGATTCCCTCCCTCCCTAGCAAGGGAGAGGGAGGTATCCTCCATTTTCACAGTGAGCGAGAGATATAACAACAGCCTGCTGGTTTACAATGTTAAAAATCCATTTCGCCGCTTTTTTCGAGCTCTGTGTCCGAAGATCGCAAATCCCTCGGGTCTTCGGGCCCAAAGCGAAAGATTTTCTGGCCTTCTGCCATGACACCGACCCTCGATCTGCCCTTCTCCAGAGCCCCAAGATCTTAGGCTTCCAAACACGATCGAGACTCTCAGGCCAAACCCTTGGCGTATCAAATATCGGCCAGTCGTGGAACCCCGAGAACGGGTCCCATTCCCACAAAAAACCAAAGCCTGCGTGTAACTCCAGGTTCTTCAAAAGAACCCTGAAAGGGAAAAATAGAGATATTAAAGGTGGAAATAGAGCTGTTTCCGAAGATGCAAGCAAAGGAGTCGCTGTTAGGCGCCATTGTCCCTCCTAAGCTGCGCCTCCGTAATCGTTCTACACTGACTCCACCCTCTGAATGAATATGTTCCCCCTCAGGTTCCCCTTAAATATTTCACATTTCACCCTTAGCCTAGGACCTCAAGTTCTAGTCTCACCCAACCTCAGTGGAAAAAGCCTGTTTGTAATTACACTATCTATACCCCTCATAAGTTAGTATACCTCTATGAAATCTCCCCGCAATCTCCTACCCTCCAGGGAATGAAGTACTAGCCGATTCAATCTTTCCCTCAAGTCCTGGCAACATCCTTATAAAATTTATCTGTAATCTTTCAATTTTATTGATATCTTTCTTGTAGGTAGGTGAACAGAACTGCACGCAATTCTCCAAATTTGACCTTACCAGCGTTTTATACAACTTCAACATAACATCACAATTCCTGTCTTCATTACTTAGATTAATGAAGGACAATGTGCCGAAAGATCTCTTTACAACCCTATCTTTCCATGAAGTCACTTCTGCTAAGCTCTGCTAAGTTCAACCCATCCTCATAAGACGTACTCCCAAATCCAATGGTTGAAATAAATCATTGGAGCCTGGAATTATCACCTGGATAATTATGGTTATAATATTTCACATTTCACCCTTAGCCTAGGACCTCAAGTTCTAGTCTCACCCAACCTCAGTGGAAAAAGCCTGTTAAAGCTGTTTCCGAAGATGCAAGCAAAGGAGTTGCTGTTAGGCGCCATTGTCCCTCCTAAGCTCCGTCCCTTCAAAGCTTTGTTTGAAGATTTTTGTCAGTAAAGAGAATTGCAGACCATAAAGATTCATTCCTTATTGGGAAATGAAGTTAATTAAACTGCTGTGTCGATGAATGTAGAGGGATGTAATCTGCATCTTCAGCATTCTGCAACTTCCTCTGTCATTTGAGTGCTGTTAGTTACATTGACTAATCTCTCTTCTCATTCCCAATTCAGGATCCTGCAGTTTCCCCGACCAGTTCTGCTTGAAGACATTGCAGCTAAAGCCAAGGTTGCCTTTGGTCAGCCAATGGGTCTGCACTACACCAATAACGAGGTAAGCCATTGGGTCTGCACACCACCAATGACAAGATACCATACTTATTTATCCTTTCACCCATTGGACGGTTTGGTATAATGAATGTGAAATAAAACCTGGGAATTTTTCATGAAGATTTAGTGCTTGAAAATATTTGCTGTTGTCGAAAGGAACAATGGTCAAAATTGAATCTAATGCCATATGCACAAAGACATCTGTGCACAGATGCAATGGAAAAGTTCCTTAGAGTAATAGAGCACTACAGCATAGAAGCAGGCACTTCGACCCATCTACAAACGTAGTTCATCCCAAACTATTAATCTCCTAGTCCCATTGACCTGCTCCTGGACCTTAACCCTTCATACCTCTGCCATCCATGTACTTATCCAAACAGAGAGTATAGAACAGTACAGCATAGGAATAGGCCCTCAGCCCACAACATTGTGCTGAACCAATTAAATAAGTGATCAAGTGGCCAACTAAACTGTCCATTTCTTTCTATTTTCCTGTTATTCATGTGCATATCTAAACGTCTCTTAAAAGTCCCTGAAGTTTCCACTTCTGCCATCACCCCAAGTAGAGCATTCAAGGCACATATGATTCATTGTGTTTAAAAAAAAATTGCCCTTCACATCTCCTTTGAAATTACCCCCTCTCACCTTAAATACATGACCTTTCAATGACATTAGACATTTAGACATTTCAATCGCTGGAAAAAGATACTGTCTGTCTACTCTATCTATGCCTCTCATAATCTTTTAAACCTCTATCGTATCTCCCCTCACCCTCTGCCGTTCCAGAGAAAACACCCAAGTTTGTCCAACCTCTTGGTATAGCACATGCCCCCTAATCCAGGCAGCATCCTGGTAAACCTCTTCTGTACCCACTGTGAAATCATGATAACCTTCCTAAAATGGAACAACCAGAACTGTATGCAGTTTTCCAGATGTGCCCTAACTATAGTTTAATCGTGATACAGCACAAGTTCCTGACTCCTGAACTCGATGCCTCAACTAATAAAGGCAAGCATTCTATATGTCTTCTTAACCACCCTATCAACCTGTGTTACCATTTTCAGGGAGCTATGAATTTGGACTGCAAGATCCCTCTGCTCATCCACGCTGTTAAGAGTCTTGCCCTTAACAGTGTGCTGTCTTTTTACATTTGACCTACCAAAGTGCAACACTCCACATTTGACTGGGTAAAACTCCATCTGCCATTCCCCTGCCCATATCTGAAGCTGATCTATATCTAGTCTTCTATGGGCAAGCCAGTTCTGAATCCAAACAGTCGATTCATCATAAATCCCATGCATCTTAATCTTTCGGATGAGCCTCCCATGAGGGACCTTGTCAAATGCTTTACTAAGATCTATGTAGACAATATCCACTCCTCTAATTCATTAATCACCCTCATCACCTGGTCAAAAAACTTTTTTTAAATGTTGCAATTGAACCCACGTCCACTACTTCCATTGGCAGCTTGTTTCACATTCACACCACCCTCTTCATGAAGAAGTTTCCCCTCATGTTCCCCTTAAATATTTCATATTTCACACTTAACCTATGACCTCTAGTACTAGTATCACCCAAGGTCAGTGGAAAAAAAACCTGTATACCTCTATCAAATTTCCCCTCTTTTATGCTCCAGGGAATATATTTTTAACCTACTCAAACTTTCTCTATAACTCAGATCCTCAAGTCCTGGCAACATCCTTGCAAATGTTCTCTGTACTCTTTCGATCTTTCCTGCAGGTAGATGAACAGAACTCCAAATCAGGCCTCACCAGTGTCTTATACAACTTCAATGTAACAGTCCAACTCCTGTACTCAGTACTCTGATTTATGAACGCCAATGTTCCAAAAACTTTCATTACAACCCTATCTGACTGATGCCACTTTCCTTGAATTATGGATGTGTATTCCCATATCCTTCTGTTTTACTGCACTCTTCAGTGTCCTACCTCTCACTGTGCAAGTCCTACCCTGGCTTGCCCTCCCAAAGTGCAACATCTCATACTTTATTAAATTCTAACTGCCATTTTTCAGCCAATTTTTCCAGCTGGTCCAGACCCCGTTGCAAGCTCATGACTATGTGAAATCAGAAATCAGTCTCCTTACTGGTGCTTTCTGATTTGTTCTGCAGTTAGTGATCCCTCTGACCACACAGGACGATTTGGATAAAGCCATCGAACTCCTGGATCGGAGTGTGCACATGAAGAGCCTCAAAATCCTGTTGGTGCTGCAGTCAAACAACCAGGTATGCAAGGGATGGGGAACACAGGCACCTTGTGGATCTACAATGAATCAGCAGATGAGGAGTGTGGGTATGGGGGTGGGTGGTGAGAAATGAAGAATAATGCAAGAGGCTCTTAAGCTCATGGATCTCTGCTGACCGTCAAACACCTACTTGTATTCATCCTATAGTATACACTTAGACTAGTTTGTCCAGTTTTTTTCTTCTTAAGCCCATCACCTCGACTGAGCATAGGCCACTGACAGCAGCCCACCAGTGTCTTCTATCCTATGCTGAAGGTTGACCAACCCTGTGGTTTCTGCTTTCAGCACATGACTTCATGCATCTTCTAGACGAAGATCCTCCTCCCAGGGATAAGGTCTCTGGAGCTTCTGCTGATGTTTCAACAGTAGCTCTCAGCTTTTACAGGATGGCATTGCTCGCTGTATACCCAACCCTCCTCCTTTCACAGCCGGGGCTGGGACCGCCTGTAACGGAGTTGTGTTCAGTTCTGGTCGCCCTATTATAGGAAGGATGTGCAAGCTTTAGAGAGGGTGGAGAGGTGATTTAGCAGGATTAGAGGGCATGTCTTACGGAAAGGTTGAGCAAGCTAGGATTTTTCCCTGGAGAGAAGGCAGATGAGAAGTGACTCTATAGAGGTGTATAAGATGATAAGAGGCATCAATCGACTGAGCAGCCAGAGAATTTGTCCCAGATGGGTTTCTCCAGAGCAATGGAGTCTGAGGAGACATCTGATAGAGGTTCACAAACAAGAGCAAATCTGCAGATGCTGGAAGTTCGAGCAGCACACACTAAATGCTGGAGGAACTCAGAAGGCCAGACAGTATCAGGCAAAAGTTTTCAGGCCGAAACCCTTCCACAGTCGATGTTTCGGGCTGAAGCCCTTCCAGAAATGTCATCTGTACTTTTTTTCTATAGATGTTGCCTGGCCTGCTGAGCTGCTCCAGCATTTCATATATGATAGAGGTTTATAAGATTATAAGAGGCATAGATAGAATTAACAGACAACGTTTTTTTCTAAGGATAGAAATATCTAATAACAGAGGGCATAAATTTTAGGTGAAAGGGAGTTTATTCAAAGGAGATATGAGGGACAAGTTTTTTTACACAGAGTTTCGGTGCCTGGAATGTGCTGCCTAGGGTAGCAGTGGAAGCAGATGTATTGGAAATTTTTAAGAGATGTTTAGATAGCCGCATTAATGTGAAAGAAATGGAAAGGTATGGACATTGTATCGGCAGAATAGTTTAGATTAGCTGGTCATTTGATGACCATTTGATTCACAACAACACTGTGGGCTAAAGGGTCTGTTCCTGTGCTGTTTTGTTCTGTGTCCTAAATGGGTAATATGATGGAGCATAATTTTAAGTTGATTGGAGGAAAGTAGTAGGGGTGTTAGAGAGGGGAATTGAGCCCTGATCTGGCACAGTGGAGTATTATACAGTTACACTATCTGTGAGCAGTCTTAACGTTTTTAAAATTCAAATTCAAACTTTAGTTTACTCTGTTGCCTAGGTAACAAGCCTCAGCAACATGCAGGCTCTACAAATGCTGGACGACTTGGACAACAACACCGTCTACATGGGTGCTGAGAGGAAAAACCGGCTCCCAGTGATAGGTATGCTCTATTTTGCATTTACAACATCCTTTAACAAAAAGATGATAGGTACTAAATCTTGAACCAGATATAAAACTATTCCTCGTCAATCCCCCTTTTCAGTCCCATCTTTAATTTTCATTAATTTGCATATTGAGTTCACTTTGATTGATGTTACAGCATCACCCAGCAGTCATTTACAATGAAGAATCTTGTGCTCTAAACCTCAGTGGGAAAAAATGGCTGGCATTATTTTAATGGTATTACATTTCGGGGTTTGCTGTGGATGGCAGACTTCATCAAAAAGCAGTGCCTCAGAAAGGTGGCATCCATCATTAAGGGGCACCCCATCACCCAGGACATGCTCTTTCTCATTGTTTCCATCAAGCATGAGATACAGGAGCCTGAAGACACACACTTAATGTTTTAGGAACAGCTTCTTCACCTCTGCCATCAGATTTCTGAACAGACAATGAACCAACGCAAAAACATGATAGAGAGACCGCGCGCGTACACACACACACACACACACACACACACACACACACACAGGGACAAGAACATTTTGGCCCATTCTTTTGATTCTAAATGAACAAATCAGCACAGACACCTCATGCAGATAATGGACTGCCTTCATAAAATGCTTTTGATGATTGCATTCTCCAAATCTTCATTTTCATTTTAACATTTAAAATGATTGTTGATACCTTCAAGTTCTTTATAGTTTCTAACTTGATGCAATAGTGAAATTGTTTCATTTTCACTCTCTGCCGTTCTGGCATCTCCGAGCCTGAATGCTTGAAACCACAGTGAGTAAAACAGTTCTGAATTGTCATATTGCTTATTTCTCGCCGTCTATGGAGACAAAAATCACTGCTTTTTGAGCACAAACGCTCACAACAGATGTTATTTAAAAACTGTTCACTCGAAGCACAGTGTAGTATTTAATGGCCGCATAAGTGCGCAAACATAACTGACACTTGTTAAAAACTGTTCGGCAACAGTCTCCAGCCCCAATTAAGACCATAAGATATCGGAACAGAATTAGGCCATTTGGCCCATCGAGTCTGCTCAAGTAAGCGGTATAGTGTTCCAAATAAACTAAGGGAATCCTGGCTATTTTCTCAATTATTTTTTGTTCTTTAAGAGTTGTCCCAAATAAGCGGTTACCCCAATTAACTGATGGCTCAGTTAACCAATATCCATTGAGTGTATGTGTGTGTGTGTGTGTATATGCATGTGCCTATAAAAAGTATTCACCCCGCCCCCCCCCCCCGGAAGTCCCCCAGGTTTTATTGTTTTACAACATTGAATCACAGTAGATTTAGTTTGGCTTTGCATATTTGTAATTAATCTTTGTAGAGATCTGTTTTCACTTTGATACAAAAGAATCCTTTTCTGTTGATCAGTGTCAAAAGAAGCCAATTTAAATCTACTGTGATTCAATGTTGTAAAACAAGAAAACATGAAAACTTCCAAGGGGGTTGAATACTTTATATAGGCACTGTATGTATAAAATGTGTGTGTGTGTATGTACAGTACTGTGCAAAAGTCTTACGCACATGTATATAGCTAGGGTGCCCGAGACTTTTGCACAGTACTGTATTTTTCAATGTGGAGTGGAGATAGAGTTTGTAACTCTGGTGGAAGCAAAGATTGTCGGGAATGTGGAGGGTGGAATGCTGCGGTAGGGTGTGAGACTGGTGGCAGGGAAGGAGTGCCAGGGGTTAAGGATGGCGTGGGTGCAGACACACACAGCCCTGAGACACCAGGCAAGGTAATTTGGTTCCAATTAGTTTATTGATCATTACAGAATGTCTCTCTGGTACTTCCCGCAACCTCCCCTCTCCCTTCCCCTTTTCCCAATCACAATTCTCTTTCCCTGCCCCCTTCCCACTCTGAGTCCACAACAGAGACCCATATCAGGATCAGGTTTACCATCACTCACAGATGTCATGAAATTTGTTTGTATTTTTTTACAGCAGCAGTACAGTGCAATATGTAAAATTACTGCAGTACTTTGCAAAAGTCTTAGGCACTATAACTATATGAATTTATGTATTTTTTAATGTATTGCTCTGTACTGCTGCTATAGAACAGCAGGTTGCATGACATATGTCAGTGATAGTAAACCTGATTCCGAGTCTGATGCGGGAGCTGTGGGCATGGCTTATTGAGCAAGACACTTAAAATGCCAGAAGCACACAGCAGGTCCGGGAGCATCTATAGAGAGGAATGAACAGTTGATGTACCGGCCTGAGACCTTTCATCAGGACTAGAAAGGAAAGGGGGACGAAGCCGGAATAAGAAGGCAGGGGAGGGAGGAAGGAGTACAAGTGACAAGTGAGTCTAGTGAGGGAGAAGATGGATGGATGGGGGAGGGGAAAATGAAGTATTAGAGCTAAAGGGCTGATCAGAGAGTCAGAGAGAAGAGTGGACCCTGGGAGAAAGGGAAGGAGGAGATGCACTAGAGGGAGTAATGGGCAAGTGAGAAGAGAACTGTAAAGATCGGAACCAGAATGGCGAATGAAAAAAGAGAGAAGGGGGAAGGGGTGAGATTACCATGAGTTAGAGAACATCAATTTCCCCTTTCCTCCCCCCCAGATTTGTTCAGACATAACTTTCTGCTGAGACCCTTTCTTTGTGAATCCTCATGTTCAATTTGTGGTTGGTTGCTGGGAATTGGAAGATTGTTAGTTTGATTGGTGTTTTGCTCACTGAATCATCTATTGTATGTTCAGCTTCACAGACATCGGATAGGAGCTCTCCACCACCTGGGTACATTCCAGACGGACAGCAGCAGGTCGCACGAAATGGATCCTATACCAGCATCAACAGTGAGGGCGAGTTCATTCCAGAGAGTATGGACCAAGTAAGGAATCCTCCCTTCCCAGTCCAACCACACATCAGCTCGTATGCACCGCTAGCTTATGGTTCACTGTGAATAGGGCAGCATAAGGGAAAGCAGGCGCGGAAAGTGATGCTCTGGCTCCTTGTTGGTGGAACTGACGTGCTAGCTCCTTTATTGTTAGTGGGAGTGACAGGCCAGCTCCTCACTGTCAGGAGTGACACTCTGACTCCTTGCTGCCGGGAGTGACATCTCGGTCCCTTACTGTCAGTGGGAGTGATGGGCCGTCCCCACACTGTCTGGATTGACTCTCCGGTTCCTTGTTGTCAGCAGGAGTGACATCCTTGCTGCTTATTGTCAGTGAGAGTGACGTGCCGACTCTTCACTCTCGAGTGATGGACCCTCTCAGAAAGACAGATGAGGCACCATTTACATGCGTTTCGGCACCAAATTGTTCCAGGGTGGGAGGGATTAACTTTGACAAATCTCTGATTGAATTTCCTGAAACTGGCAATTGAGGTCTTCAAAATAAAAATGAAAATAATTATCAGGATAACCATCGTTCTACCCACAATGTAGAATCAAAATTAGATTTATCATCATAGACGTACATATGTTGTGAAATTTGATGTTTTTTTTGTGGCAGCAGTACAGTGCAACACATAAAAAGGTAATTTTTCTCTGTACTCTTTCAACCTTATTTACACCTTTCCTGAAGGTAGGTGACTAAAACTGCACACAATATTCCAAATTAGGCCTCACCAACATCATCCAACTTCAACATTACATTCCATCTCCTGCACTCAGTACTTGGATTTATGAAGGCCAGTGTGCCTAAAGCTTTTTTGTTATGACCCTATCAACCTGTGATGTCACTTCCAATGAATTATGGACCTGTATTCCTAGATCCCTTTGCTCTACCGCACTCCTGAATGCCCTACCATTCTCCGTGTAAGACCTACCCAGCTTTGTCCTACCAAAATGCAACACCTCTCACTTGTCTGCATTGAATTTGATCTGCCATTTTTCAGCCCATTTTTCCAGCTGATCTAGATCCCGCTCAAGCCCTGATGGTCTTCCTTGCTGTCACCAATCTTGGTGTCATCTACAAGTTTGCTGATCCAGTTAACCACATTATCATCCCAATCAATGATATAGATGACAAACAACAAAGGACCCAGTACCGATTCCCGTCGCACTCCACTAGTCACAGGCCTCCAGTCAGAGAGACAACCCTGCACTACCACTCTCAGGCTTCTTCCACAAAGCCTACATCTAATCGAGATTATTACCTCTTCTTGAATGCCAGGTGACAGAACCTTGCTGACCAACCTCCTATGTGGGACCTTGTCAAATGGCTTGCTAAAGTCTATGTAGACAACATCCACTGCCTTGCCTTCATCAACTTTCCTGGTAACTTACTCGAAAAAGATTGGTTAAGGCACAACCCACCAAGCACAAAGCCATTCTGACTATCCCTAATCAGTCCCTGTCTATCCAAATAATCATATATCCAGTCCCTTAGAATACCTTATAATAACTTTCCCACTACTGATGTCAGGTTCACCAGCCTATAATTTCCTGGTTTATTTTTAGAGCTTTTCTTAAACAGCAAAACAACATTTGATATCTACCAATCATCCAGTACCTCATCTGTCACTAAGGATGATTTAAATATCTCTGCTAGGAGCCTTGCAATGTTTGCACTTGCCTCCCACAGGATCCAAAGAAACACCTTGTCAGATCCTGGGGATTAATCCACCCTAATTTGCCTCAAGATAGTGAGCACATCATCTTCTCCAATCTGTATAGGGTTTATGACCTCACTGCTGCTTTGCCTCACTTTTATAGACCCTGTGTCTGTCTCCCTAGTAAATGCAAATGCAAAAAATCCATTTAAGATCTCCCCCATTTCCTTTGGCTCCATGCATGGATTACTGTTCTAATCTCTAGAGGACCAATTTTGTCTCTTACAATCCTTTTGCTCTTAATATTCTCCTTCACCTTGACTGCTAAGGCAGCCTCATACCTTCTTTAAGCCCTCCAGATTTCTTATTTAAGTGCTCTCTTGCATTTATTATACTCCATAAGTACCACATTTATTCCTACCTGCCTGTACCTGCTATACACCTCTTTATTTATTAACCAGGGTCTCAATATCTCTTGAAAACCAAGGTTTCCTAAACCTTATTCTTTGCCTTTTATTCTGACAGGTACATGTAAGCTTTGTGCACTCAAAATTTCACTTTTCAAGACCTCCCACTTACCAAGTACACTTTTGCCGGAAAACAGCTTGTCCCATACCACACTTGCCAGATCCTTTCTGATACCATCAAAATCGGTCTTTCTCCAATTTAGAATCTCAACCCGCAGACCAGACCTATAGTTTTCCATATTTACTTTGAAACTGATGGCATTGTGATCACTAGATGCACGGTGTTCTCTACACAAATTTCTGTCATCTGCCCTGTCCCATTCCTTAATAGCAGATCGAGTATCGCACACTCTCTCGTTGGGACTTCTATGTACTGATTTAAGGACACATTCCTGAACACATTGGCAAACTCTATTGTATCTAGCCTTTTTACAGTATGGCAGTCCTAGTCAATATGTGGAAAGTTAAAATACTATACGGCCAAAAAGTTCTATTCAAAAGGTTCAAAGGAACATCTAAACAAGCCTGATGCATTTTGGAAACAAGTCCTGTGGACTAATGAAGTTAAAATAGAACTTTTAGGCCTCAATGAGCAAAGGTATGTTTGGAGAAAAAAAGGTGCAGAATTCATGAAAAGAACACCTCTCTAACTGTTAAACACAGGGGTGGATCGATCATGCTTTGGGCTTGTGTTGCAACCAGTGGCACGGGGAACATTTACTGGTAGAGGGAAGAATGAATTCAATTAAATACCAGCAAATTCTGGAAGCAAACATCACACCATCTGTAAAAAAAAACAAAGATGAAAAGAGGATAGCTTCTACAACAGGATAATGAACCTAAACACACCTCAAAATCCACAATGGACTACCTTAAGAGGCGCAAGCTGAAGGTTTTGCCATGGCCCTCACAGTCCCCGACCTAAATATCATCGAGAATCTGCGGATAGACCTCAAAAGAGCAGTGCATGCAAGACAGCCCAAGAATCTCACAGAACTAGAAGTCTTTTGCAAGGAAGAATGGGCGAAAATCCCCCAAACAAGAATTGAAAGACTCTTAGCTGGCTACAGAAAGCGTTTACAAGCTGTGATATTTGCCAAAGGGGGTGTTACTAAGTACTGCTATGCAGGGTGCCCAAACTTTTGCTTCAGGCCCTTTTCCTTTTTTGTTATTTTGAAACTGTAGAAGATGGGAAAAAAAAGTTTTCTTGCTTAAAATATTAAAGAAATGTGTCATCTTTAACTTTATGCCTTTTGGAAATCAGTTCATCTTTTACTCGCTTAGCTACACAGTAACAGAAATTTTGACCGGGGTGCCCAAACTTTTGCATGCCACTGTATAACAAAATTATGTTTCTTGCAGCAGTCTGTGATCTCTCTACAAATTTGTTCTAATTTCTGTTGGGTGGTCTATAATATAGCCCCATTAACATGATCATACCCTTCTTATTCCTCAGTTCCACCCATAAAACCTCACTAGATGAGTTTTTCAGTCTGTCCTGACTGAGCATTGTAGTGACATTTTCCCTGACTAGTAACGCCACCCCCCTTCTCCTTTAATCACGTCTAAAACAACTGAACCCCAGAAAACTGAGCTGCCAGTCCAGCCCCTCCTGCAACCAAGTCTCACAAATGGTTACAACATGATAATTCCAGGTGTTGATCTAAGCCCTGAGCTCACCTGCCTTTCCTACAGTACTCCTTGCATCGAAATATATGCAGCTCAGATCATTAGTCTCATCATGGTCATCCTTTTGATTCCTGACTTTGTTTGAGGTCTTAACAACCTCTGTCTCCACAACCTGTCCACTATCTGTTCTAGAACTCTGGTTGACCCCCCCCCCCCCCACTGTGCAGCGCTAGCATACCTTCTCACTAATATCCCCCTCCAGTTCAGGTGAAAACCCTCTCTTTTGTACAGGTATCATCTTCCCTGGAAGAGAGTCCAAATGATCCAAAAATCTGATTCCCTCCCTCCCACACCAACTCTTTAGCCATGTGTTAAACCGTACAATCTTCCTATTTCTGGCTTCGGTAGCATATGGCATGGGTAGCAGTCCTGAGATCACAACCGTGGAGTTAACACCTAACTCCCTGAACTCGCTTTGCAGAACCTTGTCACTCTTCCTACCTGTGCCATTGGTATCTACATCAGGGAATGTCGTTCTCGACCACAGGATTTTCTTTCAGTTCCCCACACTAATAAATCCCCTATCATCACAGCTTGTCACTTCTCCTCCCTTTCCTTGTAAGTCACAGAGCCAGGCTCAGTGCTGATACGTGACCGCTGTGACTTTCCTCTCTGCTAGGTCATCCACACCCCCCCCACCCCCCACAACAGTATGTAAAGTGGTGTACCTGTTGTTGAAGGTGATGGCCACAAGGGTACTCTACATCAGCAGTTTAACTCCTTTCCTTTTCCTGACTCACCCAGTCTCCAGTCTCTGTGTCATGCTCCTAGGGTGTAACTACCTCTCTATATGTCCTATCTATCACCTCCTCATCCTCCTGAATGATCCTGAGTTATTCCAGTTCCAGTTCCAATTCCCTAACGTAGAGCATTAGAAGCTGCAGCTGGATGGACTTCTTGCAGGTGAAGTCATCAGAGATACTGGAGGTTTCCCTGCTTTCCTACATCATTCAAGAGGAGCATCCAGCTATCCTGCCTACTGTTATAACTGTACAAATATAAAGAAGGAAACAATAAATAAACTGGTAAAAAAAACCTACCTACAGTTTTTCGCATTCTCTCACTCGTCTTCCCTCGCTGAAGCCTCAAAGAGCTAAAGCCTCAAATAACCGTTCTAACACTGCCCACTCCAACATTGGCCACTCCACTTGCCTCTGCCTTATTTTTATTATTTCTCGCCAATCAATCCTGATTGCTGATTGGCTGTTGTTCAAATGCCAAGCTGCTGAAATTGATGCCTTATGTATTGAATTGGCAAACCTAAGTGAGCTATGTCTTCTCATGCTCCTGATCACTGATTGGCCACTGTTCAGTTGTAGAGTCCTTGAAAGCGAGTCTGTAGGTCGTGGAATCAGTTCATAGTTGTGGCGAGTGAAGTTATCCATGCTGTTTCAGGAGCCTGATGATTGAAAGGTGATAACTGTTCCTGAACCTGGTAGTGTGGGACCTAATGCTCCTGTATCTCCTTCCATAGCAGCGAGAAGAGAGGATGACTGGATGGTGGGGGTCCTGAATGATATTATGCTGCTTTCTTGTGGCAGCGCTCTTTATAAATGTGCACAATGGTAGAGGGAGGCTTTACCTGTGATGGACTGGGCTGTGTCCTCCACTTTCTGTAGCCTTTTCCGTTCCTGGGCATTGGTGTTTCCATACCAGGCTATGATACAACCAGTCAGAAAACTCTCACTGTGCATCTGTAGAAGTTTGTCAATATTTTAGATGACATGCAGACCGCAATAACGTTGCATATTTCTGTGTAGAATGTACACAATTGTCTTGGTCGAAAGGGACAGGTTGTGCCTGTTTCTGTGCTGTGTGACTCTCCACTGATTTACTTCTGTTTCCTTTTCTTAGTGTTCAGAGTGATTTCTCATCTAACTTTTGACTATTTCTTGGCAGATGCTGGACCCACTGTCGATGAGTAGTCCTGAGAACTCGGCATCTGGGAGCTGTCCCTCCCTTGACAGCCCCTTAGACAGGTAATTCAGATCCTTGCTTGCACCAGTTCCCATTCCTTTGCCCTGCTTGTACTCACTAGAGATTAGCTTTACTTGTTGCATGTACATCGAATCATACAGGAAAATGCACTGTTTGCGTCAATGACCAAAAGAGTCCGAGAATGTGCTGGGGGTGGGACACAGCCTGCATGTGTCGCCATGATTCTGGCGCCATCATAGCATGCCTGCAACTTACAACCCTAACACATGCGTCTTAGGAATGTGGGAGGAAACTGGAGCACCCAGAGGAAACCCACGTGGTCATGGGGAGAACATACAAATTCCTTGCTGACAATGGTGGTAGTGGAACCCGTATTGCTGCTGCTGGAGCGATCTGGCTTCGATTCCCACCGCTGAATGTAAGGAGTTGGAGAAATTCTAGAGTAAAGAGCAGTATTGTGGCACTAACTGCACAGTTCATTCACAGGCACAATGGGCTCAATTTCCTTCTGTGCTGTGAGATTTGGCAACAGTGGAGTTACCCAACATGACGTGCAAGTTATAGGATGAGGAAGGTTGGGGAAGATTTGTGATGATGCCTTTAAAAATCCTTGGTTCTAATCTCACCTCTGCACTTAGCAGTGTTAGATCCCAGTGTTGGTGCGATTCAGAGCTGCTTTGGAAGTAAAGACAGAAGTATAAAACTTGTTGCTCACAGCCATTTTATTAAGTGTTACAAGAACGATAAAGCACCAAAGAAGAGCCGTGAGCACAAAGTAATCATGATTGTTTTCTACTAAAATTAGCTTTGCCTTAAATAAAACATTCCAGTGATAAGAATGAGCCTATAAAATAGCCAGATTCAAGTGACATGACACCTGCTACAGAAAACAAGGGCATTTCTAGAAAAATGCAGAAGCTGCTATGCTGCATTTACTGGAAAGTTCACTGAAATGTAATAGGTATATAGGTAATTATATAAAAATACAAGCAAGCATAGGAAGGTTAAACTACAAAGCAATTCTACACTTAATCCAACAGCTGCTCAGCTTTGGATAGTTCTTTGGATGTTATGAGATGTTTTCAGGATCCTTTTTTTGAGTTTCAGAAAGGTTAGACTGCAGGAAGGTCTGAGATTTTTGAATTAAAAATCCATTTTATAATTGTTTACCTGAATTTAACAGGGTGGCAGTTTAACATTTCACTTTGCCTTTCAGTGATATTTATCCCAAAGCTCGAATGCCTAGGGCGCAGAGTTATCCAGATAATCATCAGGACTATTCCGGTGAGTTTTGTTCTACTCCGGAGTGAGCTGGCTGCTGTACGTTTGTGCACAACCAACACAATATTGCAGATCTGTATAACAAGAGGTTGGACAAACTTGAGTTGTTTTCTCTGGAGTGGCAGAAACGGAGGGAGATCTGATAGAGGTTTATAAGGTTATAAGGGAAATAGATAGAATAGACAGACAACATCTTTTTTCCCAGGTTTGAAATCTCTAATTCCAGAGGGTATGCATATGAGGTGAGAGGGGTTAATTTCAAAGGAGATGTAAGGGGCAAAATTTTTTACATAGAGAGAGGTGGGTGGCTGGAATGCCCTGCCTAGGGTGGTCATAGAGACATTTCAGTAGCACATGAATATGAGGAAAATGGAAGGATATGGACATTGTGTAGGCATAAGGGATTAGTTTAGTTGGCCATTTGATTACTAACTTAATTGGTTCAGCACAATATCATGGACCGGAGGGCCTATTCTTGTGCTGTACTGGTCTGTGTTCTATGGGAGAAACAGATGTTGGAAATACTCAATAGATCAGGCATCATTAATTTTAATGAAAATTCAAAGTTTAAAGTAAATTTATTATCAAATTACACATACAACCCTGAGATTCATTTTCTTGTGGGCATATGTAATAAATCCATAGAATAATAACCATAACAGAGTCAATGAAAGACCACGCCAACTTGGGTGTTCAGCCAGGGTGCAAAAGACAACAAGCTGAGCAAATAGAAAAAGAAAGAAATAATAATTATAGACAAATAAGCAAAAGATATTGAGAACATGAGATGAAGAGTCCTTGAAAGTGAGTCCATTTGTTGTGGGAACAGTTCAATGTTGGGGCAAGTGAAGTTGAGCAAAGTTATTCCCTTTGGTTCAAAAGCCTGATGGATGATGAGTAATAACCATTCCTGAAACTGGTGGTGTGAGGTCTGAGTCTCCTGTATCACCTTCCTGATGGCATCAGTCAAAAAAGAGCATGACTTGGTGGAGGGGCTCCTTGATGATGGATGCTGCTTTCCTGTGACGGTGCTCAATGTAGATGTGCTCAATGGTGGGGAGAACTTTACCCTGATGGACTGGGCCATATCCACTACTTTTTGAGGGATTTTCCATTCAAGGGCGTTGGTGTTTCCATACCAAGCTGTACTCGCTTCCACACATCTATAGAAGTTTATCAAAGCTTTAGATGTCATGCTGACTCTTCCCAAACTTTTAAGGAAACAGAGGTGCATCTGTGCCTTCTTCATTATTCCACTTACATGCTGGCCCCAGGGCAGTACCTTTGAAATGATAACACTGAGGAATTTAAAGTTACTGACCTTCTCCACCTCTGATCCCCCAATAAGGACGGGCTCATGGACCTCCAGTTTCCTCCTCCTGAAGTCAATAATCAGCTCCTTGGTCTTGCTGACATTGAGCGAAATGTTGTTGTGGCACCACTCAGCCAGATTTTCAGTTTCCTTCCTGTATGCTGATTCATCACCACCTTTGATTCGGCCAACGACAGTGGTGTCTCAGCAAAGTTAAATATGGCATTGGAGCTGTGGTTAGCCTCAGAATCATATCATAAAGTGATTTAGAGCAGCGGACTAAGCACTCATCCTCGTGGTGCATCTTTGTTGATGGAAATTGTGGAGAAGTTATTGTTACAAATCCAAAGTGACTGGGATCTGCAAGTGAGCATATTCCTCGATTCCATGCCTATCTAAAGGTCTCTTAAACACCTCTCTGTGTATATAAAAAAACCTTACCCACCTATCTCCTTTGAACTTGTCCCCCTCACTTTAATGCTTGCCCTCTGATATTAGATATTTTGACCTTGGGAAAGAAAGACTGACTATCTAACTTCTGTATCCTTCTTATAAGCTTATAAACCACTATCAAATATCCCATCAGCCTCTTCTACTCCAGAGAAAACAACCCAAGTTTGTCCAGCCTCTCATTGTAGCTCACATCCTCTAATCCAGCCAGCATCCTGGTAAACCTCTTCTGCACTCTCTCCAAAGCCTCGACTTCCTTCCTATTTAATGGGGTGACCAGAACTGCACCCACAATTACCATCAAACCATAAGTGAACGTCTTGGCATGGTTCCTGTGTAGTCCTTGACAAGTGACCCAGACTTTTTTTAAGGATCATAACTGTAGGTCAGTCCCTGGTAGATCCAGAAAAGAATTTCCAGTACAAATTTCTTTATCCCAAGAATGTGGAATATGAGGAATGGTTGAATCATGGAAATTGATAGATTTTTTTCAATACTAGGAGAGTCAAGGTATTGGGTTAGTGCAGACGTGTGGTGCTGAGGTCACAGTTTTATTGAATGGGAAAGTGGGCTTGAGGGGCCAAATGGTTGGCTTTTTATTTGCTTCTGAGGTAGGTAAAAGGAAAGCTGCTTAAACACAGGAAGAAGGGAGAGGATATGCTTAAAGGAGGATTCTGTGCAACAGAACACAGAACAGGATAGCATAAGTCATTATTGTGCAGAGTAGTCATTAGTCGCAGAGTGATGGTTTGGTTTTGTAAATTTCTTTTCACGATAAACCAAATTAACGTTTTCTCCTTATTGCAGATTGTGATATCCCAACGTTTGATAAAATTGGGAAGGGTGGGACATACCCACGAAGATATCACATTCCCTATCATCACCATGACTACACTGATGGTGAGTATGGACCACGCCTGAGTAGGTGACAAGTCCTTTTATCCTCTTGATTCCCCAGCAGCGGGTCAGGGTCAGGTGTATAATCCCTCTGTTTCAGACATAGTGATTCCGAGGCAATGGGAAACTTTGATTTGAATTCCTCAATGCCAACTCCAGCCAGATCCTTTGTGGAACAACACACACAAAATGCTGGAGGAATTTTGCAGGTCAGACAGCATCTATGGAGGGAAATACAGGAGGTTCACAAGAATGATGCTGGGAATGGCAGGGTTAACATATGAGCAGTGTTTGATGGTTCTGGGCCTGTACTCACTGGAGTTTAGAAGAATGAGAGTGGATTCACATTGAAACCTATTGAAAATTGAAAGGCCTTGATATTGGATGTGAAGAGTATGTTTTGTATAGTGGGGGTATCTAGGTTCAGAAGCACAGCCTCAGAATAGACAGACATCCATTTAAATCAGAGATGAGGAGGAATTTCTGTAGCCAGAGGGCAGTGAAACTGTGTAATTCATTGTCACAGATGGCTGTGAAAGCCAAGTCTTTGGGTATATTTAAAGTGGAGCAGATTCAATGGCTGATGGTCTTATGGAAATGGGCAGTTAACATTTCAGGTTGAGACCCTTCTTCTGAATTAGAGAGAAAGGAGAAAATCATTATAGAAGTGGTGGTGGGGGGGGGAAGTTGGAGATAATGGGGGGGTGATAGTTGGACCCAGGTGAGGGGGGGAGGAGAGAATGGGAAAGATGCCAAAATTTGGTGATCGATGGACATAACAAAGGACTGGAGAAGATAGGAGAGGCCAATGAACCACAGGTTAAAGGGAAGGATATGGGGAGGGGAACTGGAGGGAGGAGTGTGTGAGAGATGGACAGGTTGAGAGGGCTAGGGAGGGAAAAGAGATGTGATTGGGGGCTGGTGGGATAAATGGGAGAGAAAAGGGAAGGAGTGGTAACCAGCAGTTATAGCACTGTTTCTGTGTTGGGTCTTTCAAGCATACCTACGGTTGCAGGAATAGCCCATCACCTCACTTTCCATTCCCTTCTGACTGCAACGTACTGTACTAACACTCTCTTTGCATCCCGCTGCAGGTCGCAAAACTTTTCCCAGGGCCAGAAGAACTCATGGAAACACTTTCCGCTCCCCGGTTAACTTCAGTCCCACAGAACTGTCTCTGAGCACCAGCAGTGGGAGCAGTGTCTTCACACCGGAGTACGAGGACAGCAGGATGCGGCGAAGGGGAAGTGACATTGACAACCCCACCCTGTCTGTTATGGATATCAGCCCACCTAGCCGTTGTAAGGTTCATGACTAACCTCAGCATGTTTGATTTGTCATGTTTGGCCCATATCCCTCTAAACCTTTCCTATCCATGTACCTGCCGGTACCTTTTAAATATTGTTGATGTTCCTGCCTCAATCACTTCCACACCCCCAACCACTGCTACTTTATCATTTCCTGTCAGTCACCTTACGTACCGATTCTCCTGTGCCTATTGTCATCTTATGGACATGCAATCAATCTATGTGTATAAGCTATTTTATATATTTATATTCATTGTGTTTTTTAATTATTGTGTTCTTTATCTTATTGATTCTTTTGCTGCAATGGAGCCGGAGTAAAAACTTTTTCATTCTCATTTATATTTGTGTACTTGAGTCTTGAACTCATTCTATATACTGTGTGAAAAGCTGCCCCTCAGGTTCCTATTAAATCTTTCCCTGTTATCTTAAACCTATGCCCTGTGCTTCTTGTTTCCCCAACCCTGGGGAAAAAAAAGATTATGTATTCATTATATCTATGACTCTCATGATTTTCTACACCTCTGGCTATTAGGTAACCACTCATTCTCCTATGTTCCAATGGAAAAAAGTCCCTTCCTGCTCAAACTCTCTCCATAACCCAGTCCTTTGGGTCCCAGTAACATCCTGGTAAATTCCTTCCAGCTTAATGGTATCTTTCCTATAATGGAGTCTGATTGTTGGAAACTTCTGATTATATTGACCAAGTGTACAGCAAGTAATCTTTTTGATACAATAGACAATAGGTGCAGGAGTAGGCCATTCAGCCCTTCGAGTCAGCACCACCATTCACTGTGATCATGGCTGATCATGCACAATCAGTATCCTTTTCCTGCCTTATCCCCATAACCTTTGATTGCGCTATCCTTAAGAGCTCTATCCATCTCTTTCTTGAAAACATCCAGAGACTTGGTCTCCACTGCCTTCTGGGGCAGAGCGTTCCACATATCCACCACTCTCTGTGTGAAAAAGTTTTTCCTCAACTCTGTTCTAAATTGTCTACCCCTTATTCTTAAACTGTGGCCTCTGGTTCTGGACTCCCCCAACATCAGGAACATGTTTCCTGCCTCTAGCGTGTCCAATCCCTTAATAATCTTATATGTTTCAATCAGATCCCCTCTCATCCTTCTAAATTCCAGTGTATACAACCCCAGTCGCTCCAGTCTTTCAACATATGACAGTCTTGCCATCTCAGGAATTAACCTCGTGAACCTACACTGCACTCCCTCAATAACTAGAATGTCCTTCCTCAAATTTGGAGACCAAAACTGTACACAATATTCCAGGTGTGGTCTCTCCAGGGCCCTGTACAACTGCAGAAGGACTTCTTTGCTCCTATACTCAATTCCCCTTGTTATGAAGGCCAGCATGCCATTAGCTTTCTTCACTGCCTGCTGTACCTGCATGCTTACTTTCAGTGACTGATGAACAAGGACATCTAGATCTCATTGTACTTCCCCTTTTCCTAACTTGACACCATTCAGATAGTAATCTGCCTTCCTGTTTTTGCCACCAAAGTGGATAACCTCACATTTATCTACATTAAACTGCATCTGCTATGCATCTGCCCACTCACCCAACCTGTCCAAGTCACCCTGCATTCTCATAACATACTCCTCACATTTCACACTGCCACTCAGCTTTGTGTCATCTACAAATTTGCTAATGTTACTTTTATTCCCTTCATCTAAATCATTAATGTATGTTGTGAATAGCTGCGGTCCCAACACCGAGCCTTGCAGTAAATACAAATCACATTTGGCAATATGTTACCCCTTCTTTCAAAGTGTTAGGATCCCACAAAGCTCTATCAAGATACTTTACTGTAGACTCCAGCAATTTATCAATCTTCTCTCGTGCTGGGTCCATTGTTGTTTGTCATCTATAATAATGGTGGATGATGAATCAGCAAATTTGTGGATGATATGGACAGAATCAGACCAGAATTAGGTTTAATATCACTAGCATACATTGCAGTACATAATAAAAATAACTGTACAGTACAATAAGAAGAATATATATTAAAAATAATTAAATAAGTAGTGTAAAAAATCACAAAAAGGACAAAAAGAGTGAGGTATTGTACATAGGTTCATTGTCCATTCAAAATCTGATGGCAGAGGGGAAGAAACTATTCCTAAAGGTTGAGTGTGTGTCTTCAAGCTCCTGTACCTCCACATGGATGATTGCATTGAGAAAAAGTTATGACTTGGATGATGGGATTCCTTAATAATAATGCTGTCTTTTTGAGTCATCTTCTTTTGAAGATGTCCTCAATGGGCTAGTACCCAAGATGGAGCTAGCAAGGAAAAGCTATCAAAGCTTGCAGTGGGATCTGGAGCAGCTGGGAAAATGGACTGAAAATTGCAGATGAGATTTAATAGAGCCAAGTATGAGGTGTTGCCCTTCAGAAGGCCAAACCAGAGTAGGACATGCACAGTGAACAGTAGGGCACTGAGGAATGATGTAAAACAGAGGGATCTGGGAATAGAGATCCATAATTCCTTGAAAGTGATATCACAGGTAGATAGGGTCGTAAAGAGAGCTTTTGGCCTTCATAAATCAAAATATTGAGTACAGGAGTTGGGTTCTTATGTTGAATTTGTATAAGATGTTGGTGAGGCCAAATATGGAATATTGTGTGCACTTCTGGTCACCTACCTACAGGAAAGATATTAATAAGCTTGAAAGAGTGCTGAGAAAATTTACAAGGATGTTACCAGGACTTGAGGACCTGAGTTAGAGGGAAAGTTTAAATAGGTTAGGACTTTATTCCTTGAGGTGCTTGAGAATGAGGAGAGATTTGACAGAGACATACAAAATTATGATGGATATAGATAGGCTAAATGCAAGCAGGCTTTTTCCTTTGAGGTTGGGTGAGACGAGAACTAGAGGTGAAAGGTGAAATATTTAAGAGGAAGCTGAGGGTGAACTTCTCTCAGAGGGTGGTGTTTGTGTGGAATTAACTACCAGTGGAGGTGGTGGATGTGGGTTTGATTTCAACGTTTCAGAGAAGTTTGGATAAGTACATGGATGGGAGGAGCATGGAGGCTAGAGTGATGCTAGAAAGTTTGTGAATCCTGTAGAATTGTCTCTATTTCTGCATAAATATGACCTGAAATGTGATTAGATCTTCATGTTAGTCCTAAAACTAGAGAACCTAATTAAATAAATAATGCAAAAACCATTATACTTGTTTATTTATTTATTGAGAAAAATGATCCAATATTACATGTATTTATTGGAAAAAATATGTGAAACTTGGCTTTCAGTAACTGGTGTGACCCCCTTGTACAGCAATAATTTCAACCAAACGTTTCCAGTATCTGTTGATCAGTCCTGCACATCGGCTTGGAGGAATTTTAGGCCATTCGTCCTTACAAAACTGCTTCAACTCTGGGATGTTGGTGGGCTTTCTCGCATGAACTGCTTGCTTCAGGTCCTTCCACAACATTTCTATAGGATTAAGGTCAGGACTTTGACTCAGCTGTTCCAAAACACAAATTTTCTTCTTTTTAAACCATTCTGTTGTGGATTTATTCTTGTCTTTTGGACCATTATCTTATTGCATTATCCATCTTCCATTTAGCTTCAGGTGACCGACTGCTACCCTGACATTCTTGATAAAATATCTTGATACTGTTTTGAATTCATTGTGCCCTGGATGATTGCAAGCTGTCCAGGTCCTGAGGCAGCAAAGCAGACGCAAGCCATGATGCTCCTTCCACCGTGCTTCACAGATGGGATGAGGTTTTGATGTTGGTGTGCTGTGCCCTTCTCCCTCTAAACATAGCAATGTGCATTTCTGTCAAAAAGTTCAACATCTGTCCACAGAACATTGTCCCAGAAGCATTGTAGAACATCCAGGTGGTCTTTTAAAAACTTGAGACTTGCAGCAATGCTTTTTTTTTGGAGAGAAGTGGTTTCCTTAATGGTGTCCTTCCATGAACACCATTCTTGTTCAGTGTTTTTCTTATAGTGGACACATGAACAGAGACTTTGGCAAGTTCTAGAGATTTCTGGAAGTCTTTTGCCGTTAACCTTGGGCTCTTTTTCACCTCCTTCAGCATTGCACATCGTGCTCTTTGTATGATTTTTGCGGGGCGCTACTCCTATGGAGAGTAGCAACAGTGTTCCTCCAGTAGTAGATAATACCTCTTACTGTGGGCTGATGAACACTCAGGTCTTTAGAAATGCTTTTGTAGCCTTTTCTATCTTCATGCTTCTCTACAATTTTTCTTCTAAGAACCTCTGAAAGGTGTTTTGATCGAGGCCTGGTGCACATAAACAGATCTTTCATGAGAAGAGCAGGCTCTGTCAGTAATCTGATTTTGTGTGTCTTTTTTATAGGGTAGGGCACCTCTACAACTCACACCTCCAATCTCATTGGAACAACTGACCCCAAATGGCTTTTGTAGAAGGCATTATCCCAGAGGTTCACGTACTTTTCCTAACAAATGCATGTAAAATTGGATCATTTTTCTCAATAAATAAATGAACAAGTATAATGATTTTTTGTGTTATTTATTTATCTCGTTTTAGGACGCTTGAAGATCTGATCACATTTTAGGTCAGATTTATGCAGAAACAGAGAAAATTCTACGGGGTTCCCAAACTTCCTAGCACCACATGCAGGTTGTTAGGACTAGGCAGATTAATAGTTTGGTATGGACTAGATGAGCCGAAGAGCTTGTTTTGTGCTGTAGTGCCCTATGACTCTAAATGATCTTTTTGATACAAGTGACACTGTAGTATATCAGAATTAGGTTTATTTTCTCTAACATATGTTGCGAAATTTGTTTTGCAGTGGCAGTACAGTGCAGAACACAAAATATAGTATAAATTACAATAAGAAATATAAGAAATTAAATATGTTGTGCAAAAAGGGAGAAAAATATTGATGTAGTTTTCATGGAATCATTGTCCATTCAGAAATCTGATGGCAGAGGGGAAAAAGATGTTCTTAAAACATTGAATGAGTGTCTTCGGGCTCTGTATCTTCTCTAATCGAGAAGAGGGCGTGTCCTGGATGGTGAGGGTCCTTAATGATGGATGCAGCCTTTTTGAGGCATCGCCTTTTGAAGATGTCCTTCATAGTGGGGAGGCTAGTGCCCATGATGGAGCTGTCTGAGTTTACAACCTTCTAAAGCCTTTTCCGATCTCATTCAGTGGTGGTGGTGATGCAATCAGTTAGAATGCTCTCCATGGAAATCTGTAGAAGATTGCTAGTCTTTGATAACATACCAAATCTCCTCAAACTCCTAATGAAACATAGGTGGCTAAAGGGAGATTTCAGACTAACATCAGGAAGCATTTCTTGCAACACACATCAAAGTTGCTGGTGAACGCAGCAGGTCAGACAGCATCTCTAGGAAGAGGTACAGTCGACATTTCAGGCCGAGACTCTTCGAAGGGTCTCAGCCTGAAACGTCGACTGTACCTCTTCCTAGAGATGCTGCCTGGCCTACTGCGTTCACCAGCAACCTTGATGTGTGTTGCTTGAATTTCCAGCATCTGCAGTATTCCTGTTGTTTAGGAAGCATTTCTTGTTCTGTTGTGGACACATGGAACAAACTACCTAGTTGTGCAGTTGTGAGTGGTACCTTAGAGACTTTCAAATCTAAACTTGGTAGTTATTTCAACACACTATGTGAATAACAATTTGGCAAACTTTGTTGGGCCAAATGTCCTGTTCTTGTCAAAAATACTTTCTATTGTTTCTAATGACTGTTGATGTGCTTTCTTTGTAATTGCATCAAATGTTGGGCCCAGGATAAATTTTGAGAGATGGTGACATCCAGAAACTTGAAGCTGCTCACCCTTTCCACTGCTGATCCCTCAATAAGGACTGCTATGTATTCCCTCCACTTCCCCTTCCTAAAGTGTACTTTCAGCATGGCCCTGTCAATGTACTGGGAATGCACAACGCACTGTTGATACTTCACTGTAGACTTTGGTACTTCTCAAGGGCATACTTAGGTTTGGTACTAATGCCTGCAAAGATCACCACCCAAAAGTGAATGTAATGTAACGAAACACTGCAGTGTACTTACTTTCGGCTGTTTTTGTTTTAGCTCCAAGAGCACCTTCGAATTGGAGACTGGGCAAGCTGCTGGGACAGGGGGCATTTGGCAGGGTTTACCTGTGCTACGATGCTGACACAGCGCGAGAGCTGGCAGTGAAACAAGTTCAGTTCGACCCGGATAGTCCTGAGACGAGTAAGGTGAGAGTCCTTCAGGGCACGAGGGCCGTGGGAAGCAGGATGCCGGGGGATGGGTGGAGGTGTAATCCAATTGGTGTATGTGCAGAAAGAGGCCATTCAGCCCATCTTATGCCTACTTGGCCATAGTACCATAGCATTAGAACAAGGACTGTTAGAATGGAAACAGCTTCTTCCCCCAAAGCATTGAAAATAGAACAGTACAATATAGGAATGGGACTGTCAGCTCACAATGTTGTGCTGAACCAATAAAATTTATAATCAAATTGCCAGCTCAGCTAATCCCTTCTTCCTACGTAATGTCCAAATCCTCCCATTTCCTCACCTCCATGTGCCTGTCCAAATGCACCTAACATATGTGCCTTTACCATCAACCCAGCAGCGCATTCCAAGCACCCACCACTCTCTTTGTAAAAAAAAAAACCAGCTTGACCCTCACTTTCCCCTTAGTTGTCTAAACGAGTGGTAAAGTGGTCAGGGCCTCTCTTCCAATCATCAGAAATATTTATCTGGAGCGCTACATACACAGGGCCCAATGAACCCTTCCATCCATCCAACAGTCTCTGACCCCCTACCATCAGGCAGGAGGTACCATAGCATTAGGATTGGAAGCAACTTTCTTCCCCCAGCTGTAAGACTACTGAACTCCCTGCCACCACCCAGGTCTCATCACGTAACCAGCAGTGTTATACTGTTTACGTTTTTAACTTGTGTCATAAATGCATCTTATGCTAAATGTCATCATTCTGGAATTGTGTTGTGTGTGAGTTATATGTACTGTGTTGTGCACCTTGGTCCGGATGAATGTTGTTCCGTCTGGCTGCATACAGGTTGAACAACAATAAACTTGAACTTGATGGTGAAACTTAGACTAACCCCGCTGCCTGGGTCACAGTCTACAGCACTAAAAGCCTGGCTTTTCAAAGTAGGTTTTTAACATGCAGTTTTGAAAAGAGAAGTACAACAAAATAGTTTCCAGTTGATGAATCTTCATCAGGATTGGTAAATAGGTGTGTTATTGTCATGTGTACTGAGGTCCAGGGAAAAACTTGCGTACTGTTTGTAATGTTGTTGCATGAACAAAATCACTGGGGAGAAGTACTGGTAGACATGAAACAGTCTCCTTATTCAGCAAAATGAGATACAGCAGGCATCAGAGGGAGACCCTCTCAGAGGAAGAGGGTCTGCTTGACCTAACACTACACAACATTTATGTGCGAGTCCGCTGGAGGCTTGCAGGCGACTTGAAGCCTATCTGTGAGTGTGGGTGAGTGGGTAGAGGGAGTAAAGGGGTATGTTTTGCTGTTGTTGTTGCTTTGTTCTGCTGAATGTTGTCATCGAAATGTGTGGCAGCCCCCCAGCACATCCTTAGGTTGTGTTGGTTGTTAATGCAACTTTTCCCTTTACCTGTTCCACTTTTCACCTCCCAGCTTTTACTTTACACCTCTTTACTCCTTCTCCCTGCCCCTCACCTTATTCTGACTTCTTCCCCCGTTTTTTTCCAGTACTGATGAAAGCTCTAGGCCCAAAACATTGGCTCTTTATTCCTTTCCATAGATGCCGCCTTACCTACTGAATTCCTCCAGCGTTTTGTGTGTTGCTCTGGGTTTCCAGCATCTGTAGAATCTCTTGTGATTATGATTCACCGAGCGAATACCTTTTGTACAACTCCCCATAATCGTGTGGGTGAACTTAAACCCATATTTCCTGGTTATTGTCCACGTGGTTGCTGGAGTGGTGAGCAGTGTGACAAGGTTTGGGTAGTGTTGGGGGACAGTGTTACTTGTATAGGGAGAAGATATAGACGAGGCCATCTCTGTCATAGAGGGAGGTGTGTTGGTGGTGTCAATGTCAATAGCGTGAGAGACCATTTAGACGTAATAAACAGAAGAGATTCTGCAGATGCTGGAAATCAACAGCAACACACACAAAATGCTGGAGGAGCTGATCTACTGAGCACCTCCGGCATCTTCTGTGTGAGATTCCTTAATCATATCTGCCAATATATCATTGTAGGCGTGTGCTTTTACAAAAAAAAGGTAACTTGGACAGCAAAGAGGAGCCATGAAATATATCTTTGGCAGATAAGATTAAGGAAAATTCCAAGGCTTTTCGCAGATATATTAAGAAGGTAAACTGGGGAGGGACCAAAGGGGCAAACTGCGTGAAGCCAGAGGCTGTGGAGAAGACCTTAAGAGAAAATTAAAGAGTTATTAGATGCCATAGTAGGTGTAAAGGGAGATAAATCCCCAAGGCCCTTACATTATCAAATTATGTATACCATGTACAATAAGAAAATGGATCTCAATGCTGTAAATGGCATATGTACTTTGATAATAAATTTACTTTGAATTTTGAACTTCAATGTATCCCAGGCTGCTGTGGAAGGTGTTAGATTCGGAGATGATGTTGAAGTTCAAGTTTATTGTCATATGACTGTACATATATGCAACCAAACAAAGCAACACTCTTCTGGACCATAGTGTACCCACAAAACATATATCACGCACAGCACATAAAACAAAATATTACCACAAATATGTTGATAAAATATAATTTTATTGTTGTCCTCGAGGTTCTCCAGAAGTGACGAATAAGGTGCAAATCTTATGGTAACAGGTATCTTATTAGATGTTGATAATATATGGATTAGCAGCTAAATTGCTGCTGTGTAATGCTACAGGCCAATTGCTTGAGGGGTACTTGATGGCCAGCATGGCAGAATGATCTGAACAGCCTCTTTCCATGTTCTGTGTTCCATGTTTCTAATGGTGGATCTGTATTGCTGGTGCAGGGCAGATGTGGGAGCTCTCAGATGCATTAAGATCAATGGAGCTCTGAGCTATTGTTTGATAAAGTGACATTGAAAATGTCATTCCGTGGTTAGTTATGACAACTTCAAAGGTTGTATATGTGGAATTTTCTAACAGCTCTGACAGTTCTTAATTTTATTCTCAGGAGGTAAATGCTCTCGAATGTGAGATCCAGTTACTGAAGAACCTCCAACATGAGAGAATTGTTCAGTATTATGGCTGTTTGAGGGATCCTCAGGAGAGAACCCTGTCAATCTTCATGGAATATATGCCAGGGGTAAGTTAAGGGAAACCTGGAGATTAATAATAACATCAAAGGATCAATTGTTTGGTAGTTTTGAATGGATACATTTAGAATCGGCTGCACACATTAGACTTTGAGAGTTTACTTGATAAAGCAGAGCCAGTTGTAGAAAAGAAGGACAAAATTCATCAAACACTCCTCATCCATTAACCCTTTCATTCCTGGGTCATTAGCAAGCTGTGTTTGCATGCCATTCAGACAGATCATCAAATTGTAGAAAAAGGGAAAAAGCACAATACAATTACAGAGAAAATGCAATGCATGCAGACAAATAAAATACAAACAGACTTCAAGAATAGAAATTATTGGGGGAGGGTATGGTTTAATAATGGAATTTGCAAAATGGCTTTTTAACAGGTATTGTTTCTGAATAGGGTTCAATAAAGGACCAACTGAAAGCCTATGGTGCACTGACAGAGAACGTGACACGGAAGTACACGCGGCAGATCCTGGAGGGTGTTTCCTATCTGCACAGTAACATGATTGTACACAGGGATGTAAAAGGTGAGTGTGGGGGCGGGGGGTTGAGGTTGATGTCATAGGCACTCACCAGGGTCTTGCTGTCCAAAGAGGTTTTCATTTTGTTGAGCAGCCTCTATATGGCAGTGAGCCCTAATCTCATGTAATCACTGTAAAGATTAGCTTTATTTTTATTTATTTTATTTAGAGATACAGCGTGGTACAGCCCCTTCCTGCCCAGAAACCCACTTATTTAACACTAGCCTAATGACAGGACAGTTTATAATGATCAAGTAACCTACTAACCATTAGGTCTTTGGAATGTGAGAGGAAACTGGAGCACCCGGAGGAAATCCATGCAGTCAGGGGAGAATGTCCAAACTTCTTACAGACAGCACCGGAATTGAACACCGAACTCTAAAGCCCCAAACTATAACGCCATCACACCACCACGAAACGTGCAGTGAAATGCATTGTTTGCATCAAATCAAATCAGTGTCGGGGGGGCAACCCACGTGTGTTGCCACACTTCTGGCACCAGCATAACATGTCCACAACTCACTCACCCTGTTGTACTGGGGGCTAGCAACAAGAAAATGGGATGTGAATTGTGCTAATGTGGCAGCAGGGAACTGCAGACAAAAGTAGAGACGTGGAATGCAGCAGGGACGATACCCAAGCTTCAAGAACTTCACTAATTACATTATAGGTTGCACACATTGTATAATAGAAAATTGGATTTTCTACAAGACATGTGGACGGTCATTTTATTCTATAACCTGGACCTAGTCTGTTATTTAATTAAGTCTTTTGTGGCCACCATTCTGTTAAAAAAAAATGCAGTTTACTGGTAATCTCATAAACTGAGAATGTAAGATTTTTACCAAATTCATGCTCAGGTAGATCAGCTTCGACTGGTCTCCTGGTGTGCACCGGTTTTTAATAATTCACTTGTTATTTCAAACACCAACTCTGCGTGGCTTCTCAGTTTGCTCCTACAAACCCTAACCCATAGCTGAGGCTTTATAAAGCTTTGGTCAGACTGTATTTAGAGTATTGTGAACAGTGTTGGGTCCCTTACCTATGAAAGGATGTGCTTACATTGGAGGGAGTACAGAAGAGGTTCACCAGAATGATCCCCGGAATGAAAAGATTAATGTTTGGGAGCATTTGATGTCTTTGGACCTGTACTCACTGGAGTTTAGAAGAATGAGAGGGGACCTCATTGAAACCTATTGAATATTGAAAGGCCTAGACAGTGTGGATATGGAGAGAAGGTTTCCTATAATAGGGGAGTCTAAGACCAGAAGGCACAACCTCAGAATGGAGTGCCATCCATTTAGAACGGAGATGAGGAGGAATTTCATTAACCAAAGGATGGTAAATCTGTGGAATTTATTGCGACCGATAGCTGTAGAGCCCAAGTCATTGTGTATATTTAGAAGAGGTTGATAGGTTCTGGATTACTCAGGTCATCAAAGGTTACAGTGAGAAGGCAGGAGAATAGGATTGAGAGGAATAATAAATCAGCCATGACCAAGTGGTGGAACAGACCTGATGGGCTGAATGGTCTCATTCTGCCCCTGTTTTATGGTCTTGTGGACGTGGGAATTGAGCTACATAGTATCAGAAAAGTAACAATAATTGCCAGATTTGGGTGCCTGCCTTTTGAACTGACCTGAAATGTTGCATTTTTATCTGGAAGGTGCAAACATTTTACGGGACTCTGCCGGCAATGTGAAGCTGGGAGATTTTGGTGCCAGTCGACGGTTACAGACAATCTGCTTGTCGGGAACAGGCATGAACTCAGTCACAGGCACCCCTTACTGGATGAGTCCAGAAGTGATCAGCGGAGAAGGTTACGGCCGAAAAGCCGATATCTGGTAAGTTGGATTGTGAATAAGATCCCTCTCACTAATAGAGGCTGAAGTGGCCCTGTGTTTAGTTCCAGGGCCCATCTGGGTCAGCCAGTCTTACAGTACACAGTCTCCATCTTAAGGTTTGATGCCACTCTGAAGATTGGGTTGTTTTGACACTCGTTGGGTCTCTACTTCTCATCGTTCCATGAGTTATTGAGCACTACAGCACAGAAATAGGCCTTTTGCACTATCTAGTCTGTGCCAAAATATTATTCTCCTTAATCCCATCAACTGCACCAGGACCATACCCCTCCCATCCACGTACCTATCCATATTTCTCCCAGATGTTGAAACTGAACCCACACTTACCACTTCTACTGGCAGCTCATTCCACCCTCTCAGTGAAGAAGTTCACTTTTATGTTTCCCTTAAACATTTCACCTTTCACTCTTAACCCATGACCTATAGTTGTAGTCTCCACCAACCTCAGTGGAAGAAGCTTGCTTGCATTTACCCTATCTATACCCCTCATAATTTTGCTTTCCTTTTTTGTTTTGCTTTGTATTGTCTCTCTGTCATGGTTATAGTCATAGTCATACTTTATTGATCCCGGGGGAAATTGGTTTTCGTTACAGTTGCACCATAAATAATTAAATGGTAATAAAACCATAAATAATTAATAGTAATATGTAAGTTATGCCAGTAAATTATGAAATAAGTCCAGGCAGCCTATTGGCTCAGGGTGTCTGACCCTCCAAGGGAGGAGTTGTAAAGTTTGATGGCCACAGGCAGGAATGACTTCCTATGACGCTCTGTGTTGCATCTCGGTGGAATGAGTCTCTGGCTGAATGTACTCCTGTGCCCACCCAGTACATTATGTAGTGGATGGGAGACATTGTCCAAGATGGCATGCAACTTAGACAGCATCCCCTTTTCAGACACCACTGTCACCGTCATGGTTAGCCATCCTGTAAAGGATTCTGATTGCAAGGATAAAAGTTGCTGTCGGATAAACTCAGTCATAGGAGGACACTGGACAGGCCTTTTGGTCCACGATGTTAGAACATAAAACAGTAAGGGTCCTTCAGCCCATAATGTTGTGCTGACCTTTTAACCAACAACACAGTCATTCTAACCCTTCCTTCCTAGATAGTCCTCCATTTTTCTCTCATCCATGTGCCTATATAAATATGTTTTAAGTGTCCCTAATCTGTATGCCTCTACTGCCACATCCAGTGGTGTGCTCCAGGCACTTGCTAGTCTCTGACATCTACCCAGCTCCTCCACTCACCTTAGTGGGATGTTGTCCGGTACTAGCCACTGCCATCCTGTGAAAGCAAATCACTGGCTTCCACTTTAAGAGCAGGGGTAGGCAACCTTAAGCACAAATGATTTTCTAGCGTGCGTTATTCATTAATTTGAGGCAAAACATAACTAGATATATTTAAATGGATAATTCCCATATTTCAAGCTTTTTATGGCATTTATCTGGCCCACCATCCATTCATTAATACACGATGCGGCCCACAGAGGCAAAAAGGTTACCAACCCCTGTTATAGAGCATTGAACATTACAGCACAGTACAGGCCCTTTGACTCAAGGTGTTGTGCCAGCCTTTTAACCTACTCTATGATGAATCAAATTCCCTCCCACATGGTCCTCCATTTTCCTATCAATCATGAGCCTATCTCAAAATCTCATAAATGTCCCTAATGTATCTACCTCTACCACCGCCCCTGGCAGGGTGTTCCACACACCCACCACTCTCTGTGTTAAAAAAAAGAGCAACCCTACCTGACATTCCCCCCCCCCCGCCCCCCATATACTTTCCTCCAATCACCTTAATATTGTGCCCTTTTTTATTTGCCATTTCTGCTCTGGGGAAAAGTCTTGGTGTCCACTTGATTTGCATTAAATGTTTGTATTGCAAAGTTTTAAATTTTGTATTCATCTGTCCAGCTCGTTCTAGCCTTTCTGAGTTGCTTCCTCCAGTTTGATTGCCCAACCGAACATTGTTTCAACACCAAGTCTTGTTTGTGTTGCACTCAGTTCTGAGGCCATTTCCTTTCGGGGAATCAGCTTGGCTGTAAAGTTCTCCTTTACAATTGGGACTAGCTGGGTTGGCACTGTGGTCTGTAATTACCCTATCTATACCCCTCATAATTTTGTATACCTCTAACAAATCTGCTGTCATCCTCTTACAATCCAGGAAATAAAATCCTAACCTATTCAACATTTCTCTATGATTCAGGTCCTCAAGACCCAGCAAAATCCTTGTAAAATTTCTCTGTACTCTTTCAATCTTATTGACATCTTTCCTGTTGTTAGGTGACCAGAACTGCACACAGTACTTCAAATTAGACCTCACCAACATCTTATCCAACTTCAATATAATATCCCAATTCTTGAAGGCCCATGTGTTAAAAACCCTCTTTACGACTCTATCCACCTGGAGAATGCCTGGATTAGAGAGATGTCTTATGAGGATAGGCTGAGTGAGGTAGGGTTTTACTCTTTGGAGCAAAGGAGGATGAGAGATGACTTGATAGAGATGTACAAGATGTTAAGAGACATAGATAGTGTGGACAGCCAGAGACTGTTCCCCAGAGTAGAAATGGCTAACACAAGGGGCATAATTTTAAAATATTGGAGCGAAGCATGGGGAGGATATCAGAGGTAGGTATTTTACACAGAGAGTGGAGTGTGCGTGGAACGCCCTACCATGAGTGGTGGTAGAGGTAAATACATCAGGGACATTTAATAAACTCTTAGATAGGCACATGGATGATAGAAAAATGGAGGGCTATGTGGAAGGGAAAGGGTTAGATTGATCTTGAGTAAGTTAAAAGGCTGGCACAACAGCATGGGCCTATGACATTTCTTTCTAGTCACACCCAACCACAGTGGAAAAGCCTGCTTGCGTCTACCCTATCATACCTCCCCTCATTCTCCTATGATCCAGAGAAAAGCATCCTGTACTGTGCTGTAATGTTTCTTTTCTATATATCTGCGTTGCCACTTTCAATCTTATTGATATCTTTTTTGTGGGTAGGTGACCAAAATTGTACATGATACTCCAGGTTTATCCTCCCCAAACGTCTCATACAACTTCAACGTAACATCCCATCTCCTTTGATTTATGAAGGCCAATGTGCCAAAAGCTCTCCTTATGACCCTATCTACCAGTTATACCACTTCCAATCTTAAAAAAGGATCTAGTGCTTTCTTGGTGTATATGATAAATAAACTTTCTCGGGCATTCAGCCAGATACAGGTATCAATTATATCCGACATCTCAATGACAAACTCTGCCGTCTTCATCAGGGATGATGCCAGGGCGTGTCTAGTCCGGTGGTATTTATACCCCTGTAGTCTGTCCCTCTTGATTGGTTAGTCCTCACCCAATCAGGGTTTCACTCTCCCACCTTGTTTACAATTGAATTCCAGTTCTCAGTTAGAGCAAGACCTTCTTTGTTAACATTCTGTACCACGCCGCACCAATGGCATTTGGGACCGCCTGGTAAAGAAAGCTATTGAACTAAAACTAAAGAAAAAGAATTTTAACTAAGACAAAGGTCTCACTGTAAGTAAGAACTGGAATTCGATTTTAAACAAGGTAGAAAAGCAGAAACCTGATTGGATGAAGACTAACCAATCAGGAGGGACAGACTATCGGGGTAGAAATACCACCGGACTAAACATGCCCAGACATCATTCCTGATGGAGATGGTAGAGTTTATCATTGAAACATCAGTTATAATTAATACATGTACCCGGTTGGAAGCCTGAGAAGAGCTTATTCAGCTTTGAATCTTATGGATATCTTTCCTGTAGGTAGGTGTCCAGAATTGCACACAATACTGCAAATGTGGTCTCACCCATTTCCATCAGTTTTGCTTAGATTTGCATGCTCTGGGAGCGCCACAACCAGTGCTTGTTTTCATTGGGTTTTGCCTGTTTGCTTCTGTAGGAGTGTTGGGTGCACGGTCGTGGAGATGCTCACCGAGAAACCACCCTGGGCTGAGTTCGAAGCTATGGCTGCAATCTTCAAGATCGCCACTCAGCCGACAAACCCCCAGCTGCCTCCTCACGTGTCAGACCACAGTCGGGACTTTTTGAAAAAGATATTTGTGGAGGTGAAGCAGAGGCCGTCAGCGGAAGAACTGTTACGCCACACCTTCGTGCACTATCACTAGCGACTAACCTCAGCCTCCAATACGTTTATTTTCTATCTGATTGCACTTTTTCAGCGTATAATTTTGGTGATTCTAGGTGTTTCCTAGGTTGTAATTTATACCTAAATTCGTATTTATAATGAGATTTTTTTGGCATTCTCAGAAAGGGAATGATCGGAAGGTTTTTTACAGTGTATTCACACAGTACTCTGATGTTCTTCAAGGTAAAGCACTTTATTACATAACTCATTCCTGGTTACAGATTGTCAGATGCCATGTAGCTGGCCCTAGTTCCCTCACTAATTATACAAATTCCGTCCATAGCAGAGACGGAGCCCTCTAAATGTATTCAACCGCCGCTCCTAATCCAAGAGACTGTTATGCAAACTATTCCTGCATTTCTAGTTTGCTGTGGATGATATGATCAGTCTCTGGAATTCCTGCAGGTTCCCTCATAGTCCAGTCCTGCACCCTAGAAACCAGAATTATCATATACAAGGCGCACTGTGTAACCATGATATCCATCGGCTCCTTCTTCAACATCCATCTGGAGCGGGGAGAAGATCTAATATTTCCTTACTGATCAGGAGCCGGCTTTGGGACCTGCCCAGGAAACATTTTCCTACAACTGATGCCACCGTCAGCACTGCAGACAAACCTATTATTTTATGTCTTAAACATGTAATTAAGTATATTTGTTGTTTGTCCTCCACGTCTTTGGATTCTATTGAGGTGACACCTGAGGTGATAAACACAAGAGATTCTGCAATCCGGGGTAACAGACACAAAGCGCTGGAGGAACTCAGCAGGTCAGACAGCATCTGTGGGGTTGACATTTTGGACGAGTCCTTTCACCAATCTTGATGTAGGGTGTTGGCCCGAAACATTGACTGTTTATTCCTTTCCATAGATGCTGCTTAACCTGCTGAGTTACTCCGGCATTTTGTGTATGTTACTGTGGGAGAAGGGTTATCTGGCTAGCCCCGGCAAACTTCACACCAGCTTGCCTTTGTGCAGTGGCACTGAGTCCATCTCTGCCACACTGTTCTGAAACTTGGTGCCATTTCAGTTGCCAAACAGGTGCCGTTATACATAATATTACCACAAACTGAACTGATGCCTTTATCTTATTCCCAGCTGTGCCAAGCGCGATTCTCCTGAACTTTGCAAGCCTCGGACTTAAATTGTAATCTGAGTTAAATTAATCTCAGGAATTTACAGTGCCGGAGTCATCAGCAATGAACCCGCACTCGGTGTCATTCAGTCCACCTTCATGGATCCTTGCGAGGATAAGTTCACGAGTTACTTCTGCTCTTGAGAATAAGTTGTGCCATTCTGAGCTACGATGACCTGTCTGGCCATTGCAATCTTCCTTCTGTGGCACTTCCTCTGCAGTCTTCCTCATCGCGCCTTCCATTATTGAGACAAGGACCACAAGTGGTTCAGGTAGAAAATGCTCAGGACAGACGCGTGGGTACAACTTATAAAAAACACAGCATCGACAAGCTCAGAAGTCACCAGAAATAGCTAATCAGTACTGTACTTTGATCAAAACTGTGTCCTGGGCTAATATATGCAAGAGGTTTCGATTGGCACTATGCAAAGTGGCTCCAGATTAACTTGAGACAGTATTGTTCTTTATGGGCCTGGTATTTCAGTACCCTCTGTAGCCTGACACTTCAGCTGTCCAACTTTCAGTTTTCATTTTCACATAAAGACAAACTAGTTATGAAGTGTTTCTAAATATTCACTTTATTCCCAAACAGCACATTTTCTATCTCAAAGTTTCTAAAACTTAATCCTAACAAAAATTTTACTGCATATTTCCCCACCCCCCTGCTTTTCCACTCCTCCCGCATTCCTTCCCCACACCTCGTTTCTTTCCCTACCCCCGCTCATTCTCCATCCACCCGCTTCTCCCCCACTACCTGCTCTCCCCTCACCCCTTCCCCACCCTCCCCCAGCTCTCTTGCTCACCCCTCTACTCCAGAGAGTGTCTGAGGAGATGTCTCACAATATTATTTTTATCTAGCAACAGTCAAAGGTGCTCGTAATCATAACAAGTTTGTTGTGTATGTGATCTGTGTTGAAGATGTAGCAGTTCTGGCATTAAGGTACACTGTACGTTTGCATTGCAGATATTCTACTGAATGGCAGTTCTGCTGTTAATGTACACTGTACATTTACAGAACAGATGTCCCACTGAATGACAGTTCTGCCGTTAAGGTGCGCTGCAGATTTGCTACAGAACAGTAGTTCTGCCATTAAGGTACGCTATTTGTTGGTAGTACAGATGTTCTACAGAACAGCAGTTCTGTTGTGAAGGTATGCTGCACATTTGCCGCACAGATGCTCTACAGAACAACAGCTCTGCCATTAAGGTACGCTGTACATTTACAGCACAGATGCTCTACAAAACCATTGTTCCGCCGTTAAGTTACGCTGTACGTTTACAGTGCAGATACTCTACAGAATGGCAGCTCTGTCATTAAGGTACGCTGTATGTTTACAGCACAGATGCTCTACAGAACGGTAGTTCTGCCATTAAGGTACGCTATACGTTTACAGTGCAGATGCTCTACAGAACAGCAGCTCTGCCATTAAGGTACGCTGTACGTTTACAGTACAGATGTTCTGATTTTCTCCAGCTGATCATTCTATTAGTCGTTGCTTTATATCATCACCTGTTCTCTGAAAACAATTTTGTCTCTCACTTCTCTCACCATTGGCCCATTAGATGTTATGTTTTTAATGTTCACGGTTGAGCATTTGCAGATAAAAGAAAATTCAGCGTGCATGTTGTTACCCAAGCAACACACATCAAAGTTGCTGGTGAATGCAGCAGGCCAGGCAGCATCTCTAGGAAGAGGTACAGTCAACGTTTCAGGCCGAAGGGTCTCGGCCTGAAACGTCGACTGTACCTCTTCCTAGAGATGCTGCCTGGCCTGCTGCGTTCACCAGCAACTTTGATGTGTGTTGCTTGAATTTCCAGCATCTGCAGAATTCCTGTTGTTTATGTTGTTACCCAAGTAGGTTTACCTTCATTTAGCATTGTGGTATGAATGAAACTGGACGTGGGTACACTGAATCTACCACAGTCTTTGATCTCGCAGATTGTTCTCATTTTCTTTTCCAAAGAAGTTGGTGATTGTCTGAGATGGCAAAATTTGTACTTTCCATGGATCATAAAGCAATTAGAGATTAGTTTATGGCATAGAAGGCTACATGCCTAATGTGAGTAAATGGGATTTGTGTAAAGGGGTGCTGGGCTGAAGGGTTTCCTTGTCTCTTAAGTCTCTTTGTCAGGAAACACTGGGCATCTTAAATCTGATATTTCCAAAAGACCATGAGACATAGGAGCAGAATTAGGTCGTTTGATCCATCAAGCCTACCCCACCATTCGATCAAGGCTGATTATTCTCCCTCTCAACCCGACTCGCCTGCATTTTTCCTGCAATCTTTGACACCCTGACTAATCAACAACCTATCAACCTCCATTTCTTTATGTTGGAGGCTGTGACAGTCCTCAGGACCATCCCATCTGCCCACTCCCAACAATACTCTCCAGATTCTACCACACACCTGCATGCTAGGGGGCATTTTACAGTGGGCGGTTAACTTACATAGAACTTAGAAATTACACCTCTCCTCCAGTTCGAGCAATGTTAAGTCTGCTCACTGAATCTGCCTCTTGCATTGTCTTAACTGTTAAGCACAGGTCCTTGTTCCAAACCAGGGGTTCCAAACCTTTTTTATGCCATGGACCAATACCATTAAGCAAGGAGTCCATGGACCCCATGTTGAGAACTGTTGTAAACACTGTAGTTGTCGATGGGAGTTCTGAACAAACATGAAGAGTTTTTCCGTAGCCGTGATCAATCTCTCTGGAAAAAGTCTTCTTTTTTACATGCCTAACTTGGTTTCAAAGACTAGATAGTTCAACATGTGGCAACGGATTGGATTAAAACCCAGTGTGAAGATAGTGCAAGAGATTCATTTATGTCTTTGTTGTTTGGTGAAATAAGGCTTCCTCCACATCCTTCCATCAAACTCTTCCAAGGCAGATACAATATGGCTTGGGTACAGAATGAAGCAACCTCTACACTGTCGCATCAAACACTCCTAGGACATGGATAGCATGAGTTGGGTACATCTAGAGAAGCTCCTTCTACTCTTTTCCATCAAATACTACCAAGGCAGGGACAGAATAGCTTAAATTAAGAGTGAGGCCATCTCTACATTGTCCCATCAAACTCACCTAAAGCAGGGATAACGCAGATTAATTGCAGAATAAATCTCCCTCGATTCTGCCCTACCTCAGTCCCGATACCAACAGAGCACTTCCCAAGATATGGTGGGATATTTTTCCAGATCCCATACATAAGCCCTGAAACACCCTGTTAGACCATGAGGCATATGACCTCAAGCCACCTCTCATCACAGCTTTCGCGGGTGTTAATTTTAGGTCATAAGATACAGGAGCAGAATTAGGCCATTCAGCCTATCGAGTCTGTTCTGCTATTCCAACATGGATGATTTATTATCCCTCTCAACCCCATTCTCCTGCCTTCTCCCTAGAACCTTTACTAAAACCTATCAGCCTCCACTTTAAATATATCCAATGACTTAGCTTCCATAACTGTCTGTGGCAATGAATTCCACAGAATCACCATCCTCTAGCTAAAGAAATTCCTCCTCATCTCTGTTTTACTCTGATCTTAAACTCCCCCACTATTGGAAACATCCTCTCCACATCCACTCTATCTAGGCCTTTCAATATTTGATAGGTTTCAATGAGATCCCTCTCATTATTCTAAACTCCAGTGAGTACAGGCCCTGAGCCAATCAAATGCTCCTCATATATTAGTACATCAGCCTCTGGCCATTAAAATTATACAAATTCTTTCACATCAATACAAATAGATACCTGTGGGACTGAAGCAGGTTATTTGTTTCTACCCCACACTGCCCAACTCTTGATGTGTTGCAAATGAAGCCTTTCTTCACCTACAAACGTAGTTAGTAGTAGCTGATATTGAATGGTACTTATGGTGCAATTGCCCTATTGTATAGACAGACACAAATGTAATTTGAATTGCGAGAATTACATTGTTAAAGAACATCTTTAAAAATAATTGATTTGGTGGTTTCAAACATGGTCTGCAAATGTGAACTTATCACTGGTCTTGGTCGATTATTCCTGACTGGTTGAACTCCTGATATCTTCTAAAATCAAAATCAGGTTTAATATTACTAATGTACGTCATGAAATTTATTGTTTTGTGGCAGCAGTACATTGTAATACATAATAAAAAACTATAAATTACAAATTACAATAAGAAGTATATATGTAAAACAAAAATAAGTAGTGCGAAAAAGAGCAAAAATTGTGCGGTAGTTCATGGACTGTTGGCAGAGGGGTAGAAACTGTTCCCAGAAGAAGTTTGCACATCTTGGTTAGTGGGTAGTGATGAGTATTTCTTTATTTACCTGCAAATGCCTGCAAGAAAATAAATCTCAAGGTAGTATATGGTGACATATACACTCTTTGATAATAATTTTACTTTACCAGATATACAGGGACCTTCCACAACCAGTACTATGATAATTTGAAACCAAATGGTCTTAGGCAGAAGCAGTTACAGGTCCAGATTTGAGCCTAGGCTGGGCTAAGGAACCAAGTGAAATTCACTGAGAGTGTGGAGAGTGTTGTTCCTCGACTTGGACCTGTGAATATTGGACCTTCTTATGGTTTATTTTGCAGATTATTTTGTGCCAATTTCTAATTGAGTTCCTAAAGAAGGGGTTGCTAATACCTTGGGTGTTAGAGGAATGAGATAGAGAAGAGAGAGAGCTCCTCTGAGCTGGGAAAAGGTGTGTGTACAGCGGGAATCTCATTCATACTCACAACGTTGAATTCTCATCCACATTGCTGTTTGCCCCACCACAAAGATAAGGTGGCACACTGTCTGTTCGAGAGATAGAGCATTCCAGCACAGAAACAGTCCCTTCAGCCCATCTGGTCCATGCCAAACTGTTATTCTGCCCAGTCCCATTGACCTGCACCTAGAATATAGTCCTCCACACCCCCATCCATGTAGCTTCAAAATTCTGTTCAATGTTGCAATCAAACCCACATCCACTACTTCTGCTGGCAGCTTGTTCCACACTTGCACCAGCTTCTGAGTGAAGATGTTCACCCTCAGGTTCCCCTTAAACATTTCAGCTTTCACCCTTAACTCATGACTTCTAGTTTTAGTCAAACCCAATCTCAGTGGAAAAAGCTTGTTTAGATTTACCTCTCTATGCCCCTCATAATTTTGTATACCTCTGTCAAATCTCCCCTCATTCTCCTGTGCTCCAAGGAGTAAAGTCCTAACCTGTTCAACCTTTCTCTATAACTCAGAGCCTCAAGTCCTGGCAACATCCTTATAAATTTTCTCTGCACTCTTTCAATCTTTCGGATCTCTTTCCTGTAAGTAAATGACCAGAACTGCACACAATACTCCAAATTACGCCTTACCAACATATTATACAATTTCAAAATAACATCCCAACCCCTGTACTCAATATTTTGATTTATGAAGGCCAATGTGCAAAAAGCTCTCTTTGCAACCCTATCTAACTGTGACACCACTTTCAAGGAATTATGGATCTGTATTCTCAGATCCCTCTGTACTTGTACCTCTCATAATTTTGTATGCCTCTTTCAAATCTCCCCTCATTACTGGTGCATCTGTGGTATGTTTGACAATGCAGATTCATCTGATTACTCTTTTACTTTACGTGTTGACTGTTGAACAGCACCTTGTAGTGTTCCCTCATGCTGAGGAGTCAATATAATCTCCAAGAGTCTGTGCTGGTCCAAAGAGGTGACACTTTTCCTGGAGGAAATCTAAAGATCAAGCAGCATCTCTGGTGGAACGGAATTGTCAGTGCTTCAGGTTGCAACCCGAAACTTCAACAGTTTCTCCCTCTCTGAAACCCAACTTCCCGCAGCTGCTTCTTGACCTGCTGAGTTCCTCAAGCAGACTGTGTGTGGCTCCAGATTCCAGTGCCTGGAGTATCTCATGGCTGTATTTCATGACAAGGTACTGACTTGTAGTTTTGTTTGCCTTCCCCTTGTTTGGGAATTGGTACCCTGATTTAGAACATAGAACTGTACAGCAGAGCTCAGTGCATGTCATTCAGCCCATGATGTTGTGCTGACCTTGTAACCAACTCTAAGATCAATCAACCCTTTCCTCCTGTATAGCCCTCCATTTTTCTATCACCCATGTGCCAATCTAAATGTCCCTAATCTATCTGCCTCTATCACCACTCCTGACACCCACCACTCTTTGTATTAAAAACCTACCTCTGCAATCCCCTATACTTTTACTCCAATCGCCTTAAAATTATACCCCATGTATCAGCAATTCAGTCCTGGAAACTGGTCCCTGGCTGTCCACTTGATTTTTGCCTCTTATCTTGTACACCTCTGTTTCATCATCTCTCATCCTCATTTGCTCCAAAGAGAAAAGCCTTAGCTCTCTCAGTCTATCCTCATAAACCATGCTCTCCAATCTAGGCAGTATCCTGATAATTCTGTGCAACACCTTCTCTCAAGCTTCCACATCTTTCCTATGATGAGGCAACCAGAACTGAACACAATACTCGAAGTGTGGTCTAACTAGGGTTTTATAGAGCTATAACATTACCTTGAGGCTCTCGAACTTATTCTTGTGACTATTGAAGGCCAAAACACCGTATGCCCTATCAACTTGTGCGGTAACATTGAGCTATTTATGTTCTTTTTGCCTCCTTTTAGTCCTAAAGATTGTGCAGTGGGAGTTCTGAAGGGGTATTGTCTATCTGGGAGGGTTTTGCAGATTGGAGTTGGGGCGATGAGAGCTGTATGTAGCAGTAGTTGGGGGTTGTATTTCGGGTTAGTTGGGGTTTACATTCAATTTCAAGTTTGTCGCCTGACTGAACATATATACGACCAAATGAAACCGTGTTCCATGAACAATGCTGCACCCACGAAACATATATCACACAGCACAAAAGGCAAAATATTACCGCAGATAAGTTAATAAAAATATAATTCAACAGGCATGTAGAATTATATTATCGGCTGTGACGTAATTGAGATGAATGGGGGGGGGGGTAGGAGGATTGATCCTGTTGGGATCTTGCAATCATTAAGACAGCTGATTCCCTTCTCTTCCAAAACATTCCAGCTTAACTAGGTTTCCTTGAATTGTTTACTTCTCTGCACCCAACAACCCCCTGTCATACTCCCTCCACCCATGTTTAATTCAAACACTTAAATTTAATGCTATAAGAAAATAGCTTTTTTTTGTTGTTGGGAGGATAAAGTTTGCAATGAAGGCTGAGTGCATTTCTGGTATGGAAAGAGTTGCCCCTCCAAGGGAAGGACAGTTAATTGTGCCGTATCCTAGAGCCCAATTTGATCAGTGCACAGAAAAGTGTGTGTGTGTGTGTGTGTGTGTGTGTGTGTGTATACACATGTGTAACAGTACTGATGAAGGCACTCAACCTTTGACTGTTTATTCATAGATGCTGCCTGACCTACTGAGTTCCTCCAGCATTTTGTGTGTGTTGCTCTAGATTTACAGCATCTGCAGAATCTCTTGTGTTTGTGTGTGTGTGAGTGTGTATATGTGTGCGTGTTGTGTATGTCTGGAACTTACTGAGTGATCTCCATGTCTAATGACTAGAGTCCAAATGTCTCCATTCATTTAGTAGAGAGAGGATTCTTAGACAAGCCCTTGTTTAGCATGAGGGTGTGGCTCACAGTAATTCTTTTTGTTTTGTTCAGTATGGAGAGAAGTTTTGCCTCACGAGCCTGTGAATAAAACACAGGCTCAATCCAAATATTTCTTCTCTTGACAAGGTGTAGGACAGAAATGGATGGTCTGATACACGATGGCATTGAATGCTTCTTCGAGACCAGCTGTCAAACGCCACACATATACAGTGTCAGGCCAAACTCGTTGGCTGGTTGTACATTTTGACTGTATTACATTTAATTGTATAGGTGTATAAAATGTTTGGGATTTTTATTTGTAATTATTCCCGATTGTATTTACCCTCACTGCTATCTGGTTCTTTGTAAAAGAAAGCCATGTTTATATTCGGTTTGTTACCAATAATCCTGTTTCTATGAAATCTGTATATCGATGGTACGCGTTCTTGTTCCAGTCTGATTCTGCATGAGTTCAGTGGGACTAGTTCACAAGAGATTGCCTTTTATGTAGTCCGTGCTATTGGTTTGAAGTGCACAGATCGCTGCTCTGAACTGGATTCTTTCTAGGTCGGAGTCCATGGTATTCAGCACTTTGCAGATCGTTAATAAAACTATTTATTTCACAGCTTTCTGCATTTGTTTGCTTAATAATACCATAAGACGTAGGAGCAGAATTAAGCTATTCAGCCCATCGAGTCTACTCTGCCATTCCATCATAGCTGATTTATTCTCTCTTTCAACCCAATTCTCCTGCCTTCTCCCTATAACCTTTGATGCCCTGACAATTCAAGAACCTATCAATCTGTGCTTTAAATATACCCAATGACTTGGCCTCCACAGCCGTCTGTGGCACTGAATTCCAAAGATTCCCCACACTCCGTCTTAATAGCTTTCCAGTTGTATGATCCTCTGGGTCGGTAAAGGATAACAACAGGAGGCAGCAGCAACCACCAAGACTGCTGCATCTTTCATTTAGAATTGGTTCCATCCAAACTCCAGCTGCTCTTGTTTCCCTAATCCGAACTCTTACAGAACATAGAACATCGCAGCACAGCCCAGCCCAGGCCCTTGAGGCCAAAATGTGCCGACCTTTTAAACTACTCTAGTCAAGCAGCTAGAGTAGAGTAAATCTCTGCATCCTCTCTACAGCTTCCACATCCTCCCTATAATGTTAATACAGAACATAGAACATTACAGCATAGTACAGGCTCTTTGTCCATGATGTTATGTCAGTCTTTTAACCTACTCAAAGATAAATCCAACCCTTTCCTTCTCCATAACCCAACACTTTTCTATAATCCATGTGCCTATCTAAGAGTCTCTAAATGTCCCTAAGGTATGTGCCTCTACCTTCACCCCTGGCAATATGTTCCACACGCCCACCATTCTGTGTTTTAAAAAAAAGAACTACCTCTGACATCTCCCCAATACTTTACTCCCAACCTCCTTTAAATTATACCTCCTGGTATCAGCCATTTCTGCTCTGGGAAAAAGTCTCTGGCTATCCACTTGATCTATGCCTCTTATCATCTTATACAGCTCTATCAAATCACTTCTCATCCTCCTTTGCTCCAAAGAGAAGCCCTAGCTCACTCAACTTGTCCTCATAGGAAATGCCCTCTAATCCAGGCAACATCCTGGTAAATCTCCTCTGCACGCCCTCTAAAGATTCCACATCCTTCCTATAATGTTCTCAGTACTACTTACGTATTTATTTTCATGTGAAAAGTATGTCATCTTATGTACATTGGTTGTTTGTCAGTCATAGAACACAACAGCAAAGAAGCAGGCCCACCTAGTCAGTGCCAGACTATTTATCTGCCTAGTCCCATTGACCTGCACCCAGACCATAGTCCTCTATAACCCCTCCAATCCACTTACTTACCCAAACTCCTGTTAAATGTTGCAATTTAATCTGCACCCACCACTTCCACTGGCAGCTCATTCCACACCCTCACCACCCTCCTCATTTTCCCTCTTAAACATTTCACCTTTTACCCTTAAACTATGATCTCTAGTTCTAGTTTTCACCTAACCTCTGGAAACAAACCTGCTTACATTTTCCCTGTCTATACCCCTTTATGTATACTTCTATCATTTCTCCCCTCATTCTCCTACACTGCTGGGAATAAAGTATTAACGTGTTCAATCTTCCACAGAAACTGCATTGTGGTGAACAGGAAGGCTCTTCAATGGGTAGTCAAAACTGCCCAACACATCACCGACACCATCTTACCTGCCGTCTGGGACATATATACAGAAAAGGGCCAGTAACGTCATGAAGGATCCCACCCACCCTGCTGATGGACTGTTTGTCCCACTCCCATCAGGGAGGAGACCATATAACATCCACGCCAGGACAGTTACTTTCCCCAAGATCAACCCCCGCCACCCACATCTCCATAACCCCAACCACCACTACTTCATCATATCCTGACAGAGTCGCCTTACGTACCGATAATCCTGTGCCTACCATCAGTTTATTGACATACAATCAATGTATATAAGCTATCTTATGCATTTATATTTATCGTGTTTTTTTATTATTATGTTTTTGTGCTGCATTGGGTCCAAGTAACAGTTATGTTGTTCTCCTTTACACTTGTGTACTGAAAATGACATTAAACAATCTTAACTCTTTCCCTATAACTCAGGTCCTCAAGTCCTGGCAATATCTTTGTCTTGTTTATGTATAGTTCTTCTTACTTCTATTGTATTTCTTTCTTTTCCTGTGAATGCCTGCAAGAAATTGAATCTCAGGGTAATATATTGTGTCATATACGTACTTCAATAATAAATTTACTTTGAATTTTGACTTCTAGTCCATTAGAAGTCCCTGCTAGACTTCTAAGTAAAACCAGGCATCCTAGCTACTCTGCATTGACTTCCCATGTCACTTAGAATTGATGTTGAAGTTCTCTTACTTGTTTTTAAAGCTCTCGGTGGTCTGGGGATCAGAGGACATCACGTTATCGTTTTCATTTTATAATCCTGCTCGAGCTCTCGGGTCTTCTTCTGCCGTACTCTTAAATTTAAACAATATCCCTCAAATCAGGTCAGCTTATTTGAACTATGTTCCTAATCTGTGGAATTTAATAGCTAAAACCAGGGGTCCCCAACCTTTTTTGCACTGCGGACTGGTTTAATATTAACAATATTCTTGCAGACCAGCCGACCGTTTTGGGGGGATTAGGGTTGCTAACAGACAACAGTAGCTGTCAAATAAAACTATAAGGGATGCAGACTCAGTTGATACTCTTAAGCACTGGTTCAAAACCTATTTATTTAACCTTGCTTTTAACCAACATCGTTTTGCCTTTTATTTTCATGTTTGCACTTTATCCCATTATAAGGCACTACATCATTTATATGAAAAGTGCTCCATTAATGTTGTTGTTATTACTTTTTAACTGACCTCCAGCCTCAGCAGCACACGGGGGAGAACTCTGAATTCCCACTACTCTGTGAAAAGATGCTTCCTGGCAGTACTTCTGAATGGCCTGATGCTGACTTTAAGTCTACACTTTCTTGCTCTCGACTCCCTCCTCGAGTCATAGTCAGGTAGCACAGGAACAGGCCTTTTGGCTCAACTCGTCCATATTGACCAAGATGTCCATCCAAGCTGAAACCCATCTGACCATCTTTCGCCCAAATCCCTCTAAATCTTTCCTTAATGTGTACCTATCCATGTGCCTTTTAAATGTTGTTAATGTACCTGCCTTAATGAGATTGGCAGCTCATTCTATATGTCTACTCCCCTGTGTGAAGAATTTGCCCCTCAGGTCTTGTTTAAATCTTTCCCCTTTCACCTTAAACTTATGCCATCTAGATTGTGATCCCCTTTCCCGGGGAAAAAGACTGTGTTCTTGCACCCTATCTATGCCCCTCGTGATTTTAAGTACCACTATAAAGCTACTCCTCCAAGAAATGAAATCCAAGCTTGCCCCGCCTCTTCCTAATAACTCAGGCCCACTTGTCCTGGCAACACTCTTGTAAACCCTCTTTGCACTCCTTCCAGCTTAAAGGACATCTTTATCTTTGTCACACGTACATCAAAAAACAGTGAAATACGACGTTCGCGTCAAACAATCATCACAGTCTGAGGATGTGTTGTGCCCCCAACTATCACCATGCTTCTGGCAGTAAGGTAGTACGCCCTCGACTTACTAACCCTAACCTGTACCCTTCTGCAAAGTGAAAGAAAACCAGAGCACCTGTTGGAAACTGGTACAGTCATGAAGAGAATATCCAAATTCCTTATGGACAGTGGCAGATATGCAACCCTGATTGCGGTTGCTGGTACTGTAAACATTACACCAATCGCTATATTACTGTGCTGTACCTTTCCTGCAACAAATTGAATAAATTTATACAGTGTTCCTAACTATAAGAAATCCTCTCCCCCCTTTTAATTGTATTAGCCCCTTAAAACATCTTGGATACCTCAATAACTGCTGAATTCAGATATGGAATTCAAAGTTAACTTCAACAACTGTTTTCTCCACAGGTGTAATTATTGCACCACTCCAATCTTTCCTGACTGACCTGTTGATTAATGTCCTACCTTTTATCATAAGTTCTCCCTGTGGCCAAGTGGTTTCATCCTGGTTCTCTGGACTCCTCCCACAGTCCAAAGACGCACAGGTTGGTAAATGAATTGGTCACTGTAAAGTGTCCTGTGATTATGCTAGGGTTAAATAGGTGGGTTGCTGGGTGGTGTAGCTCACTGGGTTGAAAGGTCTGTGCACTCTGTTTCACAACATCAAATAAATAGAATTAGGCTATTTGGCCCATTGAGCCTTCTTCACCATTATGGCTGATTTATTTTCCCTCTCAACCCCATTCTTCTGCCTTTACCCTGTAACCATTGACACTCTTACTGATCAAGAACCTGTCAACCTCCGCCTTAAGTACACCCAACAACTTGGCCTCCGCAGCCGTCTGTGGCAATGAATTCCACAGATTCACTACCTTCTGGCTAAAGAAATTCTTTCTCATCTCCATTTTATCTCCCTGAGTGATCTCAACCAAGTCAACAGTGTACAAGTACAAAAGTATAACTGCAGTGTTGAATCATAGCAAGGAGGCAACTCTCACACACCTCAAGTATCTGCCTCACTTTCCCAGTTTCTGTTTACTGTAGTCACTGGGATATACTTTCTGCTTTGCATACAATCAAAAGTTACAGAGCATCAATTAGTTACATAGATACATAGCATCAGGTAAACAGCATTCACCAGATAAACAAATATAAATTATAAATTACAACATTTTACAAGAAAGTGACTGTGGGGCTAAGCACAGATCCAAAGTGATATTCAAGTTTGCTGACAACACCACTGTTGTTCACTGAATCAAAGCTGGTGACAAATCGGCATTTAGGAGGGAGACCAAAAATCTGGTCTCGTTGTCCTGGCCACAACAAAAACCTCCCACTCAGTGTTTACAAAACCAAATAGCTGATTATCGACTACAGGAGGAGGAAACCAGAGGTCTGTAAGCCAGTCCTCTTCAGGGGATCAGAGGTGGAGAGTGTCAGTAACTTTAAATTCCTCAACTGTACATAAATAATAGATACGAAAAACAAGACAAACTGTGCAAGTACAAAATAAAATTAAATTTAGTCATAGATAACAGTGAAAACAGATTTCTTGATTGTGAATCCATCATTTGTGGATTCAGTGTTGAGGTGAGTGAAGTTATCCACGCTGGTTTAGGAACCTGATAGTTGAAGGGAAGTAACTGTTCCTAACATGGTGGTGTGGGACTAAGGCTCATGTACCTCCTTCCTGATGGCAACAGTGAGAAGAGCGCCTAGCCTGGGTGGAGGGGGTCCCTGATGATGAATGCTAGTTTTTGTAGCAGCACTCCTTGTAGTTGTGTTCAATAGCAGGGAGAGCTTTTCCTGTAATGGACTGGGCTGTATCCACTAATATTTGTAAGCTTTTCTGTTCATGGACATTGGTGTTTCCATAACAGGCTGAAATCATTCCTAATCAAGAACATCTCCTTTAAAAATACTCAATGACTTGGCCTCCATAGCCATCTGTGACAATGAATTTCACAGATCCACCACCCTCTGGATAAAGATATTCCTTCTCATCTCAGTTCGAGATGAACCTCCCTCTATTCTGAGACTGTGCCCACTAGCCCTAGACTCACTCATTATAGGAAATATTCTCTTTACATCCACTCTACTTCAATATTCAAAGCTTTCAATGCGATCTCTCCTCATTCTTCAAAACTGCAATGACTGCAGGACCAGAGCCATCACGTGCTCCTCATATGTTAATCCTTTCAATCACTGAAATCATTCTCGTGAACCTCCTCTGGACCCTCTCCAATGCCAGCACATCTTTTCTAAGATAAGGAGCCCAAAACTGCTCACAATACTCCCAAGTGTGGTCTGACCAGTGCTTTATAAAGCCTTAGCATTACATACTTGTTCTTATATTCTAGTCCTCTAGAAATAAATGCTAATATTGCACTTGCCTTCCTTACCACTGAATCAACCTGCAAGTTAACCTTCAGGGAATCTTGCACAAGGACCCCAAGTTCCTTTGCACCTCTGATTTTTGAATGTTTTCCCTGTTTAGAAAAGTCTACACCTTTATTCTTCTGCCGAAGTGCGTACCGTACATTTCCCGACAGTATATTCCATCAGCCACTTCTTTGCCTATTCTCCTGATCTGTCTAAGTCCTCTGCAGACTCCCTCCTTCCTCAACACTATCTGTCCCTCCACCTACCTCTGTATCCTCTGCAAACTTGGCCACAAAGCCATCAATTCTGAATAAAACTTTTGGTTTCCACATTGATATTATTGGCTAGCTTCCCTTCATGTATTTTTTCTCTCCTTATGGCTTTTTTAGTTGCCTTCTGTTGGTTTTTAAAAGCTTCTCAGTCCCCTAACTTCCAACTAATTTTTGCTATATTTTATGCCCTCTCTTTTGCTTTAATGCTGTCTTTCATTTCCCTTGTCAGCAAGTTACCTCATCCTCCCTTTAGAATACCTCTTCATCTTTGGAATGTATCTATCCTGCATCTTCTGAATTGTCCCCACAAGCTCCAACCGTTGCTGTTCTGCCGTCATCCCGCTAGTGTTCCCTTCCAATAAACTTTGGTCAGCTCCTCTCATGCCTCTGTAAATCCCTTTACTCCACTCTAATACTGATACTTCTGACTTTATCTTCTCTGTCTCTAACTGCAAAGGGTGTTCAATCATATTATGATTACTGATTCCCAAGGTTTCCTTTATCTTAAGCTCCCTAATCGAATCTAGTTCATTACACAATACCCAATCCAGAATAGATTTTCCCCTAGTGGACTCAACCCACGAGGTGCTCTAAAAAGCCATCTCGTAGATATTCTACTAATTCCCTCTCTTGGGATCCAGCACCAACCTGATTTTCCCAATCTATGTGCATACTGAAACTCCCCATGACTATTGTAATATTGCTCTTTTTACATGCCTTTTGTCCTATTGTAATTTATAATCCACATCTTGGCTACTGTTTGAAGGCACGTATCTAACTCCCTTCAGGGTCTTTTTACCTTTGCAATTTTTAAATTCTATCCACAAGGATTCCACATCTTCCAACCTTATGTCACCCTTAAGGATTTGATTTCATTTTTTTAACCAACAGAGCCACCCCACTCCCTCTGCCTACCTGCCTATCCTTTTGATACAATGTGTATCCTTGGATGTTGAGTTCCCAACTATGATCATCTTTCAGCCACGACTCAATGATGCCCACAATGTCATACCAGCCAATCTGAGACTGTGCTACAAGATCATCTACCTCATTCCATATTGTGTACATTCAAATATAACACCTTTAGTCCTGTATTCATCACCCATTTCAATTTTGCCTCGTGTTACAATTTAACTCATTCCACTGACTGCAATTTTGCCCTATCATCTGCCTGTCTCAGCTTTCTCACAGTCTCACTACAACAGCTTGTATACCAACTGCCCCATCCTGACCCCATCCTCACCCCATCACTCCAGTTCCCATCCCTCTGCCAAATTATTTTAAACTTTCCCCAACAGCTCATTGATTGATGCTGTTTTGTTTCTTTGTACCTACTGTGAATGCCCATCAGAAAATAAATCTTAGGGTAGGATATGACAATTTTGATAATAAATTTAATTTGAACTTTAAAATTTTGAAGGACACAATTAGAACAAAAACTCAAATACATTTTAGTGCAAGGTGATCAAAGTGGTCATAGCATTGTTGAAGTGTCATGCTTAGGGTTTTACCAGGTGGTTCAAGAACCGGATGGCTGAAGTAGCTGTTCTTAACAACACACACAAAAATGCTGGAGGAACTCAGCAGGCCAGGCAGCATCTATGGAAAAGAGTAAACAGTCGATGTTTCAGGCTGAGACCTTTCATCAGGACAGGAAAAAAAAGAGAAGTAGAGGAACAAGGTGGGGGGAGGGGAGGAAGAAGTACAAGGTGATAGGTAAAACCAAGAGAGGGGAAGTTAGTTGGTGAAAGAGATAAAGGATGGAAAAAAGGGGGAATCCGAGACGAGAGGATAGAAGACCATGGAAGAAGGGGAAATGATAGGAGCATCAGAGGGAGGTGATAGGGAGGGATGGAGATAAGGTGAGGGAGGGAAACTGGAATGGTGAAGAGGACAATTACCAGAACTTCGAGAAATCAATGTTCAACACATCTGAGTAGCCCCAACCTGATGGTATGAATATCGATTTCTCAAAATTCCGGTAATAGCCACCCCCCCCACCTTTCATCATTCCCATTTCCCTCTCTCAGTTTACCTCCTTACCTGCCCTTCACCTCCCCCTGATGCTCCTCCCCCTTCCCTTTCCTCCATGGTATTCTACCCTCTCTCTGATCAGATGCCCCTTTTCATCAATCCTTTATCTCTGTCATCAACTAACTTCCCAGCTCTTTGCTTCACCCCTCTCCCGGTTTCACCTATCACCTACTACCTTGTAATTCTTCCTCTCCTCCCACCTTCTTACTCTGACTCCTCTTGTTTCTCCAGACCTGATGAAGGGTTTCGGTCCGATACATCGACTGTTAACTCTTTTCTATAGACGCTGCCTGGCCTGCTGAGTTCCTCCAGCATCTGCAGACTTTTTCGTGTTTGCGTAGTTGTTCTTAGACCCGGCGATGAGGGACTTGAAGTTTTTGTAGCCCCTGCCCGATGGGAGCTGGGAAAAGATGCCATGAAATACGATTATAGGGAACGTGCTCCAGCGTCTTTACTTTCTAATGACGATAAGGGGGTTCGGCTTTCAATCTTTGACAGGTGAAGGCTCAACTCTGGAATGCTGCGTGAATCTGGAACATAACAGCCTTCGGGCCAGCCAGTCGTCCAGATCAACCACCACCCATTTACACTGATCCTATTTTATTCTCTGCACATTCTCATCAATCCCCTCCCCAGATTCTACCTATGCCCAAGGGACAATTTACAGCGGCCAAATAAACCACCAACAGGAGAGGGAGAAAGCTACTCATTCTACGCCGGAGTCCGGTACCGAACCTGCGGCATTGGCCTAGGATCCCGGCTACGCCATCTAGTATCGCGATGATATGCGCAGCCCACGGCCGAAGACAGCGGTGTTGTAGCGGCTACCGGCAACCGACGGCTTTGCACATGCTCAGAGACATAACAGCGGCTGCCGGCAGCAGAGATTTGAGCATGCTCGATGGGTTTGCCTCAACTCCCGGCCGCTGAAGCGTCGCGCATGCTCGGTGGCTTTGCTGCGGTCGCCGGGCGCCATGGGCAAAAAGGACAAGGGGGAGCGAGGTGAGGTCCAGCGCCGTTTCCGTCGATAGCCCCCCATTAGCGTATGCACAGCACCGAGCTCACAGACAGCCCCAGCCACGGTTCAGGGTCCGGGCCTCACCCCGGGTTTTTGCTCTGCGTACCCGACCACAGGCTCCAGTCTCTGCCCAGCACCCGGCCTGTTCCCCGCCCAACCCACGGTCTCAGTTGGGGCTGGACCCGAAACCTCGACTGTCCGTTTCCCTTCATAGATCATAAACGCAAGAGATTCTGCAGGCGCTGGAAATCTTGAGCATCACACACAAAATGCTGGAGGAGCGCAGCAGGTCAGGCAGCATCTATGGATGAGAATAAACGTTGGACAATTCGGCCAAGCCCCCTTCGACCCCGGAGCCTCAAGCTGAGACGTCAACTACCCATTTCCGTCCGCGAGAGTTCCTCCAGTGATTTGGGTGTTGACCCGGGACTCATCGTGGTCCCTGACCAACTCCATCCTCCTTCCCATTCCCCTGAAAGCCCCTTACTCCAACCTTCGTGGGCCTGACCCTAACCTTTCCGTTTCCCTGTCCTGATGTTGGTGTATTTGGAACAAGTAATGCCCCCTCATCCCTGAAGATTAATTTACAGGTTGAGGAAGGTAATGCAATGTTGCGTTCACTTCAAGAGGACGAGGATATAAAAGCAAGGGTGTAAAGCTGAGGTTTTATAAGGCATTGGTCAGTCTACATTTGGAGTATTGTGAAGGGTTTTGAGCCCTTATCTAAGAAAGGATGTGCTGGCATTGGAGAGGGTCTGGAGGAGATTTACCAGAACGATCCTGGAATGAAAGGGTTAACGTTAGTGGTGCGTTTGTTGGTCACTGGAAGAAGAATGTGGGGAATCTCATTGATACCTACTGAATGGCGTGGATATTGATAGGATATTGCCTGCAGGGGGGCAATCTAGGAACAGAGGGTGGTGAATCTGGAATTTATTGGCATAGATGGCTGTAAGGCCATGTCATTGAGTATATTGAAAGCAGAGATGGATAGATTCTTAATTAATCATGGCGTCAATGATTGTGGGGAGAATGCAGCAAGCAGGGTTGAAAAGGAAAGTAAATCAGCCATGATGGAATGACAGCAGATTTGATGGGCTGAATGGCCCAATTCTAGTCCTATATCTTATGGTCTTCTAACTGATACCAGTGTTTTATTTAATCCATTGATGCAGTGTTTCGACCCAAAACGTTAACAATTTCTATCTTCCCACTGATACTGCTCAGTCCTCTGAGTTCCTCCAGCAGATTGCTTGTTACTCTAGGTTCCTATTCCAGATTTATTTAGTTGAACATAGAACAGTACAGGCCCTTCAACTCATGATGTTATGCCGACCTCTTAACCTACACCAAGATCAATCTAACTCTTCCCTTACACATAACACTCCACTTTCTCTCATTCATGTGCCTATCTAAGAGTCTCTTAAATGCCCTTAATGTATCTGCCTCTACCATCACCCCTGGCAGGGTGTTCCACACACCCACCACACTGTGTAAAGAAATTTACCTTTAACATCTCTCCTATACTTTCCTCCAGTCACCTTAAAATTATGCCCCCTTGCATTAGCCATTTACCTCTCATCCTCCTTCACTCCAGAGAGAAAAACTCTAGCATACTCAACCTATCCTATTTAAATATCTCAGCTACGATCCAGGTCTCTGAATCTCTGATTGTATAACACAATCACTGAGCCACAGTTCTTAGTGAAGTTGGATGATCTGTGGGTTAAAGTGGGCTTCCTGTCAGTCACCTTATGTACAGGCACTCTTGTACCTAGCATCACTTATACGTATGCAAGCTTATAGCGATTGTGTTTTTTATAATTATTATTGTGTTATTTATTGTCTTTTTTGTGCTGCATCAGATCCAGAGTAACAATGATTTTGTTCTTCTTTACACCTGTGTACTGGAAATGACATTAAACAATCCTGATGAATCTTACTGAGTTAGCAGGGTAGGCATTTCGTGACAGTATGCACATGTTGTAAATCCATTACCGATTTTGTTCGATTATTTCCACAGACAAGAAGAAGTCGAAGAAGCGTCGTAATGACGATGAGGAGGAGGAGGACGAAGAGCTGGCTATGGGAGCAGACTCTGAGGAAGCAGTTCCCTCTGCTGCTGGCAAGCAAGTGGAACAGGCTATGGTTAAGGAGGATGAGTATGGAGCCAAGGACTACAGGACCCAGATGACGCTGAAGGATGATCACTCCTCTAGGCCTCTCTGGGTGGTAGGTCATGGCACAGGGTAAAGATTGACTGACTAATGTATCCAAGCTCAAGTGGTTATGGACTTAAGGGTAGCATGGTAATGTAACACCTTTTCACATCTTGAAGGTTGCTCTTTCTTTGTGAACTCCTGGTGGAGCAGTGTGTTTGAAGGGATTAACAATTAAAGATTAGTTGTATTTGTAACATGTAGATTAAAACATCAAAACAATGAAATGCTTCCCTAAGACATAGGAGCAGAATGAGGCCATTCAGCCCATCGAATCTGCTCCACCTTTCTGTCATGGCTGATTTATTATGCCTCTAACCCCATTTTCCTGCCTTCTCCCTGTAACCTATGATGCCCTGGCTAATGAAAAATCTATCAACCTTTGCTCTAAGTATACTCAATGACTTGGCCCTCACAGCCATCTTCCACAGATTTACCACCCTCTGGCTACATAAATTCCTTCTCATCTCTGTTCTAAAGGGATGTCCTTGTACCTTGAGGATGTGCCCTCTGCCTTCTGGGCCTAGACACCCTCACTATAAGAAACCTTGCCATGTCCAAGGATGTCTATCAAGTTACCTCTCATCCCTCTTTGCTCCAAAGGGAGAAGCCTGAGCTCGCTCAACCTTTCCTCATAAGACATACTCTAATGCAGGCAGCATCCATGTAAATCTCCTTTGTACCCTCTCTAACACTTCCACATCCCCTACTGGACTAAATGCCTGCTTAGCCGTATCATTCCCCATCCATTTCTATGTTGATTTACATATTTTGCTTACCTTACTGCTTTACTGAACATTTTCTGCTTTTTTAAACTTTGAACTTACTGAAATGTTTTATTTCATGTCTACAGGCTCCTGATGGACACATTTTCCTTGAAGCCTTCTCTCCGATATATAAGTACGCACAGGACTTCCTGGTGGCCATTGCTGAGCCTGTTTGCAGACCAACGCACACCCATGAGTACAAACTGACTGCCTACTCCCTGTACGCGGCCGTAAGTGTCGGGCTACAGACGACTGACATCATCGAGTATCTGCAGAAATTGAGCAAGACATCCATTCCCGATGGCATCTTGCAGTTCATTAAGGTAATGTTTTTCAAGACTTGTCCTTGTGGTGTAAGGGAACTTAAAGATTAAACAATTAACTTTGCTTGTCACACGTACATCGAAACATACAGGGAAATGTGTAATTTGCATCAACGGCTATCAGGGTCTGAGGATGTGCTGGCAGGTCGCCATGCTTCCAGAGCTAACATAGCATGCCCACAACTGACTAACCCTAGCCTTAACCATACATTTCTAGAATGTGGGAGGGCACCGGAGCACCCACGCGGTCACGGGGAGAACGTACAAATTGCTGAGGGACAGTGGTGGGAATTGAACCCCTGATCACTGGCATTGTAAAGCGTTTCGCTAATTTCTGTGCTACTGTGCCGCTCATAAAGTTGTGCATTCGATAAAGTAATTATGTTATTAAAAGGCAGAGCATTGAAATTGGCACTTCAACCCGTCAAGTCCGCGTCAACCATCAAGCACCCATTTTCACACCAATCCCACTCCTTCCTATTTTATTCTCCCCTCATCAGCTCTTCTTCCCCCTCCCCCCTGCATTGTTGCTGTACTCCCTTGTACCACCTCAATGCACTATATAATGATTTGATTTGTATTAACAGTGTGCAAGATAAGCTTTTCACTGTATCATGGTACATTTGACAATACAGACATTTAAGAGACTTTCAGATGGGCATATGGATGAAAGAAAAATAGAGGGTTCTGTGGGAGGGAGGAGTTTGATCTTAGGGCAGGTTAAAAGGTTGGCATAACATGGGAGCTGAAGGGCCTATACTGTGTAATCCTATTGTTATAAGACTATTGAATGGCCCTTAGTGCCATAAAATGTACTCTTAACCTCACAATCTACCTCATTATGATCTAGCACCATATTGTCTGCCCTTTCTCCGTAACTGTAACACTTTATTCTGCATTGTTCTACCTCAATGCACTGTGTAATGATTTGATCTGTGTAAGCAATATAGAAGACAAGCTTTTCACCATACCTCAGTGCATGTGATAACAATAAACCAATTCCACTTCCGGTTAACCCAGTTCTGCCACTCTCAATGGCCAATTAACTGACCAACCCACTTGCCTTGGGTAAAAACTCAAGTTTTCCACAAAGCCACACAAATAGAACAGAAATGTTCATTTTGTTTCAATATGTTCGTAGTCTTGCTAAACCATAGCGATTAATGTTATGCGGGAAGGTTCAGGAATGGAATGGTTGAGGGGATGTAGCTGTTCTTGAACCTGGTGGTGTGAAATTTCAAGCATCTGTGATGGTATGGCTTGGGTGGTGGGGATCTTTGAAGGATGTTGCCTTCTTGAATGGAAAATAATTAAATTATCTTCAACTTAAAGTGAAATGTGTTTAAATATCGTGTTTGTTTCTGCAGCTCTGCACTGTTAGTTATGGGAAGTTGAAGTTGGTCCTTAAGCATAACAGGTAGGGAAACTGATCTTTGTGTTCTCTTTGATTGTTTAGTCAATGTGACCTTAATTTTTGAAGAAATCAGAAGACACTCGGAGTTGGGATCTTGGGTCATTCCAAAGCACTTAACAAAGCAATTCAAGTTCCTCATAAATTTGCCCTCTCACCTTAAACCTTCTCATGCTTGATTGGCCAGTCCTTGGGGAAAAGGCTGACTCCATTCGCTGCATCTGTGCCCCTCATGATTTTATACACCTCTATAAGACATTACCCTTCTACATTCCAAGGAATAAAGTCCACCTTCTCAATTTCTCCCTACTCCTCTATCTCTGATGGCCCTGGTTGCGAGGGGTCCTTCAACCAGCAGGCGCCTGAACCAGTGTGAGTAACCTCAACTCTGAACTGATTTCACAGCCTATGGACTCACTTTCAAAGACTCTGTGATTCTTTGAATATGACCCTGTTACATTGTATTTGTCCTACTGTGCATGCCTATTAAGAAATGACTCTCAAAGTAGTATTTGGTGACATATACATAGTTTGATAATAAATTTACTTTGAACTTTGACTTAAATGAACTGCTGAGTTGGTGCGCTATGCAGCAGTGACATTCTGTGTTTTGACTGCTGTCCTGCAAGTACTTTGTGGAGAGCACTGCCAGGCGACGTCCCATTACTTGTCCTTTGTGGAAGAATTATTCCAAGCAAACACCTGCTCACCCCTATTAGAGTACTTCCCTTTTAGACTCCCAAGGAATAAAGTCCAAGGCTGCCCAGTGTCTTCCTGCTCCAACCTCTTATGTTCATGGTGACATAAGACCTAAGAGCAGTATTGGATCATTTGGCCCATTGAGTCTGCTCTGCCATTCCATCATGGCTAATTCATTATCTCTATCAACTTCATTCTCCTGCCTTGTCCCTGTAACCTTTGATGCCCTTACTAATCAAGAACATTTCAACCTGCACTTTAAATATACCCGGTGATTTGGCCTCCGCAACCGTCTGTGGCAATGAATTCCACAGCTCCACCATCCTCTGGCTATAGAAATTCCTCCTCATCTCTATTCTAAAGGGATATCCCTCTGTGCTCTCTTGGCATAGACTGTCTCACTATAGGAAACATCCTTTCCCCTCTATCTAGACTCTTCAGTATTCAATAGGATTCATTGAGAGTCCACCATTATTCCAAACTTCAGTAAGTACAGGCCCAGAGCCTTCAAATGCTCCTTGTGTGTTAATCCTTTCATCCTGGGATCTCTCCAAAACCATCACAAGCTTTCAGACTGAGGGGCAGCTGGTCTGTTGCTCTACACTGTGGTGATGTTCTGTGATTTGAGTGCACTCCCGTTCCTGCAGGTACTTTGTGGAGAGCACGCACCCTGATGTGATTCAGAAGCTGCTGCAAGACAAGGTCATAAAGCAGTGCCGTCTGCGGACTACTGAAGGGGATGACACCGAGCTCATCATGGGCACCATCTCCAGTAAATCTGCCATGTTGGTAAGTCAGTGTCCTTAGCTTGGAGATGGAAACACAGCCCAGTCCATCATGCAAACGAGCCTCTGAAGGAGCTTTAAATTCCTTGGCATTAGAATATCAAAGGATCTGTCTTGGGGTCAGTGCAAAAGTGCCATCACAAAGAAGGCACACCAGCACCCCTATTTTTTCAGATGTTTGCATAGATTTGCTTGTCACCTAAAACCTTGACAGACTTCTACAGATAAGCAGTTGTGAGTATTCTGACTGATTGCGTCTCAGACTAGTATGGAAGCACTAATGTCCAGGAACGGAAATGGCTACAGAAAGTGATGGATAAAGCTGAGTCCATCAGAGGCAAAGCCCTCTCCAACATGGTGCACATTTACAAGGGCCACTGCCACAAGAAAGCAGCATCCATCATCAAGGACCCCCCACAGTCCAGGCCAAGCTCTCGTCTCGCTACCATCAGGCTAGAGGTATAGAAACCGTAGGTCCCAGGCAACCAGCTTCAGGAACAGTCATTACTCCACAACTCGGGCTTCTGAACCAGTGTGGACATCTTCACTCACCACAGCTCTGGACTGATTCCACAACTCATGTTCTCAGTATTAATTTGTTTTTTGTACATTTGTTGTTTGTCTTTATTTTTCCTGTCATTACCTTGTACTACCTCAATGCACTGTGTAATGATTGGATCTGGATGAACAATATGCAAGACAAGCTTTTCACTGTATCTCGGTGCAGGTGACAATAATAAACCAACTCCAATTTCATATCCCACCGTTAACAGGCTCTTTCTTGAATGGACCTGTTGTACACTGAAGATGGGCTCTTGATCTCCCAGTCAATTCCCCTCCATAGATGCTGCCTGACCTGCTAAGTTCAAGTTTATTGTCATCTGACTGTGAATGCAAGCAAATGAAACAATCTTCCTTCGGACCACAGTGCACCCACAGAACACGTATCACCCACAGCATATAAAACAAACTATTACCACAAATAAGTCAATAGAATTCAAATATGTCTGTGGTGCACAGCACAAATAAACAGTATAGTGAACAGTAGACAGCTCGCTGTCCTAGTGATGAGATTTAAGCAGTGGCAGGGTATTCATTAGTCTCACAGTCTGAAGGAAGAGCTGGCAGGACTAGCCTTGAAGACTCTACCTCCTTCCTGCTGGTAGTGGGTCAAAGAGGTTGTGGGATTGGTGGTAGGGATCCTCAACAATGCTTCGGGTCCTTTGTCTACAGTGCTCCTGGTAAATATCACAAGTGGTAGGGGGAAGATTCTGGTGATCTTCTTGACTGTTTTCCTCCGGCAATTTGTGTGTATTGGTCACGATTCAGTGTTCTGGAGTTTATTCCATGGCTAGGTCACAAATGGTCGTCTTTCCACAGATGCCCAAATCCTCACAGAGTAATGGAGCGGCATCAACATCGCGGGGTGGGGAGCCTGCGCCCCTTAAGGCCGATGTCCCCACAGACCTGTTTGATTTCTACCAGCAGATGGACAAGGAGGAGGAAGAGGAGGAGGAGCTTCACACTGTCTCCTTCGAAGTCAAGCAGGTGACCATTTCCACTCATAAATCCAGCGGTTTGGGAGACACTTCGGAGCTCAGAGTGCTGAGGGTTTCACCACCATGTTTCACAATTACAGTTTGTGACTTAAAATTTAACTGAGAACTTTAGAAGCTGAGAGGTCTACAAACTTAGAATAGTACAGATCCTTTGATCCATGATGTAATCTACTCTATGATCAATCCAACGCTTTCCTCCCACATAGCCCTACATTTTTCTGTCATCCATGTGCCTATCTAAAAGTCTGTTAAATATCCCTATCATTTCTGGCGCTCCACTTGATCGATGCTTCTTGGCATTTTGTACACCTTTATCAAGTCACCTCTCATCTTCCTTCTCTCCAAAGAGAAAAGCCCTAGTTTGCTCAGCCTGTCCATATAAAACATGCTGTCTAATCCAGAGATTATGCAGTGCCTATCAAAAATATTCAACTTCTTGGATGTTTTCATGTTTTTTTGTTTTACAACATTGAATCACCACCTTTTGAGTGAGAATTCCCCCTTAAAACAGTTCAGTGGCTGAGATGGGAGAGACTGTGCATACAACAACAGTTGTATGAGAGGAGTGCAAAAATACAGCGATATAGGAGAAGTTATGAGAAGTGCGCGAAGGCACAGCGATATAGGGGATGCTATGGGAGGTGCGCAAAAACACAGTGATATAGGGGACTGTATGAGATGTGCATGAAAACATGGCGAGATCGGGGAAGCCATGAGAGATGCGCGAAAACACGGCGATATAGGGAAAGTATGAAAGGTGCACAAAAACACGGCGATACAGTGGAATGCATCAGAGGTGCAAGAAAACACCTTTCACCCATGATCTGTAGTTTTAGTCTCACCCAACCTCAGTGGAAAAAGCCTGTTTACACTCATCCTATCTATACCCCTCATAGTGTTTACGAAAATAGACAGATACTTTATTTAATAATATTTATATTGTAATTTATAGTTATTTCCTTTGGGATCAATAAAGGGGTCTCTTGGTGGCCTCCCTCACCAGTCCCTTTTGTGCACAGTCACTCAGTTTTTGAGGACAGCTTGCTCTATGCAGATATACAGTTGTGCCATATTCTTTCTATTTCTTGCTGATTGACTTAACTGTACTCCAAGGGACATTCAGTGACTTGGAACTTTTCTTGTATCCATCTCCTGATGTGCTTTTCAATAACCTTTTTTGCAGAGTTGCTTGGAGTGTTCTTTTGTTTGCATGGTGAAGTTTTTGCCAGGATACTGACTCACCAGCAGTTGGACCTTCCAGCTACCTGTGTATTTTTGCTACAATCAATTGAAACACTTTGATTACACACAGGTCTGCAAAATCAGATCTCCATTATGTGCCTTCTGAAACCAGTGATGATTTGGTGTGTCATATCAAGGAGGGGGTATGAATACTTATGCAATCAATTCTTTTGTATTTTATATTTGTAATTAATTTAGATTACTTTGTAGAGATCTGTTTTCCCTTTGACACGAAAGAGTCTTTTTCTGTGGATCAGTGTCAAAAAAGCCAAATTAAATCCACTGTGATTCAATGTTGTAAAACAATAAAACATGGAAACTTTTTATAGGCACTGTATGTCTATATGTCGTGAAATTTGTTGTTTTGTGGCAGCAGTACAGTACAAGACATAAGAATATCCTGATGAAGTCCAAAAAAGTCAGCTGTTTTTCCTTCGCTATAGATGCTGCCTAACCTGCTGAGTTTCTCCAGCATTTTGTGTGTGTTGCTCTGGATTTCCAGCATTTGCTGAATCTCTTACTGTCACAGAAACAGGCTATTTGGCCCATCTAGTGTGTGCCAAACTATTAATCTGCCTAGTCCCATTGACTTGCACCCAGACCATAGCCCTTCATGCCCCCCCATCCCTGTACTTATCCAAACTTCTCTTATATGTTGAAGAATTTCTCTTAAATATTCCACTACCAGTTCATTCCAAACTCTCACCACCTTTTGAGTGAGAATTCCCCCTCAAGTTCCCTTAAAACAGTTCACCTTTCACCCATGATCTGTAGTTTTAGTCTCACCCAACCTCAGTGGAAAAAGCCTGTTTACACTTATCCTATCTATACCCCTCATAGTGTTTACGAAAATAGACAGATACTTTATTGATCCCAAAGGAAATAACTATAAATTACAATATAAATATTATTAAAGAGGAACAGTGCGGTGGTGTTGATGGATTGCCTCCCGCAGGAAATGATCGAGGAGCTGCAGAAACGTTGCATTCAGATGGAGTACCCTTTGTTGGCGGAGTATGATTTCAGGAACGATACAGTCAACCCTGATGTTAACATTGACCTGAAACCCACTGCTGTGCTGCGGCCCTACCAGGAAAAGAGCCTCCGGAAGATGTTTGGGAATGGCCGGGCCAGGTCGGGAGTTATTGTCCTTCCCTGCGGTAGGTGTCTGCAGTTAGATGTGATGAGAATTCCATACTTTAATGCTCAATCTTATGTGCGTTACAAGACTGCAGTCAGGAGTCCACTGTAGAGCACTTATCTGGAATGCCCCACCCTCAGTTCCTCTGCCACAGTATTACTCTCCCACTATACCACCGTTCCCACAGTGTGAAACTCCCTCTTTACTGTCCCTCCACAGTGTAAACCTCCAGTGCTGACCTCCTCAGTACTGCCCTTTTTTTAAAAACATACAAATCTTTTTTTCAAATACAGAAGAAATACAAAAGTTAGGTATTACTAAACACTTAGTGATTTCAAATAAAAATAGTTATTACTATCTATAATACACTCAATTCCTGGGGGGGGGCACTGTTCACAGAAATACCCCACTGTACCCATAATGATCACGTGTTCCCTCTCCAAAGACACCCGGGCACAAATGTAGCCCTGGAAGAGGGGCAGATAGTCGGCTCCCACTGCCTGGACCCTCGAATGGCCATCTTGACCTGAGAGACCTGCACCCCCACCCCCCTTACTGGGTGCTCATAAAGCAAGTGGCCTTCCACAGTCAACCCGTCCAACCCTGGGGACTTGCTTTCTCTAAGCTGGTTGGGGGCATCCTCCCTCAACAGGGGAGAGGTCAGCTGCAGGACAGCCCAGGACATTTAGGAGGGTTAGATATGCACGTGGATAATGGAAGCTTTCTCCTTGTTGTTGGGTTTGGTTTCTCCAGGTGCTGGCAAGTCCTTGGTGGGTGTGACAGCTGCCTGCACTGTGCGGAAGCGATGTCTGGTGTTGTGTACGTCGGCCGTGTCTGTCGAGCAGTGGAAGTCGCAGTTCAAGATGTGGTCAACCATCGATGATAGCCAGATCTGCCGATTCACTTCGGACGCCAAAGATAAACCAATAGGCTGCTCTATCGCCATCAGCACCTACTCAATGCTGGGGCACACGACCAAGCGTTCATGGGAGGCCGAGAGGGTGATGGAATGGCTAAAGAGCCAGGAATGGGGGCTGATGCTGCTCGATGAGGTGCACACCATTCCTGGTAATGCTCACTGCTATGCCTGACAGACCAGCCCCTGCCAAAGGCAAGCTGATGATACTCAAATACTGAAAAGCCTAGATAGAGTGGACATGGAGAGATGTTTCCTGTAGTGGGGGAGAGGGCACAGCCTTGGAATAGAAGGACATTCCTTTAGAACAGAGATGAGAAATTTCCTTAGCCAGAGGGTGTTGAATCTATGGAACTGATTGCCAGAGATGGCTGTGGAGGCCAAGTCATTATGTATATTTAAAGCAGAGGTTGATAGGTTCTTGATTAGCATGGAGGTCAAAACTTACAGGGAGAAGGCTGGTGAATGGTGTTGAGAGGGGTAATAAATCAGCCATGGTAGAATGATGGAGCAGACTTGATGAGCTGAGTGGCCTAATTCTCCTATGTCTTGAAATCAAATGGCACTGAATCAGAATCAGGTTTATCAGCACTGATGTATCTCCTGAAATTTGTTGCATTGGAACCCACATCCATCACTTCCGCTGGCATCTTGTTCCACATTCGCACATTCACTCCTTAAATATTTCACCTTTCTCCCTTAAAACTATGACCTTCAGTTCTAGTTTCACCCAACCTCAGTGGAAAAAGCCTGCTTGCATGTACCCTATCCATACCCCTCATAATTTTTGTATACTTCTATCCAATCTCCTTCATTCTATGCTCCAGGCCATAAAGTCCTGATCTGTTCAACCTTTCCCTGTAGCTGAGGTCCTCAAGTTCTGGTAAATTTTCTCTGTACTGTTTTCACTCGTATTGATATCGTTCCTGTAAGTAGGTGACCAGAACTGCTGACAATATTCCACATTTTGCCTCACCAAAGCAAATTACAATGTATTAAAAAATCAGTAAGGCAAAAAGAGAGCAAAAATGGTTAACGTTCACAGGTTCATGGACTGTTGATAAATCTGATGGTGGAGGGGAAGAAGCTGTTCCCTTAAATGTTGTGTGCGTCTGCAGGCTCCTGTACCTCCTCCCTAATAATAGTATTTATGAGAAGAGGGCATGTCCTGGATGGTGTGGGGCCTTAATGATGGCATCATCGTTTGAAGATGACCTCAGTGATGAGAAGGCAGTGCCCATGACTGAGTTTACAATCCTCTACAGCTTTATCCAATCCTGTGCAATGGCATCTCCATATCAGGTGGTGATGCAACCATTCAGAATCCTCTCCATGGTACATCTGTAAAAATTTGCTAGAGTCTTTGGTCACTTACCAAATCACCTCAAACTCATGGTGAATTGCAGCCACTGGCATGCACTCTTGGTAACTGCATTAACATGTTGAGCCCATGATAGATGTTCAGAGATGTTGACATCCAGGAATTTGGAAGCTGCTCACCCTTTCCACTGCTGATTCCTTCAGGTGCGTATTCTCCCAACTTTCCCTTCCTGAAGTCCACAATAAGTTCTCTGGTCTTACTGACGTTGAGTGCAAGGTCGTTGTTGCGACACCACTCAACCAGCTGATCTGTCTCACTCCTGTACGCCTCCTGCTCACCATCTCAGATTTTGGGAACAGTTGTGTTATCACTGATGGCATATGACTCCACACAGTCATGGGCATTGTATGTCAATGTTAGACACTCAGTTGAGTAACAGAGAAAGACTTGATTGCCATGGGCATTACAGCTTGGGGCGATGGAGTTCAGAGTTCAGTCATCATGTCCTCTGTAAGGAGTTTGTAAGTCTTCCCCATGGAACTCGTGAGTTTTCTCTGGGTGCTCTGGTTTCCTTCCCCAGTCCAAAGACATACTGGTTACTAGGTTAATTGGTTATTGTAAACTGCACTGTGATTAGGCTAAGGTTACATAGGTGGGTTGCTGGCAGCACAGTCAAAGGGAGGAAGGGCCTATTCCCTGCTGTATCTCCAAATAAAGTAAAATAATGCATGACAGTGTAGAATTGGTATTGGTTTATTGCTGTCGCTTGTACGAAGCTACAGTGAAATACTTTGCATTTATACTCTTCATACAGATCAGATCATTACACAGTCCATTGGGGGGTATAAGAAGGTAAAACAGTAATAATGCAGAATAGTGTTACAGTTATCGAGAAAGTGCTGTGCAGGCAAAAGTAAGGTAGTTGATGAGGTCTAGAGTCTATCTTATGTATAAGGGACCTTTCAATAGTAGGGAGAAAGTATTCCTGAACTTGGTGGCGGGTGCTTTCAAGCGGAGACTCTCATCACTTAAGAATTGTCTCCATAAGCATTTGATTGAGTCACTGTGAATCAGGTTTGCAGGTACAGCTGAGTGTTTGGTAGTGCTGTATTACTAGATGCCTGTAAGTTGATCTGTATCTAAGCAGGAAGTACCTGATGTTGTTTGGTCAGACAGTGTAGGGCGGGAAGGTAGTGTAGCGGCTAGCATAACACTGTTACAGTGCCAGCAACCTGTGTCCAATTCCTGCCACTATCTGTAAGGAGTTTGTATGTTCTCCCTGTGACTGCATGGGTTTCCTCTGGGTGCTCGGGTTTCCTCCCATATTTCAAAGATGTACAGGTTAGTTTGTTTAGTTTGTTAATTGATCACGTGGGTGTAAATGGGCCGAGTGGTCTTATCGGCCTGAAAGGACCTGTTGCTGTTCTGTGTCTTCTGTTTGAATCGGCAAGACACAGTTGCCTGTGGACCCGGTGTTGGTAAAGGGGATTAATACAGATGCAGGCTTAATAGTGCCTGTGAAGATTTGCTCTGCATCTAACCAGGAAGCTTCTGATGGTGTTTGGTCACATTGTAGAGGCAACTGTATTCTGTACCTAAAATATGGTGTCACCAACACAATGCTCCTTGTTGACTCTGTGTGGTCCGATTCTTTAGCATTGTGAAACGTGTACTTGGTTGTGTCAGCGGCAGTGACCCAGTCCTGTGTTCTGTCCAGCGAAGATGTTCCGCCGTGTCCTCACCATTGTCCAGGCACATTGCAAGCTGGGGCTGACAGCCACCCTGGTCCGGGAAGATGACAAGATTGTGGACCTCAACTTCCTCATTGGGCCCAAGCTATTTGAGGCGAATTGGATGGAGCTTCAGAATAGTGGATACATCGCCAAGGTGCAGTGTGCCGAGGTGAGTCTTACACGGGGGATATCTGCACAGCCTTCCATTTCTGTTCCATCCACGTCCCTGTCTAAGGGTCTCTTGAATGTCCCTAATGTATCTGCCTCTCCCAGCTCCATCCTTGGCAGTGCATTGCACACACCCACCACCCTCTATGTTATACTTTCCTCTCATCACCTTAAAATAATGCCCTCTCATATTTGCTGTTTACACACTGAGTAAAAGTCTCTGGCTATCCACTCTCTCTATGCCTGTTATACACCTCTGTCACGCCACCTCTCATCCTCCTTAGTTTCAAAGAAGAAGCTCCAACTTGCTCAACCGATCCTCTTAAGACATGGTTTCTCATCCAGGCAGCATCCTGGCAGATCTCCTCTGCACTCTCACTAAAGCTTCCACATCTTTCCAATTTTAAGATTTTAAATAATATTTAAGAATGACGTGATCAAAACTGAACACTATACTCTTGAGTGTGGTCTCACCAGGGTTTTCTGAGCTGCAACATTGTGCTGTGGCTCTTAAGCTCAATCCCTGGCTAATGCCTTGGTAAGGTTCTCTCCCAGCACCAGTAAACGCCACATTTGCTTACTCTCTATGACATGCTGCTTGCCTTCAATGCATCTTGCTTCCAGGGAAAGATGCTCAAATGCCTTGGTAATCCCTGGTTTGTCATGCAGGTCTGGTGCCCGATGTCGCCAGAATTTTACCGAGAGTACGTTGCCATCAAGACGAAAAAGCGGATGCTGCTGTATGTGATGAATCCCAACAAGTTCAGAGCTTGTCAGTTCCTGATTCGCTTCCACGAGCGGAGGAACGATAAGATCATCGTGTTTGCTGACAATGTGTTCGCACTGAAGGAGTACGCGATCAGGCTCAACAAGTAAGGCACAGAGATTCTCCAGATGCCAGAAATCCAGAGTAATACACACAAAATGCTGGGGGAGCTCAGCAGGTCAAGCAGCGTCTATGGAGGGGAATAAAACGTCAGTGTTTCAGACTGGAAAGGAAGGGGGCAGATCCAAAATAAGGTGGAGAGAGGAGGAGGAGGACTAGCTAGCAAGGTGTGACCGGGGAGGGGCAAAGAGGTGAAAAGGTGGGTGGTGATAGGTGGAATAGGGAAAAGGACTAAGGAAGAAGGAATCTGAAAGGAAAGTGGAGCATGGGTGAAAGGGAAGGAGGAAGGGAACCAGAGGGAAGTGATGGGCAGATGAGAAAAAGAGAAGGTGTGAGGGAGGAACCAGAATGGGGAATAATAAATGAGAGAAGGGGGAGGGGGAGACATTACCAAAATTAGAGAAATTGATGTCCATGCCATCAGGTTAGAGATGGAATATGAGGTGTTGCTCCTCCAACCTGAGCGTGGCCTCATTGTGGCAGTAGAAGTGGCCATGAACCAACATATGGGAATGGGAAGTAGAATTAAAATGGGTGCCCACCACAACAGCCCAGATGGAGTGAAGGTGTTCAATGAAGCGGTTCCCCCAATCTATGTTGGGTCTCACTGATATTGCAGAGGTTGTACTGGTAGTAGATGACCCTGACAGACTTGCAGGAAAAGTACTGTGTAACAAGTAGGGCGTTTGCTGTCCCTTGTACACACCGGGGCTTTAGTGAAGCTGAGATTGATGACAGTGGGGTTGGTTACAGTAGGTGTTCAGATTTGACCGGTGCTTTTGGTGATGGTGAGGGCAGGGCGAGGTGCTGGGAAGGAAGGAAACTGTCTGAATGTATGAATATATACAGCAGCTCATAGAAAAATACACAGTTCAGACCCTTTGGCTCACAATGTTGTGCTGACTTTTTTACCTAGGGGTAGATGTATTATGTTCATAAATTTTCAGATGGGCACGAGAATGATAGAAAAATGGAATACTATGTAGGAGGGAAGGGTTAGATTGATCTTAGAGTAGGTTATAAGGTCACCGTAACATTGTGGATTAAGGGCCTTTACTGTGCTGTAATGTTGTATGTTGAGAAATACTACAAATGTTGGTTTACTTCAGCAACAAACAAAGTACTGAAGGAACTCAGTAAGTCAGGTGGCATCTGTGGAAATTCCTCCAGTATTTTGTGTGTGTTACCTTTTGAATTGGGCTGTTGTGTATAGTGGCTGGACTCCAGGATTATTGGGGTTAGGTTGAGTTTTTATGTAATACCGTTCATTGAGGGTTTCCTTCATTTCAGGCCATATATTTATGGTCCCACGTCCCAGGGAGAGAGGATGCAGATTCTCCAAAACTTTACTCACAACCCTAAGATCAACACCATTTTCATCTCCAAGGTAAATGGAAATTGCCTTATTACTGTCGCATGTACTAAAAAGCTTTTGTTTGCATGCCATCCAGACAATCCATACATAAGAAAGCAGGCCATTGTCTATAACTCATGAGGAGATTTGGTCTGTCAGCAAAGACACTAGCAAATTTCTGTAGATTTCGGTGCAGAACATTCTAACTGGTTGCATCACTGTCTGGTATGGAGGCACCAATGCACAGGATTGGAAAAAACTGTGGAGTGCTCACAGGCACTAGCCTCCCCTCACATCTTCAAATAGTGATGCCTCAGGAAGGCAGCATCTATCATGAAAGACCCTCATCACCTAGCGTATGTCCTCTCCTCGTTGCTGCCATCAGGGAGGAGCTGCAGGAGCCTGAAGGTCCACACTCAGCATTTTAGGACCAACTTCTTCCCCTCCGCCATCAGATTTGGGAATGTTCCGTGAACACTACTTTGCTATTTGTGTTCTATTTGGACTAATTTTTACTGGAAAAGCAATAACAGAGTGCAGAATAATGTGTTACAGTTACAGAGAAAGTGCAGTGCAGGTGTCAAATATGGTATAAGGGCTACAGCAAGGTAGTTTGGGAGATTAAGAGTTCTTCCACTCTACCTGCAGTCCGGATGAACAGAAGGATCTTGAGGTCCACAGCTATTAATCTCTCAAAGTTGCAATCCAAGTTGATAAGGGTGGTTAAGAAAGCATATGGTGTGTGGTCTTTGCTAATCGACGGATTGAGTTTAAGAGGAGCTGGTAGTATTTCAGTATTGATAGGGGTATACAAAATTAAGAATGTGTGGGGTAGGTGTGTGCAGCTTTTTTCCACTGAGGTTGGATGAGACTAGAGCTAGAGGTCATAGGTTTAGGGTGAAAAGTAAAATATTTAGGGGGAACTTCACTCAAAGGGTGGTGTGAGTGTGGAATGAGCTGCCAACGGAAGTGGTGGATCCAGGTTTGATTGCAGCATCTAAGAGAAGTTTTGTATAAGTACATGGATGGGAGGGTCATGGGGCATGTGGTTCAGGTGCGAGTCAATGGGACTAGGCAGACTAACACTTCAGCATGGACTAGAAGGGTCTGATTCAGTAGTGTTCTTTGTCTATAAAACCCTGGTTAGACCACACTTGGAAAATTGTATTCAGTTCTGGTCACCTTATTATAGGATGGATGTGGAGACTTTAGAGAGGGTGCGGAAGAGATTTTAGCAGCGTTCTGCCTGGATTAGAGAGCATGTCTTAGGATAGGCTGAGTGAGCTAAGGCTTTTCTTTTTAGAGTGAAGGAGGATAAGAGATGACTTAATATAAGTGTATGAGAAGAAGCATAGATTGAGTGGCTAGTCAGTCTTTTTCCCAGGGTGGCAATGGGAGGGGGCATAATTTTAAGGTGATTGGAAGAAAGTATGGGGGGGGGGATTGTCAGAGGTAGTTCTTTTCTACACAGAGTGGAATGTGCTGCCAGAGGTGGTGGTAGAGGCAAATACATTAGGGAAGATACATAGGTACATGAATGAATGAAAAAAGGAGGGCTCTGCGAGGGAAGGGTTAGATTGATCTTTGATTAGGCTCAGAGGCAGACACAACATCGTGAAGGGCCCATATTGTGCTGTTCTGTTCCAAGCATTCACTGTTATCAACCGTTAAAAAGGCGTATAGAAGCTGACTTTGAATTGGTCGTACATATTCTCAAGCTTTTTATATCTTCTGCCTGATTGGAAAGATGGTGCGGCGAGAAGAGAGAATGACTGAGGTGAGAGGGGTTCTTGATAATATTGAGGGAAGGGAAGTTGGTGTTCGTTATGGAGAACTAGGAGGTTCAATAAAATGAGCTGTGTCAGTCTCAGGTGTGTTGTAAGTGGTGAAGTGAAGACACTCTAGAATCGGATTTAATATCACTGGCCTGTGCCATGAAATATGTTGTTTAGCGGCAGTAGTACATTGCAATACAGAATGATAGAAAAACACTGTACATTACAACAAGTATATCAAAAAAAAAGTGCAAAAAGAGGAAAAAATAGTGAGCTGGTGTTCATAGGGTTATTGTCCATTCAGAAATCTGATGGCAGAGGGAAGAAGCTGATCCTGAAATGTGTGTGTGACTTTGGGCTCCTGTACCACCACTTCGATGGTGGCAATGAGGAGGGCAGGTCCTTGCTGATGGACGTCTTTAATGATGGGTGCTGCATTTTTGAGGTATCGCCTTTTGAAGATGTCCTCAATGCTGAGGAAGCTAGTACTTGGGGAGGGGTGCACAGGATGCAGTGTATGTAGGCTGTGTGTGAGAGTGGGGCTGTTGTGTAGTGGTTGGACCCAGGTCAACTGTTCTTTCACCTGGCTTGGGCTGCGGTCGGAGGGGCTGGGGAGAGAGGGTGGCAGAGCTGACACTCTGATTTCTGGCAGGTGGGTGACACCTCGTTCGATCTCCCCGAGGCCAACGTCTTGATCCAGATCTCCTCACATGGCGGTTCCCGAAGGCAGGAAGCCCAGCGACTGGGCAGGGTGCTGCGGGCAAAGAAAGGTGGGCGAGGGAGGCTGTGTGGTCAGGGAAATGGGGTTGGTGAGAGCGCTGGGGTGAGTGTGGTGGGTGAAAAATTGTGATGTGCTGAGACGGGAGGTTTTGTGTGGGGGTGGGTGAAGTGGAAATGGTGACGTGTGGGGAGGCAGAGTGGAGTGAGGCATGGTGGTGGTAGAGTATGTGGGGATGTGGAGAGGATGGTGGGTATGTGGGTGGTTGGATGTGAAGAGGGTAATGTGTGGGGTTGAGTAGTTTGGTGTGGGAGGGGGCAGTATGTGGGGAGGACAGTGGCAAGTTGGGAAGGGGAATGGGTTGTAATGAGGGTTGGGTACATGAGAGTGGGGAGAGTGTGGGTTGTGGTGTTGGGGATGCAGTGTAGGGGTGAGGTGTGGGGAAGGTGACGTTTAGAGAGGCTGTTGGGAGGGTGATGTGAGGTGTGAGGAAGTTGGGGTATTTGAGTGTGGAGAGGGTGGTGTGTGGGGTATGTGCTGAGTCAGTTGTGGGGAAGGCGCACTCTTTCACAACTCTCCTCAATGGATTACTTGGATACCTTTCACCACCGGCCTCGAATGGGATCATGTTGGGATCTGTTTCCGTGCTCTGATCCCAAAGCCTGAATGGGTTCTATCTCCCTCAACACAGACTCCAACTCTCAAATGTTTGGTTATTGCCTCTTTCACAGGAATGGTGGCTGAGGAGTACAATGCCTTCTTCTACTCACTGGTATCCCAGGATACCCAGGAGATGGCTTACTCTGCTAAAAGGCAAAGGTTCCTGGTGGACCAGGGCTACAGCTTTAAGGTAAGCTGCTCTGAGAGATGGGCAGTCACACTTAGAGTTTAGGAAGGGTTGTGGGGTTGGAATCTACTTTCCTCTTTCTTTTAATCGTTATGTATCTGAAAAAAGACTTGTGGTATCCGACTGGATAGCTTACCTCCATATTTCTTCTTTTCTCTCCTTACTGCTTTTTGTTGCCTTCTGTTGGTTTTTAAAAGCTTCCTAATGCTCTTTCTTCCAAATATTTTGCTATATTACATGCCCTCTCTTTTGCTTTTATGCTGTCTTTGATTTCCCTTGTCAGCTACAATTGTTTCATCCTCTCTTTAGAATAAACTTCTTCATCTTTGGGATATATCTATCCTGCATATTCTGAATTGCCTTCAGAAACTCCAGATATGCTGTTTTGCTATCATCCCTGCTCGTGTCCCCTTCCAATCAACTTTGGCCAGCTCCTGTCTCATGCCTCTGTAAATCCCTTTCCTGATGCATCCAATTTTAACTTCTACCCCTCAAACTGCATATTATGATCACTGTTTCTAAGGAGTTTAACTTTAAGAAGTTCCTTTACCTTAAGCTCCCTAATCAAATCTGGTTGATTACACAACATCCAATACTGAATTGCTTTTTCCCTAGTGTGCTCAACCTATTTATGGTAACGTATACATGTTTCAATAATAAATTTTACTTTGACTTTATTGTCTACCTGCATTGCACTTCCTCTGTTATTGTAACACTTTATTTTGCATTCTGCTGTTGTATTCCCGCGTACAATTTCAATGCACTGTTGTGATGAATTGATCTGAATGAATGGTATGCACATGGCCCTCTGCTGTATCTCTGGAACACAAGGAGCTTTATGCTTGTCCTTTGCCTGTCACCAATGGCCTAAGGCTGAACGAGAACCGTGTCTGTGCAGGTGATCACGAAGCTGGCCGGAATGGATGAGGAAGATCTGTCCTTTGGTACCAAGGAGGAGCAGCAACAACTACTGCAGAAGGTCCTTGCTGCCTCTGACCTAGACGCAGAGGAGGAGGTGGTGCTTGGGGAGTTCGGCTCCAAGGGGCAGGTAAGGAGTTCTGTTCCAAGCCCTGGGCTACTAAAGGAGATTGTGAAGCTACAGGAACAGCACAGAGGCACAGCGGGTGGTTGTGCTGCCTTGCCATACCAGAGAGTGAATTTTATTTCCCATTCTCATTCCGACATGTTGGTATATGGCCACTACTGTCACAATGAGGCCACTCTCAGGTTGGAGGAGCAACACCTCATATTCGTCTGGGTAGCCTCCAGTGTGACGCATGAACATTGATTTCTCAAACTTACGGTAATTTCTCCACTCTTCCCTCTTCTCTCTTTTTCCATTCCCATTCTGGCCCCCGTCTTATCCCTTCTCTTCTCCTCACCTGCCCATTACCTTTCTCTAGTGTCTCTCCTCCTTCCTTTTCTCCTATGGTCCACTCTATCGGATTCCTCCTTTGGCCCTTTTTTTTCCACTTATTCCCTCCCTGCTTCTTATTTCATCCACCTTCCCCCTCACCTGTTACCTGCCAGCTTGTACTCTTACCCTTCCCTCCATCTTTTAATTCTGGCTTCTGCTCCCTTTCTTTTCAGTCTTGATAAGACGGTAAGACATGGGAGCCATTTGGTCCATTGAGTCTGCTCTGCCATTTCATCATGGCTGATCCATTTCCCTCTCAACCCCATCTCCTTTATTCTCCTTATAACCTTTCATGCCTTGACTAATCAAGAACCTATCAACCTCCACCGTAAATACACATAATGACCTCCATAGCCTCCTGTGGCAATGAATTCCACAGATTCCACCCTCTGGCTAAAGAAATTCTTCAGTTCCTTACTAAATGGATATTTCTTTATTCTGAGGCTGTGCCCTCTGGTTCTAGTCTCCCCACCATAGAAAATATCCTCTCCACATCCACTCTATTGAGTGGTTTCACGTTCGATAGGTTTTATTGAGTTCTCCCCTCATCTTCTAAATTCCAGCAATTACAGGCCCAGAGCCATCAAATGCTCTTCATATGATAATCGTTTTATTCCTGGAATCATTCTCGTGAACCTCCTCTGAATCCTCTCCAGTATCAGCACATCCTTTCTTAAATGAGAGACCCAAAACTGCTCCCAGTACTTCAAGGCCTCATCAGCATTACATCCTTGCTTTTATATCCTAGTCCTTTCAAAGTGAATGCTGACATTGCATTTGCCTTCCTCATCACCAACTCAACTTGCAAATTAGGGAATCCTGCACGAGGACTCCCAAGTAACCTTTGCACCTGGATTTTCGAATTTTCTCCCCATTTAGAAAATAGTCTACACTTTTATTCCTTCTATCAAAGTGCATGACCATCACTTCCTGATACTGTATTCCATCTGCTGCTTCTTTGCTCATTCTCCCAACCCAATCTGCCTTTTTGCAGCCTCCCTGCTTCCTCAACACTACCTGTCCCTTCATCTATCTTTGTTTCAACGGCAAACTTGGCTACAACTCCGTCAATTCCCTCATCCAAGTCATTAAAATACAATGTAAAAAGAAGCAGTCCCGCCACCGACTCCTGTGGAACGCCACTAGTCAGTGGCAGCCAATCTTTGCCTCCTGCAATTCAGCCAATGCCCTATCCATTCTGTAATATCTTGGGTTCTTACCTTGTTTAAGCAGCTTCACATGCTGCATCTTGTCCAAGGCCTTCTGAAAATCCAAGTACACAAAATCCACCAATTCTCCTTTGTCTCTCTTGCTCGTTGCTTCCTTACAGAATTTCGACAGATTTATCAGGCAAGATTTTCCCTTGAGGAAATCATGCTGACTTTCTTTTTATTTATTTATTTGTTTGTTTGTTTATTTTAAATTTTATTTTTATTTGGATAAGGAGTTCACAATTATCATGTACTTTTTTCACACATATAACCTTTTCCATTTTTTATATGTATAAAACTACAATTATTTATACATTCTTAAGTACACATTGAGATGATATAAAAGGAAAATAAACATTTAAATAGATAATTATGTACTGTGGTAAATCTAACCTATTAGGCTAAGTAATGAAATTAGTTGTTAAGAAAAATGGTAATAATAGTTTCCATACAACCCTTCTGGACCATTTCCACTGGTCCAAAATGTTGCATACAAGCCTATATACCAACCATTGTAGGTGTTTATATCCCAATTTGTTCGTGCTTGTTCCTGCCCGCAGACATAATTATCCAATCCCTATGTACTTATTTACTTAATTTTTTCATTTTTTTTTATCCCTTTCCCAAATCTTTCCCTTTACTTGTGTTAATTCTCTATTTTCCAAAAAAAAACAACAAACATTTAGACTAGGGGTGCTTACGTTAGCAATATTACTGTGTTGATGAGAAGAGCAATATAAATCATTAGGAGAGTCATCTAAAGTCTGCTCGCATTGGGGTTATATATTCAATCCATTTATTCCAGATTTGATAAAATGTTTCTTTTTGAGTTCTCAGGGAGTAAGTCAACTTTTCCATTTTAAATATTTCCAAGATAATTTCGTACCAATCTTCTAATGTAGGTGGTATTGGATTTAGCCATTTTCTAGTGATTGATTTCTTACTTGCTGCTAAGAGGGCCTGCAGCAACTTTATATCTTCCTTCTGTTCAAGGAACAATACATGCCCCAAATAAAGCGTCTCAAAGTTCAGAGGTATCTGGGACCTAAGTACCTTAACTAATGTTCTATGAATACCTTCCCAAAATAGACTTAATTTAGGGCAATCCCAGAAAATATGAAAATGATTTGCCTCCTTGGAGCCGCACCTTCTCCAACACATCACATTTGTATCTTTATATTTTTCCTGATATGGGGTCTTGAAGTATCTTATAATGTTTTTCCAACAATGTTCTCTCCAAGTCAAAGAATTAGTCGAGGACCATTGAAAGCTGCAGATTTTCCCCCAAGCCTCCTCTGAAAGTACCAACCCCGCTTCTTTCTCCCACTTCTCTTTAATATACAGTGTATTTACATTTTTAGCATGGGAGAGTGCATTATATAGGCGAGAAACTGATTTACTAGGTATTGAACTGCAAGCCGAATTCAGAATCTTGAAAAATTCTAATTCTACTGTTGATAGGTCTGTATATCTACAACTCTGGTTAACATAGTTTCGTATTTGAAGGTACCTAAAAAGGTCATTATGTTCTAGGCCATGTTTGTCCTGCAGGATTTGGAAACTTTGTAATACTCTTTTATCTATAAATGAGAGGTAGGTTGTAAGACCTTCCTTTATCCATAGCTCAAATCTTTTATCTCCTCTGTTGGGAAGGAATTCGGTATCATATGCACACCATCTAAAGAGTTTTAGCATGTTATTAATTCCACATGAATTAACCACCTTCTGCCATACTTTTAATGTAAGATTTATCCAAGCATTATTAAATTTTTCCAACTGGGCCATCAATCCTTTGTTAGCTATTGAGGCCTGAAGAGGAAAACTGTCAACTAATCCAAATTCTATTTCCTTCCATCTAGCCTTATATTCCCTATTACACCAATATAACAGAGGGGTTATCTGTGAGGCATAAAAATAATTTCTCAGGCAAGGAAGAACCATACCTCCTCTTTCCTTCCCTAACTGTAAGGTGTTATATCGAATTCTAGGTTTCCTTCCTTGCCAAATGAAGCGGGAAATCCATTTGTCCCATTCCCTGAATTGATTATCATCCACCTCCACTGGTAAAGTACTGAAAAGATATAATAACCGAGGAAGAATATTCATTTTTATAGTATTTATCCTTGAATTTAAACTTAAAAAGGGGATAAGATCATGCTGACTTTCACGTATTTTATCATGTGCCTCCACATACCTCAAAATCACATCCTTAACAATCGACTCCAACATTTTCCCAACCACTGAGGTCATGGCTAACTGGGCTTTAATTTTCTTTCTGCTGCGTCCCTTCCTTGTTGAAGGGTGGAGTGAAATTCTCAATTTTTCAATCCTCCTGAACCAGCTGCTTCCCACTACTGCCTGTAAGGAGTTTGTACGTTCTCCCCATGATCATGTGGGTTTCCTCCGGGTGCTCCCGTTTCCTCCCACTTTCCAGTGATATACGGGTTAGTAAGGTTTAGCAGGGTGTGGGCATGCTTTGTTGGAGCTGGGAGTGTGGCAACATGTGCGGGCTGCCCCCAGCACATCCTTGGACTGTGTTGGTTGTTGATGTGGACAACGTATTTTATTGTATGTTTTGATATTCATATAGTTATTGAGCATAGAAACAAGCCCTTTGGTCCACCTAGTTTGCCGAACTATTAATTTGCCTGGTCGCATTGACCTTCACCTGGACCATAGCCCTCTATAACCATCCATTACTTATCAGAACTTCTCTTAAACGTTGAGATTGAACCCACATCCACTGCTTCCACTGGCAGCTCATTCCACACATTCATTACCTCCTGAATGAAGAAGTTCCCCTTCAGATTCCCCTTAAACATTTCACCTTTCATCCTTTTAACCTCTAGTTCTAGTCTTAGTGTAGGCACGTGGCCCAGTGGTTAAGACTTTTGTCTAGTGATTTGAAAGTTGCCAGTTCGAGCCTTAGCTGAGGCAGCGTGTTGTGTCCTTGAGCAAGGCACTTAACCACACATTGCTCTATGTCTGTGTGAGGAGTGGCGCCCCACAGTCTTTCGTTCCGCACCTTGTAAGCCAAGAAAATGCCCAACGCTGGCCTCTTAGGCCTGAGTCAACGATCCCTCTCCTCCCTCTAGTCTCACCCAACCTCAGAGTGGGAAAAGGTCTGCTTGCATTTTTCCACTGACGTGTCAAGTAAAGGTAACCTTTAAGATATTTAATCTTTAAATCTAAACTTGAGCCTGGGTTATTTCTATATATTTTAGTAAATAGCCAATGATGCCAACTGCTTGGGCGTCATGGTAACGTAGTGGTTAGCGCTTCAATATTGCAGCCTGGGGCAACGGATTTCAGGGTTCAATTTGGACATTGTCTGTATGTCCTCCCCATGAACGTGTGGAGGGTGCTGTGGTTTCTTCCCACAGTCCAAAGTCATGCCAGTTAATAGGTTAATTGGTCATTGTAAATTGTCTTGTGATTTGGCTGGGGTTAAATAGGTGGTTTCCTGGTGGCGTGGCTCAAAAGGCCAGAAGGGCCTGTTCCACACTGTATCTGTAAAAAAAAATAAAGTGAAAGGTAACAAGTTGGACTCAGGAGCAACAGCACACACAAAATGCTGGAGGACCTCAGCAGGCCAAGCAGCAGTTGTGATGAAGGGGCTCAGCACAAAATGTCGATGGTTTACTCTTTTACATAGATGCTGCCTGGCCTGTTGAGTTCCTCCATTTTGTGTGTGTTGCTTTGGGTTTCAAATCAGCATCAGCAAATTTTTCTCTTGTTTAAGCTGGCTCTCACCCTGCTGTGTTGCCCCTGCAGGTGATGCGACGTACTGGCACGATGAGCTCCATGTCAGGAGCGGACGACACCGTTTACCTGGAATACCAGCGGAGCAAGAGCCTGGGAAAGAACATCCACCCTCTCTTCAAACGCTTCAGGAAGTGAGCGCCGTGGGCCCACACTGCTGCTCGGGACTGTGGTTTTCACATTGAAAATACGCGGACAATGTTTGGGATATTTATTATCTTTGCTCTCAGTTGGAGAGATGTTGGAATAAATAATTATTTTCTTTTAAATGTCTATATAACCGTATAACAATTACAGCACGGAAACAGGCCATCTCAGCCCTTCTAATCCATGCCAAACGTTTACTCTCACCTAGACCCACTAACCTGCACTCAGCCCATAACCCTCCATTCTTTTCCTGTCCATATAGCTATCCAATTTAACTTTAAATGACAATATTGAACCAGCCTCTACCACTTCTGCTGGAAGCTCGTTCCACGCAGCTACCACTCTCCGAGTAAAGAAGTTCCCCCTCATGTTGCCCCTAAACCTTTGCCCTTTAACTCTCAACTCATGTCCTCTTGTTTGAATCTCCCCCACTCTCAGTGGAAAAAGCCTATCCATGTTAATTCCATCTATCCCCCTCAAAATTTTAAATACCTCTATCAAGTCCCCCCTCAACCTTCTACGCTCCAAAGAATAAAGACCCAACTTGTTCAACCTTTCTCTGCAACTTTGGTGATGAAACCCAGGTAACATTCTAGTAAATCTTCTCTGTACTCTCTCTATTTTGTTGACATCTTTCCTATAATTTGGTGACCAAAACTGTACACAATACTCCAAATTTGGCCTTACCAATGCCTTGTACAATTTTAACATTACATCCCAACTCCTATACTCAATGCTCTGATTTATAAAGGCCAGCATATCAAAAGCTTTCTTCACCACCCTATCCACATGAGATTCCACCTTCAGGGAACTGTGCACCATTATTCCTAGCTCCCTCTGTTCTACTGCATTCTTCAATGCTCTACCATTTACCATGTATGCCCTATTTTGATTAGTCCTACCAAAATGTAGCACCTCACATTTATCAGCATTAAACTCCATCTGCCATCTTTCAGCCCACTCTTCTAACTGTCCTAAATCTCTCCGCAACCTTTGAAAACCTACTTCATTATCGACAACTCCACCTATCTTAGTATCATCTGCATACTTACTTATCCAATTTACCACCCCATCATCCAGATCATTTAATATACATGACAAACAACATTGGACCCAGTACAGATCCCTGAGGCACACCACTAGTCACCGGCCTCCAATCTGACAAACAGTTATCCACCACTACTCTCTGGTGTCTCCCATCCAACCACTGCTGAATCCATTTTACTACTTCAATATTAATACCTAACGGTTAAACCTTCCGTGTGGAACCTTGTCAAAGGCCTTACTGAAGTCCATATAGACAACATCCACCACTTTACCCTCGTCAACTTTCCTAGTAACCTCTTCAAAAAATTAAATAAGATTTGTAGAGCATGACCTTCCATGCACAAGTCCATGTTGACTGTTCCTAATCAGACCCTGTCTATCCAGATAATTATATATGCCATCTCTAAGAATGCTTTCCATCAAATTACCCACCACTGACGTCAAACTCCAGGCTGATAATTACTAGGTTTACTCTTAGAACCCTTTCTAAACAATGGAACAACATGAGCAATACGCCAATCTTCCGGCACCATCCCCGTTTCTAATGACATTTGAAATATTTCTGTCAGAGCCCCTGCTATTTCAACACTAACTTCAAGGTCCCAGGGAATATCCTGTCAGGACCCTAAGACTTATTCACTTTTATATTCCTTAAAAGCACCAGTACTTCCTCTTCTTTAATCATCATAGTTTCCATAATTTCCCTACCTGTTTCCCTTACACAATTCAATATCCTTCTCCTTGGTGAATACTGAAGAAAAGAAATTGTTCAAAATCTCCCCCATCTCTTTTGGCTGCACACACAGCTGTCCACTCTGATTCCCTAAGGGACCAATTTTATCCCTCACTATCCTTTTGCTACTAATATAACTGTGGAAACCCTTTGGATTTAGTTTCACCTTACTTGCCAAAGCAATCTTGTATCTTCTTTTAGCTTTTCTAATTTCTTTCTTAAGATTCTTTTTACATTCTTTATATTCCTCAAGCACCTCATTTACTCCATGTTGCCTATATTTATTGTAGATATCTCTCTTTTTCCAAACCAATATCTCTTGAAGACCATGGCTCTCTCAAAATTTTAACCTTTCCTTTCAACCTAACAGGAACATAAAGATTCTGTACCCTCGAAATTTCACCTTCAAATTACCTCCATTTCTCTATTACATCCTTCCCATAAAATAAATTGTCCCAATCCACTCCTTTTAAATCCTTTCGCATCTCCTTAAAGTTAGCCATTCTCCAATCAAAAATCTCAACCTGGGTCCAGACCTATCCTTCTCCATAATTATATTGAAACTAATAGCATTGTGATCACTGGACCTGAAGTGCTCCCCAACACAAACCCCTGTCACCTGATCTATCTTATTCCCTAACAGGAGATCCAACACTGCCCCTTCTCTAGTTGGTACCTCTATGTATTGCTGCGAAAAACTATCCTGCACTCATTTTACAAACTCCAAACCATCCAGCCCTTTTACAGTATGGGCTTCCCAGTCTGTGTGTGGAAAATTAAAATCTCCCACAATCACAACCTTGTGCTTTTATAAATTTGCTCCTCCAATTCTCGCTCCCCATTTGGTGCTCTGTAATACACCCCCATGTGTTACTACACCTTTTTCATTCCTCAATTCCACCCAAATAGCCTCCCTACACGAGCCTTCTAATCTATCCTGCCAGAGCACCGCTTTAATATTTTCTCTGACACGCAATGAAATCCAGGAATATTTCGTTGCCAATCACACCTGTCCTGTAACCATGTTTCACTAAGAGCTACCACATCATACTTCCAGGTATCAATCCATGCTTTAAGCTCATCCACCTTTCTTATAATGCTCCTAGCATTAAAATAAATGCATTTAAGAAATTTTCCACCTCTTACTCTCTGTTTATCACTAACGGTGCAAACAACTTTACTATTTTTTTTCTTCTTTCTCCCCTACATCTGTTCCTACACTGGTTACCCTCCCCCCTTGTATCTAGTTTAAATCCACTGGAGCCTGTCTAGCAAACCTACCTGCAAGAATATTTGTCCCCCTCCAGTTCAAATGTAAACCGTCCCACTGGAACAGGTCCCACCTTCCCTGGAAAACTGCCCAATTACCTATAAATCTGAAGCCCTCCCTCCTGCACTATGTCTTCAGCCACGTGTTGATCTGCGCTATCTTACTATTTCTAAACCCGCCTGCACGTGGCACTGGTAGCAATCCTGAGATTGCTATCCTGGAGGTCCTGTCCTTTAACTTGGCGCCTAACTCCCTAAACTCGCCTTTCAGGACTTCCTCACTCTTCCTACCCATGTCATTGGTCCCTACATGGACCACGACATCCGGCTGCTCATCCTCCCTCTTGAGAATACAGACGACTCGATCCGAGATACGCGGACCTTGGCACCAGGGAGGCAACAGACCATCTGGGATTCTCGATCTCTTCCACAGAACCTCTTACCTGTCCCCCTAACTATCGAATCCCCTATCACTACTGTTCTCCTCTTCTCCCTCCTTCTTGGTGCCAGAGATGCGACCACTGCAACTTGTCCCTTTGTCCCTGGTATGTCGTACCCATCAACAGTATCCAAAATGATATACTTATTATTGGTGGGAATGGCCACAGGGGTGCTCTGCTCATTCTGTGTATTTCCCTTCCCTCTCCTGACAGTCACCCAGCTACCTGTCTCCTGACTCCTAGGGGTGACTATCTCCCGAATGATCCGAAGTTCTTCCAGCTCCAGCTCCAGACATTCAGAACAGTGAACAATACAGCACAGGACAGGCCATTTGGCCCACAATGTTATGCCATTCCAGATGCTGATTTGCACTAAATATCCCCTCCTGCGTCGGGCAGATGGGGCTCTTCAGCCACAGTTGGCAGCTCATCTGGGAGAAGCTAATCAAACCTCTGCTGCCTTGCAGTTATACACTCATGGGGAAAGCTTTTGGAGTAAATCCTGAGGAAAAAATCTGGAGCTGGAGGCCCTAAGGCAGTCCTACTTTGAGTTCAACACTGACAATTGTTGTGACATTGCTGGTGCCAAACTGTTTTGATCTCCGAGGTTCCTTTGAATTCATCAGTTGTGTGGGGCGGTGGGGGCTGCCCAATGGATAACAGCTAGGATTCAACATCCATGGTTGATGCTATCGGGGTCTCAGTACGCCTCCTGTCTATCATCTATAATCCCTCCATTCCCTCCGTATTCACGTTATCTATCTAAGCCTCCTAACCTCCACCAGATCTCTACCCTTGATAACCCATTCCAGGTACCTACCAGTCTCTTTAAAAAAGAAATTCCCTTTACATCATCTTCAAACTCCCCACTTCTAACCTTAAAAATATGTCTTCTTGTAAGCATTTGACATGTCTACCCTGGGGAAAGATTCTGCCAGTCTGCTCTATATATGCCTCTCAGAACTTTAGAAACTTCTCAGGTCTCCCCTTTGGCCTCGAGTGCTCGAGAACAACCCAAGTTTGTCCAACCTCTTCCCCCTTCCTTTTGGAGGTGGATGGCTAACATGATCCGTCATACAGATGCAGAGACTCAGGTTCTTGAGAACCAATTCAATTATAAAATTTTCGGCTATCTGGGATCCATTTCTTGCCTACCTGGACGAGGCCGGGGGCAGATGAACAATTTCCCCCCGGCTGATCTCTCACAGCCCGCATTCGAGACTTAATTTTGAGCACTCTGTACAACAGGCATCCCTCTAATGTTATGTCCCTTTTTTTTGGCTTATTTTATTTTTACACACATCTGAGCTTATATGTTCCTGTTGATTTTGTTCTTTGAAAATAAAATATTTTTTAAAAAACCCACACCAATGAAAGCAAACATGCCATATGCCTTACCCTCTTGTCTAGCCATTTGTAACTGGACTGTTCTTCCTGCCCTGTGACCATTTGGTAGGAATGTAGTCCACATTCAGAATCCAGGACAGGGTAAAGGGAACTTTATTAAAGAGTCATCAACTGACTGGGCATTCATTTATTGGAAATAATTATCTTGAATCCATTCTCCAACTCCCAATCAATGCAATTACTGCAAAGTGATCGCACTAAGAGTGTTGTCTGCCCTGTGGAAATTCCTTGCACTGCTACAGTTTTGAGGATGGTTTTCCAGAGAGGAAAGCAGCCATAAGTTCAGAATTCCTGCTTTCTGGAGCTGACGGCCAGCGGTCATGGTCTGAGGAGATGTAAACACAAAAATGAGAGCAGTTATAGAGTTGTACAGCAGGAAAACATCATTCAGCCCACCTCATCCATACTGATCAGTGGGCATCATCTGTGTTACTCCCACCTCCCAGCATTGGTATGTTCCATCCCTGGATGATTCCTTTACTTCTGTAGACATGTCATAGGGTCATACACACAGATACAGGCACTTCAGCTCAAGCCAATTTCCTGCAATCAGGCAATATCCCTCCATGTACCGATTCAAATGTTTTGTAACCACGTTCTCTGGTAACTCACTCCATATACACCCTCTGTATAAAAGTTACCTCTGAAATACGTATTAATTCTTACCCCTTTCAACATAAAACAATGCCCCCTAGTTTTGGACTGTCCTACCCTGGGGAAAAGATTATTACTGTCAACCTTATCTATGCCTCTCAAATTTTTAAACATTTCTGTAAGGTCACCCTGCCTGCCAATCTCTCCCTATGAACTCAGGCCCTCTAGCCTGGCAACACCCTCAAAATCTTCTCTGCACTCTTTCCAGTTTAACCATGTTGTTCCTGTACAGAGTCACAAAAACTTGTACAAGGTACTCCAAGTGTGACCTCACCAATGACTTAACATAGGGTCTGGGCCCAAAATGTGGACTGTATTCCTCTCCATAGATGCTGCCTGCCTTGCTGAGTTCCTCCAGCATTTTGTGGGTTGCTCAAGACTTCCAGCACCTGCAGGATCTTTTGAATTTATAATGTCCCAACTCTCATAATGTCCTGAAACACCATCAGCAACTCTGCTTCCATCGTTCTCTCCGGCACCATGCTCCAGGCACTCACTCCTCTCTGGGTAAAGGCGGCTCAGATCTGCTCTATAACTCATTACCCCTTTCCTTAAATCTTCCCTAAATTGTTAAATTGGTGAAGAACTTCCACACCCAGTCCAAAGCCTCCACATCCTTTAATGTGGTGACCAGAACTGCATACATTACTCCATTTGTGACTGAACCAACACTTCCTGCAGCTGTGACACGCCTTCCCCACTATTATAGAACATTGCAGTATAGCGCAAGTCCTTCAGTTCATGGTGTGCTGACCTTTTAACCTACTCCAAGATCAATCTAACCCTCCTCTCCTCCATTTTTCTATCATCCACCTGCCTATCTAAGAGTCCTTAAATGTCCCTAATATATCTGCTTCTACCACCAAGCCCTGGCAGCAGGTTCCACCACCCACACTCTCTGTGTAAAAAAAACTTGCCTCTGACATCACTCCTATATTTCTGTCAATCACATTATGCCTCATGTATTAACCAGTTGTGGCCTTGGAAAAAGTCTCTGCTGTCTGCTCGTTCTATGTCTATCATCTTGTACACTTCTATCACATCACCTCTCATCCTCCTGCACACCAAAGAGAAAAGACCTAGCTTGCTCAGCCAATCCTGATGAGACAATCTAGACAGCATCCTGGTAAATCTCTGCACCCTCTGAAACTTCCACATCCTTCCTAAAATGAGGTGACCAGAACCAAACACAAGGTTCCAAGTGTAGTTTAAGCACGGTTTTACATGGTTCTTGAACTCAATCCCCCCAACTATTGAAAGCCAACACCTCACATGCTGCCTTAAGGATGCTATCAACTTGCGTGGCAACTTTGGAGGGATCCATGGACATGGGCCCCAAGATCCCTCTGTTCCTCACTAGTTGTCAACACTACTAAGAGCTCTGCCATTAACTCTGTATCTACCTTCAAGTTTGACCTCCCAAAGTGAATCACTACATACTTTTTGGCCCAACTCTGCATCCTGTCAATGTCCCACTGTAACCTACAATAATCTTCACTGCCCCCACCACCAACCTTTGTGTTATCTGCAAACTTACTAAGCCACCCTTCCACTTTTTTCATGCGTTTTATTAAAAATCACAAAGAGCAGGCGCCCCAGAACAGATCCGTGTGGTCACCAAGCTCCAGTCAGAAAAGGCTCCGTCTACTACCACTCTCCGCCCTCTGTGGACAAGCCAATTCTGTACTCACACAGCCACGTCTTCTGACTTCGTGAATAAGCCAAACAAGGCAGATCTTGTTACCTCAGTAAAATCCATATACACCATGCCCACTGCTTGGCCTTCATTAACTTGTTTTGTCACATTTTCTCAAAGAATTCAATCAGGCTCATGAGGCACAACCTGCCCCTCACAAAGCCATGTTGACTATCTCAAATCAGACTATGACCTGTAAACAATACTTCATTAGTGATGTAACTGATGCAATCATGGCATCATAACTAATACAGTCATGATATGATTTTCCAATTTTTACACTGGAGAGTCCTCTGCTCTCCTGGTTGATGTACATGACTCAGGAGGGATGGGAGTCTCTGAAGAGGGAGAGAAAGCCGAATCCTTACTAGGAATCTCCCAGGGGCTCTGGTAGAGACTTTGTCCTGCATCAACCTTCACGGTCTCACCAGTGATGAAGGAGGCAGCCGGTGAAAGCAGGAAGCAAACAACAGGAGCGACCTGAAGTTGAGGAGAAGAGGCGGTCAGCTGAAGGGTAGAGGATCAACTTTATTCACCACAGAGGGTTACATGTATTCAGAATTTGCTGTAGTGTGCTGGTAAGAGCACAGTATGCAACAAAAAACAGCAATTACAAAGAATTACATAAAACATAAACTTAAGAGGCTAAAGTATGGATAAAGTGTACTAAATTCACAAATACCAGCATGTATTTACAATGAAGACAGCGTGATAAAAAGTGGTTGAAAGTGTTTACAGTGCAGTGCAGTGATGGTAATAGAGGGGGTGGGGTGGCTAACTAAAATGGTTAACTAGATTAACTGCCTGGAGAAAGAAACTTTTAAAATACCATGAAATTTTTGTTCCAACAGCCCAATAGCACTTTCTTTCAGGTTGTCACAGCTGGGGGGTTGGGGGTGGGGGTGGGGTAGCAGGGATGAGCTTCCATTACCTATTAAATGCTCCCAATAGTGTGTCTCAGATAGCCTCTGACCACCAAGTCCAGCTCACGGCCTTCACATGTGGCTAAGCCCAGTGGAACTGTTCCTACTGACAGGAGAAGGGGCAAAGGCAGATTAATGGTGTCTGAAAACTAGTCACTCCAGCAAACGGGGCTCATCAGCCGTGGCTGGCAGCTCATCTAGAAGGAAAACTCTTGATCTCAAAACTCCACTGCCCTGTGGCTCTGCCCACTCATGTGGAAGGCATCAGGAGTAAACCCCAAGGAAAAATCCAGAGCTGGAGTCACTAACACAATCCTAGGTTGAGTTCAATGCTGACTGGCAACTCCCTTGATACCACTGGTGCCAAACAGTATCAGTCTCTGCCATTCTTTTGGATTCATCAGCTGTGTGGAGAGGGGGAGCCTGTTGTATAGACAACACCTTGCTCTCCATATTGCACACTGGCTTGTGTATCGTCTGATGGCACTGCAACAATAACGTAGTCAGCGAGGCCACAACATCCATGGCCGACCCCGACCAACAGAGGGATTTGTAGCACATTCCGGAAGGGAGCTTTTGGAAAAGGCAGTTCGTAAGGTGGGTACTGAACCAGGCGTGGGTCGACGTGAAAACCATCTGACAACCTGAAGTCAGGACCCCTACACATCTGCACAGTGTGATGCTTTATTATTTATTTATTCACTGGGTAGTGCCAACAGTTTATTTTAAAATTCTTCATTAAAAATGTTTTGTGATATCTGCCAGTGATATTAAACCTGATACTGATTCTGATTCCAGGATCTGTCAGAACTGGGAAAGAGAGAAAGAATGATTCAAAAATTAGCTTTATTTGTTAAATAAAGATAGTTAAAAAGATTAAAACATAGAGAGAAATGTGTCATTTGCATCAATTACCAGCACTGTCCAGGAATTGAGCTGGGGGCAGCCTGTAAGTGTTGCTACACTTCCAGCATGACCACAACTTATGAAGCTGTACATCTTTGGGATGAGGGAGGAATGTGGAGTACCCGAAGGAAACCCATCCGGTCACGGGGAGAACGTCTCCTCACAGTGTTGGAATTGAATCTGGATTGCTGGCACAACCGCTACACTACGGTTAAGGAGATGAAAAGGAGGTATTAAGCAGATAATATTAGTTGTCTTTAAGAAGATCCACAAAACATTGTACAGGTTAGGGTTAGTAAATTGTGAGCATGTTACATTGGCACTGGAAGTGTGCTGACACTGGCGGGCAGCCACACACAGACTGCTTTGGTCATTGATGCAAACAACGCACATCACTATGTTTCAATGTAAGTGTAACAAATAAAGCTAACCTTTAATCTTTGCTTTTTTTCAAACATACTGCTCCACCAAAAGTTCATGGTCAAAAACTGACCTTCAAGATGTGAAAAGGTGGATGTTGGCGTTGAGGTTGAATCCCACCAGGACAGGCAGGATAGACTATGAGAGGGTGCAGAGGAGATTTACCAGGATGCTGTTTGGATTAGTGAGCATCTTTTATGGGGATAGATTGAGTGAGCTAGGGCTTTTACCTTTGGAGTGAAGGAGGATTAGAGGTCTGCAAGATGATTAAAGGGCACTGATTGAGTGGACAGCTATTGTCTTCTTTCCCAGGGCAGGAATGGCAAATACCAGGGAGCATAATTTTAAGGTGATTAGAGGGAAGTACAGGGGAGGTGTCACAGGTAGGTTTTTTAATACAGAGAGTGGTGGGTGCATGGAACTCACTGCCAGCAGTGGTGGTAGTGGTACATTAGGGACATTTAAGTTCAAATTAATTATCAAAGTACATTTGTCACCATATACAACCCTGAGATTCATTTTCTTGCAGGCATTCACAGTAAATTCAAGAAACATGATAGATTCAGTGAAAGACCATACCCAACAGGACGGATAAACAACCAATGTGCAAAAGATATCTGTGCAAATACAAAGGAAACAAAGAAATAATAGTAAGTAACCAAGCAATAAATATCGAGAACATGAGATGAAAAGTTCTTGAAAGTGAGTCCATAGTTTGTGCAAACTGTTCAGTGATGTGAAAAGTTATCCCCAATGGTTCAAGAGCCCAATGGCTGAGGGGTAATAACTGTTCCTGAGCCTGATGGTGTGGGTCCTGAGGCTCCTGTCCCTTCTTCCTGATGGCAGCAGTGAGAAGAGATCATGGCCTTGATGGTGGGTGCCCTTGATGATGGTTGCTGTTTTCCTGCTGTGCCTTCTTCATAATTGCACTTCCATGCTGGCCCCAGGACAGATCCTCTGAAATGTTAACACCAAGGAATTTAAAGTTGCTGACCCTCTCCACCTCTGATCCCCTATGAGGGCTGGCTCATGGACCTCTGATTTCCTCCTCCTGTGGTCAATAATCAGCTCCTTGGTTTTGCTGACACTGAGTGAGAGGCTGTTATTGTGGCAACACTCAGCCAGGTTTTTGTCACCGCCTTTGATTCGGCCAAACACAGTGATGTTGTCAGCAAACTTAAATATGGCACTGGAGCTGTACTTAGCCTCATAGTCATAAGTACTGTTGGCCAGAAACAATGACAGTCAATCAACAGGAATGGATGCAGCCGTTTTGTGAGACTGTCCTTCCAGTTGCCATTTTGTAAACTGTTTGATGAACTGATTTTTGCTCTGGGATAACTTAATCAGAGCAACTGAATGTGGACACAAGAAATTTCAGCTAATGACCTGCTAAACCTGAGACCATTCTCAAACAAGTAGCTATAAGAACCAATGAGGTGTCCCAGGTGGGTCAGGCAACCTTGAGCCAAAAAGATGAAAATGCATCATTTGAATTGATGAGGAACACTATAGGAGTTAGGAGCTTCAAATGCAAAGGGCTGACAACTCTCCAGAGAACAACCATTGTAGATGTAGATAACCTCAGAGACATTTAGAGAATGAGTGGGACCATGAGGAATGCTTAGCCAGCATAGACTCCTTTTCCCAGGCAATACCTATTTTCCACATTGACGGTTCATGGAAGGCCAGGGTATCCCAGTGCGTGTGCACACAAGTAGTTAATTTGTGAACCCAGATGCTTTGTAGGTGAGATAATAGAGGATACTTGTCAGAATTACAGATTCTCTCTGTACCTCTCCGATCATTATTACTAAGGGGTAAATCCTTATAACAGTACAAAGTGAGTAGAGCATGGGGCTAAGCACACAGTCTTGTGATACGCCTGTGCTGATGGAGATCGTGGAGATGTTGTTGCCAATCTGAATTGACTGGGTCTGCAAGTGACGAAACTGAGGATCCAATTGCACAAGAAGGTATTGAGAACAAGGTCTTGAAGCTTATTGATTAGTTTTGAAGGGATAATGGTATTGAATGCTGAGCAGTAGTCAGTGAAGACCATTTGGACCTGTTATTCTGGTAGGCAAATTGAAGCAGATTCAAGTCGCTTCTCAGGCAGGAGTTGAAATGTTTCATCACCAACCTCTCAAAGCACTTCATCACAGTGGATGTAGGTGCTACTGGACGATAGTTATTGAGGCAGGGTACCATGTTCTTCTGAGGCACCAATAAAATTGAGGCCTGCTTGAAGCAGGTGGGTAGCTCAGAATGCTGAAGCATTCCAATCAGTTGATCAGCACAGGTCTTTAGTACTCCGGCAGGTACACCGTCTAGGCCAGATGCTTTCCATCGGTTCACCCTCTTGAACGATGCTCTCAGACTGGCCTCAGAAACAGAAATCACAAGGTCATTGGGGGTTGTGGCAGTTTGTGCTTTCACACTTAGATGGTCAAAGCGAGCATAAACTGCATTGAACTCATCTGGGAGTGAAACCTTGTAACCAAAGTCACTTGGTTTCACTTTGAAGTAGGTGACGGCATTCAAAATATGCCTGAGCTGTTGAGTATCCTTCTCTGATTCAAGTTTGGTCTGGAATGGCCACTTCACATGTGTGATGGCTTTCTGGAGATCGTACCTGGACCTCTTGTATTTTACATGATCACCAGACCTGAAAGCCACTTATCTGGCCTTCAACAGATTGCGGATCTCATGGTTCATCCACAGCTTCTGGGTTAGGAAGACTCTGAATGATTTTGTGGGACATACTCATCTATGACTGTTTTTATAAAGTCTGTGACAACCGTGCACGTCATATCCTCTGGGGACTGGAACAGAGCTCAGTCCACCGACTGGAAACAATCCCATAGCAGGTTCTTTGCCTCCAGCTGTCCTTATCCCTGGAGCCTTGCTCTTCAGTCTCTGCCTACGTGCAGGTGGTAAGAGGGGGACTGTCAAATGATCAGATTCCCAAAATGCGGTCTAGGGATTAAATGGTAGGCATTCCATATGGTAGCGTTGCAGCGGTCAAGTGTGTTAAGACAGGTGACACGGGTGATATTTAAGACACTTAGATGATAGAGAAAAGGAGGGCCATGTAGAGCAGAAGGGTTAGATTGACCTTGGAGAAGGTTAAAAGCTCAGCATATCATCATGGGCCAACGGGCTGTATTGTGTTGTAATGTTCTGTGTTCAAATGGTCACTCTGGCAACAGTACAATCCAAATGGTGGGACCTCACCTCCTCTGGAACACCCAGTCTCTTGGCAGGAATTCTTGGGACATAACTTCTGAAGATTTGGGGTCCATGCTCCTTGTAGTTGGCCACAGCTGATTCTGAAAAAATCATTCCCTGTGTAGCACAAAAAATGTTAAATATTCAGATCCTGAATTTAATTTAATAATTTAAAGGTTGGAATGAGGTGGTGGTGGAGGGGAAACTGAACTAACTCAATCGGGGTGACAGTAGCGTTACACTACTAGAGTGCCAGTGACCATTTCAATTCCCACCACTGTCTGTAATGAGCTTGTACCATCTCCTCATGACCACCTGGGTTTCCACCGGATGCTACCAGAGATGGTGTGCAGGCATAGTGCATTCACCCAGGCTGAACACAACCCTTGAAAGCCTAACTCTCCTTTGTATAGACTTTCTGCTCAACCAAGGTTACCAAAAATACCAACACGATGCAAACGAAGAACTCCAGGGCAATACTTACGATCGTACACTTATTTTACGAATTGTCACATATTGTTGGCCTTCACTCATAGATTTAATTGATTGTTAACACCTGAAATATAGATTATGATTTGTACTTAAGTGATGGGATTGAGAAGTACACAAAGTTTCCAATAGTTCAATATTTTCTTCAGATACATAAAATGTAAAAGAGATGCGAGAGTGGATATTGGACTGCAGGAAAATGATGCTGGAGAGGTAGCAATGGGAAAGAAGGAAATGGTGGATGAACTGAATAAGTATTTTGCATCAGGCTTCATTGTGGAAGACATGAGCAGTAAGATGGAAGTCCAAAAGTGTCAGGGGCAGAAGTGTGTGAAGTGTGAAGTTGTCATTGCTAGGGAGAAGATTATTGGGAAACTGAAAGGTCTGAATGCGATCTGGACCAGATGGGATACACCTTGGGGTTCAGAGAATGGTAGCTGAAGAGATTGTGGAAGTATTAGTAATGATCTTTCATGAGTCACTGAATTCTGGAAAGGCTCTGGAGGACTTGAAAATTGCAAATGTCACTCCACTCTTTGAGAAAGGAAATTATAGGCCAGTTAGCCTGACCTCAGTGGACGGGAACATGCTGGAGTCGAACTTTAAGGATCTGATTTTGGGGTAGAGGCACATGATAAAATAGGCCATAGTCAGCATGGTTTCCTCTTGCCTGACAAATCTATTGGAATTATTTGGAGAAATGACAAGCAGAATAGACAAAGAAGAATTGGTGGGTGTTGTGTACTTGGATTTTCAGAAGGCCTTTGACAAGGTGCCACACATGAGGCTGTTTAAGAAGTTAAGAGCCCATGGTATTACAGGAAAGATACTAGCATGGCTAAAGCATGGTATTACAGGAAAGATACTAGCATGGCTGATTGGCAGGAGGCAAAGAGTGGGAAGAAAGGGAGCCTGTTCTGGTTGCTGCTGGTGACTAGTGGTGTTCCACAGGGGTCTGTGTAGGGAGCGCTTTTTATGTTATATGTCAATGACTTGGAATGGTGAATTGATGGCTTTGTTGTAAACTTTGGAGATGATACAGAGATAGGTGGAGGGGCAGGTAGCTTTAAAGAAGTAGAAAGGCTACAGAAGGACAAGAGATATTAGGAGAATGAGCTAAAGAAGTGGCAGATGAAATACAAGTGTCAGGAAGTAGATGGTCATGCACTTTGGGAGAAAAAAATAAAAGGGTAAAAATCTGAGGTGTAAAGGGACTTGAGAATTTTTTGTGCAGGATTCCTTAAAGGCGAATTTGCAGGTTGAGTTGATGGTGAACTGTGATATTAACATTCATTTCAAGAGGACCAGAATATAAGAGTAAGGATGTAACATTGACACTTTATAAAGCACTGGTGAGGCCTCACTTGGACATTGGAGAGGGTTCAAAGGAGGTTTACGAAATTCTTGTCATATGAAGAGCGTTTAATGACTCCTGGCCTGTATTCACTGGAAATCAGAGGAATCAGGGGTGACCTAATTGAAACGTATCGAATGTTGAAAGGCCTTGTGAAAGTGAATGTGGAGATGATGTTTCCTATGCTGGGAGAGCCTAAGGCCAGAGGACACAGCCTCAGAATAGAGGGGCATCTTTTTAGAACAGAGGTGCGGAGGAATTTCTTTAGCCAGAGAAAGGTGAATTTGTGGAATTCATTGTCACAGGTGGCTGTGGAGGCCAAGTCTTCATGAATATTTAAGGCATAGGTTGATAGGTTCTTGATTAGTCAGGGCAGGAAGGGATTTGGGGAGAACGCAGAGATTGGGGCTGAGAGGGAAAATGGTGGATCAGCCATGATGAAATGGAAAAAATAGCCTAATTCTGCTCCTATATCCTATGGTTTTGTTATGTACACAAATGGCATTTCTTTGTTTGAACTTCAGAGCAGTGTGGTGATAGGGACTGAGCTGTTCTCCTTGTGCCCAAGTAAAGTGTGATTGAGACATGAGTGCAAGTTGTCAGAGTCCAATTAACCAGCAATGACAACAGTTGTTCAAATAATCGTGAATTATTAAAACAAGCTCCTCAAAGGAAGTAGACATTGAAAATATAAGATGGGATGAAGAAACACAAAACACTCATTTGGTCAGTCACCGAGTACAAACTATTGAGGGTGACCTGCCAACAGAGAGCTGCCAGTGAATCTAAAGTTCAAAATTCAAGGTACGTTTCCGTCACTATGTACTACTCTGAGATTCACTTTCTTGCAGGCATTCACAGTAGAACAAAGAAATACAATAGAATCAATGAAAAATTACATATAATCAAAGATTGACAAACAACCAATGAGCAAAGGATGAACTGCATATATAAGAAAACAGATAATAATAATCATAAATAATTAATACTCAGAACATGAGTTGTTGAGTCCTTAAGTTGTGGAATCAGTGCAGTGATGAGGAGAGTGAAGTTATCCATGCTGGTTCAGAAGCCTGGTGGCTGTAGAGCAATAACTGTTGTTGAGCCTGGTGGTGTGGGACCCAAGGTCCCTGTATTTCCTGCCCAGTGGCAGTAGCTAGAAGTGATCATGCTGGGGGTCCTTGATGATGGATGCTGCTTTCTTGTGGTTGTGCTCCTTGGAGACGTGCTCAGTAGTGGCGAGGGCTTTGCCTGTGATGCGCTGGGATGTGTCCACCACTTCTTGCTGGCTTTTCCATTCTTGGCCATCGGTATCTACCTGATCACCTGCATCCATCTGAGGAGATCAGACTTGCAGCTTGTCTCTGACCTACGCACTGCAGGTTGGGGATGATCCAGCTCATCAGTTGAATTTCTGCAGGGATGGAAAAGCCACCACCGACAACCTCAGAGCACAGTAGCATAGCAGTTTGTGTAACGATTGACAGCCCCAACAACACAAGTTCAATTCCTCCACTGACTGCATGCTCCTTGTGGCGTATCTGGTAGGGCTCTGAAAACCTGTGCCAATCAACTAGTGGCTGTGTTCAGAGACATTTTCAATCTCTCACTGCTGAAATCAGAAGTTCCCACCTGCTTCAAAAAGGCAGCAACCATACCAGTGCCCAAGAAGAGCAGGGTGAACCGCCTTAATGACAATCGTCCAACAGCATTCACTACTACGGTACTCTGAGAGGTTGGTTATGGCTAAAATCAGCTGTCTAAGCAAGGACCTGGAACCACTGCAATTTGCCTTTTGCCACAGGAGGTCTCTGCATGTAGCCTTGAATCACCTGGACAATGGTAATACCTAAATCGGGCTGCTTTTTACTGATTACAGCTCAGCGTTCAATACAATCATTTCCTACAGTTTTGATCAAAAAGCTCCAAAACCTGGGCCTCTGTACTTTCCTCTGCAACTGGATCCTCACCTTCCTCATTGGAAGACCAGTCTGTGCAGATTGGAAATAACATCTCCACCTCACTGATAATCAGCACTGGTGCACCTCAAGGATGTGTGCTTAGCCCACTGCTCTACTCGCTCTACTCCCATGATTGTGTGGCTAGGAACAGCTCAAATGCCATCTATAAATTTGCTGATGAACACATCTATTGTTGGCAGAATTCCAAGTGTTGACAGAAGGGCGTACAGGAACAAGACAGATCAGCTGGTAGAGTGGTGTCGCAGCAACATCAGTAAGACCAAAGAATTGACTGTGGACTTCAGAAAGGATAAGACAAAGGAACACATTTCAGTCCTCAACAAGAGATCAGAAGTGGAAAGGGTGAGCAGTTTCAAGTTCCTGGGCCCAACAGATCAATGCAGTTACAAAGAAGGCCTGACAGTGGCTATATTTCATGAGGAGTTTGAGGAGATTTGCCATGTCACCAAAGAGACTCACAAATTTCTATCAATGTACTGTGGAGATCACTCTAACTGGCTGTATCACCGTCTGGTATGGGTGAGGGTGAAACTGCACAGAATTGAAATAAGTTGCAGAAATGTGTAAGCTCAGTCAGCTCCGTCATGGGCACTAGCCTCCCCAATATCCAGGACATCTTCAAGGAGCGATGCCTCAGAAAGATGGCATCCATCATTAAGGACCCCCATCACCCAGGATTTCTCATTGCTATCATCAGGGAGGAGATACAGGAGCCCAAAGACACAGAGTCAACGATTCAGGAACAGCTTCTTCCCCTCTGCCATCAGATTTCTGAATGGACATTGAGCCCATGAACACTACCTCACTACCTTTTTTCTCCCTTTTTGCATAACTTATTTAACTTTTATATATTCTTCTTACAGTAGTTCACAGTTTTTATTATAATGTACTGCAGCTGCATAACAAATTTTATGACCTATGCCAGTAATAATAAACCTGATTCTGATTGTGTGGGTTTCCTCCGGCTGTTCTGTTTTCCTGTCACATTTCAAAGACATACAGATTCGGGCCAGTAACATGCTGTGTTGGTGCCGGAAGCACGGCATCACTTGCGGTCTGCTCCCAGCACATCCTCGAACTGTGTTGGTCACTGACGCAAATGACACATTTCACTATATGTTTCAATGCACGTGTAAAATAAAGATAAACTTATCTTAATGACAGCTTCTACCCTGCTGTTATAAAAGGAAGGGTGAGACTAGAACTGCAGGTCATAGGTTTAGGGTGAAAGGTGAAATATTTAAGGGAAACGTGAGCATGGTGAAAGTGTGAAACAAGCTGCCAGCGGAAGTCGTGGATGCAGGATTGATTTCAACACTTAAGAGAAGTTTGGATAAGTACGAGGATGGGAAGGAGATGGAGGGCTGCCTTGATGGGACCAGGCAGAATAATGGTTCGGCACAGACTAGACGCCTGCTGTAGTGCTCTGTGTCTCCACTGAATGGCCCCTGTTATGCTCTGTAACTCCAAAACATAAAACTAATCCAAAAAAAACACAATGCCAGGAATTGCATTATATACGCTCTGTCCGCCAGAGAAAGCAGGATCTCCCAGTGGCCACACATTTTAATTCCACATCCCATTCCCATTTTGACATGTCTATCCACGGCCTCCTCTACTGTAAAGATGAAGCCACACTCAGGTTGGAAGAACAACACCTTATATTCCGTCTGGGTAGCCTCCAACCTGATGGCATGAACATCGACTTCTCTAACTTCCACTAAGGCCCCACCTCCCCCTCGTACCCCATCTGTTACTCATTTTTATGCACACATTCTTTCTCTCACTCTCCTTTTTCTCCCTCTGTCCCTCTGAATATACCTCTTGCCCATCCTCTGGGTCACCCCCCCCGTCTTTCTTCCCAGACCTCCTGTCCCATGATCCTCTCGTATCCCCTTTTGCCTATCACCTGTCCAGCTCTCGGCTCTATCCCTCCCCCTCCTGTCTTCTCCTATCATTTTGCATCTCCCCCTCCCCCTCCAGCTTTCAAATCCCTTACTCACTCTTCCTTCAGTTAGTCCTGACGAAGGGTCTCGGCCTGAAACGTCGACTGCGCCTCTTCCTATAGATGCTGCTTGGCCTGCTGCGTTCACCAGCAACTTTGATGTATGTTGCTTGAATTTCCAGCATCTGCAGAATTCCTGTTGTTTGCGTTACAATACCAGGAATAATGCGTATACTCTAGTTTAGTCATTGTTACTTTTACCAAAGCACTCACACACAATGTGGTGATGTAATGACGTATGCCATTCATGTACTTTTACATATAACCCATAATGAATTATGTACACAACAAAGAATGCTGAATCAAACAATATATTTACAATATTATTCAAGTATTTATAGGCATCCGTTAGACTCGTGAGACCATGGATTTGCGCCTTGGAAGGTTTCCAGAGCGCAGACCTGGGCAAGGTTGTATGGAAGACCGGCAGTTGCCCACGCTGCAAGTCTCCCCTCTCCACGACACTGGTGTTGTAAAAGCTGTCTCGTCAATTTGAAAGCTGTTATAGGTGTCCAAAGCATCTTCACCAATTACGTGCAGAAAACTAGAAACTTTCAATCTTTCATCAGCCCCTCCTGCTCTGCTGGCAGCCAAATATACACTGAGTCACTGTTTGAAGTATTTCCAGTTATCCATTAGATTGCCGGTAAGCTGCAAAGGTGCCGAAGCACTTAGCTTATTCATGCCGGGAACTCTTGGCCTCTCTCCTGAATTTCTTGGTGAATCTGATGAACTTCAGGACAGAACGTGCTCTCTCGCCTCATTTGATTGCAGATTGCAAGGATGTACGGTTTTGTAGGTTAATTGGCCACATGGATATAATTGGGCGGCGTGGGCTTGTCGCGCTGGAAGGACCTGTTACTGTACTGATATTGACTGTCTGTTCAAGATTCCAGATTGTTTAATGTCATTTCTAGCACACAAGTGTAAAGGAGAACGAAATAATTATTACTCTGGATCCGATAAAGCACAAATGCAAACACAGTTAGAAAAAGAATACAATAAGTAAAAAAAAAATCCATATAAATATGTAACTAGATTGATTCTATGTCCATAAAGTGATGCGAGGTACAGGAGTGTCTGGACATTAGGTGGCTCTGAGGTACTGATCAGCTTTACTGCTTGGGGGAAGTAACTGTTTTTGAGTCTGGTGGACCTGGCATGGATGCTACGTGGATGGGAGTGAGACAAACAGTCCACGAGCAAGGCAGGGTGGGATTATCGCTCGGTAAATAAATAAATAAACACTCACAGGAGCCACTGAGTTCACCCGTACCCCACTGTCGGCCCACTCGATGGCCAGACTCTTGGTGAGGTTGTCCACAGCTGCTCTCGCTGCTCCCGTGTGTCTTGGGAAGAAAAAACAATAGTTAATATCAGCATCATGAAGGTCGATCAACACCAGCACAGACCAGCACGAGGGATGGTCAACACCAGCACAGACCTGCACGAGGGACGATCAACACCAGCACGGCCCAGCTTGAGGGGCGATCAACACCAGCACAGACCAGCACGAGGGATGGTCAACACCAGCACAGACCTGCACGAGGGACGATCAACACCAGCACAGACCAGCACGAGGAATGATCAACACCAGCACAGACCAGCTCGAGGGACGATCAACGCCAGCACAGACCAGCTCGAGGGACGATCAACACCAGCACGGCCCGGCTCGAGGGACGATCAACACCAGCACAGACCAGCACAAGGGACGATCAACACCAGCACAGACCAGCACAAGGGATGGTCAACACCAGCACAGACCAGCTCAAGGGATGATCAACACCAGCACAGACCAGCATGAGGGATGATCAACACCAGCACAGACCAGCACAAGTGGCGATCAACACCAGCACAGACCAGCACGAGGGACGATCAACACCAGTACAGAGCAGCACGAGGGACAATCAACACCCGCACAGCCCAGCACGAGGGATGATCAATACCAGCATGAGGGACGATCAACAGCAGCACGAGGGACAATCAACACCAGTACAGACCAGCACGAGGGACAATCAACATCAGCACAGACCAGTACGAGGGATGATCAACACCAGCACAGACCAGCACGAGGGACGATCAACACCAGCACAGACCAGCACGAGGGACAATCAACACCAGCACAGACCAGCACGAGGGACAATCAACACCAGTACAGACCAGCACGAGGGACGATCAACACCAGCACAGACCCGCACGAGGGACGATCAACACCAGTACAGAGCAGCACGAGGGACAATCAACACCAGCACAGACCAGCATGAGGGATGATCAACACCAGCATGAGGGACGATCAACACCAGCACGAGGGACGATCAACACCAGTACAGAGCAGCACGAGGGACAATCAACACCCGCACAGCCCAGCACGAGGGATGATCAATACCAGCATGAGGGACAATCAACACCAGCACGAGGGACAATCAACACCAGTACAGACCAGCACGAGGGACAATCAACATCAGCACAGACCAGTACGAGGGATGATCAACACCAGCACAGACCAGCACGAGGGACAATCAACACCAGTACAGACCAGCACGAGGGACGATCAACATCAGCACAGACCAGCACAAGGGACGATCAACATCAGCACAGACCAGCACGAAGGACGATCAACACCAGCACAGACCAGCTCAAGGGATGATCAACACCAGCACAGACCAGCACGAAGGACGATCAACATCAGCACAGACCAGCACGAAGAACGATCAACACCAGCACAGACCAGCTCGAGGGACGATCAACACCAGCACAGACCAGCATGAGGGATGACCAACACCAGCACAGACCAGCACGAGGGATGATCAACACCAGCACAGACCAGCACGAGGTATGATCAACACCAGCACAGACCAGCACAAGGGATGGTCAACACCAGCACAGACCAGCACAAGTGATGATCAACACCAGCACAGCCTAGCATGAGGGACGATCAACACCAGCACAGACCAGCACGAGGGACGATCAACACCAGCACAGCCCAGCACGAGGGACGATCAACACCAGCACAGACCAGCTCGAGGGACGATCAACACCAGCACAGCCCAGCACAAGGGATGGTCAACACCAGCACAAGTGATGATCAACACCAGCACAGCCCAGCATGAGGGACCATCAACACCAGCACAGACCAGCACGAGGGACGATCAACACCAGCACAGACCAGCTCAAGGGACGATCAACACCAGCACAGACCAGCACGAGGGACGGTCAACACCAGCACAGACCAGCACGAGTGGCGATCAACACCAGCACAGACCAGCACGAGGGATGATCAACACCAGCACAGACCAGCACAAGTGGCAATCAACACCAGCACAGACCAGCACGAGGGATGGTCGCTGTGAGCATTGGTTTCTCGGCTGTCCATGACTCACACCCTGGTCCTGATTCCACAGATGCATAGCTTCATAAATTGCATCCAGTTCAATATGCTTGTTAATAGAGGCTTCTGTTGAGAGACAATGAACAATGATGAAATAATGGTCACATTTGGTGTCACTGAATTCTTCAGGTCAATCGATCATAAACTGGCAAAAGAAATGATAAGTGACTTGCTGAACTTGTGCTTAACAATATGCTTCAGATATAATGGACAACTCTTACGAACAGCTGAAAGGAACACTAATGGGATCTCCTATATCTGGGCTCATCACAGAAGCTGTTCTGCAAAATCTGGAGAGGACAGTATTACCAATTATCAGACCTCACCTATGGGTGCACTCTGTCAATGACACATTGGTCATATTCAATTGAAATCAAGCAAAAGAGGTGCAAAACCCAATCAACAATGCATTCAACGGTATTAACTTCACCATGGCAGTCGGAGCAAACAGCCAACTCCCATTTCTAGACATGCTGATCAGGAGGCATGCAGACAGAAGTTTCGAAACATCATTTTAGAGGAAGAAATGAATATGGACTAAATTGTCAATTGTCACAGCAATTGTCCCAATGGCCACAAACAAAATTGCATCCAAGTGCTTTTCAACCGAGTGGAGCTCAAGAAGAAAGAAGAAAATCATCATTTCAAAGTACTCACATGCAATGGCTACCCAAAAAACTTCATCAGAAGGGGTCTCATCCAGAGAAACAAACTTTAACTCCAATTGAATAGACAAGAGAGAGATTAACCCTACCCATGTATCAGGAATATTTCCAAAATGACGACAAGACTCCAACCACACAGAATAATGGTGGCACACAAGCCCAGCACAACCATCAGAACGCTCATCTCGAGATCCAAAGATCCAACAGCCCATGTGGTGAGAACAAACGTAATATACCAAATCCAATGCGGAGACAGCCCCAAACACAGGGAGAAAACTACCCACAAGACTACATGAACATCAGCTAGCCGTAAAAAGACACGACCCTCTGTAGTTCATCTCAGTACATGTAGACCAAGAAGAACACAAGTTCATCTGGGAAACTACAAAAGTCTTGGCAGAAATAAAAAACAAGAAATCAAGAGAATTCATAGAAGACTGACTCTCAGTGTAAGACTCTATTAACAAGCGTATTGAACTGGATGGAATTTACGAATTTATGCACCTGCTGGATCGGGGCTGAGGGGCGAGTCTTGGACACTCGAGGAGCCAATGCTCACAACAACCGATAACCAGTGATGTGGGCCAGCAGAGTGGCTGGGACTGAACAGAGACGAGTGGCCAGTGTGACAACTAACCAAAGAGAACAACGAGTCGGACCAATATAAACACGAGCATTCAGCAGAAACAACATTCAACTGGGCACTGATGATGTCACCTCTACAGGTGATGAAACGTCTGCAACCCTAGCCCAGGCTTGGTGCACAACCCCACAGACAAGCAGCCAAATCGAGCTACCAATCTTCTCTTATCAGGGTCTTGCCATTACTTGTGTCCTTCCCCTTTACATTAGCTACCCCAGGTGCAATATTTCACATTTGGCCAGATTAAACCCATGTCTGGAAGGAGGTAGAGTGAACCTACAGGTCGGAGACAGAGTTCCAAGTACACGGGGCACTGGGAGACATTGGTCCACATGCACAAGGAGCCGGGGTGTAATCATCTCTCCCTGAACCACAGGCCTTGGGAAGAAATGGACACTCACGATACTCCCGGGAATCCTTTCCACATGTCTGCCACAATGTTGACGATGGCCCCGCCATTCTCCTTCATCCAGGAGCAATATGCTGAAAGAGGAAAGGTGAGGGAGGGAGTGAGCATGGTGGGGGGATGAGGAAAGGAAGGAGGGGGAAGCTGTTCCTGATCCAAAATTCCGACTTTAGTAGCTTGAGCTCTACCTGAGATAACACAGAGTTATGGACACAGCTCAGCACATCACATAAACCAGCCTCCCTCCATGGAGTCTGTCTGCACTTTTCACTGCCTCAGTAAAGCAGCCAACATAATCTAAAACCCCACCTGCTCTGGACATTCTCACTTGTCTTGTCCCATTGGGCAGAATTTTTTTTCACTGTAAAAAGACTTTATTTTCAGTGAGTAATGCACAAAATCAGATTCCAATCTAACAAATGACTTTTTTCTTACTGACGTATTGTTTCCTGTCCTTCTTCACTCTCCTCACTCCTCTTGTTTTATCTTGGACTAGAAGCTCGCTCTGTCTTTTGATTTCCTCTCTTGTGAGAACACCATCGTTGCCGGTTATTATGTAGTCAAAGTCATCTTGCGTATCATAACAGATGATACAAAAGCACATACCACCAGGCTTAAGGACAGCTTCCACCTCACTGTTATAAGACCACTGAATGATTCCCCAGTATGATGGGATGGACTCTGACCTCACAATCTACCTCATTATGACCTTGCACATTATCTGTCTGTACTGCATTGTTTCTGTAGCTCTTACGCTTTATTCTGCATTCTGTTACATCTCACACAAAGTGCTAGAGGAACTCAGCAGGTCAGGCAGCATCAGCGGAGATAAGGAATAAATAGTTTCCATCAGAGCTGCACTGAACATCAGTGAGACCAAACAACCAATTGTAGACTTCAGAAAGGGCAAGATGAGGAAACACATACCAATCCTCACCGAGGGATCAGAAGTGGAAAGGGTGAGCAATTTTAAGTTCCAGGGTGTCAACCTCTCTGAGGGTCTATGCTGGGCTCAACATATCGATGCAGTTACAAAGAAGACCTGACAGCGGCTATATTTCATTCAGAGTCTCAGGGGGCTCGACATGTCAGCAAAGACACTTGCAAATTTCTACAGATGTACAGTCGAGAACATTCTAACTGGCCACATCTCCATCTGGTATGTGGGGAAGCACTGCACAGGATTGAAATAAGCTGCAGAAAGTTGTAAACTCAGTCAGACCCATCATGGGCGTGAGCCTTCCCAGCATCCAAGATACCTTCAAGGAGCAATGCCTCATAAAGGTGGCATCCATTATTAATGATCCCACCATCCAGACATGCCCTCTTCTCGTCACTACCATCAGAGAGGAGATACAAGAGCCTGAAGACCCACACTCAGCGTTTTAGGAACAGCTTCTCCCCCTCTGCCATCAGATTTCTGATTGGTCCATGAACACTACCTCACCATTTTGTTCCCTTTTTACACTGTTTTTAAAATATGTTTTATTGTAACATATTAATTTTTTATGCATCACATTGTACTGCTGCCACAAAACAAGTTTCACATCACACGTCAGTGATAATAAATGTGATTCTAATTCTCCCCTCCTCCCCACCACTGAACTGACCACCCCCCACTCCCCCTCCGTACCCCTGTCCTCTTCCTGTTGCCTGTACCTTCTCGGCAGCAGAGGAACGTTCCCGTCAAGTTGGTGTCGATCACAGCGTTCCAGCCTTTGGTGGAGATGTGTTCAGCTGGACTGATGAACTGACCCCCTCCATTATTGACCAGGTAATCAATCTGACCATGGAACTCCAAGACCTTCTGCATCAAGTTCCTCACCTACCAAGAACAGGACACCAGGACAAGTGACTGCGGGCAGAGAATAGCTCAGTTAGATAGCCACTGAGTATATTTACATGTTACCAAAAACTCTGAAATTCTACAGATGCACAGTGGAGAGTATCCTAACTTGTTGCATCACGACCTGGTATGGAAACACCAATGCCCAGGAACAGAAAAGGCTACAGTAAGTGGAGGACACAGCCCAATCCATCATAGCCAGAACCCTCGCCACCACGAAGCACAATTACATGGAATGTTGCCACAAGAACGCAGCATCCATCATCAAAAACATCGACCATCCAGTCCATGCTCTCTTCTCACTGCTACCATTGGGCAGGAGGTACAGGAGTCTCAGATCACACATCACCGGGTTCAAGAACAAGTATTACCCTATAACTATCAATCTCCTGTATGGAGAGCTTTACTCACAACTCTGAACTGATTCTACAACCGAGGACTCACAAGGACTCTACGACTGGTGTTCTCAGTATTATTGTTTCTTTTTATTTACACAACTTGTCTAATTTCCCAGGCTACAGCCTGGATTAGAGAGCATGTCTTATGAGGAAAGGTTGAGCAAGCTAGGAGTCTTCACTTTGGCTCAAAGGAGGATGACAGGTGACTTAATAGAGGTGAAAATAATAAGAAGCGTAGATAGAGTGGACAGTCAGAGACTTTTTCCCAGGGCGGAAATGTATATGGGAAGGCATAATTTTAATGTAACTGAAGGAAAATATAGGGGATATGTCAGAGATAAGTTCTTTACACAGAGAAGATGCTAGGTACATGCCAGGGGTGGTGGTAGAGACAGATACATTACAAGCATTTAAGAAACTCTCAGATGGCACACGTATGATAGAAAAATGGAGGGCTGTGTAAAACAGAGGGATGAGATTATTCTTAGATTAGCTTAAAAGGTTGGTACAACATCGTTGGCCAAAGGACCTGTACTGTGCTGTGCTGTAATGTTTGAAGTTTTATTTTGTCTTATTCTGCACCCTGGTTGCTTGTCAGTCTTTTTATGTATCATTTTTCCATCAATTCCATTCTATTTCTTTCTTTTCCTATAAATGTCGACAAGGAAATGAATCTCAGTGGTGACATATACAGACTTTGATAATAAATTTACTTTGACTCAGCCATGTTTATGTCATGGCCAAAACAGCTCGCCAGTGCATCTATGTATATGTCAATGAACTGAATATCCGCATTGAACATGATGCCAGTCCAGCTAATCCTGGTCCATATCCCTCCATTCCCTGCCTATCGATCATTACCATCAGAACTGGAAACAATTGCAGTCCTTACGTCATCCTCCTTACGAATGTTACACTGAATCGGCGTCACTTTTGCAGGATTGGAGTCCACCAGTGCCGCTGAAAGTTGTTCTGCAGCTTCACGCAGTCGCTCGATTTTACGGGACGCAATCACGACATTACATTCTGGTCAATTTAAAAGGCAACAATTTACACCAGGACAGCCCAACAGGCAACATCACACTGGGCAACAGTTAAACTGAAGGAGGGGTGGTACTGAGGGAGGGGTAGTACTTCCCCTCAAGAGGGTATCTATCATTAAGCACCCTCACCATCCATGCCCTTTTCTCATTAGTATTATCAGGGAGATGGCAAAGGAGTCTGAAGACACACCCGGTACGTTTTAGAAACAGCTTCTTCTGTTATCAGATTTCTGAATGGTCCATAAGCACATCAACACTACATTACTGTTCCTCTTCTGCTCTACAGTAAAATGTTACGCTAGTGATAGTAAAGCTGATTCTGAGTGCCACACTGTGGGAGGGGCGGACCTAAGGGAGTGCCTCACCGCGAAGGGGGCAATAGTGAGGGAGCGCTGCACCGTGGGAAGGAGCTGAGGCCATGCCGCACCAAGAGGGGCGGTACTTAGGGAGTGTCACACACCATGGTAAGGGGCGGATATGAAGGACATCGCAACGTGGGAAAGGCGGTCATTAATTTCAGAGGTTAATAGCCACAGTTCAGGTGCTCCGACTCCAAGCCTCCCTCAGACTACCGCCTCCGGATTTGGGCCCTGGCTTCCCCAGGCTCTAGGGTCCGCACCTAGCGCCAACAGTTCGGCAGCCACGGCGGCGCCAATGCCGCTCCCTCCGCCGGTCACAACCGCCACCCGGTCCCGGAACAAGGCCGCACGGAACGGGCTTCGGGCTGCCATCTTGTACATCACGTGACGCTGTCATCTGACCGAGTCACGTGCTACCCAGACTTGGGCCATTACCTCCGATAGCGTTACGTGTTGTTGGGGATCTATTTCCTTTTTCTCGTTACAGGTCACTTTATAATTACGGATTCCCTCCGATGAGGTTCCAGGTCACCCTATAATTAGGAATTTATTCAAACATACATGATCATTCGTGAATACAGCTAAACGAAACAGCGTATCTCCGCGGTCAGGGCTTAAAAACACCAAAAGTCACAGAATCAAAAGCTTATGATCCCACTCCTGTTTATTGTCACAGTTCACTCTATAGTTAGATTCCCTCCGATAAAGTCACAGGTCATTTTGGTTCCCTCTGGATAGGTTGACTAAGATGTGGCAAACTATAGATGGAGACACGATACTGCAGTTGATGGAAACCAGCGCAAATTGCTGGAGGTACTCAGAGGGTCAGGTAGCATCTGTGAAGGCACATGGACACAATGTTTCAATTTGAGACCTTTCATCTGGACTGAAAGCTAGAGGGGAGATGGTCAGTATAAAGAGGTGAGGGGAAACGGTGAGGCAAGAGCTGGATCTGATAGATGGATCCAGGTGAGATGGATCCAGGTGAGGAGGAGTGATACGTGGAAATGTAGAGGTTGGAAACAGTGACAGGGTCTCGGAGGTGATAGTAGAGGCAACGAACGTTTGCAGGTGATGTAATCTGATAATAGGAAGTTGACTGGATTGATTTCTGTAAGAGGAGACTGAATTTTGAACATTGAGAATGCCTCATATTGATACAATTCTGGGGGGGGGGGTAATAGGGCAGATGCTGAAATGGCAGTGCAACACACAAAAATTGTTCCAGTCAAGATGGTACCTGCATACAATGCTCCTTTGGTCAACATCTTCTGGATAGATCATTTCTTTTATGTCATTTATATTTGTTTCTTGTATTGAATGGGATTCTGGAGCCTTTGGTGCCTGTGGTTTGCTGTTTAGAGATCGTTTGGGTGTTCCCCCACTCTGAACAGGAGGAGGGATTTGGGGGTTGATTATCATGCTGCCTTTCATTTCTTTCTTGGTTTCATGGTTACCCAGTGAATTGAAGAATTTCAGAGTTGTGTACATTGATAATAAATGAACCTTTGAAATTCCGGAGGAATTCAACAGGTCAGGCAGCATTTATGGAAGGGAATAAAACGGTCAATATTTCTGGCTGATACCCTTCATCAGGACTGGAAAGTAAGAGGGAAAAAGGTAGAATAAAAAGGTTGGGGAGGGGAAGGAGCACAAGGTAGAAGGTGACAGGTACAGCTGGATGGATGTGGTTGGGGGGATGAATTAAGAAGCTGGGAATTGCTGGGTGGAAAAGCTAAAGTGCTGGAGAAGGACAAATCTGATAGGAGAGAAGAGGAGATCGGTAGAAAGCAAAGGAAGCGTACCAGGGAGAGGTGACAGGCAGGTGAGGAGAAGAGGTTAGAGGCCAGGGTGTGCATAGAAGGGGGGGGGGGGAATCACCTGAAGGAGAAATCGATGTTCATGCCATCAGGTTGGAGGCTACCTAGATGGAATAAGAGGTGTTGCTCCACCACCTTGAGGGTGGCCTCATCGTGGCAGAGGAGGCAGCCATGGACCGACATGTCAGAATGAGAACGGGGTAGGAATTACAATAGTTGGCACCCAGGAAATTCCACTTCTTGCAGATTGAGTGGAGGTGTTCGACAAAGCAGTTCCCCAATTTGTTTGATCTCAAGGTTGCATTGGGAATACCGGATACAGGAGATGATCCCAATTTATAGATGAAGTGTTGCATCAACTGGAATAGCAGGACATTGTCCTGGCACAAAGGGGCACTCATTGACTGATGAGGAATTTCTTTTCTCAGAGGCACACAAACTTTGGAAATATTCTACCCTGGTGAGTTGTGGAGCAGTATTATTTAATAGATTCAGAAGCAAGGGAAGTACATTATAGATAGGTCAAAGGTCCAATCAGGTTTAAGGAGCATTGCAGTCCAATGAATGTTTCTCTGTGGTCTACAGCATAAATTATGGGCATTTATTGAATTAAGAATCTGCTTTACCATTACCTGACATTTGTCGGAGTTTCATAGTCATAGAGCCCTGAAGCACAAGGTGGGGTAAAGGGTGGAAACACCAGTATTCAGCATACTCCAAACACGTGGCAATATTTGCCACCAGAAAGTCTGGAAGTTAAATTTTTGCGTAACTGCATCAAGTCAACTTTTGAAAATGTGTAAACAACATGAATGTATTTCTAGTAAGCACAAACAATAAAGCTCAAAAGGCACTTACGTTAAATTTTATTTCCCAGATAATCCACGTGTGAAACAAGCAGAATTAGTGAACTTTCATACACGTTTACTAAAATAATGTAAATTGCAACATGTCATTTTTTTGGTGATGTGTTTAAGGCTTCGATCTCTTCTTATAGGTGAGAATGTTGAGTAGATGGGACTCCGATCTGCAGCCATTTTGTTTTCAACAGACCAGCTTTAGTCTTGATCCAGAGCACACAGATCTTCATTGTCCTACAGAAAATAATTTGATTGAATATACTATTAATAATCCAATGATTCCCAAACATTTCTGGGTTATTGCCCCTTAGCTCCCAAGACCACATTCCCAGCACCCTTCTCCTTTTCTAGCCATATATAAAAACTAAGAAATTTTGATTTGCGATGCACAGTGACAGACAAAAAGAACAAAAAGGTTCAATAAATCATAAAGACTTTGATTCATAAAGACTCTGGAGCACACTGGCTGTTAACTTTCCTGACATGAGTTATAGCTCAAAAACTGGATGTACTTTTGCAGTCAGATCTGTAGCCACACTAGAATTTACTAATCCCTTTAAGAAATAAAATTTCTATCCCAAATTTTAAAATTCATGTATTATTAATCTTACCTCAGATTCCCTATCTTCATCAGATGAAGATATTAGACATGTGTCATTTGTATCTCTTGCCTCTTCTAAAAGAAAAGCAATCATTACTTTTTGGGTCAAATAAAACTTATTTACTTTTATACAAATGTGCATCTGGTTTCTGGATATAGATTTCAGACAGCTATCTTTGCCAAGAGTCATGCTATATGCTTTATGGATTTAAAAAGTACTTCCAAGTTAAAATGTTTGTTACTTTGTGACAATTCAATGGGGTGGAAATTCTTTCACACAGTGCAATGCTATATACAGTGGACTCTGGTTAATTGGGCCATTGGTTAATCGGAGCAGCTGCTTATTTGGGACAACTCTTAAAGAACAAAAACAAATTGAGAAAATAGCTGGGATTTCCTTCTTTAAATTTGTGACACTATGCTACATAATTGAGACCGGAGGCTGTTGTCCAACAGTTCTAACTAGCATCTGTCATGTGCGTTTGCATCCTGACACACTACACTGCTTAGAGTAAGCAGTTTATCATAGCATCAGATGTGCCTCTGTTTAAAGAGCAGTGATTTTTGTCACTGTTATTTGGTGAGAAATAAACAGTAAAACAATTCAGAACTGTTTTGCTCACTGCGATTTCAAGCATTCAGGCTTGGAGATGCCAGAAAAGGCTGGGAGTGAAAATTAAGTGATTTCACCAAGTTAGGACCTACAAAGAATTGAGGCATTGACAATCATCTTGAATGTTACAATGAAAATGAAGATTTGGAGGATGCAGTTTTTGAAAGGATTGTATGAAGGCAGTCCTTTATCTACATTAGGTAACTGCACTGATTGTTCACTTACAGTCAAAAGAACATGGCAGTGTACACTGGATGAACTCATGTCAATAAATATTAAGAACTAATAGTTTTATAGTACTGTATTAGTATAGATAGTATTCTAATTCATTCTGAACTTCATTTAAATACATATTTTGTTACTGTTAAATCACAGTTTCGATTTTTATATACCTTTTTAAACTATTTCCATGAAACTTCAGCTAATTAGGGCAGCTGCTCAATTGGCCAAACTTTACAGGTCCTGATGTGTTCCAATTAACCAGAATCCACAGTATTGTAATGTGAATGTTGGAAGTATGACAGGTAAATTGCTGATGATGTAATCCATGTGGAAGGTTATCTAACATTGCAGCAGGATACAGGTGAGATGGAAAGGTGGGCACTTCAATAAGCAAAGTATAGAACCTAACATAGGCAAATGGGATTAGTGTAGATAGATACATGCATGTTGTGGGTTGAAGGGCCTGTTTCTGTACTGGTTATCTCTATGTTTTGTAGTGGGGAGAAAGGCTAAACATAATTTGAGTTCATGGGCAATGCAGCAAGGAAAAAGTTATGTGTGCATTACTCCTTATTCTGGATGTCACCATCATCTGTGCCATGCTGCTGGTTTCATCATCACAACTAGAATCTAGGTGAATTTCAGAAATATCTAGTGCAAACAGAGAATACAAAGTTAGCACTGTCCATAATATTAACAACATCAAATGGACTAATAGTATACACACCTTTTTTAATTATTGCTGGCTGAGATGAGTAGTCCCTAGAAAGCAATAATATAGTAATTTTTATTTACTTGTTTTATTTGATAAAATATCACTGATTTCTAAGTTTTGCTTTACTCCTTCAAACTGTTGCTTCATTACACCACAAGCAACTCTAACCATTTATCAGGTCTCTAGCTACCTAATTCCTCATCGGGGATAAACTATTAGGCCAATTTCTATTTTCACCACATTCCCAGCAATATTAAGATTTTTAAAAAAGAGTAAAGATTAGCTTTATTTGTCACATATACATCAATACATACAATGAAATGTATCATTTTGACCATTAGACATAGGAGCAGAATTAGGCTATTTGGCTCATCAGTAATCTGCTCCACCATTTAATCATGGCTGATCCTTTCTTTACCCCTTCCTCAACCCCACTCCCCGTAATCTTTGATACCACGGCCAATCAAGAACTTATCAATCTCCACCTTAAATGCACCCAACGACCTGGCATCCACAGCAGCCTGTGGTAACAAATTCCACAAATTCACCACCCTCTGGCTAAAGAAATTTCTCAGCATCTGTTTTAAATGTGTGCCCCTCTATCCTGAGGTAGTGCCCTCTTGTCCTAGACTCCCCCACCATGGGAAACATCCTTTTCACATCTACTGTCTAGACCTTCCAACACTCCAAAGGTTTTAATGAGATTCCACCTCATCCTTCTAAATTCCAGCAAGTACATGCCCAGAGCGAAATGTTCCTTATTGGGATAACCCTTTCACCCCTGTGAACCACTTTTGAATCGTATCCAATGTCAGCATATCTTTTCTTTGATGAGGAGCCCAAAACTATTCACAACACTAAAGGTGAACCCTCACCTGTGCCTTATAAAGCCTCAGCATCACATTCCTGCTCTTTTATTCTGGACTTCTTGAAATGAACACTAACATGGCATTTGCCTTCCTCACCACTGACTCAATCTGCAAGTTAATCTTTAGAATGATCTGCACAAGGACTCCCAAGTCCCTTTGCATCTCAGATTTTTTGGGTTACTTGTATACCTTTTGGTCTTTCAGCTTTTTGAGCACCTTCTCCCTTGTAATAGTAACTGCACTCACTTCTCTTCCCTCATGGCCTTCAACACTTGGCACACTGCCAGTGTCTTCCACAGTGAAGACTAATTGCCTCATTTAGTTCATCTGCCATCTCCTTGTCCCCGTCATTACTTCTCCAGCCAACAGTTAGCAACTGTTTGCATCAGCAACCAACAGTCTGAGGATTGCTGGGGCCAGCCTGCAAATGCTGCCATGCTTCCAGCGCCAAAATCATGTGCCCACAACTAATTAATCCTCACTGGTATATCTTTGGAATGTGGAAGGAAACCAGAGCACCCAGAGGAAACCCACATAGTCATGGAGAGAATATACAAATGCCTTACAGACAGTGGTGGGAACTGAACACTGATCACTCGTGCTGTAATAGTGTTATGTTAACCACTGCACTGCTATAGAGCACTACAACTGGAATTTACTTGTATCTTTAAAGGTCCACAGCTTTCAACAAAAATATTAACCAATAAATTACATTTGATTAATTTTAATAAGTTCCAGTGTAGCTTCAGTTTCCACACATCACAAATAACCAGTCACTGGAGGTTTTCTGTAAACCCTCAGGGTTTCTTCAAAGGAAACTTTTGTCTTGTCTATTGGAGTAGGAAAAGGCCATATTGCCCTTGAGCCTGCCTCACTGTTCAGTGAGATCACCACTGACTTAATTTTGGCCTTTAACTCCACTTTCCTACCTGTTCCCATTAACCAGGGATTCCCTGTACTCCAAAATCCATCTGTCTCTGTCATGAATTTAGCTGCAGGGTAGTCAATCTATTGAATTCATTGCCACAGATGGCTGTGGAGGCCAGGTCATTGGGTATATTTAAAGTGGAGGTTGACAGGTTTTGATTAGTAAGACTGTCAAAGATATGGGGAGAAGGCTGGAGAATGGGCCATGATGCAACAGCAGAGGAGACTCGATGAGCTGAATGGCTTCATTCTGCTCCTAAGCCTTATATACTCATTGGTTCGGTCTGAACAAGTCACTACGATTAAGAAATTCAAAATGTCACGAGCTGGGCTGTTCAGCAGTTTCTGATGTCTTCCATATGTTTGTTTCAGATTACAGAGACTACTTTCACTGCTTCAAAGTAATGAAATAAATTGCAAATAATGCAGTTTTCTAGATCTGCTATGGATAGTACTGACCTTGCTTTCCGTTCCACTTGACCCAGTAAATTTTTGTAAGTGACTATCTCTTGCTCTAGCTGTGTCTTTATATTTAACAGTTCCTGATATTCATTTGTGTGACGGACAATCCTTTTCTCCAGAACCTTACTGCATTCTCTCTGTCTGAATATATCTTTGTCCTTTTCTAACAGCGAGTTCTTCATTAGTTCATCCTTTCAAGAAAATAACTTCATATTTAACAGCTGTAAACATGTTACACAGGTTAAAAGCTATGCTATATCTTATTAACCTCTACAGAAAAAGAATAATTGAATACTATTGACAAATAGAAACCAACATAGATGACTGGTTGAGTAGAACTTAGATGAAACAAAATTAGCATTTCATAAAGTTCATCAGTGCCTCCTCTTTCTGAGGCTGAAGAGAGTTGGACTACACACATCTCTGCTCATGTCATTCTGCAGGTATGCAGTACAGTATCCCAACAAACTGCATCACAGCTTGGTATGGAAACTGCACTGTGGCATACAGGAAGGTTCTACAACAGGTTGTCAAAACTGCCCAATGCAAGACCAACCTACCCATCAAGGACATGTATACAGCGAGGTGACAGAAAAGGGCCAGTAACATCATGAAAGATCCCACCCACCCTGCTCATGGACTGTTTGTCCACTCCCACTAAGGAGGAGGATACGTAGCATCCACACCAGGACCACCAGATCAACTACAGTTAGTTTCCCCAAACAACAAGGCTGATCAACACCTCCATCCACTAACTCCCCTACCACTTCATTTCCCATCAGTCATCTTATGTATAACCTAGTGTCACTTTATGGACATTCAATCATTGTATACAAGCTGTCTGATGCATTTTTATTTATTGTGTTATTATTTTTGTGAATTTTGTGCTGCATTGGATCTGGGAACAAGTTTCATTCTCCTTTATGTTTGTGTACAGGAAACGACATAAACAATCTTGAATAAAATATTATGGCAGATGATCAAAATTTATGTCAACAAAAACGTCCCACTCAATATCTGCAAGTCCAAGGAACTGAATGGGACTTCACACTGGCAGAGTGCAGACAAGCATGAAGTTTTGGACTTTGGTAGGACCAACCAGGGTAGGTCTTAACACACTGAATGGTAGGGTACTGAGGACTATGGTAGAACAAAGAGATCTCGGAATACAGGTACATAGCTCATTGAAAGTAGCATCACAGGAAGATAGGGTCATAAAGAAAGCTTTTGGCACATTGGCCTTCATAAATTAATGCACTGAGTTCAGAAGATGAGAGGTGATGTTGAAGTTGTACAGGACATTGGTGAGGCCTAATTTGGAATCTTGTGTGCAGTTTTGGTCACCTATCTACAGGAAAGATATAAACAAGTTTGAAAGAGTCAGAGGAAATTTACAAAGATGTTGCCGGGACTGGAGGACCTGAATTATGAGGAAAGATTGAACAGGTTAAGACTGTATTCTTCAGAACATAGAAGATTGAGAGGAGATTTGCTAAAGGTATACAAAATCATGAGGGGTATAGGTCGAGTAAATGCAAGGAGGCTTTTTCCATTGAAGTTGGGTGGGACTACAACCAGAAGTCATGGCTTAAGGGTGAAAGGTGAGAAGTTTAAGACGAACATGAGGGGAAACTTCTTCATTCAGAGGGTTGTGAGAATGTGGAATGAGCTGCCAGCACAAGTGGTCCATATGAGCTCAATTTCAACATTTAAGAGAAGTTTGGATAGGTACATGGATAGTAGGGATATGGAGGGTGATGGCCCCGGTGCAGGTCATTGGGAATAAGCAGTATAAATGGTTTTGAAATGGACTCGATGGGCCAAAGGGTCTGTTTCTGTGCTGTACTTCACTATGACTGTCATCATCGAAAAGTCAGCAGTGGAAAGGGAGAGCAACTTCAAATTCCTAGGTTTCAACATCCCTGATGAGGAAATTTTGTGTGATCTAGGGCTTTTCTCTTTGGAATGCAGAAGGACAAGAGCAGATTTAGACCATAAGACACAGAAGCAAAATTAGGCCATTCATCCCATGGAGTCAACTCCGCCATTTCATCACGGCTGCTCCTGGATCTCATTCAACCCTGTACACCTGCTCTCTCATCATATCCCTTTTAATAGGGGTCACAAACCTGTCAATCACAATCGACCAGTTGATCTTTCAGACTTTCCCAGTAGATCCCGAAGAAAAAATCAAAAATAAATACACAAATACTGCTGTAATGTGAGCACTATAAAAGTAAGTAATACTAATTAGGATAATGGTAATACAGCAATATTTTCGCTAAAAAGCTGTTTTTAAACAGAGATTGTTTCCAGGTTGCGGGGGTTTAGTTCCATTCTTTCTGCCCAGTGCACATGTGTGCAGTTCCCCCCACCATGCACCGCATTTTCAGCGTAGCCTGTGCTGCAAAGTGACCAATCAGATTAGATAAGAGTACTGACTGTCGCAAACATCAATATACAGCAGTGTCCCCACCCTCCGGGCCGCGAAGCAGGCAGTGGTGCAGCAGTAGTCGGGATGCACACAGCACATTTTTAAGAAAAAAAGCCAAAATAAACAAGCTAATTAATTAGGTGCTGCCCGGCACGTAAATGTCGGCTCAGATCAGAGGCGACGCAATCGGCAATCGCTTGTGAGATCCTGATAGCATAGCGGAAGCTCTACGAAAGAAGGTGAAAACACAAATTTCATCCAGAATGGGAAGAGGAATTTTTATTTACCTTGGTGAAAGACAAGCGTGTATGTATGTTGTGCCACCAAACACAAGCACTGACTAACAGATGGAATCTGGAGCGGCACCACAACACCAACCACCAGGAATTTAAAGACACCTACCCCACCTCCAGCGCAATTCGTGCCAGGAAAGTTGAGCTGAAATCGGGGTTGAAGGCCCAGCAATCGTTTTTCACAAAACATAAGGTTGCTATTGAAGCATCATTTTGTGTAAGTCACCTTTTCGCTAAACACAAGAAGCCTTTTACAGATGGCGATTTATTCAAGGAAGCAATGGCCATTACCGCAGAGACTGTTTTTAATGACTTTAAAAACAAAAATGGCATCACAACCGCTTGGCCCTGCAACAGTGACAAGGATGGTAGAGTCACCGTCAGAGGACGTGAATATTTTTCACTACAGTTCGATGAATCCCTGGATGTAATGCAAACAGCTCAGCTTGTTGTATTTGTCAGAATGGCTTTCCAGAATTTTACAACAAAGGAGGGCTTCCTCACTCTTTTGCAATTAAAGGAAAGAACGAGAGGTGAGGATATTTACAAAGAGTTTAAAAAAATGTCCGTGAAAATGACATCCCCATTCATAAACTGGTGGCAATTACTACTGATGGGGCTGAGCAATGCGCAGTGTCGCGTTGGTTTTATACCACTAAAAGTCAGTGCCTACTTCGGGTCAACTTATCTATGTGAAATTGCATTTTCACAGATGAAAATTATTAAATCTAAGTACAGGTGCTGATTTACTAACAGACACCTCAGTAGGGTTACCAACTTTCTCGCTCCCAAATAACGGACAAAAGTAGCAGTCAAATCCCGGGACGATTGTGTCTACCCCAAGAAAGACTACCATGACCATGAAGCCTTGCGCGGGCACCTGTGTGCGCATGCGCGTATGTGCCGATTTCTTTTCTTTACCCCATGTTACGTACCCCGTAACTGGGTTGCCAAACCAGCAGAAATGGATCACTCAGTTGGAGTCTGGAGTACTAGAACTAAGAAAGTTTTATTAAAGAAACAAGCAACACAGTAATCGAAAGGATAATAAATGCAACAGTTCAGCGATGATAAACACACATGTGCACAGAATTAAGGTAACAGCATCAATCAAGCTCTATCGTAGTCTAGGGGCAAATGACCAAATTTCAAAGTGACTCAAAGTTCAGTCCAGTTTAGTAGTTCAGTTCGCAGTAATCGTTGCCATGGCGATGGACAACGTGGGGGAAGAGAGAGAGGGAACAGGAACAACTGATCATTCAGACACGGCTTCACTCACAGACCGACGATATGGCTCACAAGCAGCTTTTTGGGCAGGTCCTTGGTGATGTCACCTGAGGTCACCGACTGTGACCCCTCCTCCAGATGCGGTCGATCCTCTGCAGTGAACCCGGCACCCAGGCAAGGGCAGACACACACCGGGTTCCCGCTGATCGTATCTTTCCACCCTGGCCGTTGTCTGATACTTCCCACCGACTCATGAGAAGCGTACCGCTTCCAGGGTCTGGTTACCTCGGGTGGCGTGTGTGTCCTGCCTTAGCGAACCTGTCCCTTTTTATCCCCCTGCTGGGGTATCGCCTGTCCATCACTTCAAACAGTTCAAGGTTCAAAGGGGGGAGCCGCTCCAGACAGCTCTCTCTCCCCCGTCCCTTCATTACACATCTCCAGACGCTACTCCATTGTTCCTTATCTCTCCTTCCCCTGAGGACAGGTGGCAGACCACTTCCTGATGTCACTGATGCTAACGTTCTACCTTAGCGGGGGGAATACGGGACAGTCAGCAAACCTACACCTCACAGACTGTCTCAGACTGGCTGGCTGTAGTTATGAGCCAAATTTCAGGGAACTAGTAGAAAGTATTCAGCCCCAGTCATCACACTGAGTACAACAGTCAATTTTTATTCATTTATTTTTTGTGTTGAAATAAAATTAAATAATGAAACTTAGAATTAAAGGTGTGAAGTATTGTAATATCCTTAAAGAAAGACAGCTATGGCCTGTTTGATATGCTAGTTACAGTGTTTTCTTGTTTGAATTAATTTGAAAGTTTGCCAAAAGTATTTTGTGTAATTCAAATACAATTCGCCCAAATAAAAGGTCTCAAATTGGAAGTACAAACTGAGCTGTCTTTTCTCTAAACTATTTAGTAGGTAGATTTTGTCTTTCACTGAGGTCGAGGTAGGGGATCTTCGGCTTAAAAAGGTTGGTGACCACTACCTTTTAATATGCCCATGAACTTGGCCTCCACCGCAGTCTGTGGCACAGAATTCCACAGATTCACCACTCTGACCAAAAAATTCCTCCTTACTTGTGTTCTAAAAGGTCGCCCCTCAATTTTGAGGCTGTGCCCTTTAGTTCTGGATACCCCCACCAGAGGAAACATCCTCTCTACATCCACTTTATCTATTCCTTTCATTATTCGGTAGGCTTCAATAAGATCACCCGCATTCTTCTAAATTCCAGTGAGTACAAGCCCAAATATGCCAAATGTTCTTCATATGTTAACCCTTTCATTCCTGGAATCCTTGTGAACCTCCTCTTGACTCTCTCCAATGACAATGCACATTATCTCCTTGCTTTTATAATTCTATTCCCCTTAAAATAAATGCCAACATTTCATTTGCCTTCTTTACCAAACTCAACCTGTGAACTAACCTTCCTGGAATCTTGCATGAGGACTCCCAAGTCCTTTTGCACCTATGACGTTTGAATTTTCTCCCCATTTCGATAATATTCTGCACTATTGTCCCTTTTACCAAAATGCATTATCATACATTTCCAAACACTGTATTCCATCTGCCACTTATGCCATTCTTCCAATTTGTCTAGGTCCTAATGCAATCGCATTGCTTCCTCAGCACAACTTATCCATCCCCTATCTTCATATCATCTGCAAACTTTGCCACAAAGCCATCAATTCCACTATCTAAATCATTGACAAACAATGTGAAAAGAAGTGGTCCCAATACTGACCCCTGAGGAACACCACTCTTCACTGGCAGCCAACCAGAAAAGGCCCCCTTTATTCCCACTTGCTGCCTACTCTATCAGCCATTCCTCTAGCCATGCTACTATATTTCCTGTAACGCCACAGGATTTTATCTTATTAAGCAGCCTCATGTGAGGCACCTTATCAAATGCCTTCTGAAAATCCAAGTAAATGATATCCACTGTCTCTCCTTTATCTACCCTGCTTGTTACTTCCTTGAATAATTCTAACAGATTTGTCAAGCAAGTTTTCCCTTCACAGAAACCACGCTGACTTTGACTTATCTGATCATTAGTCTCCAAGTACCCCAAAAGCTCATCCTTAATAACGGAATCCAACACTTTCCGAACCACTGAGATTAGGCCAACTGGCGTATAATTTCCGTGCTTTTTGTTTTCCTCGCTTCTAAAGAGTGGAATGACGTGCAATTTTCCAGTCCTCTGAGACCATGGCAGAATCAGGTGATTCTTGAAAGATCATGCCCAATGCATCTGTTATCTCTTCAGGAATCTCCTTCAGAACTCTGGGATGTGGTCCATTTGGGCCAGCTGACTTACCCACCTTAAGACCTTTGAGTCTGACCCGCACATTTTCCTTTGTAATAGCAACGGCACTCACTCTTACTCCCTGACACTTACGGGCCTCTAGAATACAGCTAGTATCTTTCACAAAGTACTTAAAGTTCATCTGCCATTTCTTTGTCCCCCATTACTACACCACCAGCATCATTTTCAGTGGTCCAACATCAACTCTCACCTCCCTTTTAATCGTTATATAACTGAAAACATGTTTAGTAAACTGCTTTAAATTATCATCTAGTTTGCCCTCATTTCATCTTTTCCCTTCTTGTAGCTTTTTAGTTGCCTTTTGTTGGATTTTAAAAGCTTCCCAATCATCCAACTTCCAACTCACTTTTGCTACCTTATATGCCTTTGCCTTGGCTTTCACGCAGTCCTTAACTTCCCTTGTCAGCCATGGTTGCATACCCCTGCCATTTGAAAACTTTTCTGTGGGACATATCTATCCTGCACCTTGTGAACTATTCCCAGAAACTTCAGCCACCTGTGTTCTGCCGTCATCCCTGCCAGTATCCCCCTCTAATCAACCTGGGCAAGCTCCTCTCATGTTTCTATAATTCCCTTCATTCCATTGCGATACCGATAGATGTGACTTATGCTTCTCCCACTCAAATTGCAGTATGATTTCAATTATGCATGTTACGATCACTGCCTAAGGCTTCTTTTATGTTAAGCTGACTAATAAAATCTGGGTTATTACACAACACCCAATCTAAGATGCCTTTCTCCTAATAGGCTCGGGCACAAGCTGCTCCAAAAAGCTATTTCGTGGCCATTCAACAAATTCCCTCTTCCCATCTGACACCAACCTGATTTTCCCAATCTCCTTGCATATTGAAGTCCCCATTACAATTACCCTAGTACATGCCTTTTCCAGCTCCCTTTGCAATCTCAACTCCACATCCTGGCTACTATTTGGAGGCCTACATATGATTCCCATAATTTTTTTTTAAGCTTTGCAGTTTCTTAGCTCCACAAACAATGATTCAACATTCTCTGACCCTATGTCACCTCCTTCTAAAAATGCAATTCCACCTCTTACCAATAGAGCCACCCCACTGCCTATGTCTTCCTACCTGTCCTTTTGATACAAAGTATATCCTTTGATGTTAAACTCCCAATTATGACATTATTTCAGCCATGGCTCAGTGATGCGCACAACTTCATACTGACCAATCTTTAATTGTGCCACGAGTTCATCCAACTTATTCTGAATTTGATAGAGGATAAGATGATTAAGAGGCATATATAGAGTGGACAGCCAGAGACTTTTTCCACAGGCTGGCAATGCCTAATACAAGAGGGCATACTTTCAAGTGATTGGAGGAAAGTATGGGGGAGATGCAAGAGTAAGTACATGGAAGTAATAAAACACATTGATGAAGGTAGAGCTGTAGATATAGTGTATATGGATTTCAGTAAGGCATTTGATAAGGTTGCCCATGCAAGTCTCCTTCAGAAAGTAAGGGGGCATTGGATCCAAGGAGACCTTTCAGTAAATGGAACCACCATGCTGTGCCTCCTGCATACACACAGATCCTGAAACAGTAGGATCCAGTACAGAAAGCTCTTACAATACTGGTCTGAAGAAGTAGATGAGCTTCTATATGTAGGCTGAGTCAGTAGACCGGTCTATGTTCAAAGATTCAACTACTGGCCAAGATGAGTACATCTCCACCATCACAGATGCATCAGCAAGTGTACTGAGGCACGTATACCAAAAAGTCCTTACTGTTCTAGGTCTGCAGCATTCAAATTAGGTGACCAACCTTTGCAAGAAATTGAGATATGACCTCTGGAAAGTTATCAGGGATGCCAAGGGACAGTATCAGGCCAGCAGTCAGTTGTGGCAGGTTTACATCTACAATAGGCATCATCACTAACAATTGCACTTCCCCTCCTGGTGACCTTAACGCATTCTATGCAGGTTTTGATAGACGGGGATTGGTATGTCACCATCCACCCAACAGCCTCCAAGACACTTGGACCCACCGTCAGGTTGCAAACATTAGATCAGTCTTCCAAAGAGTGAGCCCACAGGAATCATCTGGACTGGACACTGTCCCTGACCATGTCCTTAGATCCTGTGCAGATCAACTTGAGAGAGTACATGCAGACATTTTTAACTTCTCCCTGCTTCAACCTGTGGTTCCCTCCTGTCTTAGCGCCACTATTATCCCCGTACCCAAGAAAAACAAGGTTAATGTGCCTTAATGACTACCACCTACTGACCCTGATATTCACCATTATGAAATGCTTCAAGAGGCTGGACATGGCATGCATTAACTCTAGCGTCCAAGGCAACCTGACCCACTGCAATTCACCTATCACTGAAACAGGTCTACAGTGATGGCATTTCCCTTGCCCTACACTAATCTGAAGCATTTAGACAATAAAGAAAAATACAGTAGACTGTTCATTGACTACAGCTCTGCCTTCAATACTATATTTCCAAGCAAACATCTCACCAAACTCTGGACCCTGGGTGTCAACACCTCTGCTGAAACTGGAACCTTCACATCTGACCAAAAGACTACAAGAATAGTATGGATAGGCAGCAACACCTCCACCATGATCATCCTCAACACTGGCATCCCACAAGGTTGCACCTGTGGACTCTCTGACTGTATAGCCAAATTCTGCTTTTACACTTATTTTAGATATGGCTCACTACAATAGTAGACAATGTCAAAGTACGGAAAGAAGATAGAGAGCCGAGCGACATGGTGTCATGTTAACAACCTTTCCCTCATTGTCAGCAAAATAAGAGAGCTGGTCATTGACTTTAGAAAGGCATGCTCCTGTCTGCATCAATGGTGTTGAGGTCAAGAGTGTTGGGAGTTACAAGTTCCTAGGAACGAACATCACCAAAAGCCTGTCACCCATGTAGATGCCATGGCCAACTGCAAAGAGTTATGGATACGACTCAGTGCATCAGAATCTAGCCACCCCTCCATCAGCTCCGTTTAGAGTTCTTGCTTCTTCCATAAAACAGCCAGCATATTCAAAGACCTTACCCACACAGGCCACTCTTCTTCTCTCTCCTATTGGGCAGAAGATAAAGGCCTGAAAGCACGTACCACCAGGAAAAGGACAGCTGCAACTGTTATAAGACTACTGAATGGTTACCTATTATGCCAAGATGGACTCTTGACCACATATTCTACCTCATTATGACTTTGCACCTTATTGTATACCTGCACTGTACCTTCTCTAACTGTAACAGTTTATTCTGCATTCTGTGATTGTTTTCCCTTGTACTACCTCAATACACTGTAATAAATTGATCAGTATGAACAGTATGTGACAAGCTTTTCACTGTATTTCAGGATGTGATCATGACAAATGGGTGACATGGTAGTATAGCGGTGCCAGTGACAGATTCAGTTCTGATGCTGTCTGGAAGGAATTTGTGGCTGTGTCGGTTTCCTCCAGCTGCTCCATTCTCCTCCCATATTCCAAAGATGTACGGGTTAGTAGGTCACGAGGTAAGTCACATGGGGCAGCATGGGATTGTTTGGCTGGAAGGACCTGTCACTATGCCATACTTCTAAATAAACCATCACCATCCAGGACATGCCCCCTCCTCATTAGGGAGGAGATACAGGAACCTGAATGCCCAAACTCTTAACCATATAACAATTACAGCACGGAAACAGGCCATCTCAGCCCTTCTAGTCCGTGCCGAACTCTTACTCTCACCTAGTCCCACCGACCTGCACTCAGCCCATAACCCTCCATTCCTTTCCTGTCCATATAGCTGTCCAATTTAACTTTAAATGACAACATCGAACCTGCCTCAACCACTTCTGCTGGTAGCTCGTTCCACACAGTCACCACTCTGAGCAAAGAAGTTCCCCCTCATGTTACCCCTAAACTTTTGCCCTTTAACTCTCAACTCATGTCCTCTTGTTTGAATCTCCCCCACTCTTAATGGAAAAAGCCTATCCATGTCAACTCTATCTATCCCTCTCATAATCTTAAATACCTCTATCAAGTCCCCCCTCAACCTTCTACATTCCGAAGAATAAAGACCCAACTTGTTCAACCTTTCTCTGAAACTTAGGTGATGAAGCCCAGGTAACATTCTAGTAAAGCTTCTCTGTACTCTCTCTATTTTGCTGACATCTTTCCTACAATTTGGTGACCAAAACTGTACACAATACTCCAAATTTGGCCTCACCAATGCCTTGTACAATTTCAACATTGCATCCTATACTCAATGCTCTGAATTATAAAGGCCAGCATACCAAAAGCTTTCTTCACCACCCTATCCACATGAGATTCTACCTTCAGGGAACTATGCACCATTATTCCTAGATCCCTCTGTTCTAGTGCATTCTTCAATGCCCTACCATTTACCATGTATGTCCTATTTTGATTAGTCCTACCAAAGTGTTGTACCTCACATTTATCAGCATTAAGTTCCATCTGCCAGCTTTCAGCCCACTCTTCTAACTGGCCTAAATCTTTCTGCAAGCTTTGAAAACCTACTTCATTATCCACAACTCCACCTATCTTAGTATCATCTGCATACTTACTAATCCAATTTACCACCCCATCATCCAGATCATTAATGTACAGATGTCCCCCGCTTTTCGAACGTTCGCTTTACGAAACCTCACTGTTACGAAAGACCTACATTAGTACCCTGTTTTTGCTTTCAGAAGGTGTTTTCACTGTTATGAAGAAAGGCAGCGCTCGTTAAAAAAATCAGCGCGCAATAAACGGCAGCGCGTGCCCCGAGCAGCTGCTCTTCCCCGGATTCGGAACAGCATTGCTTTAACACGTTGCACTGAGTAGCTGTTAGCAAGATGAGTTCTAAGTGTCGGAAAAGCCTGAAAGAGTAAGGGTGTTTCACTTAGCGTAAAACTAGACATAATTAAGCGTTTCGATCGTGGTGAACGAAGCAAGGACAAAGTGAGTTTGGCTTGTGGAAGTTAACGAAGATAATGTTGAAGAGGTTTTGGCATCCCATGACCAAGAACTGATAGATGAAGAGCTGATGCAATTGGAAGAGGAAAGGGTAACAATCGAAACCGAATGCAGAAAGTGAAGCAACTGCGTGAGATTTTCGCTGCAATGATAAAGTACGACTTTAATTTTGAAAGGGTACGTAGGTTTAGGGGATATTTGCAGGATGGTTTGAGTGCTTACAAACAACTGTTTGATAGAAAAATCTGCGAGGCTCAGCAGTCAAGCAAGCCTTCCACATCAGCCACAGCAGACGACGAACCTCAACCTTCAACATCGAGACGGGCAGTCATAGGAGAAGATGAGCTGCCTGCCCTGACCGACAATGAAATAACACCCGTGTCCCACCACCCCAACACCCAGGCCGCGGACAGATACTGTACCAATTCACGGAGAATGCAGCAGTAGCCGAGAGGCACACAGCACATCTTTAAGAAAAAAGCCGAAATAAACATGCTAATTATTTAGGTGCCGCCTAGCACATAATTGTCGGCCCAGATCAGAGGCGACGGAATCGGCAATCGCCTCTGATCTGCCCAATTAATTAGCATATTTATTTCGGCTTTTTTCTTAAAGATGTGCTGTGTGCCTCCTGGCTACGCTGCGTTCTTCGCGGCAATGTATTGGGTCAGCGGCCCAGAGGGTGGGGGCCACTGCACCACCCAGCCTGCGACGACTCAGTCTAACACACCATCATCAGTGTGCTCGGCACTGTTTTCCCAATTCCGGTAAGTGATATTACACTGTACACACATTATTTCTACTTTATATAGGCTGTGTATTTTTACGTGTTATTTGGTAGATTTGACAGCTTCATAGTTTAAAGGTTACTGGAGAGCACGTTTATGCCAACAGCACTCACGTGAGATTTTCGCTACGGAGATCTGAGCAGGCAATCGTTGTAGAGAAGAATTTCTACTTTATATAGGCTGTGTATTTATCATATCATTCCTGCTTTTACTATACGTTACTGTTATTTTAGGTTTTATGTGTTATTTGGCATGATTTGGTAGGTTATTTTTGAGTCTGCAAACGCTCACAAAATTTTCCCATATAAATAAATGGTAACTGCTTCTTCGCTTTACGACATTTCGGCTTACGAACCATTTCATAGGAACGTTCTACCTTCGGTTGGCGGGGGAAACCTGTATATGACAAATAACATTGGACCCAGTACAGATCCCTGAGGCACACCACTAGTCACCAGCCTCCAGTCTGACAGTTTTCCACCACCACTCTCTAGCGTCTCCCATCCAGCCACTGCTGAATCCACTTTACTACTTCAATATTAATACCTAATGATTGAACCTTCCGTGTGGAACCTTGTCAAAGGCCTTACTGAAGTCCATATAGACAACATCCACTGCTTTACCCTCGTCAACATTCCTAGTAACCTCTTCAAAAAATTCAATATGATTTACCAAACATGACCTTCCACACACAAATCCATGTTGACTGTTCCTAATCAGACCCTGTCTATCCAGATAATTATATATACCATCTCTAAGAATACTTTCCATCAATTTACCCACCACTGATGTCAAACTCACAGGCTGATAATTGCTAGGTTTACTCTTAGAACCCTTTTTAAACAATGGAGCACATGAGCAATACGCCAATCCTCCGGCATCATCCCTGTTTCTAATGACATTTGAAATATTTCTCACAGAACACCTGCTGTTTCCACACTAACTTCCCTCAATGTCCTAGGGAATATCCTGTCAGGACCCAGAGACTTATCCACTTTCATATTCCTTAAAAGCTCCAGTACTACTACTACTTTAATCATCATAGTTTCCATAACTTCCCTACCCGTTTCCCTTATCTTACACAATTCAATATCCTTCTCCTTAGTGAATACCGAAGAAATGTTTAAGAATCTTCCCCATCTCTTTTGGCTCCACACATAGCCATCCACTCTGATTCTCTAAGGGACCAATTTTACCCCTCACTATTCTTTTGCTAGTTATATAACGGTAGAAACCCTTGGGATTTATTTTCACCTTACTTGCCAAAGCAACCTCTATCTTCTTTTAGCTTTTCTAATTTCTTTAAGATTCTTTTTACATTCTTTATATTCCTTAAGCACCTCATTTACTCCATGCTGTTTATATTTATTGTAGATCTCTCTTTTTTTCCGAACTAAGTTTCCAATATTCCTTGAAAACCATGGCTCTCTCAAACTTTTAACCTTTCCTTTCAACCTAACAGGAACATAAAGATCCTGTACTCTCAAAATTTCACCTTTAAATGACCTCCATTTCTCTATTACATCCTTCCCATAAAACAAATTGTCCCACTCCACTCCTTCTAAATCCTTTCACATCTCCTCAAAGTCAGCCTTTCTCCAATCAAAAATCTCAACCCTGGGTCCAGATCTATCCTTCTCCATATGAAACTAATAGCATTGTGATCACTGGACCCGAAGCGCTCCCCAACACAAACCTCCGTCACCTGACATATCTCATTCCCTAAAAGGAGATCCAACACTGCCCCTTCTCTCACTGGTACCTCTATGTATTGCTGCAAAAAACTATCTTGCACACATTTTACAAACTTCAAACCATCCAGCCTTTTTGCAGTATTGGCTTCCCAGTCTATGCATGGAAAATTAAAATCTTCCACAATCACAACCTTGTGCCTACTACCAATATCTGCTATCTCCTTACAAATTTGCTCCTCCAATTCTTGCTCCCCATTTGGTGGTCTATAATACACCCCCCATTAGAGTTACTGCACCTTTCCCATTCTTCAATTCCACCCAAATAGCCTCCCTAGACGAGCCCTCTATCCTGCCAGAGCACCGCTGTAATATTTTTTCTGACAAGCAATGCAACCCCTCCCCCTCTTGTCCCTCCAATTCTATCACACCCGAAGCAATTAAATCCAGGAATATTTCGTTGCCAATCACACCCCTCCTGTAACCATGTTTCACTAATATCTACCACATCATACTTCCAGGTATCAATCCATGCTTTAAGCTCATCCACCTTTCTTACAATGCTCCTAGCATTAAAATAAAGGCATTTAAGACATTTTCCACCTCTTACTCTGTTTATCACTATCTGTGCCAACAATTTCACTATTTTCTTTTTCTTCCTTCCTCCCTACATCTGTTCCTACACTCTGGTTCCCCTCCCCCCTCGTATCCAGTATCTTCAAGAACAGCCTGTTCCCTTCCACCATTAGATTTTCCAGCGATCCATGAACACAAACTTTTAAGTTACTTTTCAGTTGCATTATTTAATTTTGTAATTGATAGATTTTTGTCTTTTTGCAAACAAATTCATGTCACATGTCAGTGATAATAAAGAGGTATATTTTCAGGCTGACTGAAGGCATTGCTGATAAATATACCAATAAGCAGAGGTCAGAGAATGGCATTTTCAATAGAGTCTAAAGACATGCCTTGACTTAATTTTTACTCAGTATCTCCAGCTATAAATACATACAGTGGAGGATGGTGCTGAGATAGACCTGGGGTTTGTCAGTGGAAATATCAATATTATTGCATTCACACAATATTGTTGAAGGGAAACACGTAAGAAATTAAAAAGAAATGAAGGATTGATTCTGGGAAAACATGAGAGATAATATACACACAGGAAAAGCATGAGGAATAAGAACAGCAGTAGATCTTATGACCCACTAGCTCTGTTCTACCTTTCAGTAAGATCAGTGATTTGGATTTGGATTTGGACTTCCATTTTCCCCACCAGTTCCTATAATTCTCAATTACTGTGTTCCCTTTCAGATGCAGCCTTCAATACATTCAGTGACTCAAGCTCCACAGTTCTTTGTGGAATTCCACAGTTTGGGAATTCCAAAATATCTGAAAAAAAAAATTGTCAATCTCCATCTTACAGCCTGCTCATTACTTCAGAACTGCTCGTTACCTCGGATATACCACAAGGGGAAGTGTCTTTTCAATATTTACTTTGTCAAACCCCGTAAGAATCATTTATTTAGAGAGATAGCACAGAACATGCCCTTTTGGCCCAAAGAGCCACACTGCCCAGCAACCCACCTAATCGCAGGACAATTTACGGTGACCAAGTAACCTACTAAACTGGAACATCTTTGGACTGTGGGATGAAACTGAAGCAACTGGAGGAAACTCACATGATTTACGGGGAGGACGTACAAACTCCTGACAGAATCCTACATATTTCAATACGTTCACCTCTTACTTTTTTCCTCCAAAGGGTTTAGGACCAATATGCATTAATCCTTCATCCCAGGAATCAACACAGCGATCTTCCCTGTACTACCGTCAATGCTAGCACAAGCTTCTTTATATTTGGAAAGCAAAACTATATATTACTCCAGGTGTGTTCTTACTAGCAGCCTGTACAGATCAATAAAAACTTCTCTGCGGTTTTTCTGCTCTCCCTCACCATTAAGGTCAACATTTCAGGTTCCTTAATAATCAAGATGCATGAAACTGCAGATGCTGGAATCTGGAGCAATAAACAATCTGCTGGAAGACTCAGCAGGTCAAGCAGCATCTGTGGGAGGGAAGGCTTTGTCAATGTTTTAGGTTGAAACCCTGCACTTGGACTGAGAAATCCATACCACAAACATCACTAGTTTATTGCAGGCAGCCTTCTTTCGGGTCAGTAATACAGTTTGTTACTGAACCCAAATTCCAGGTCAAGAAGCCAAAAAAAAGAGAAATTGAACCAAAATATTTTCTTTAATTCAGCCATGTTGCAGTAGGGTTTCCAGATATAAATTAAGAAAATTAATCAGGATATAGGTGAAATAACAACTGATAAGATACTTACTTTTAATTTTAGTTCATTCATTTCTTTACGATAGCATTCTAGTTCCTTCTTGGCATTTTCCAATGCCCTAGTACTGGCTTCCTCAAACTGTGAAAGTGACAAAAGTGAATTAGAAATATGCCTGGAAAAGTGCATTCAATGTATGACAACACAAACATAAAAAAAGTCGCCAAATGTTTATGAACACAAGAGACTCCGCAGATGCTGGCGTTCCAGAGCAACACACACAAAATGCTGGAGGAACTCAGCACTTCAAGCAGCATCTACAGAAATGAATAAACAGATGACGTTTCAGGCCGAAAACCTTCATAACTGTAATATGAAACTAGGATTGCTACCTGGGGCATCAATGTTTTTGGCCTATCATTCTGACTGTCTGATTAGGTATTAATCTTCTTACTCAACACTCAGCTGTGTGTGTTTGATTGTATTGCTCGGATTTCCAACACAGTACAATCTCATCCTACATTGGTAGGACAGAAAAACTACCAGAGGGACTTAGCAGTCAAGTAGCATCTGTGGAGGAAAAGGGGTGGTCAATGTTTTGGGTGCTGATGTGGGGACTTGGCCTGAAACACTGACTACCCTTTTGCCTCCACACCCAGTTCCCACATTACTTCCCTTCTGTGCTCTCGATTTCAGCAGCTGCGGTCCAGTGTCACTCATACTGACTAGGGACCAGTATGAGCACGGAGAGTGCAGGGAATCAGGGTCAGGTTAGCCTTTAAGGGCAGGGATGAGAGAGAATTAGAGATCAGGAGCAGTAACTGAAGAGCCAGGGGCTGGAGTGACCTTCCATGCACATGTGAAAGCACCCCTTAATATCCCCCAGCCATTCCAGCTCCATGAATACCTTATGGTGGAAGGTGAACACATGACCAAAACAACCTCCATCTGGCTTGAGCAGTATACGAGTGACCAGTAATCTTACTTCACCAAAAGAACGCAAGTCTTAGAGTCCAGGGTCAAGGACTGGAGGTCAGAGGCTGCCTGTCCTGGGGATGAAGGCCTGTCTGTGTGTTTGAGTGCATGGGTAACTGGGTGGGAAGCTGGGAAATAAACTTGTTTTGCTGCTTTGTGCTCCAGATTCTGGCCTCTTCCTTTGTTCCCAGTCCTGATGAAGGGCCTCGGACCAATGAGTCAACCCTTTCCATAGGTGTAGCAGACCTGCTGAGTTGCTCCAGTGCAGGGAGCCACAGTAGTGTAGCAGTTAGCACAACACTATTACAGCTCAGGGAGTCGGGGTTCGGAGTTCAGTTCTGGTGCCATCTATAAAGTGTTTATATCTCCTCCTTTTTCCCTTCTTTCCTCAGCATCTTTGGATTTTAACAGTTGCTGTGGTTGCTAAGGAGTGTATTACTGATAGCCAATAATTGCATAAGGTATTTTACAAGAACATTGCAATGATTATGATCCAAATATACCTTTTGCTTATATTTGTCCATATTCTCTTTATTTCCCTTCGCAAGCTCTTCATGTTCAGCATGAATCACTTTAAGAGCTTGTTCTAAATCTGCCTTGTGTGTCTCTCCCTGTTCAAGGCTTTGCATGTGCTCTACCTTCTTCTGCCAATAAATGTGTTCCTGTGAAACAAAATATGTATATACAATCAAGGTCCATATTGGCTGATTGACATAGCTCATCTGGCTGCTTGGTTGAACATGAAACAATCTTAAATACAAAATTAATACACAAACGAAGATTTGTTTCAGATTTAATTTACTTAGCCTAATTTCATTTAAAATTTTCAAAATATCTGACAACTATCTAAACTAGAAACCCATCCCATTTATCAGCTTCTGAAAACTAATTGTGCTTTCAATTTACTTTTAATGACATTGAATTTATACTCATGGTCACAGAATTATGCAGTCACACAGCAGTGAAACAGGCTCTTTCACCCACTTTATCTGTGCCAGTATGACATATTTATCTATATTGACCGTCTCCTGGCAACTCAAAGTTCAAAGGAAATTTTATTATCAGAGTACATACATGTTACCACCTACAACCCTGAGATTCTTTTTCTGTGGGCACATTCAGCACATCCATAGAACAGTATCTAAACTGTAAACTTCAGGAACTGTTAACTGTAAACAAACTGCAAATGCAGATACAAATAAATAGTAATAAATAATGAACATGAAATAACAATATAACAGGGTCAAATGAGTCCTTAAATTAATGCTATTCCCTTCTGTTCAAGAGCCTGATGGTTGAGGGTAAGATTGCAGAGAGACATTGATAGGATGCAGAAGTGGGCTGAGAAGTGGCAGATGGAGTTCAACCCGGAGAAGTGTGAGGTGGTACACTTTGGAAGGACAAACTCCAAGGCAGAGTACAAAGTAAATGGCAGGATACTTGGTAGTGTGGAGGAGCAGAGGGATCTGGGGGTACATGTCCACAGATCCCTGTAAGTTGCCTCACAGGTGGATAGGGTAGTTAAGAAAGCTTATGGGGTGTTAGCTTTCATAAGTCGAGGGATAGAGTTTAAGAGTCGCGATGTAATGATGCAGCTCTATAAAACTCTGGTTAGGCCACACTTGGAGTACTGTGACCAGTTCTGGTCACCTCACTATAAGAAGGATGTGGAAGCATTGGAAGGGGTACGGAGGAGATTTACCAGGATGCTGCCTGGTTTAGAAAGTATGCATTATGATCAGAGATTAAAGGGGCTAGGGCTTTACTCTTTGGAGAGGAGGAGGATGAAAGGAGACATGATAGAGGTGTACAAGATAATAAGAGGAATAGATAGAGTGGATAGCCAGCACCTCTTCCCCAGGGCACCACTGCTCAATACAAGAGGACATGGCTTTCAGGTAAGGGGTGGGAAGTTCAAGGGGGATATTAGAGGAAGGTTTTTTTACTCAGAGTGGTTGGTGCGTGGAATGCACTGCCTGAGTCAGTGGTGGAGGCAGATACACTAGTGAAGTTTAAGAGACTACTAGACAGGTATATGGAGGAATCTAAGGTGGGGGCTTATATGGGAGGCAGGGTTTGAGGGTCGGCACAACATTGTGGGCCGAAGGGCCTGTACTGCGCTGTACTACTCTATGTTCTATATAAGTAACTGTCCTTGAACCTGGTGATGTAAGTCCTGAGGAACCTGTAACTTTTACCTGATGGCAGCAGTGAGAAAAGAGCATGGCCTGGGTACAGAGGATCTTTGATGTTGGATGCTGTTTCTCTATGTCTGTATTGATCTATTCCACTGCCACCCCCACTCCCCCAATAGCATTTTGATGTTTCATGTGTTCATCTACCTACCTTCCTTTCAGAAAATCCAAACTCCTACCTCCCTCTACAAGCAAAAGCTTTGTGTCTCTCCTCTAATATTATTTACAGTGAATTTATACCTGTACTAGTGATTACCAAAGCATAAAATGCAGAAATAGGTCTTCTGATGGTAATAGGTCCTACCTATTTCCTTTATATACACCACTCATCTCAATTAAATCTCTCCTCAGTCTCCATAGTTTCAAAGAAAACAATTCTAGTTTAACAATCTTCCCTTGTACAGTAGTAAGGCAACATGCTGTATACCTTCTTTCCTGCACATGGTCATCAGAACAGCACTCCAGTTATCTAGTGTTGTACAGAGTTCTAACATCCTCCCTGCTCAAATATCCTTTCCTTGCATGTTCAGGAAAGATTCAAGAGTGTTTAAATATGGGACCCTTCATGTGGTCACTGGCCCTATTCCAGCACCTTTCTGCATATCAGTGCCTATAAAAAGTAGACATCGCCTCTTCAAAGTTTTCGTGTATTATTGATTCTCAATATTGAATCAGTGGCTTAATTTCTTTTTTGATACTGATCAGAAATAGGCACTTTTATGTCAAAGTGAAACATCTCCAAAAAATAATCTAAATTAATTACAAATACGCAATCAATTATTTTGTGTTTTATAAGTATTTACCCCCTTCAAGTCAGTATTTAGGTAAATGCACCTTTGGCAGCAATTACAGCTTCAAGTCTGTGTTGATAGGCCTTTATCAGCTTTGCGCATCTGGACACTGCAATATTTCCCCAGTCTTGTTTACAAAACTGCTCAAGTTCTGTCAGATTGCGTGGGGATCATGAGTGAACAGTCCTTTTTCCAAGTCCAGCCACAAATTTTCAATTAGATTGAGGTCTGGACTCTAATTTGGACAACTCCAGGACAGTTATTTTGATGTTTTTAAGCCATTCCTGTGTAGCTCTGGCTTTATGCTTGGAGTCATTGTCTTGCTGGAAAACAAATCTTCTACCAAGTTGCAGTTCTCTTACAGACTACATCAGGTGTTCCTCCAGGATTTCCCTGTATTTTGCTGCATTCATTTTATCTTTTATCTTCCTAAGCCTTCCAGGGCCTGCTGCAGTGAAGCATCCCCACAACATGGTGCAGCCACTACCATGCTTCACAGCAGTGATGGTGTGTTTCCGATGATGTGTGGTGTTTAGCATTTAATCTGATGGCAAAAAAGCGGAATTTTGGCTTCATCAGACAATAGAACCTTCTAGCTGACTTCACTCTCCCACATGCCTTCTGGCAAACTCCAACAGTGGCTTTCCCTTTGCCACTCTCTCATAAAACTGCAACTGGTGCAGCTCTTGAGCAAGTTGGTGTCTGCACAGTCTCTCCCATCTCAGCCAGTGAAGCTTGCAACTCCTCCTGAGTTGTCATAGGCCTCTTGGTGGCCTTCCTCACTAATTCCCTTCTTACCCAGTCACTCAGTTTCTGAGAACAGTTGGCTCTGGGCAGATTTACAGCTATGCCATATTCTTTCCATTTCTTGATGAATGTTGTAACTGTACTCCAAGGGATACTCCGTGACCTGGAAATTTTCTTGTATCCATCTCATGACTTGTGCTTTTCAATAACCTTTCCATGGAGTTTCTTGGGGTGTTCTTTCGTCTTCATGGTGTAGTTTTTCCCCAGGATACTGACTCACCTGCAGTTTGACCTTCCAGGTACAGGCGTATTTTTACCACAATTAATTGAAACACCCTGACTGCACATGGTGATCTCCATTTATGATTATATGACTTCTAAAACCAATTGGGTGCACCAGCGATGATTTAGGGGTGGGGGGGGGGAGGGAAAGAGAATGAATACTGATGCATCAATTATTTTTTTATATCTGTATTTAGATTACTTTATAGAGATCTGTTTTCACTTTGACACAAAAGAGTCTTTTTCTGCTTATCAGTGTCAAAAAAACCAAATTAAATCCACTGTGATTCAATGTTGTTAAACAATAAAATGTTACAGCTATACAAGACTTTGGTCAGACCCCACTTGGAGTACTGTGTTCAGTTCTGGTCATCTCACTACAGGAACATAGAATAGTACAGCACAGTACAGGCCCTTTGGCCCACAATATTGTGCCAACCCTCAAACCCTGCCTCCCATATAAACCCCCACCTTAAATTCCTCCATATACCTGTCTAGTAGTCTCTTAAGCTTCAGTAGTGTTATCTGCCTCCACCACTGACTTGGGCAGTGAATTCCATGCACCAACCACTCTCCGAGTAAAAAACCTTCCTTCTTCTTGAGAGTGACATAGTTAATTCAGAAGCAAAGGTTCTGAACTTAAAGAGGGGTAACTTTGAAGGTATGAGACGTGAATTAGCTAAGATAGACTGGCAAATGACACTTAAAGGATTGACGGTGGATATGCAATGGCAAGCATTTAAAGGTTGCATGGATGAACTATAACAATTGTTCATCCCAGTTTGGCAAAAGAATAAATCAAGGAAGGTAGTGCACCCGTGGCTGACAAGAGAAATTAGGGATAGTATCAATTCCAAAGAAGAAGCATACAAATTAGCCAGAGAAAGTGGCTCACCTGAGGACTGGGAGAAATTCAGAGTTCAGCAGAGGGGGAACAAAGGGCTTAATTAGGAAGGGGAAAAAAGATTATGAGAGAAAACTGGCAGGGAACATAAAAACGGACTGTAAAAGCTTTTATAGATATGCAAAAAGGAAAAGACTGGTAAAGACAAATGTAGGTCCCCTGCAGACAGAAACAGGTGAATTGATTATGGGGAGCAAGGACATGGCAGACCAATTGAATAATTACTTTGGTTCTGTCTTCACTAAGGAGGACATAAATAATCTTCCAGAAATAGTAAGGGACAGAGGGTCCAGTGAGATGGAGGAACTGAGCGAAATACATGTTAGTAGGGAAGTGGTGTTAGGTAAATTGAAGGGATTGAAGGCAGATAAATCCCCAGGGCCAGATGGTCTGCATCCTAGAGTGCTTAAGGAAGTAGCCCAAGAAATAGTGGATGCATTAGTGATAATTTTTCAAAACTCGTTAGATTCTGGACTAGTTCCTGAGGATTGGAGGGTGGCTAATGTAACTCCACTTTTTAAAAAAGGAGGGAGAGAGAAACCGGGGAATTATAGACCGGTTAGCCTAATGTCGGTGGTGGGGAAACTGCTGGAGTCAGTTATCAAGGATGTGATAACAGCACATTTGGAAAGCGGTGAAATGATCGGACAAAGTCAGCATGGATTTGTGAAAGGAAAATCATGTCTGACGAATCTCATAGAATTTTTTGAGGATGTAACTAGTAGAGTGGATAGGGGTGAACCAGTGGATGTGGTATATTTGGATTTTCAAAAGGCTTTTGACAAGGTCCCACACAGGAGATTAGTGTGCAAACTTAAAGCACACGGTATTGGGGGTAAGGTATTGGTGTGGGTGGAGAATTGGTTAGCAGACAGGAAGCAAAGAGTGGGAATAAACGGGACCTTTTCAGAATGGCAGGCGGTGACTAGTGGGGTACCACAAGGCTCAGTGCTGGGACCCCAGTTGTTTACAATATATATTAATGACTTGGATGAGGGAATTAAATGCAGCATCTCCAAGTTTGCGGATGACACGAAGCTGGGTGGCAGTGTTAGCAGTGAGGAGGATGCTAAGAGGATGCAGGGTGACTTGGATAGGTTGGGTGAGTGGGCAAATTCATGGCAGATGCAATTTAATGTGGATAAATGTGAAGTTATCCACTTTGGTGGCAAAAATAGGAAAACAGATTATTATCTGAATGGTGGCCGATTAGGAAAAGGGGAGGTGCAACGAGACCTGGGTGTCATTATACACCAGTCATTGAAAGTGGGCATGCAGGTACAGCAGGCGGTGAAAAAGGCGAATGGTATGCTGGCATTTATAGCGAGAGGATTCGAGTACAGGAGCAGGGAGGTACTACTGCAGTTGTACAAGGCCTTGGTGAGACCACACCTGGAGTATTGTGTGCAGTTTTGGTCCCCTAATCTGAGGAAAGACATCTTTGCCATAGAGGGAGTACAAAGAAGGTTCACCAGATTGATTCCTGGGATGGCAGGACTTTCATATGAGGAAAGACTGGATGAATTGGGCTTGTACTCGTTGGAATTTAGAAGATTGAGGGGGGATCTGATTGAAACGTACAAGATCCTAAAGGGATTGGACAGGCTAGATGCAGGAAGATTGTTCCCGATGTTGGGGAAGTCCAGAACGAGGGGTCACAGTTTGAGGATAGAGGGGAAGCCTTTTAGGACCGAGATTAGGAAAAACTTCTTCACACAGAGAGTGGTGAATCTGTGGAATTCTCTGCCACAGGAAACAGTTGAGGCCAGTTCATTGGCTATATTTAAGAGGGAGTTAGATATGGCCCTTGTGGCTACGGGGGTCAGGGGGTATGGAGGGAAGGCTGAGGCGGGGTTCTGAGTTGGATGATCAGCCGTGATCATAATAAATGGCGGTGCAGGCTCGAAGGGCCGAATGGCCTACTCCTGCACCTATTTTCTATGTTTCTAATATCCCCCTTGAACTTCCCACCCCTTACCTGAAAGCCATGTCCTCTTGTATTCAGCAGTGGTGCCCTTGGGAAGAGGTGCTGGCTATCCACTCTATCTATTCCTCTTATTATCTTGTACACCTCTATCCTCCTTTTCATCCTCCTTCTCTCCAAAGAGTAAAGTCCTAGCTCCCTTATCTCTGATCATAATGCATACTCTCTAAACCAGGCAGCATCCTGGTAAATCTCCTCTGTACCCTTTCCAATGCTTCCACATCCTTCTTATAGTGAGGCGACTAGAACTGGACACTACTCCAAGTGTGGCCTAACCCGAGTTTTATAGAGCTGCATCATTACATCGCGACTCTTAAACTCTATCCCTCGACTTATGAAAGCTAACACCCCATAAGCTTTCTTAACTACCCTATCCACCTGTGAGGCAACTTTCAGGGATCTGTGGACATGTACCCCCAGATCCCTCTGCTCCTCCACACTACCAAGTATCCTGCCATTTACTTTGTACTCTGCCTTGGAGTTTGTCCTTCCAAAGTGTACCACTTCACACTTCTCCGGGTTGAACTCCATCTGCCACTTTTCAGCCCACTTCTGCATCCTATCAATGTCTCTCTGCAATCTTTGACAATCTTCTACACTATCTACAACACCACCAACCTTTGTGTCGTCTGCAAACTTGCCAACCCACCCTTCTACCCCCACATCCAGGTCGTTAATAAAAATCACGAAAAGTAGAGGTCCTAGAACAGATCCTTGTGGGACACCACTAGTCACAATCCTCCAATCTGAATGTACTCCCTCCACCATGACCCTCTGCTTTCTGCAGGCAAGCCAATTCTGAATCCACCTGGCTAAACTTCCCTGGATCCCATGCCTTCTGACTCTCTGAATAAGCCTACCATGTGGAACCTAGTCAAATGCCTTACTAAAATCCATATAGATCACATCCACTGCACTACCCTCATCTATGTGCCTGGTCACCTCCTCAAAGAACTCTATCAGACTTGTTAGACACTATCTGCCCCTCACAAAGCCATGCTGACTGTCCCTGATCAGACCATGATTCTCTGAATGCCCAGAGATCCTATCTCTAAGAATCTCTAAGGAAGGATGTGGATAGAATGCAGAGGAGATTTACAAGGATGTTGCCTGGATTGGAGGGCGTACCTTGTGAGAATAGGTTGAGTGTAGTTGTCTTTTCTCCTTGGAGCGATGGAGGATGAGAAGTGACCTGATAAGGGTGTATAAGATGATGAGGAGCATTGATCGTGTGGATAGCCAGAGGCTTTTTCCCAGGGCTGAAGTGGCTAACACGAAGGGGTATATTTCAACGGCTGTGTGCCCAGTGACTCCAGACCTTTGGGCACAGAGCTCAAAAAAAGCGACGTAACTGACTTTTAACATCGGAAACCAATGACTTGTTTGTTAGGTCTTGCCACTCGCTGTGAAAACAGAGACACCTTGTTCTCCCTTATTAGGGAGAGAGAGGGAGAGCCTGTGGTATGTCGAAGGCTGGGTGAGCAATGTAATCTTTGGGGTAACTGTAAATCTGTGTCTTTACTGTTGTTTTGCTCACGCTTGAGTGCTCAGTGGCAGGTGCTGATGCTTTCCTTTTGCCGGTGGTGGGGGGGTGGGGATTGTTGCTTGCTGCCACTTACGCGCAGGAGGGAGGGGAGCTGGGGGGGCGGACTTTGAAGTTCTAACATTTAACTGTTGTACATTCTTTGGGGCACTGTTTTCATGAATGGATGCAAAGTAAAAGCTCAGGATGTTTATTGTATCCATTTCTCTGACATCAAATGTGCTTTTGAAACCTTTGATAAGAGTTTGTGCAAGATATGCACTCCAAGGAGTTTGAAATGCTCACAGTTTGCACATCTCTTGTGTATTTTATCTATTTTACTGACTTATTCTACCTTTAAAGAGCTGTAGGCAACACTGGAACAGAAGGAAATAGGAATACACGTAGATCAAGGTCTCCTCAAGCCTTTTGGGTGGATACTTGCTCTTAATGGCCAAGTCATAGTCATAGTCATACTTTACTGAACCCGGGGGAAAATGGATTTTCGTTACAGTTGCTCCATAAATAATAAATAGTAATAAAACCATAAATAGTTAAATAGTAATATGTAAATTATGCCAGGGAGTAAGTCCAGGACCAGCCTATCGGCTCAGGGTGTCTGACCCTCCAAGGGAGGAGTTGTAAAGTTTGATGGCCACAGGCAGGAATGACTTCCTATGATGCTCTGTGTTGCATCTCGGTGGAATGAGTCTCTGGCTGAATGTACTCCTGTGTCCAACCAGTCCATTATGTAGTGGATGGGAGACATTGTCCAAGATGGCATGCAACTTAGACAGCATCCTCTTTTCAGACACCACCGTGAGAGAGTCCAGTTCCATCCCCACAACATCACTGGCCTTACGAATGACTTTGTTGATTCTGTTGGTGTCTGCTACCCTCAGCCTGCTGCCCCAGCACACAACAGCAAACCTAATAGCACTGGCCACCACAGACTCGTACAGCATCCTCAGCATCGTCCGGCAGATGTTAAAGGACCTCAGTCTCCTCAGGAAATAGAGACGGCTCTGACCCTTCTTGTAGACAGCCTCAGTGTTCTTTGACCAGTCCAGTTTATTGCCAATTATTGTCAATTCGTATCCCCAGGTATTTGTAATCCTCCACCATGTCCACCCTGACCCCTTGGACGGAAACAGGGGTCACCAGCACCTTAGTTCTCCTCAGGTCTACCACCAGCTCCTTAGTCTTTTTCACATTAAGCTGCAGATAATTCTGCTCACACCATGTGACAAAGTTTCCTACCATAGCCCTGTTCTCAGCCTCATCTCCCTTGTTGATGCATCCAACTATCGCAGAGTCATCAGAAAACTTCTGAAGATGACAAGACTCTGTGCAGTAGTTGAAGTCCGAGGTGTAAATGGTGAAGAGAAAGGGAAGACAAGACAGTCCCCTGTGGAGCCCCAGTGCTGCTGATCGCTCTGTTGGACACACATTGTTGCAAGCACACGAACTGTGATCTGCCAGTCAGGTAATCAAGAATCCATGACACCAGGAAAACATCGACCTGCATCGCTGTCAGCTTCTCCCCCAGCAGAGCAGGGCGGATGGTGTTGAACGCACTGGAGAAGTCAAAAAGCATGACCCTCACAGTGCTCGCTGGCTTGTCCAGGTGGGCGTAGACACAGTTCAGCAGGTAGACGATGGCATCCTCAACTCCTAGTCGGGGCTGGTAGACGAACTGGAGGGGATCTAAGTGTGGCCTGACCATAGGCCGGAGCAACTCCATAACAAGTCTCTCCAGGGTCTTCATGATGTGGGAGGTCAATGCCACCGGTCTGTAGTCATTGAGGCCGCTGGGGTGCGGTGTCTTCGGCACAGGGACGAGGCAGGACGTCTTCCACAGCACAGGAACCCTCCGGAGCCTCAGGCTCAGGTTGAATACATGGCGAAGTACTCCACATAGCTGAGGGGCACAGGCTTTGAGCATGCTGGTACTGACACCATCCGGTCCTGCAGCCTTGCTTGGGTTGAGACGTTTCAACTGTTTTCAGCTGTCTTTGGAAGAGCAGAAAACAACAGCAGGGAGGCCATATCAGTAATTTTATGAAATGTGAGACAAGACGATTGTCAAGGCTGTCGATCTAGATGGAAAATGCACAAGCTAGCATTGTTCTCTTCAGAATAAAGGAGAATGAAACATTGAAAATTTCCCACACAGTTGGACACTTTACCCTCTGACTAAGTCACTAACACTTCTTTGTATTCACTTTAAAGTACTTTTTAAATATTCGAGTACAAAAGTGGACCTGTCATTTTACAGCTATAAAGGACTTCGGTGAGACCCCACCTGGAGTTCTGTGCTTGGATAGCTGGCAGTCGGGACGGGAATCAGAGTGATAGGACAGAGACTGGGATAGTTGGTGTAACGGGAGATACAGCCAGTAGAGAAACAGTCAGGTTGGACAGGAAGTGGATAGGGCATAAATGGGTCTACTTTAATGCAAGTAGTATCAGGAACAAGAGTGCCGAATCTAGAGCATAGATCAGTACATGGAACTGCGCATGGTTCACATACTTGGCTGTCACGAGTACAGGAATGGCTGCTAGAAATTCCAGGGTCCAGATGTTTCAAAGGCAATGGGGAGGGAGGAGAAGCAAAGAAAGTAGTGGCATTGCTCATCAGATATAATATCACAGCTGAAGAAAGTGAGGACATCCTGAAGGGACCATCTATTCAGTAAGTTTAAATGGAAGTCAGAAACAGGAAGAGAGCAATTATTCTTTTGGGATTATTCTGTAGAACTGTCAATAACAACAGAAACATTAAGGAACAGATTGAGGGGCAGATTTTGGCAGGTCCCGCTGAGGGGTCTCAGCCCGAAATATATTCCAATACAGGTTTCCCCCGCCATCCGAAGGTAGAGCATTCCTATGAAACAGTTCGTAAGCCGAAATGTCGTAAAGCGAAGAAGCAATTACCATTTATTTATATGGGAAAATCTTGTGAGCATTTGCAGACCCAAAAATAACCTACCAAATCATGCCAAACAACACATAAAACCTAAAATAACAGTAACACATAGTAAAAGCAGGAATGATATGATAAATACACAGCCTATATAAAGTAGAAATACTTTTCCACAATCATGACTGCACTGCTCTCCGTAGCGAAAATCTCACACAAGCGCTGTCGGCAAAAACACGCGCAAGCGCTCTCCAGTAACCTTTAAGCTATGAAGCTGCCAAATCATACCAAATAACATGTAAAAATACACAGCCGATATAAAGTAGAAATAATGTATGTACAGTGTAGTATCACTTACTGGAATTGGGAAAACAGCACCGAGCACACTGATGATGGTGTGTTAGACTGAGTCGTTGGAGTTTGGGTGGTGCAGTGTCCCCCCCACCCTCCAGGCTGCTGAGCGATACATTGATGCGAAGAACGCAGGGGTCCAGCAGTAGCCGGGAGGTACACAGCACATCTTTAAGAGAAAAGCCGAAACAAACATGCTAATTAATTAGGTGCCGCCCGTAATTGTCGGCCCAGATCAGTGCTGATTTCCGATTGCGTCGTCTCTGATCTGGGCCGACAATTACGTGTCGGCAGCACCTAATTAATTAGCATGTTTATTTCAGCTTTTTTCTTAAAGATGTGTTGTGTGCCTCCTGGCTACCTTTGCATTCTCCGCACATCGGTACAGTTCCTGTCCGTGGCCTGAGTGTTGGGGTGGTGGGACACTGGGATGTCATCTCGTCGCCTGTTTCCATTAGAGCAGGCAGCTCATCTGCTTCTATCTCTGCCTGCCTCGATGTCGAAGGTTGAGATTCGTCGTCTGCTGTGGCTGATGTGGAAGGCTTGCGTGACTGCTGAGCCTCGCGCATTTTTCTATCACACAGTTCTTTAATAAGGGCTCAAACCATCCTGCAAATATCCCGTAAACCGACGTACCCTTTCAAAATTAAAGTCGTACTTTATCATTACTCATTTGGTTTCGATTGTTATCCTTTTTTCTTCCAATTGCATCAGCTCTTCATCTGTCAGATCTTGGTGATGGGATGCCAAAACCTCTCCATCATCATGTTCGTCAGCTTCCACAAGCCAAACTCACGTTGTCCTTACTTCGTTCACCAAGATCAAAAAGCTTAATTATGTCTAGTTTTACCGCAAGTGTAACACCCTTACGAGCTCTTTCAGGCTTTTCCAATACCATAGAACTCATCTTGCAAATGGCTGCTCACAGGCTCGTGTTAAAGCAATGCAGTTCCAAATCCGGGGGAGAGCGGCTGCTCGGAGCGCGCTGCCTTATATCGTGCGCTGATTTTTTTCGTAACAGTGAAAACACCTTCTGAAAGCGAAAATAGGGTACTAATGTAGGTCTTCCGTAACAGTGAGGTTTCGTAAAGCGAACATTCGAAAAGCGGGGGACACCTGCATGCCACACAATTTGATAGGGTGGTTAAGAAGGCTTCTGGTGTGTTGGCTTTCAATAGTTGGAGGACTGAGCTCAAGAGCTACAAGGTAAGGTTGCAGCTCTATTACATTTGGTCTAACCAGTTTTAGAGTATTGTGTTCAGTAGCCTCATTATAGGATGTGGAAGCTTTCAAGTGGGTGCAAAGGTTTATCAGGATTCTGCCTGGATTAGAAAGCACGTCTTTTGAAGAAAGGGTGAGCAAGTTAGGACTTTTCTTTGGAGGATAGGAGGATGAGAGGTGACTTGATAGGGGTGTACAAGATATTAAGAGGCTTTTTTTTGTTTTTTTTTAAAAAAAAAGAATGGACGGCCAGCACCTTCCCCCACCAAAAGAAATGGCTATTACAAAGGGGCATGATTTTAAGGTGATTGGAGTAAAGTACAAGGGGAATATCAAAGGTAACTTTTTTTAATACACAAAGTGGGTGCTTAGAACATTCAGGACCAACCAGTTAACAGCCCTGGGCGATGGTACACAGAGGAGCTGAGAGACACCAAGAGGGTTCAAGAGACAAGAGAACAGATCAGCAGAGGTCTGATGTCTGTTGACAAGTGTGGCTTGCCTGGCAAGTTGAAGTTGTGGTGCTTGCAGCACGGATAATGTGGCCACTAACTGTCTATGAAGCAGCAATGTCCCATGTTGAGGCAATGGAACGGAAGATCAACAAGTATGTGAAGTGGCTTGGAGTACCGAGCAGCCTCACCAATGTTGCAATCCACAGTAGCCAGACAAAGCTTACCATCCCAGTGCAATCCCTTGTTGAGGAGGTCAAGGTAGCCAAGGTAAGATCATTCTTGATGCTTCGAGACTCAAAAGACCCTGTCATCAAGAACACCCAGCCGGATGTGAGATCAGGCAGGAAGTGGTCAGTCCGTGTAGCAGTTGATGAGGCAGAATCTAGATTGAAGCACAAGGAGACGGCTGGGGCTATCCAGCTAGGCCGCCAGGGACTTGGATGGACAAGCCACAAGTGGTGGTCATCTTCTACAGGTAAGGAGCACCGTGAGCTTGAAACACAAGAAATATGAGAGGTAGAAGAGGGAAAGAGGTTAACTAAAACAGCTGGCCTGGCCAAACAAGGGGCTTGGACCCGGTGGGAAAGTGTTGAACAATGACATCTATCTTGGAATGTTCTGTGGCAGATGGAACCGCTCCGCATTTCTTTTCTATGCAGAGCAGCGTAAGATCTGCTCCCAACACCTGCCAACCTCAGCACCTGGTATGAAGATAAGACAGACAGGTGTGCTGCTTGTGGCGAGAAGGGAACACTTCTACATATCTTGAGTGCATGCAGAGTCAATCTTTCCAGCGGCATGTACACTTGGAGACATAACAACGTTCTCAAAGTTGTGACAGAAGCGGTTGAGCAGAGAGTACTGCAGCACAACTTATCTCATGCCCCATGCTGCACAGAATGTCGCATATCATTTGTAAAAAGAAGGCTCCAAGTTAAGGGTGTACAGCGCAGGCTCACGATCAAGCATACTTTCTTCAGCCAATGATTGGTGTGTCAAGGCTGACCTGGACGGGAAAGGCAGTTTCCTGGAGCAAATAGCTTTCACCACATTGCGTCCAGATATAATCGTATGGTCTGACACCAGTAGAGAAGTGGTTATTGGTGAACTCACAGTCCCCTGGGAAGACAACATCGATGAAGCCCATGAGCGCAAGTTAACCAAGTATGCAGAATTAAGATCAGAGTGCAGAGACAGAGGGTGGAAGGTCTTATGCTATCCATTCGAAGTAGGCTGCCGAGGGTTTATTGCATTCACTCTCCAGAAGTGGCTGATTGACCTTCGCTTCACTAGAAAGGGCTGTAGCTGAGGCAGCAGAGAAAGGATCAGCATGGGTACGGACCAAGTATGCCCAGAGGGGCAGATAGTCAGACAGTGTATACATCTTTTGCAAACCCTTCAGTAGTTGCATAGACACCTGAGGAGCGGACTATCTGCTGGATGAAAGCGACCAACAACTCTGATAGAGGCAGATGCCAAGTTTTTAAGCTCACCAGTGGGAGGTAGTGCTTTAGCTGCTGGTCCACCACCTTGAGGGAGTCTTGATCATAAGCGGGCCAAAACTCCTGAAGACAGGTGGCAGATCCACTGGTGATAGCACAGGACAGTTAACTTCTAAGTCCACGTGTATTCTGTAACTCTGTTGCTGGGGTGGTGGTAAGAGACTGATACATTAATGGCATTTAAGAGGCTCTTAGATAGCAACATGGATGAAAAATAAGTGGAGAACAATGTGGGATGGCATTTAAGAACAGTACAACATTGTGGGATGAAAAGCCTGTACGTTTCTATGTATATGATTTAGCACATGTCCTTAATACTCAGAAGCCACTTTCTTCTTTTGTACTCACCTGATCACGTATGTCTTCTAACTGAGATAACTGTATTTCAGTAAGCTTAACCTTACGTTGAAGTTTATCCAACGCAACATTGGTTTCATCAGTTTTCTGAAAGTTCAAATTTATAATAACAGTTCAGTTCACTTCAACTAAAAGACAACAAAGCTAAAATTAAAACATTTATGCAAAGGAGGTTTACCAGGATGGTGTTAACAGCTATGGTGTTAATTTTCTGTCTTTGCAAAATAAATATTTTAATTATAGAGATAAGATCTGTAAATTATTTGAGATGATTCAATTCTAGAAATTTGATCTAAGACCAGCCCTTCTGGACAAGAAGTGTGGGCTACACACAAACAGAAATAGGGCTAAAGGCACTTCAGAGAAACTTTCATTGGTTTGTGGTTGTTGTGTTTTATACTCGGGGTGAAGGAAAGATGTGTTTAGTGGTAATATCTCTTTGGAGCTGGCAGAAGCCACGGAGAATAATGTGCTGGATGTGGAGTCTCATGGGGTGGTAGGCAAGGACAAGGGGTACTCTGCCTGTTATGGGAGCTAGAAGATGGCAGAGGAAGTAAAAACTCTGTTCTTTGAAGGAGGACCTCTCAGATGTTCTGGAATGGGAAGCCTCATCCTAAAATGTGTCAGAGATGGAGGAACAGAGAAAAGGAAATATCATTTTTATAAAGAAACAGTGTGGGAAGAGGTAGAGACAAGACTTTTTATAAAGGATACAATTAGACAGCTTGTCACCAGAGATGAAGTCAGAGAAATCGAGAAAGGGGAGAGAAGTGCCTGAGAGGGACAAAATAAATTTGAGGGTAGGGTGGAAAATAGAGTCAAAGTTGATGAAATTTACAAGCTCAGCATGGGTACAGGAAGCAGCAGTTGTTGATGTAGCACAGGAACAGCTGGGGAGCATTCCCTATGTGGATTTGGAACATACACTGTTCCACATAGCTGATGCAAAGGTACGTGTAGCTGGGGCCTTGCGGGTGCCCACGGCTACACCTTGGGTTTGAAGAAAGTGCGAGGAGCAAAAGTGAAATTGTTGAGTATGTGGTATAGTTCTGCCAGATGTAGAAGGCTGGTGGTGGAAGAGGAGTCTGGTTAGGTCTGTTGTCTCTTTTAATTTTCCTTAAGTATTTCATATTCTCCTTAGATCTATTTGGAAATGTTAGATTTTTTTTCCGTATTTAGAATGCCAGATTTTTTGGAAACCGAAGCATGACAAGTTATTATATTACTTAAACATAGAAGTACGGAGTAAATGTTCACTCAACATCTAACGGGCACTAAAAATTCACCATCATTTAAAACCAAATCTACTTAAACTATTTACCCTGATCGACCCATCTACATTCTGCATTATAGGATATGAGAAATTTAATAATCTTCGCTTAAAATGAAATGTTTTGTAGTTTGTTTTTAAAAAGAATTAAATCAGCTTCCCACCAGCTTTTCCTGACTGAAAACAGGACCAATTCGTTCCAATACAACTCCAATGTTTGCCAGTTTCATTTTTGCTCTGCATTGTCAATGTGCTGAGCTTTTTAAAAATACATCCACCCAAAGTCCATGCATACAAGCAGCAAGACCACAAGACACAGGAGCAGAATTAGACCATTCGGCCAATTGAGTCCGCTCCGACATTTCATCATGGCTGATTCATTGCCCCTTCAACCCCATTTCTCCTGCCTTCTCCATGTAACCTTTCACGCCCTGACTAATCAAGAGCCCACCAACTTACACCTTAAGTACACCCAATGACCTGGCCTTCACAGCCTCATGTGGCAACAACTTCCAGATTCACCACCCACTGACTAAAGAAATCCCTCATCTCCATTCTAAATGGATGGCCCTCTATTTTGAGTCTGTGCCCTCTGGTCCAAGGCTCTCCCATTATAGGAAACATCCTTTCCACATCCACTCTATCTAAGCTTTTCAACATATTATAGGTTTCAATGTGATTCCACTCCCTCCCCTTCTAAACTCCAATGAGCATAGGCCTGGAACCATCAAACACTCATCCTACGATAAGCCTTTCATTTCTAGAATCCTTCTTGTGAACCTCCTCTGAACCCTCTCCAATGTCAGCACATCCTTTCTTAGATAAGGGCCCAAAACTATTCAATACTTTAAGTGAGGCCTCACAAGTCTCTTATAAAGCCTCAGCATTACATCCTTGCTTTTATATTCTAGTCCTCTGAAAATGAATGATAACATTGCATTTGCCTTCCTCACCACTGACTCAATCTGCAAGTTAACCTTTAGGGAATCCTGCATGGTGTCTCCCAAATCCCTTTGCACCTTAGGTTTTTGAATTTTCTCCCCATTTAGAAAATGATCTACACTTTTATTCCTTCTACCAAAGTGATGACTGTACATTTCCTGACACTGTACCATCTACCACTTCTTTTGCCTATTCTTCTAATCTGTCTAAATCCTTCTGCTGCCTCCCTGTTTCCTCAACACTATCTGACCTTCCACCTACCTCTGTACCATTCACAAACTTAGCCACAAAGCCATCAATTCCATTATCCAAATTATTGACATACAGCATAAAAAGAACCGGTCCCAAAACGGACCCCTGCGAAATACCACTAGTCACTGACAGCCAATAAGAACAGGTTTCACTTATTCCCGCTCTTTGTCTGTTAATCAGCCAATGCTCTATCCAGACTAGTACCTTTCCTACAATACCATGGGCTATAACCCTAACACTTGCTAACCAACTCATGTATGACCTTAAGGACTTCTGAAAGTTCAAGCACACAACATCCACCAATTCTCCTTTGTTTATCCTGCTTCTTATTTCCTCAAAGAATTCCAACAGATTTGTCAGGCAAGATTAAGGAAACCATGCTGACTTTGGCCTACTTTTATCATGTGCTTCCAAGTGCCCTGAAACTACTTTCACAATCAACTTCAACATCTTCCCAACCACTGACATCAGGCTAAATGGCCACGTCTCATATTGTGGCCATCACTGAGACGTGGCTAAAGGATGCACTTCTCTGGGAGCTGAATGTCCAAGGATACATGGTGTATCGGTAGGATAGGAAGGTAGGCAGAGGGGAAGGTGTGGCTTTATTGGTAAGAAATGATATTAAATCATTAGAAAGAGGTGATATAGGATCGGAAGGTGCAGAATCTTTAGGGGTTGAGCTAAGAAATCGCAGGGGTACAAGGACCCTGATGGCAGTTATTTATAGGCCTCCAAACAGATGCAGTGATGTGGACTACAAATTACAACAGGAAATAGAAAAGGCTTGTCAGAAGGGCAGTGTTGTAATAATTGTGGGGGATTTTAACATGCGAGTGGATTGGGAAAATCAGGTCGGCACTGGATCTCAAGAAAGAGAATTTGCAGAATGTCTGCGAGATGGCTTTTTAGAACAGCTTGTCGTTGAGCCCACTAGGGGATCGGCTGTACTGGATTGGGTATTGTGTAATGAACCAGAGGTGATTAGAGGGATTGAGGTGAAGAAACCCTTAGGAGACAGTGATCATAACATGATTAAATTCACTGTGAAATTTGAAAACGAGAAGCCGAAATCTGATGTGTCGATATTTCAGTGGAGTAAAGGAAATTACAGTGGTATGGGAGAGGAACTGGCCAAAGTTGACTGAAAAGGGACACTGGCGGGAAAGACGACAGAGCAGCAGTGGCTGGAGTTTATGCCATAAGTGAGGAAGGTGCAAGACAGGTATATTCCAAAAAAGAAGAAATTTTCGAATGGAAAAAGGATGCAACCGTGGTTGACAAGAGAAGTCAAAGCCAAGGTTAAAGCAAAGGAGAGGGCATATGAGGAAGCAAAAATTAGTGGGAAGACAAGAGGATTGGGAAGTTTTTAAAAGCTTACAAAAGGAAACTAAGAAGGTCATTAAGAGGGAAAAGATTAACTATGGAAGGAAGCTAGCAAATAATATCAAAGAGGATGCTAAAAGCTTTTCCCAAGTATATGAAGAGTAAAATACAGGTGACAGTAGGTATAATACCGATAGAAAATGATGCTGGAGAAATTGTAATGGGAGATAAGGAGATGGCAGAGGAACTGAACTAGTACTTGCATCAGTCTTCACTGAGGAAGACATCAGCAGTATACTAGACACTCAAGGGTGGCAGAGAAGTGTGTGCAGTCACAATTACGACAGAAAAAGTACTCAGGAAGCTGAATAGTCTGAAGGGAGATAAATTTCCCGGACCAGATGGAATGCACCCTCGTGTTCTGAAGGAAGCAGCTGTGGAGATTGCGGAGGCATTAGCGATGATTTTTCAAAAGTTGATAGATACTGGCATGGTTCCAGAGGACTGGAAGATTGCAAATGTCACACCGCTATTTAAGAAGGGAGCAAGGAAGCAAAAAGGAAATTATAGACCTGTTAGCTTGATATCGGTGGTTGGGAAGTTGTTGGAGTCGATTGTCAAGGATGAGGTTACGGAGTACCTGGAGGCATATGACAAGATAGGCAGAACTCAGCATGGATTCCTTAAAGGAAAATCCTGCCTGACAAACCTATTACAATTTTTTGAGGAAATTACAAGTAGGCTAGACAAGGGAGATGCAGTGGATGTTCTATATATAGATTTTCAGAAGGCCTTTGACAAGGTGCCACACACGAGGCTACTTAACAAGATAAGAGCCCATGGAATTACAGGGAAGTTACATACGTGGATAGAGCATTGGCTGATTGGCAGGAAACAGAGTGGGAATAAAGGGATCCTATTCTGGTTGGCTGCCGGTTCAGTGGTGTTCCACAGGGGTCCGTGTTGGGGCCGCTTCTTTTTACATTGTACATCAATGATTTGGATTATGGAACAGATGGCTTTGTGGCTAAGTTTGCTGACGATACGAAGATACGTGGAGGGGCCGGTAGTGCTGAGGAAACGGAGAGTCTGCAGAGAGACTTGGATAGATTGGAAGAATGGGCAAAGAAGTGGCAAATGAAATACAATGTTGGAAAGTGTATGGTTATGCACTTTGGCAGAAGAAATAAACGAGCAGACTATTATTCAAATGGGGAAAGAATTCAAAGTTCTGAGATGCAATGGGACTTGGGAGTCCTCATACAGGATACCCTAAAGGTTAACCTCCAGGTTCAGTCGGTGGTGAATAAGGCGAATACAATGTTGGCATTCATTTCTAGAGGAATAGAGTTTATGAGCAGGGATGTGATGTTGAGGCTCTATAAGGCGCTGGTGAGACCTCACTTGGAGTACTGTGGGCAATTTTGGTCTCGTTATTTAAGGATGTGCTGACATTGGAGAGGGTACAGAGAAGATTCACTAGAATGATTCCGGGAATGAGAGGGTTAAGATGAGGAACGTTTGTCCGCTCTTGGACTGTATTCCTTGGAGTTTAGAAGAATGAGGGGAGACCTCATAGAAACATTTCGAATGTTGAAAGGCATGGACAGAGTGAATGTGGCAAAGTTGTTTCCCCATGAAGGGGGAGTCTAGTATGAGAGGGCATGACTTAAGGATTGAAGGGCGCCCATTCAGAACAGAAATGTAAAGAAATTTTTTTTAGTCAGAGGATGGTGAATCTATGGAATTTGTTGCCATGGGCAGCAGTGGAGGCCAAAGTCATTGGGTGTATTTAAGGCAGAGATTGATAGGTATCTGAGTAGCCAGGGCATCAAAAGTTATGGTGAGAAGGCGGGGGAGTGGGACTAAATGGGAGAATGGATCAGCTCATGATAAAATGGCAGAGCAGACTCGATGGGCCGAATGGCCAACTTCTGCTCCTTTGTCTTATGGTCTTATAATTGCCTTTCTTTTGCTTCCCGCCCTACTTGAAAAGTCAAGAGACATTTGCAATTTTCCAGTCCTCCAGAAGCATGCTAGAGTCTATAGATTCTTGAAAGATCATTACTAATGCCTTCACCATCTCTTTAGCTACTTCTTTCGGAACCCTGGGGTGCAGTCCATCTGGTCCAAATGACTTCAGACCTTCCAGTTTCCAGAGCACCCTCTCCCTAGTAATAGCAACAGTGCCCCCAACACTCTCAAACCTCCAGCATTCTACTAGTGTCTTCCACAGTGAAGACTGATGGAAAACACTTACTCAGTTTGTCTGCCATTTCTTTGTCCTCCATTATGACTTCTCCAGTGTCATTTTCCAGTAGTCCAATATCTACTTTCACCTCTGTTTTACTCTTTACCGTATATACCTGAAAAAACCTTTGGTATCCTCTTTGAAATAATTGGCCAGCTTACCATCACATTTCATCTTTTCCATCCTTATGTTTTTTTTTAAAAGTTGCCTTCTGTTGGTTTTTTAAAAGCTTCTCAATCCTCCAACTTTCCACTAAGTTTTGCTCTATTATATGCTCTCTCTCTCTCTCGTTCTCATGTTGGCTTTGATTTCCATTGTCAGCCATAGTTGCGTCATCCTGCCTTTACAATACATCTTCTTTGGGATTTATCTATCCTGCACCTTCTGAATTTCTCTCAGAAACTCCACCCAGTACTGCTCTGCCTTCATCTCCACTAGAGTAATCCAGTTAGTCCCATTCCCCTCAGCTATTTCCATATCCTATTTCCCTCAACAGCTTATTCAATTTTCCATTAGAATTACTGGTCATCTCCACTCTTGCAGATGGTATGTTCTAGACCATTACCATCTTTTTTTCATCATACGTCAATTCTTTATCATTCAAAAATTTCACCTGGTGTCTCCAAGCCTTTCACAATCTAATTGAAACAAGTTTACACTGTATCCTACCCAAACCATTCCAGGTAAAGCTGCAATTCATTTTAATTTATGTGCATTCAATGCCACCATGTGGGCTTCTCTACGCTGCTCATAATTTGCAACATGGAAATAGGACTTTTGACACAATTTATAAAATGCCAGCTAAGTGCCTAACCCCATTTATGTGTTTCATCTACATACCTCTAAGCCTTTGCTATCCACGTACCAGTCCAAAGCTCTTTTAAATGCAATTGTTTTTGCCTCTACCACTTCTTCCCACAGCTCATTCCATATACCCACCAGGTCAAATCAAAGGTGGTGACAAGTTGACATATAGGAGAGAGAATGAAAATCTCACTGAATGGTACCACAACAACCTTTCATTCATTATTGACAAAAGGAACAAATCAGAGGTTCATGAACAGGGATCATTAGGGGATCAAAGATGGAAAGGATTAGTAACTAATTTCCTGGGACCAACATTTTAATGCCAGTACAAAGAAGGCAAGACAGCAATTCCACTTTCTTTGATTTTTTTCCCCACAGATTCAGCACACTATCTAAAACTGTGACAGAGTTCTATAGATGCACAGTAGAGAGTATCCTGACATGTTGCATCACAGCCTGGTATGGAAACACTAATACCCTATAATGGAAAAGTCTATAAAAAGTGGTGGATAGAGTCCTATCACAGGAAAGGCCTTTGCCACCATTGAGCACATCTACAAAGAGCAATGCCACATGAAAACAGCATCCAGGTCATGCTCTCTTCTCACTGCAGTCATCGGGAAGAAGGTACAGGAGCTGAAGATCCCACACCACCAGTTTCAGGAACAGTTATTAGTTATTACCTTTCAACCATCAGGCTCTTAAACATGGACAACTTCACTCACAACACTGAACTAATCACTGACCACAACCTATGGATCATTTTCAAGGACTCAATAACTCATATTCTTGGTATTACTTATTTGTTATTACAGTATCTTTTTTTTTTGTATTTGCACAGTTTCCCTTCTTTTGCACGTTGGTTGCTCATCAGTCTTTGTGTGCAGATCTTCACTCATTCTATAATATTTCTTTGTTCTGGAGAACCTATGGAATTCATTGCAAAGATCAAGTGAAGGTTGATAGGTTCCTGCCTGGGAACATGTCTTTGCCGCCAGCTTGTATCACATGGCCTCTAAATTCATTTTCATGTTTCTCCATTTGGACCCTCTGAGGACCCCAGGTACCCACATTCACTTGACAGTTTCTCCCACCACATTCTACATGCCACACTTTCTACCATGAGGTACCTGGTGTCCCTATCCCAGTCACTTCCAAAACGGTGATTCTCTCTCCACTGCCTCTAATGGACCCGTCCACTACTTTATCCTCCACCAGATCACTGTCAATCGTCAATTCTATGACTGTTTCCACGTCCTGCAAGGATCAGAAGATTGCTTGTCTACAGACCACAAGAACCTGCTCTCTCCAATGCTGGCAGCCCCAGACGTCTCCAGACCACGATCCATGCTGCTGACCACAACCACTCAAATGATCCAGAGCACATTCAGAACCCAGACTCTCAGGTCCCACCACCAGTTCTTGGGTCCTTGGAGACTCCATCTTCCTCTCACCCCACTATCCCCGAGCACCCAAAACCTTCCTTTTCCTCAGAAAGTACCAACCCCCTTCCCACCTCCAATTCCAGCTCTCATCCGTGCCAGGTCTTCACCATTACCTCAGCCCTTCCCCTCTCTGAAGCAGAACTTTCTGTCCTCAGTAAGGGCCTCACCTTTGTCCCTCTGCACCCACACCTCAGTGAGTTCCTTCCACTGCCTCCATCTCTGAGCTTATTTCTTTAGCAAGGACTCCCCACCCTACACCGATGACCCCTTCTCCCGTCTTCAACCTTCCTCCTCCTGGACACCCCGCCATGGTCTTCTGCCTCTCGACCTTTTCACTGTCAACTGCTAACAGGACATCAACTGTCGACTTCAACACTCCTCTCCCATTCCAACCTCACTCCTTCCGAAAGCTCTCTTCTCCACGCCTGTCGCACCAATCCTAACATCACCATCAAGCTCGCAGATAAAGGGGGTGCTGTAGTAGTCTGTCAACCTGACCTCTACTCTGCTGAGGCCCAGTGACAACTCTCGGACACTTACTCTTACTTACCCCTCAAATAGGATCCCACTAAGGAGCACCAGGCCATCATCTCCCACACTATCACTTACCTTATTAGTTCTGAGGATCTCCCATCCACTGCCACCAACCTCAGTTCCCGCACCTTGCATCTCCTGTTTCTACCTTCTACCTGAGATCTGCAAACCCACTTCTATATGTAGATCCATTCTTTCAGCTTGTTACTGCCCCACTAAACTCATATGTCTGCATACCTCGACTGTTTTATCCCTGCCGAGTTCAGTCCCTTCCTAGCTACATCCTAGCTTTACATGCCCTGGTTCTTTTCAATGATTTTAAGTTCCCTGGCCCCCATCATCTTATTTTCACTGTGGATGTTCAGTCCCTATATACCTCCACCATCAAGAAGGCCTCAAAACTATCATTTATTTCTGGACACCAGACCCAATCAGTTCCCTTCCACCACCACTCTCCTCCATCTAGCAGAACTTGTCCTCACTCTTAATTCATCCTTTGGCTCTTCCCAGTTACTTCAAACAAAAGGTGTAGCCATGGGCACTCACATGGGTCCCAGCTATGCCTGCCTCTTTGTCCCAGCTATGCCTGCCTTTTTGTCAGCTATGTGGAACAGTCTATGTTCCAAGCCTACACTGGTGTCTGTCCCCCACTTTTCCTACGCTATATCAACTACTGCATTGGTGCTGCTTCCTGCACCCATGAAGAACTTATGACTTCAACTTTGCCAGTAACTTCCACCCAGCCTTAAGTTTACTTGGTCCATTTCTGACACTTCCCCCCTCTTTCTCCATCTCACTGTCTCTATCTCTGGCGACAGCTTATCTACTGATGTCTATTATAAACCCACAGACTCTCATAGCTACCTGGTCTATACCCCTTCCTACCTTGTCACTTGTAAAAACGCCATCCCCTTCTCTCAATTCCTCTGTTTCCACTGAATCTGCTCTCATAAGGCCTTCCATTCCAAAATGAAGACGATGTCCTCCTTTTTCAAAGAAAGCTGCTTCCGTTCCTCCACCAACACTGGCCTCAACCGCATCTCTATTTCACATGTCTGCTCTCACCCCATCCTCCCACCACCCTACCAAGGATAGGATTCCTCTCGTCCTTACCTACCACCCCACCAGCACATAATTTTCCACAACTTCCACCATCTCCAGCAGGGATCCGGGGATCTCATGATCTCATCTCACACCCCCAGCCCAGTTTCTGCTTTTTGCAGTGATTGCTCCCTATGCAACTCCCTTGTCCATATGTCCCTTCCCACTGATCTCCCTCCTGGTACTTATCCTTGCAAGCAGAACAAGTGCTACACATGCTCCTACACCTCCTCCCTCACTACTATTCAGGGCCCCAAACAGTCCTTCCAGGTGAGGTGACACTTTATGTCAGAGTCTGTTGGAGTCACCTACTGCATCCAGTGCTCCTGGTGTGGCCTCTTGTATTTCAGTGAGTCGCAGTGTAGATTGGGAGACTGTTTCGCTGAGCACCTACCTCCATCAGCCAGAAGTGAGATTGCCCAGTGGCCACCCAATTTAATTCCACTAACCATTCTGATACGTCAATCCATGGCCTCCTGTACTGTCATGATGAAGCTACACTTGGGCTGGAGGAACAACACTATTCCTTCTGGGTAGCCTCCAATCTGATGGCATGAACATCGATTTCTTGAACTTCTGGTAATGCGCCCCCCCCCCACCTCCTTCGCCATTCCCCAACCCCTTTTCGCACTCTCACCTTAACTCCTTGCCTGCCCATCGCCTCCCGCTGGTGCTCCTCCTCCACTCTTCCTTTCTTCCATGGCCTTCTGTCCTCTTCCATCAGACTCCCCCCTTTCCAGCCCTATATCTCTTTCACCAATCAACTTCCCAGCTCTTTACTTCATCCCTCCCCCTCCCAGTTTCACATATCACCTTGTGTTTCTCTCCCTCCCCCCACCTTCTATACCCACCCCTCATCTTTCTTTCTCCAGTCCTGCCAAATAGTCTTGGCCTGAAATGTCGACTGTACTTTTTTCCCCCACATAAATGCTGCCTGGCCTGTTGAGTTCCTCTAGCATTGTGTGTGTTGCTTTGATTTCTAGTATCTTCAAATTTTCCCTTGTTTGTTGATAGGTGAGTAAGTAAGGGTGTCAAAAGTTACAGGGAGAAGGCCAGGGAATGGATTAAAGCGGGATAATAAATCATCCATGATGGAATGGCAGAGCAGGCTCGACGGGGTGAATGATCTAATTCTGCACCTATATCTTGTAGTCTTAGGGAGTGCCTACAAGAAAATGAACCTCAAGATAGTATTTGGTGATATATACGCACTTTGATAATAAATTTACTTTGCATTTTGAAATATAATCTAAGATAGAATTGATATGGGAGGTGAGGGGAGTAATGAATTAAAAGTATTATATATGAGTGCACGGAGTATAAGAAATAAAGTGGATGAGCTTGAGGCACAGTTGGAAATTGGTAAGTATGTTGTGGGAATAACAGAGACATGGCTTCAAGTGGACAGGGCCTAGGAAATGAATATTCAAGGGTTTACGTCCTATCGAAAGGACCGACTGATGGGCAGAGGGGTTGGGGTGGCTCTGTTGGTGAGAAATGATATTCAGTCCCTTGCGAGGTGGGACATAGAATCAGGAGAGGTAGAGTCAGTACGGATAGAACTGAGAAATTCTAAGGGTAGGAAGACCCTAATGGGAGTTAGCTACAGGCCCCCAAACAGTAGTCTGGATGTAGGGTATAAGTTAAATCAAGAGTCAAAATTGGCAAGTAGCAAAGGTAATGTTACAGTTGTTATGGGGGATTTCAACATGCAGGTAGACTGGAGGAATCAGGCTGGTACTGGACCCCAAGAAAGGGAGTTTGTGGAGCCCCTCCAAGATGGATTCTTAGAACAGCTTGTACTGGAGCCTACCAGAGAGAGCGCAATTCTAGATTTAGTGTTGTGCAATGAACCGGATTTGATCAGGGACCTCAAGGTAAAGGAGCCATTAGGAGGTAGTGACCATAATATGATAAGTTTTAATCTACAATTTGAGAGGGAGAAGGGAAACTCAGAAGTGTAAGTATTATAGTTGAACAAGGGGAACTATGGTGCTATGAGGGAGGAGCTGGCCAAAGTTCAATGGAACAATACCCTAGCAGGGATGACAGTGGAACAGCAACGGCAAGTGCTTCTGGGAATAATGCGGAAGGTGCAGGATCAGTTCGTTCCAAAGAGGAAGAAAGATCCTAAGGGGAGTAAGGGGAGGCTGTGGCTGACAAGGGAAGTAATGGACAGTATAAAAATAAAAGAGAAGTAGTACAACATAGCAAAGACGAGTGGGAAGCCCGAGGATTGGGAAACTTAAAGAGCAACAGAAGGTAACTAAAAAGGCAATACGCAGAGAAAAAAAAGAGGTACGAATGTAAACTAGCCAAGAATATAAAGGAGGATAGTAAAAGCTTCTTCAGGTATGTGAAAAGGAAAAATGTAGTTAAGACCAAAATTGGCCCCTTGAAGACAGAAACGAGTGAATAGCAGATGAGTTGAACAGGTACTTCGGATCTGTCTTCACTAGGGAAGACATGAACAATCTCTCAGATATAATAGTGGCCAAAGGACCTAGGGTAATGGATGAACTGAAGGAAATTTATATTAGGCAGGAAATGGTGTTGGATAGACTGTTGGGTCTGAAGGCTGCTAAGTCCCCAGGACCTGATGGTCTGCACCCCAGGGTACTTAAGGAGGTGGCTTTAGAAATCGTGGATGCATCGGTAATCATTTTCCAATGTTCTATAGATTCAGGATCAGTTCCTGTGGACTGGAGGGTGGCTAATGTTGCCCCTCTCTTCAAGAAGGGAGGAAGAGAGAAAACAGGGAATTATAGACCGGTTAGCCTGACGTTAGTGGTGGGAAAGATGCTGGAGTCAATTATAAAAGATGAAATTACAACCCATTTGGATAGCAGTAACAGGATCGGTACGTGTCAGCATGGATTTACAAAGGGGAAATCGCGCTTGACTAATCTTCTGGAATTTTTTGAGGATGTAACTACGAAAATGGACAAGGGAGAGAGAGCGGATGTAGTGTACCTGGACTTTCAGAAAGCCTTTGATAAGGTCCCACGTAGGAGATTAGTGGGGAAAATTAGGGCACATGGTATTGGGGGCAGAGTACTGACATGGATTGAAAATTGGCTGGCTGACAGGAAACAGAGTAGCGATTAATGGGTCCCTTTCAGAATGGCAGGCGGTGACCGGTGGGGTACCGCAGGGTTGTGCTGGGACCGCAGCTGTTTACAATATACATTAATTATTTAGATGAGGGAATTAAAAGTAACATTAGCAAATTTGCTGATGACACAAAGCTGGGTGGCAGTGTGAAATGTGAGGAGGATGTTACGAGAATGCAGGGTGACTTGGACAGGCTGTGTGAGTGGGCAGATGCATGGCAGATGCAGTTTAATGTGGATAAATGTGAGGTTATCCACCTTGGTGGTAAGAACAGGAAGGCAGATTATTATCTAAATGGAGTCAACTTAGGAAAAGGGGAAGTACAATGAGATCTAGGTGTTCTTGTACATCAGTCACTGAAAGCAAGCATGCAAGTACAGCAGACAGTGAAGAAAGCTAATGGCATGTTGGCCTTCATAACAAGGGGAATTGAGTATAAGAGCAAAGAGGTCCTTCTGCACCTGTACAGGGCCCTGGTGAGACCACACCTGGAGTACTGTGTGCAGTTTTGGTCTCCAAATTTGAGGAAGGACATTCTTGCTATTGAGGGAGTGCAGCAAAGGTTCACAAGGTTAATTCCCGGGATGGCGGGACTGTCATATGTCGAAAGATTGGAGCGACTGGGCTTGTATACTCTGGAATTTAGAAGGCTGAGAGGGGATCTTATTGAAACATATAAGATCATTAAAGGATTGGACACGCTGGAGGCAGGAAGCATGTTCCCGCTGATGGGTGAGTCCAGAACCAGAGGCCACAGTTTAAGAAAAAGGGGTAGGCCATTTAGAATGGAGTTGAGGAAAAACTTTTTCACCCAGAGAGTGGTGGATATATGGAATGCTCTGCCCCAGAATGCTGTGGAGGCCAAGTCTCTGGATGCTCTCAAGAAAGATGGATAGAGCTCTTAAAGGTAGCAGAATCAAAGGTTATGGGGATAAGGCAGGAACTGCATACTGATTGTGGATGATCAGCCATGATCACAGTGAATGTCCGTGCTGGCTCGAACGGCCGAATGGCCTACTCCTGCACCTATTGTCTATTGTAGTAGAGTTTTTCAGACCTTTGAGACAAGTTTCTCATAAGGCAGATCAGATGTCCAGGTATCTCCAATTTCTTTAATGATTTTCCATAGTTTATTATGGTCCACATTGTCAAAGGCTTCAGAGTAGTCAATAAGACAAATATGTTTCTGGCATTCCCTTGATTTCTCCATTATTCAGCGTAGGTTAGCAATTTGGTGCCTTGTGCTCCTGCCTCTTCTAAAACCAGCTCCTACATCTGGCAGTTCTCGCTCCATATATTGCTGGAGTCTTGCTTGCATGATCTTCAGCATTACCTTGCTAACATGTGAAATTAGTGAAATTGTTTGGTAATTTGAACATTCCTTAACATTTTCCCTTTTGGGAATTGGGATAAACTGGTCTTTTCCAGTCTAAAGGCCAATGTTGGGTTTTCCAGATCTGCTGGGAAACTGCATACAACAGTTAGAACTGAACATGGAACTACAAACTGGTCAAAGCAACACACATCAAAGTTGCTGGTGAACGCAGCAGGCCAGGCAGCATCTCTAGGAAGAGGTGCAGTCGACGTTTCAGGCCGAGACCCTTCGTCAGGACTAACTGAAGGAAGAGTGAGTAAGAGATTTGAAAGTTGGAGGGGGAGGGGGAGATCCAAAATGACAGGAGAAGACAGGAGGGGGAAGGGATGGAGCCAAGAGCTGGACAGGTAATAGGCAAAAGGGATACGAGAGGATCATGGGACAGGAGGTCCGGTAAGAAAGACGGGGAGGGGGTGGGGGGGCGAGAACCCAGAGGATGGGCAAGGGGTATATTCAGAGGGACAGAGGGAGAAAAAGGAGAGTGAGAGAAAGAATGTGTGTATAACTACCAAATGGGGTACGAGGGGGAGGTGGGGCATTAGCAGAAGTTAGAGAAGTCCATGTTCATGCCATCAGGTTGGAGGCTACCCAGATGGAATATAAGGTGTTGTTCCTCCAACCTGAGTGTGGCTTCATCTTTACAGTAGAGGAGGCCGTGGATAGACATGTCAAAATGGGAATGGGATGTGGAATTAAAATGTGTGGCCACTGGGAGATCCTGCTTTCTCTGGCGGACAGAGCGTAGGTGTTCAGCAAAGCGGTCTCCCAGTCTGCGTCGGGTCTCGCCAAAATATAAAAGGCCACATCGGGAGCACCGGACGCAGTATATCACCCCAGCCGACTCACAGGTGAAGTGTCGCCTCACCTGGAAGGACTGTTTGGGGCCCTGAATGGTGGTAAGGGAGGAAGTGTAAGGGCATGTGTAGCACTTGTTCCGTTTACACAGATAAGTGCCAGGAGGGAGATCAGTGGGGAGGGATGGGGGGGGGGGGAACGAATGGACAAGGGAGTCGCGTAGGGAGCGATCCCTGCAGAAAGCAGGAGGTGGGAGGGAAAGATGTGCTTAGTGGTGGGATCCCGTTGGAGGTGGCGGAAGTTACGGAGAATAATATGTTGGCGCCAGAGGCTGGTGGGGTGGTAGGTGAGGACCAGGGGAACCCTATTCCTAGTGGGGTGGCGGGAGGATGGAGTGAGAGCAGATGTACGTGAAATGGGGGAGATGCGTTTAAGAGCAGAGTTGATAGTGGAGGAAGGGAAGCCCCTTCCTTTAAAAAAAGACATCTCCCTCGTCCTAGAATGAAAAGCCTCATCCTGAGAGCAGATGCGGCGGAGATGGAGGAATTGCGAGAAGGCGATGGCGTTTTTGCAAGAGACAGGGTGAGAAGAGGAATAGTCCAGATAGCTGTGAGAGTCAGTTAGGCTTATAGCAGACATCAGTGGATAAGCTGTCTCCAGAGACAGAGACAGAAAGATCTAGAAAGGGGAGGGAGGTGTCGGAAATGGACCAGGTAAACTTGAGGGCAGGGTGAAAGTTGGAGGCAAAGTTAATAAAGTCAACGAGCTCTGCATGCGTGCAGGAAGCAGCACCAATGTAGTCGTCGATGTAGCGAAGGAAAAGTGGGGGACAGATACCAGAATAGGCACGGAACATAGATTGTTCCACAAAGCCAACAAAAAGGCAGGCATAGCTAGGACCCATACGGGTGCCCATAGCTACACCTTTAGTTTGGAGGAAGTGGGAGGAGCCAAAGGAGAAATTATTAAGAGTAAGGACTAATTCCGCTAGACAGAGCAGAGTGGTGTAGAGGGGAACTGATTAGGTCTGGAATCCAAAAAGAAGCAGAGAGCTTTGAGACCTTCCTGATGGGGGATGGAAGTATATAGGGACTGGACATCCATGGTGAAAATAAAGCAGTGGGGGCCAGGGAACTTAAAATCATCGAAAAGTTTAAGAGCGCGAGAAATGTCACGAACATAGGTAGGAAGGGATTGAACAAGGGGGGATAAAACCGTGTCGAGGTATGCAGAAATGAGTTCGGTGGGGCAGGAGCAAGCTGAGACATTAGGTCGGCCAGGACAGGCAGGTTTGTGGATCTTGGGTAGGAGGTAGAAGCGGGAAGTGCGAGGTGTGGGAACTATAAGGTTGGTAGCAGTGGATGGGAGATCCCGAGTGGATAAAGTCGGTGATGGTGTGGGAGACAATGGCCTGGTGCTGCTTAGTGGGGTCACTATCGAAGGGTAAATAAGAGGAGGTATCCGCGAGTTGTCGCTGTGCCTCGGCAAGGTAGAGGTCAGTACGCCAGACTACAACAGCACCCCCCTTATCGGTGGGTTTAATAGTAAGGTTAGGATTCATGCGGAGGGAGTAGAGAGCAGAGCGTTCCAAAGGAGTGAGGCTGGAATGGGGACAAGGTGCGGTGAAGTCGAGACGGTTGATGTCCCATCGGCAGTTAGCGATGAAGAGATCCAGAGCAGGCAGAAGACCAGAGCGGGGTGTCCATGAAGAAGAGGAGGGTTGAAGACGGGAGAAGGGGTCATCGGTGGGGGTGGAAGAGTCCTTGCCGAAGAAGTAGGCTCGGAGATGGAGAGAGAAGAGTTCCGCATCATGGCGAATACGGAACTCGCTGAGGTGTGGGCGAAGGGGGACAAAGGTGAGGCCCTTACTAAGGACAGAGCGTTCTGCCTCCGACAGTTGAAGGTCGGAGGGGATGGTAAAGACCCGGCACGGATGAGAGCTGGGATTAGAGGGGGGGAGGGGGGAGGCTGGGGGTGTCAGTGGAGAGGGGAGGGTTGGGGTGAGAGGAAGATGGAGCCTCTGAGGACCCAGGAGCTGACGATGGGATCTGAAGGAGACGAGAAACTGGTCAAAGATTGGGAAAGGAGTACAACAAGGCTCATACTGTCACCCTACTTTATTTATCTATATGCTGAACACATCACGAGGAATGCTGGTCCAGAAGACTCAAATGTTTGAATCAAAATTGCCGCACAAAATATTAACAACCTCAGATACGCAGATGCAACTACTCTCATGGCTGAAAGTGAGGAGGATCTGAGGAAGCTTCTAATCAAAGTGAAAGAAGTGCAAAACCTGGCTTGTTGCTCAATATTAAGAAAACCAAGATTATGTCGACCAGCCCTACTCACTCCGTGGTAATAAATGGAAAGGAAGTGGAAGCAGTGACAGGTTTTGTCTTCCTTGGTCCAAAGATCTCTATACATGGTAACTGCAGCCACAAAATTAAACAGCACTTACTTCCCTTCTGGGTAGGGCAACAATGGCAAATTTAGATAAAATACTGAGGAGCAGAGACATAACATTGTCTATGGAGATCCATATAGTCAAGTCTATGGCATTTCCGGTTGTGAAATATGGCTGCAAGATGGACTAATTAGGAAGACTGAATACAAAAGATTCAATGTCTTTGAACTTGGATGCTGGAGCAAAGTGTTCAGACTTCATTGGGCAGCAAGATCCAACAAGTCAATACTTGGAAGAAATGCAGCCAGACTGCTCACTACGAGGCTTGATTATGAGACAAAAGCTCAAATATTTTGGCCACATCATGAGAAGACAGGATTCCCTGGAGAAGACTCTCTCAAGTTAGGCAAAACACAAGGTAAAAGGAGAGGATAACAGAGGCTACAATGGACAGATAATATTAATCAGACAATGCGAATGACCTTGGGGTATCTTAGAGAGGCAGTTTCCAACAAGGTGGCTTGGTGTGCAGGAGTTCATGAGGTCACGAAGAGTCGGACTCGACTTAACGACTGAACAACAAAAAGAGTTTTTCCAAGTTCGGGCAAGAATCTGATGGAAGTGGGCAAGAAGCTGTTGTTGAACCATGACATTGCCTCTTGTGGATGTACTCAGTGGTAGTGAGAGCTATACTCATGATGGAAATGGCCAAGTCAACTGCTCTGTAGTCTCTTGCATTTCCATACATTGGATTTGCAATGCTTTCTATTGTACAGCTCTAGAAGTTTGTCAGATTCTTCAATGACATACCGAATCTCCGGGACACACTGGGCACCACTCTTTTTCCCCCCACACTGCATCTATATGCTGGGAATAGGATAGGTCCTCAAGAGCTTGTAAAGGAGAGCAGTGATCGGGTAAGCTTTGTGAGGACATGGCATTAAAGTTGAGTGTGTGTAAGGTTAACACAAAGGACCAGGAAAACATCAAGTTTAGGGTGAAGATTGGGAGAATGAGCAAGTAAGTGGCAGATGGAATATAGTGTAGAGAAGTGCATGAAAATACTAAGTAGTGAAGGGCTTAGATTGGGAGAATGAGCTAAGACATGGCAGATGGAATATAGTGTAGGGATGTGTACGATCATGCACTTTGGTAGAAGGAATAAAAATGTAGACTATTTGCTAAATGAGAAGAAAAATCCAGAAATCAGAGGTGAAAAGGGACTTGAGAGTGTTCGTGCAAGATTCCCTAAAGGTTAACTTGCATGATAAATCTGTGGTAAGGATAGAAAATACAATGTTAGCATTCATTTTGAGAGGACTAGAACATAAGAGCAAGGATGTAATGCAAGGCTTTATAAGGTACTGGTGAGGACAAACGGAGTACTGTGTGCAGTTTTGGGCCCCATTTCTAAGAAAAGATGTGCTGGTATTGAAGATGGTCCAGAGCAGGTTCACAAGAATGATTCTGGGAGTGAAAGGGTTAATAGATGAGAAGCACTTGATGGCTCTGGATCTGTGCTCGCAGGAATTTATAAGAATTTGGGTGGGGGGGGGGAAGGAGGTTCTCATTGAAACCTATCAAACATTGAAAGGCCTAGAGTGGATGTGAAAAGGATGTTTCCTACAGTGAGCGAGTCAAGGGCCAGAGACCACAGCCTCACAAAAGAGGGACGTCCCTTTAGAACAGAGATAAGGAAATCCTTTTGCCAGGGAGTGGTAAATCTGTGGAATGCATTGCCATGGATGGCCAAGTCATTAAGTATTTTTAAAGTGGAGGTTAATATGTTCTTTATTATTCAGGCGACGTCAAATGTTATGAGGAGATGGCAGGAGAATGGGGATGAGAAGGATAATAAATTAACCATGAAGGATTGGCAGAGCAGACTCGATGGGCTGAGTGGCCTAATTCAGCTCCTATATATTAGAGAATGTACTTGCCTTTCTTAAATCTTCGTAATCTTTTTCAGCTTCCTTTCTTAATTGAATTTCTTTTTCTAATCTGCAATAAGAATGAAGTTACAAAATAGTACAAGTACTGAAAATCTGAAAGAAAAATAGAAAATTTTGGAAATATTAATTAGACTACTCAGCATCAGTGGAGTTTTTTGGCTCAATGAGATTTTATCTTAACTGTAAGTCTGCTTCTCTCTTCACCAATGCTGTTTGACCTGCAAAGCATTTTCTGTTTTGTGTTTTATTTTTGTTTGTCTACATTATGTAAATTATCCATATCTAGTATTTTTAAAGAAATATATAAAATGTTACTAAAAATATACTATATTATTTCAACATCCAAGCAAAATCAAGGTTATTGTCACAGGCATATATAGGGTGTAACGGCCAAGAAATTAGCTTTTTGCAGCAAGGCTGATCAACACTTCTACCCACTACACCACCCCACCTCTCATCCAATCACCACTACTTTATCATTTCCTATCAGAGTCTTCAACATTAATGAATACTTGGCTTCAGTATTCTCCAGTGAAAAGAACCTTGGTAATTGTGGGGATGAATTACAGCGAACTGAAATGCTTGAGCATATAGACATTTTATGAGGATGAGCTGCAGCTTTTGAAAGGTATTAACTTAAATAAGTCACCGGGACTGGACGAGACATACCCCAGGCTTCTGTGGGAAGCAAGGGAGGAGATTGCTGAGCCTCTGACAATGACCTTTGCATCATCAATAGGGACGGGAGAACTACCAGAGTATTGGAGGGTTGCAAATGTTGTTCCCTTATTCAAGAAAGGGAGTAGAGATAACACAAGAAATTATAGACCAGTAAGTCTTACTTCAATGGTAGGCAAGTTGTTGAAGATCTTGAGAGGCAGGATTTATGAGCATTTGGAGAGATAATCTGATTTGAGATAGTCAGCATGGCTTTGTCAAGGGCAGGTCGTGCCTTATGAGCTTGATTGAATTCACTGAGGATGTAGCAAAACACATTGAAGGTGGAGCAGTAGATGTACTGTATACAGATTTCAGTAAGGCATTCAATAAGGTTCCCCATGCAAGGCTTATTCAGAAAGTGCGATCCAAGGGGACCTTGCTTTCTGGATCCAGAATCGACTTGCCCACAGAAGGCAAAGGGTGGTTGTAGATGGTTCATATTCTGCATGGAGGTCAGTGACCCATGGTGTTCTGCAGGGATCTGTTCTGGGACCCCTGCACTTTGTGATTTTTATAAATGACCTGATGAGGAAGTAGAAGGGTGGGTTGGTAAGTTTGCTGATGATACAAAAGTTAGGGGTGTTGTGGAGAGTTGTAAGAAGTTACAGTGGGACATTGATAGGATGCAGAACTGAGCTGAGAGGTAGCAGAAGGAGATCAACCCAGATAAGTGTGAAGTGGTTCACTTTCATAGGTCAAGTTTGAAAACAGAATAATTTTAATGGTAAGACTTGGCAGTGTGGAGGATCAGAGAGATTTTGGGGTCCATGTCCATACGACACTCAAAGCTGCTGCTCAGGTTGACAGTGTTGTTAAGAAGGGATATTGTATGTTGGCCTTTAACCGTGGGATTGAGTTCAGGAGCCATGAGGTAATGTTACAGTTACACAAGACCTTGGTCAGACTCCTCATGGAGTGCTGTGTTCAATTCTGGTCAATTCACTGCAGGAAGGATGTGGATACTATAGAGAGTGTGCAGAAGATATTTACAAGGATGTTGCCTGGATTGGAGAGCATGCCTTATGAGAACAGGTTGAGTGAACTTGGCCTTTTCTCCTTGCAGTGATACAGGATGAGATATGTACAAGATGATGAAAGGCATAGATAGTGTGGATAGCCAAAGGCCTTTTCCCCAGGGCTTGAATGGCTAACATGAGGGGACATAGTTTTAAGGTGCTTGGAAGTAGGTATGGGTGGACATCAGACAGAGTGGTGGGTGTGTGGAATGCACTGCCAGCGATGGTTGTAGAGGCGGATACAATAGGATCTTTCAAGAGACTCTTGGATAGGTACATGGAGCTTAGAAAAAAAAGTACTATGTGGTAGGGAACTTCTAGGCAGTTTCTAGAATAGGTTACATGGTCGGCACAGCATTGTGGGCATAATGAACTGTAGATTTCTAGGTTCCAGTCACCTATGTACAGACATTCCAGTGCCTAGCATCACTTTAAGTACATACCATCAATATAAGCTATATATTTATATATTATCATGTTCTTTATCTAATTGTGTTTTTTTGTGATGCATCAGATCTGGAATAACAATAATTTTGTTCTCCTCCACTAGAAAATCTGTAGATGATGAAAATCCAAGACAGACACAATGCTGGAGGAACTCAGACGGCCAGGCAGCATCTATGGAAATGAATGGATAGTCAATGTTTCAGGATGAGACCCTTCATTAGGTTTGAGAGGGAAGAGGGAAGATGGGGGGGGGAGGAAGGGAAGGAGGCTAGCTGGAAAGTGATAGGTAAAGTCAGGTGTGTGGGAAAGGTCAAGGGCTGGAGAAGGAATCTGATAGGAGAGGAGAATGGACCATGGGAGAAAGGGAAGGAGGAAGGGTCCTAGAATGAGGTGATAGGCAGGTGAAAAGGGGTAAAAGGTTTAGAGTGGGGAACAGAAGCTGTGGGGTGGGGGATTTCTTTACCAGGACGAGAAATCACAATTCATGCCATTAGTTGGAGACTACCCAGAATACAAGGTGATGCTCCTCCATCCTGAGGGTGGCCTCATCTTGCCACACAAAGCGGCCATGGACCAACATGTCAGAACAACAAGAATCAGAATCAAAATGTTTGGCCACTGGAAAGTCCTGCTTGTGGAGGATGGTGCGGAGGTGCCCAATTTATGGTGGGGTTCACTAATGTAGAGGCTGCATCGAGAGCACTGGACACAATACGATGATCCCAGCAGGTTTGTAGGTGAAGTGTTGCTCAGCTGGAAGGATTATTTGGGGCCCTGAATGGAGGCAAGGGAGGTGGTGTATGGGCAGATTTAGCACTTCAGTGACTTACCGGGAAGGGAGTTTAGTGGGGAGGGATGAGCGGATAAAGGAATTGCAGAGGGAGTGATCCCTGCAGGAAGCGGGGATGGGGGGGGAGGGGGGAGTTGAAAGGTAAAGCAAAGTTTAGTAGTAGGATCCCTTTTAAGGTGGTGAAAGCCGTGGAGGATAATGTGTCGTTTGCAGAGGCTGATGGGAGTGGTGGGCAAGGGCAAGAGAAACTCTATCACTATTAAGGCAGCGGGAAGATGGGGAGAGCACGGATATATAGGAAATGGAGGAGATGCGGGTGAGGGAAGCAGCAACAGTAGAGGGAGATAATCCCTGTTTCTTAAAGGAGAACATTTCTGATGTCCTGGAATGGGAACATATGCGGCGGAGGTGAAGAAACTGAGAAAAGGTAATAGCATTTTTACAGGAGATAGGGTGGAAAGAGGTACAGTTGAGATAACAGTGGGAACCAGTAGGTTTGTCTCCAGAGATCAAGAAAGAGAAGGGAGGTGTGGACCAAGTGAATTTCAGGCCAGGGTGGAAGTTAGAGGCAAAATTGATAAAATTGATGAGCTCAGCATGGGCACCAATGCAGTCGTCAATGTAGCGGGAAGAGTTGGAGAGTATAACCAGGAAAGGCTTCAAACATGGGCAGTTCTATGTCACCAACAAAGAGGCAGGCATAGCTGGGATCCATGCAAGTGCCCACAGCTACCTCTCGAGTTTGGAGAAAGTGGGTGGAGCTGAAGGAAAAATTGTCCAGGGTGACAATCAGTTCTGCCACAAGGAGGGCGGTGGCGGTGGAGTGGGATTAGTTGGTTCTTTTGTCAAGAAAGCAGCAGAGGTCTTTGAGGCCTTTTGATTGGGGGGAGATAGAGGTATATAGGGACTGTACATCCATGGTGAAGATGAGGCAGTCAGGGCCAGGAAATTTAAAGTTACTGAGGATTTTGAGGGCATGAGAAGTGTTGCAGACATGGCTGAAAAGGGACTGAACCGGATGGGGGGGTAGAATGGGATCAAGCTATGAGATTGGGAAGCTTTTAAAAACCAAAAGAAGACAATTAAACAAAGTTATTAAGGTTCAGATGGAAGACAAAAGTAAGCTAGCCAATAGTAACAATAAAGAGGATACCAGAAGTTTCTTCAGATACATAACGTGTAAAAGAGAGGCGAGAGTAGATATTGGAATGCTCAAAAATAATGCTGGAGAGGTAATAATAACAGAAAATGAAATAGTGGACAAACTGAGTAAGTATTTCAGACACAAGTAGTATGGTAAAAGTTCCAGGTGTCAGGGGGAATAAAGTGTATGAAGTTACCATTACTATAGAGAAGGTTCTTGGGAAATTGAAAGGTCTGAAGTCACTTGAACCAGATGGTGCACACCCCAGGGTTCTGAAAAAGGTGGCTAAAGAGATTGTGGAAGCATTATTAATTATCTTTCAAGAATAACTAGATTCTGGAATTGTTCCAGAAGACTGGAAAATTGCAAATATCACTCCATTCTTCAAGAAGTGAGAAAGGCAGAAGAAAGGAAACTATAGGCCAGTTAGTCTGACCTCAGTGGTTGGGAAGAATTTGGAGTTTATTATTAAGGCTGAGGTCTCAGGGTACTTGGAGGCACATAATAAAAGAAGCCATAGTCAACATGGTTTCCACAAAGGGAAAATATTTCCTGACAAATCTGTTGGAATTCTTTGAAGTAGTAACAAGCAGGATAGACAAAGAAGAATCGGTTGATGTTGTGCACTTGGATTTTGTTACATGCCTCAAGGAGATCTGGGTTTTTTTTTTGGTGAGAATGATGTAATGGTCTTTTGGAGGTCACCTGATGTAATTTTCCCACTGATGTGAGGTCACGTGATGACATGTGCACCACGGGTATACAAGGGTAGACCCCAGATGACACAGTTAGTTTTTAGTTTGTAGATTTCCAGGTAGAACGTGCTGTGTCTCCGTTTCCGTTGCGTATTTGTTTTTATGATGCAGTTTCATTTTTTAAAATGGAGGGTTGCGTTCTATTGCAAGATGCAATATTATTGGACTGGAAATTTTTGCTAGATGTGTTGATTTATCCTGTTCCAGCAGTAGAAGGGAGAGTGAAGACTTTATCGAAGTACAGGACCGAAGGATTGAGAGGAGTCGGTATTGTTCGGCAGTTTAACAAAGGATCGACCTTACTCAGTCTTCGTTGAAGGAGTAGCGACCTGCATCGAGGTAATTCTTGCCAAAAGAGCAAAGAGTTCATGAAAAGGTTGGCTCTCTTTAAAAGAAATTAAGGTCAGTTGTGTTACACTGTTTATTTACTGCATCGTGAATCCTGTGGCCAGAACCAGCAGAAAAGTCGCGTCTATGAAGAAATCCTTCTCCAGAGAAGTCTCCCCCAATTGAACATATAAATCTGTTGGACTTTCGAACTTACCATTTTAAAAACTATATCTGACTTTATCGCTTTAAGAACTGTTTTCGCATTTAACGCTTTAAGAACCAGTGCCGAGTGACGATTTGTTGAACGGCTGCATAACGGTTAACTTCCAGTTGAAGTTTTCGTTTGTTTTTTTATCGTTTATCCCTGCTTAATAAATGTTTGGTTGTTTTTATATAACCTGTCTCGAATGATATTCATTGCTGCCGGTTACAAAACAATCTGTGGGGGCTTGCAGGAGATGTTCCGATTTTGAGTTTAAGTGCTGGTAATTGCCATTTTGATTTGGAAAAGGGAAATATCCGATTTTTTTTTTTTTTAAAGTTTGATTAGTGTGTGAGTGGTATTTGGCAACAATGGATATTGATGGGTTTATGCACACGCCTGACTCGGGGTCTTTAGAGAATGCGAGAAAACGTGAGGTACTGGAGATTGCTATGAAGTCGGATAGTAAAGGATTTATGAAGCATTCCACCAAGGCTTTCACACAAAGAAAAATTGCTGAACATTATATTAATTTGAAATTGTTTGATGAGGAGGTGTTAGATAAGTTTCCTATGAGTAATCTGGAAATGCAGTTACATCTTGAACAAATAAAGTTAAAGCAATTAGAAGCTGATTTGGAAAAGAGTCGGTTAGAAGCTGTAAATAAACAGAAGGAATTCGAGGCTAGGGAGGCAGTTAAAATAAGGGAATTTGAAGAAAGAGAAGCTGAAAACCACAGGAAATTTGAGCTACAGATGCAGAAATTAAAGTCCGGAAATCAGTCTTCCGGTTCTACGAAACAGTTTATTGCTAGTCGTGAGGTTATTTTGGCTCCTCCATTTAATGAAGTTGAAGTGGACAAATATTTCCAGCACTTTGAAACTATTACTCTGAGTTTAAAGTGGCCAAAAGACTAATGGCCAGTGACGTTACAAAGTGTAAATAAAGGCAAGGCACAACAAGTTTATACAACTTTAAATGCTAAGCAAGCACTGGATTATGATATTGTTAAGCAGTATATATTAAAGGCATATGAGATGGTTCCAGAAGCATATAGAGAAAGATTCCAAAATTTGAAGAAATCGGTGGAAAAAACTTGTGGAATTTGCCTATGAGAAATCTATTTGTTTTGAGAGATGAGTTTCCTCTAAAAATGTGAATGGGGAGTATAATAAATTAAAAGAGTTGATTTTGCAGGAGGAATTTAAAAGAAGCATTCCTGCTGAAGTGAGAACCTACTTAAATGAACGGGAAACTGCTATATTGCAGGAGATTGCTAAACCAGCTGATGAGTATGTTTTAATTCACAAGAATAAATTCTCTCCAGGTAAAATTTTTGAAAGGAAAAATAGCACAGAGGATCAAGGTAAACCAGAAATTAAACCTGAATTTAGTGAGCAAAGTAAGGATGAAGGGAGACATGCAAAGGAAAGACATTTTGGTATTATTTGTGATTATTGTAAGAAACCTGGACATGTAGTAGCTAATTGCTTTCGATTGAAAAGGAAAGAGAAAGTAGTCGTCCCAGATGCTTGTGTGCAGCATATTGAAAAACCTGTAAAGCCACAGGGTTCAGAAAATATTAATGAAGATGTGTCAGAGTCTGACCAAGTTAAGAAGGGATATGAAACTTTTATAACAGAAGGATTTGTATCCTCGAAAGAAGGATCCAATTCAGTACCAATAAGAATACTTAGAGATACTGGAGCTTCTCAATCATTAATATTAGACAGTGTGCTAAAGTTTAGTGATGAGTCTGACATTGGTGAGGTAAATTATATAAGAGGAGTTGGGAGTGCCCTTATGCCAGTACATTCACATAGAGTAAATTTAAGGTCAGGATTAGTTACAGGGGTTGTTAAAGTAGGATTACACTCTAGTTTACCTGTCAATGATGTTTCTCTTTTGTTAAGGAATGATTCAGCAGGTGGACAAGTTTTTCCTGGAGTGCATTTGACAACAAATTCAAATTCTGAGGAACCACAGAGGGATTCTAACACATACTCTTCCTGTGTTGTAACAAGACTGATGTAAAGGATGAGGTTGTTACCCATGACAGTTCAAATCAAGATTCGAATTTTGAGGATGTATCAGAAACTTTCTTACCTACATTATTTGATCAGGATTTTGGTGGCAAGTCTGACCAGGAAGGTTTGTTCTTATCTCAGAAGGAGATGATAGCAGAGCAGGGTAGAGATCCTGAAATAGTTAAATTAAAAGAACAAGCTCTTCCAGATAGTGAAATTTAAATAGTGCCAGTAGGATATTATATTGAAAAGGGGGTATTAATGAGAAAGTGGAGATCGCCTACAATTCCTGTTAGTGAGAAATGGGAAGTTAATCATCAGGCAGTAGTTCCTAAAATTTAACGAAATGAGATTTTAACTACGGCTCATAGTATTCCTTTGGGTGGTCATTTAGGTGTAAAGAAAACTATGAACAAAGTTTCTAAACATTTTTATTGGCCTAGTTTAAGACAAGATGTAGCGACATTTTGTAGAACATGTCATACGTGTCAAATTGTGGGTAAACCTAATCAGGTTACTCCAGTGGCCCCACTGCAACCAATTCCAGTATTTGAGTGGTATTTTCACATTTGTAACACTCCCACTGTACATTAGTTTGTAAAGTGTTGAAAAATAAGACTGTATATATTGTGTATGTTGAAAATTTTATACCTTTTGTATCTTTTTTGTACAAATTGTTAATTGTTAAAATTTTGTTCTTTAAGAGACCAAAATTTTTGTTTTGGAGGGAGGTGTTACATGCCTCAAGGAGATCTGGGTTTTTTTTTGGTGAGAATGATGTAATGGTGTTTTGGAGGTCACCTGATGTAATTTTCCCGCCGATGTGAGGTCACGTGATGACATGTGCACCACAGGTATACAAGGGTAGACCCTAGATGACACAGTTAGTTTTTAGTTTGTAGATTTCCAGGTAGAACGTGCTGTGTCTCCGATTCCGTTGCGTATTTGTTTTTATGATGCAGTTTCATTTTTTAAAACGGAGGGTTGCGTTCTATTGCAAGATGCAATATTATTGGACTGGAAATTTTTGCTAGATGTGCTGATTTATCCTGTTCCAGCAGTAGAAGGGAGAGTGAAGGCTCTATCGAAGTACAGGACCAAAGGATTGAGACGAGTCGGTATTGTTCAGCAGTTTAACAAAGGATCGACCTTACTCAGTCTTCGTTGAAGGAGTAGCGACTTGCATCAAGGTAACTCTTGCCAAAAGAGCAAAGAGTTCATGCAAAGGTTGGCTCTCTTTAAAAGAAATTAAGGTCAGTTGTGTTACACTGTTTATTTACTGCATCGTGAATCCTGTGGACAGAACCAGCAGAAAAGTCGCGTCTATGAAGAAATCCTTCTCCAGAGAAGTCTCTCCCAATTGAACATATAAATCTGTTGGACTTTCGAACGTACCATTTTAAAAACTATATCTGACTTTATCGCTTTAAGAACTGTTTTTGCATTTAACGCTTTAAGAACCAGTGCCAAGTGACGATTTGTTGAACGGCTGCATAACAGTTAACTTCCAGTTGAAGTTTTCGTTTGTTTTTTTATCGTTTATCCGTGTTTAATAAATGTTTGGTTGTTTTTATATAACCTGTCTCGATTGATATCCATTGTTGCCGGTTACGTAACAGTTTTCAGAAGGCCTTTGACAAGCTGCCACACATGAGGCTGCTCAACAAGCTATGAGCCCATGGTACTACAGGAAAGATTCTGGCATGATTGGCAGGATGCAAAGAGTGAGAATAAAGGGAGCCTTTTCTGACTGCCTGCCGGCAAAAAGCAGCATTCTACAGGGATCTGTGTTGGGACCAATTCCTTTTATTTGGATGATGGAATTGATGGCTTTGTTGCAAAGTTTGCAGATGATATGAAGATAGGTGGAGGACCAGGTAGTTTGAGCAAGTAGAGAGGCACAGAAGAACATATATTAGGAGAATAGGCAACAAAAAAAGAGAAATGGAATACAGTGTAAGGTTATGCACTTTGTAGAAGAAATGCAAGGTTGGCTATTTCTAAATAGAGGGAAAATAGAAAAAACTAGGTGCAAAGGGAATTGGGAATCTTTGTGTAGCATTCCCTGAAGGTTAATTTGCAGGTTGAATCTGGGGTGAGGAAGCCAAATGTAATGTCAGCATTCACTTCAAGAGGACTAGAATATAAAAGCAAGGATGTAATGTTGAAGCTTTATAAAGCACCGGTGAGGCCTCACTTGTTGTGAGCAGGTTTGAGTCCTTTACTTAGAAAGAATTTGCTGAAACCAAACAGTGTTCAAAGGAGGTTCACAAAAATGATTAAGGATTGAATGGCTTATCTTATGAAGAACTTTTGATAGCTCTGGGTCTGTATTCACTAGAATTCAGAAGAATGAGGGGGTGACCTCATCGAATGGCGAAAGGCTCTGATAGAGTGGATGCAGAGAGGATGTTTCCTATGGTGGGAGTCCAAGACCAGAGGACACAACATCAGAAGAGAGGGGCATCCTTTTAGAACTGAGATGAGAAGGAATTCTTTACCCAGAGTGTGGTGAATCCATGGAATTCTCTGTTACAGGCAGCAGTAAAGGCCAAGTCATTATGTATATTTAAGGCAGAGGATGATAGATTCGTGATTGGCTGGTGCAAAGACAGGAGATTAGGACTGAGAGAAAAATTGGATCAGCTAGGATGAAAGAATGGAACAGACTCAATGGGCCAAATGGCCTAATTCTGCTTCTATACCTTATGGTCTTATGGACCCAAGATCAGTGGGGCAGGAGCAGCAGAGACAATGGGTCACCCTGGACAGTCTGGTATGTGGATATTGGGTAGGAGCTAGAAGCAATCAGTCAGAAGTTAGGGAATTATGACTTTGGTGGCAATGTATGGGAGTTTTCCGCAGTTGATGAGGTCAGTGATGGTTAAGGAGACAGTTTTCTGATCGTCCAGAGTGGGGTCCTCTTCAAGGGGTAGGTATGAAGTGGTGTCTGAGAGTTGCTGCTTGGCCTCAGCAAGGTAGAGGTTAGTGCACCACACTCCAAACCATCCCCTTTGTCTCCAGGTTTGATGGTAAGGTCGGGATTGGTGTGGAGAGGACAGAGGGCAGTGCATTCAGAGGGGGTAAGGTTGGAGAAGAGAGAAGGCCTGAATAGACAATAGACAATAGGTGCAGGAGTAGGGCATTCAGCCCTTCGAGCCAGCACCACCATTCACTGTGATCATGGCTGATCATCCACAGTCAGTACACCATTCTTGCCTTCTCCCCATATCCCTTGACTCCACTATCATTAAAAGCTCTATCTAACTCTTTCTTGAAAGCATCCAGAGAATTGGCCTCCACTGCCTTCTGAGGCAGAGCATTCTACAGATCCACAACTCTCTGGGTGAAAATGTTTTTCCTCAACTCTGTTCTAAATGGCCTACCCCTTATTCTCAAATTGTGGCATCTGGTTCTGGACTCACCCAACATCGGGAATATGTTTCCTGCCTCTAGCGTGTCCAATCCCTTAATAATCTTATATGTTTCAATCAGATCCCCTCTCATCCTTATAAATTCCAGTGTATACAAGCCCAGTCGCTCCAATCTTTCAACATATGACAGTCCCGCCATCCAGGGAATTAACCTTGTGAACCTCCGCTGCACTCCCTCAATAGCAAGAATGTCCTTCCTCAAATTTGGAGACCAAAACTGTACACAATACTCCAGGTGTGGTCTCACCAGGGCACTGTACAACTGCAGAAGGATCTCTTTGCTCCTATACCCAATTCCCCTTGTTGTGAAGGCCAACATGCCATTAGCTTTCTTCACTGCCTGCTGTACCTGCATGCTTGCTTTCAGTGACTGATGAACAAGGACACCAAGATCTCGTTGTACTTCCCCTTTTCCTAACTTGACACTATTCAAATAGTAATCTGCCTTCCTGTTCTTGCCACCAAAGTGGATAACCTCACACTTATCCACATTAAACTGCATCTACCATGCATCTGCCCACTCACCCAACCTGTCTAAGTCATCCTGAATTATCTCAACATCCTCCGCACATTTCACATTGCCACCCAGCATTGTGTCATCTGCAAATTTGCTAATGTTACTTTTAATCCCTTCAACTAAATCATTAATGTATATTGTAAATAGCTGCGGTCCCAGCACCGAGCCTTGCGGTACCCCACTAGTCACCACCTGCCATTCTGAAAGGGACCTGTTAATCCCCACTCTTTGTTTCCTGTCTGCCAACCAATTTACGATCCATGTCAGTACCCTACCCCCAATATCATGTGCTCTAATTTTACCCACTAATCTCTTATGTGGGACCTTATCAAAGGCTTTCTGAAAGTCCAGGTACACACATCCACTGGCTCTCCCTTGTCCATTTTTATAGTTACATCCTCAAAAACTTCCAGAAGATTAGTGAAGCATGATTCCCGCTTTGTAAATCAATGCTGACTCAGACTGATCCTGTTACTGCTATCCAAATGTGCCGCTATTTCATCCTTTATAATTGGTTCCAGCATCTTCCCCACCACTGATATCAGGTTAACTGGTCTATAATTCCCTGCTTTCTCTCTCCCTCCTTTCTTAAAAAGTGGGATAACATTAGTTACCCTCCAGTCCTCAGGAACTGATCCTGAATCTATAGAACATTGGAAAATAATTACCAATGCATCCACGATTTCTAGAGCCACCTCCTTAAGTACCCTGGGGTGCAGACCATCAGGCTCTGGGGATTTATCAGCCTTCAGTCCCATCAGTCTATCCAACACCATTTTTTGTCTAATGTGAATCTCCTTCAGTTCCTCCGTTACCTAGGTCCTCCGGCCACTCTTACATCTGGGAGATTGTTTCTGTCTTCCCTAGCGAAGACAGATTCAAAGTACCTATTCAACTCGTCTGCCATTTCCTTGTTCCCCATAATAAATTCACCCATTTCTGCCTTCAAGGGCCCAACTTTAACAAATTTTTTCCTTTTCACATACCTAAAGCAGCTTTTACTATCCTCCTTTATATTATTGGCCAGCTTACCTTCGTACCTCATCTCCCCCCCCCCCACTGCCTTTTTAGTTATCTTCTGTTGCTCCTTAAAAGGGAATGAGGAAAGGTGCAGCTGACTCATAGTTTCCTCGCAGCCCGGTAGTTGGGGATCGCTACTCTAATCCTTCTTTCTAACTCAACCACCATTCCCAGTAATATCCTTAAACCTTTCCTACATCCTTTCCAGCTTAATGATATCCTTATTATAACTAGGTGAACAGAACTGCCTGCAATACTCTCAGTGCGGTCTCACCAATCACTTGTATACAGGTTGTCCAACTTGTACTCAACATAATGATTGCTGAAGACAACATGCCAAAAGCCTTTACTGGCCTGCCTACCTTTGCTGCCACACTGTTCCTATTTTAAGTGACCTTACCAAGAGCTTGCTGAAGTCCATCTACCCTCCTCCATACCCTTTATCACCTCTTCATGAAGATCAAATTTCTGATACTCAAATTTCCTAGGCAGAAAGCCATGCTGACTATTCTTAATTGGTCCTTGCCTTTCCAAATGCTGTGAGAGATCCCCTTCAGTAACTTTCCCCAACACTGCTGTTAGGCTCACTGGCCTGTACTTCCCCAACTTGTTCTTGCATCCATTATCAAATAAAAGCACTGCATTAGCATCCTCCAGTCTTCTGTATCTTCTTAATGGCTAAAGCCGAAGGAGGTGGATAGAGGTGATAGGGGTGCCAAGATAAGAGGCATTGAGCAAGTAGACAGTCAGAGACTTATTCCAAGAGTGGAAATGGCAAATACAAGATGGCATAATTTTAAGTTGATTGAAGGTAAGTATTGGGGCGGGGGGGGGGGCAAGAGTCAGAGTAAGTGTTTTCTTTTTAAAGTCCTGGAGTGGTTGTTGGTGGTAGAGGCAGATACATTAGGGGCATTTAAGAAATTTTTCAACAGGCACATAGATGAGACAAAAAAAATGAAGAGCTATGCAGGAGGGAAGGGTTAGATTGACCTTAGAGTACTTTATACATGGTTAACAGGTTAGTAGGTTAACAGATCAGTGTAACATTGTGAGCCAAAGAACCTGTACTATGCTGTAGTGTTCTGTTCTGATTATTTGGAGAATAATTGCAAAAAAAGCTGCAAACACAGTCTTTGTCCTCAAAACACCAAACTAACACACAAGTGCAGCAGGTAATGGAAAAGAAAGTTTGTTTTTCAAAGAGCCTGAAACATGAAATTAGGGAAGTCTTACTGCAACTGTTCAAGGCACTGCTGAAAAAGCATCTCGGGTAATGCATCTTTGCCAATGAGAAACACATTAAGTAAACACTCCCATATCCCAAACTCTTTCAGCTGTGTCTTGAGAGGTTCGCCAAAAGCACCCGTCATGCAGCCTGCAACATTATGGCTGTGATCAATGTGATTTAACAGAATAATACAAGATGAATAAATAGATACCTTCCAGACCACTGAAAGTGATGGACATAAATGCTAACCTGATAATCAGAAACAAGGAAGACAATGAACAGTTCACAACATCTTGCATGGGGATTGGTTTAAGGCACGTAGTTAAAAATCAGCAGTTACAATTTGAAGTTGGTAACAGGGTGAGATTGGAGTTAGGATTAATGTTTGGAGGTGGTGGAAGACTGAGGTCAGGGTCAAAGGTCAGTTATAGTTATTGTAATATGGTACAGAAGCAGATCCTCAGCCCAATTCCTCCATGCCAACCAAGGTTCCCATCCAATCTAATCCTATTTGCCTCGGTTTTGGCCAATAACCTTCCATGCTTTTTCTATGCATGCAGCCCATCCAAGTGTCTTTTATTTTACCTTCTTCTGGCAGCTCGCTCCATAGACCAAATTGCCTCTCAGATCCCTCTCAAATCTTCCCTCATCACGTTAAACCTCAGCTTCTCCCCCACAACCTCATGTAAATCCTCTCTATGGTCATCCCACCCCTTTATCTCCTACACCTAGGAACAATTAATGAAAGTTATATACTTCTAGAAGGTCCCCACCCCGAGCCTCCAACATTTCAAGGAATGAAGTCTTCAAAGAAGTTTTACGAAGTCGCATCCCCTCTCCATCGCTTCAAATAATGAAGGCCCAGCCTGGCCAGCCCCTCCCTATAACCAGGCTCTGTTTGATGAGAGTTGAGGGGGAAATGAAAGCGATGTCCTCACCTTTTCTTGTATTTCTCCTTGTCTGCCTTGAGACAGTTGAGCTCCTTCTGCTGCTCCTCCAGCCGGCACTTGAGGTCGTTCCTCGCCTTCTGGAAGATGGCCTCGGAGCGGCCAGGTTGGTCCTTCTCGGCGTTGCTGAGCTCGGCCAGCAGCTCCTTGTTGCGGCGCAGAAGGCAGAGGACAGTGCTGTTGATGTACTTGGCGAAGCGGTCGTTGAGGTCCTTGAAGCGCTCCTTGCCCTCCTCAAGGCCATCGTGGAGCTCCTTCTCCAACTGTTCGCCGGTGCGGTCGGGGTAGGTGGCGACGGCCCGCTGGCAGGACTGGTGCATGTCTGAGTCGGGGTGAAGCCCTTCCTCCGGGATCGGGGCTGATCTGGCGTCAAGAGGCGAGGGCGAGCAGTAGGACTCGGTGCAATCACACACTGACCGGTATCGACAGCGGCCGTTTATTTCTGTCGGTTAAACGCTGACGCCACAATTGCCCTTTCTTCCCGGCCCCGCCCACCCCGTCCCGTTCAACGGTAAACAGCGCCCGCGCGCCCAACTGACGGCCACGCCCCCAGGCGCGAGGGCACCGCGTGGCGCCCCACCTTCCCCGAGGGCGCATGCGCACACCAGAACTCGCTGCCGGAGGAGTGCTGCGGTTCAGTTGGAGATAAAAACAAGAGTCGACGTTTCGTGCGTGAAACAGCGACTATTTATTCCTTTATATGAATGCTGCCTAACCTACTGAGTTCCTCCAACATTTTGTGTTTGTGTGTTGCTCTGGATTTCCAGCATCTACAAAAATATCTGTTGTTTTCAACCCGGTCCCCCTCTCCCGCCAGCACGTGAAGTGAGAACTCCTGCGCACGCGCACGTCGCCACTGACTCCCTCTTCTCGCGCCGGCGCGGGAAGCGAGCTCACACCCTGCGCACGCGCACGTCTCTCCTCTCCCGCGCCCAATGCTTTACCCGTCAAATAGATGAGTCTTGGTTCCTGATCCTCCAAAATACTCCGCATGGAATTTAAACTGGAAGTGGCGGAGGGTGAGCTTAAGAAGGAGATTCTTGAAGAAGAAAAGCTGCCTTAAATTTAATTGGGTTTGGTTGTGTGACTGTTTTAGGATTAAGATTATTGCATGCTTTAATTGTCCGGGGGAAAATGAATTGCTGTACACATCTGACTTGGTAGTTAGTATTTAAAATTGAGTTGAGTGCCCTGGTCTGCTCCTAATAGTTTTGGGTTTGATGTGGGATTGGTAGTCTATGTCAAGTTGATCATTTAACATTTTGTAAAAATAGGTCAGACGGTGTGCTTCACGTCTATCTTGGAGAGAGTTCCACTTTAATGAATTTAAAAGTTGAGTAACACTCGCTTCCCTCTCATAGGTATTTGTGACAAATCAGGCTGCCTGTCTTTGGACTCGCTCGATGGAAGTAGGTGTTTTTGTTTGTGTATGGATCCCATGCAGCAACTGCATATTCCAAATGTGGCCTAACAATGGTGAGGTAACTTCTCCTTAACTGAAGCTGAACAATGATGAAAATTCAAACAACAGGAATTCTGCAGATGCTGGAAATTCAAGCAACATACATCAAAGTTGCTGGTGAACGCAGCAGGCCAAGCAGCATCTGTAGGAAGAGGTGCAGTTGACGTTTCAGGCCGAGACCCTTTGTCAGGACTAACTGAAGGAAGAGTGAGTAAGGGATTTGAAAGTTGGAGGGGGAGGGGGAGATGCAAAATGATAGGAGAAGACAGGAGGGGGAGGGATAGAGCCGAGAGCTGGACAGGTGATAGGCAAAAGGGGATACGAGAGGATCATGGGACAGGAGGTCCGGGAAGAAAGACAAGGGGGGGGGTGACCCAGAGGATGGGCAAGAGGTATATTCAGAGGGACAGAGGGAGAAAAAGGAGAGTGAGAGAAAGAATGTGTGCATAAAAATGAGTAACAGATGGGGTACGAGGGGGAGGTGGGGCCTTAGCGGAAGTTAGAGAAGTCGATGTTCATGCCATCAGGTTGGAGGCTACCCAGACGGAATATAAGGTGTTGTTCCTCCAACCTGAGTGTGGCTTCATCTTTACAGTAGAGGAGGCCGTGGATAGACATGTCAAAATGGGAATGGGATGTGGAATTAAAATGTGTGGCCACTGGGAGATCCTGCTTTCTCTGGCGGACAGAGCGTAGATGTTCAGCAAAGCGGTCTCCCAGTCTGCGTCGGGTCTAGCCAATATATAAAAGGCCACAATGGGAGCACCGGACGCAGTATATCACCCCTGTCGACTCACAGGTGAAGTGATGCCTCACCTGGAAGGACTGTTTGGGGCCCTGAATGGTGGTAAGGGAGGAAGTGTAAGGGCATGTGTAGCACTTGTTCCGCTTACACGGATAAGTGCCAGGAGGGAGATCAGTGGGGAGGGATGGGGGGGACGAATGGACAAGGGAGTTGTGTAGGGAGCGATCCTGCGGAATGCAGAGAGAGGTGGGGAGGGAAAGATGTGCTTAGTGGTGGGGTTATTGTTTTCCAGCAAGACAATAACCCCAGGCATAAAGCCAAAGCTACACAGGAATGGCTTAAAAATCAAAGTTAATGTCCTGGAGTAGCCAAGTCAGAGTCCTGATCTCAAATCAATAGAGAAGTTGTAGCTGGACTTGAAGAGGACTGTTCACTGATGATCCCAATCCAATCTGATGGAGCTGGAGCAGCTTTGTAAAGAAGAATGGGGAAAAATTGTGATGTCCAGATGTGCAAAGCTGATGGACGTATCCACACAGACTCAAGGCTGTAATTGTTGCCGAAGGTACATCTACTAAATACTGTCTTGAAGGGGGTGAGTAATCATGCCATCAATTATCTTGTCTTTACTAATTGTAATAAATTTAGACCAATTTGAGCAAATCTGTTTTCACTTTGATTCAAGTCTTTTCTGTTGACAATGTCAAAAAAAAGCCAAGTTAAATCCACTGTGATTCGATGTTGTAAAACAAAATCTGAAAACTTCTGGCCGGGGGGGAGGGGGTGAATACTTTTTATAGGCACTGTATTTAAAAGGGTCTTGAAGGGCTACTTTTTCCACACAGAGCATGATGGGAATAAGGAACACGTTGCCAATGGAAACTGTAGACTGTAGAAGTGGGTACAATTACATTGTTTAAAAGGCATTTAGATAGGTACATGGATAAGAATGTTTAGAGAGATATCAGCCAAACACAGGCAAAAGGGAACAGCTCAAATAGACATGTTGGTTGGCATGGACAAATTGGCCAAAGGGCCTATGACTCGTCACTCCATGTCTCGTTTCTGCCCAGTACACTTGTTCAACTAGCTTAAATGCTGAGTGTTTCCAGCATTTTCTATATTCATTTCAATTCCTATGAATCTTTTATCATTTATTTCTGGAGTCACAACAACTTCTCTTCCAGATAGGTCAATCATAAAGAAAATCATCCCTCTTCAGCATAATTCATGTTTATCACTTTTACTTTCACATCAGTCAGGTTTATTATCACTGACATAGATCATGAACTTTGTTTTGCAGCAATAATATAGTGCAATACATTTTTTTTAAATATATCTACTATATATAAATGATTAATACAAAAATGAGAGCAAAATAGTGAGATCGTGTTCATGGGTTGGTTCATTGTCCATTCAGAAATCTGATGGCAGAATGGAACAGCTGTTCCTAAAACATTGAGTATGTATCTTCAGGCCTTGTACCTTCTCCCTGATGGTAATAATGGGAAGAGGGCATGTCTGGGGATCCAGATCTATGGACTCAATTTGGTTCGGAATGCTGTTGCTTGCTACTATTGTTTGTATGATGCGTGTTTTTTCTCTGTTCATTGGGTGTTGGTCTTTCTTTTTTTAATTGGGTTCTTTTGGATTTCTTGCTGAGTGGCTGCCTGTAAGCAGACAAATGTCAAGGTTGTGTAATTTGTACATACTTTCATAATAAATATACTTTAAACTTTTGAACTCTAAGATCCTGTCCTTAAGAATCCCCTCCAATAATTTTCCCACCGCTGACGTTGGGCTCATTAGCCATAGTTCCCTGGCTTCTCTTTGTGCCCTTTTTAAATAAAGGCACAACATTTGGCCTCCAGTTCTTGAATACCTTATCTTTGGCTAGGGGTGAAGCAAATATCATTACAGTTCTTCCCGAACTTCCTACAATGTCCATGAATACACTTGATAAGACACCAGGGATTTATCCATCTTTGTATGCCACAAAATCAAATTTCAAAGTAAATTTATTATCCAGATACATACTGTATATGTCATAGTAAATACAAAGAAATGCAACAGAATCAATGAAAAACTACGCACAGAGATGGACAATCAATGTGCAAAAGACAAATTCTGCAAGTGCAAAAAGAAAATCTAATACTAGATACATAAACAATAAATGGTATTAAGAACATGAGTTGTTTGAAAGTTAGTTCATAGGTTGTGGAATCGGTTCAGTATTGGGCTGAGTGAAGTTTATGCAGGTTCAGGAGTCTGATGGTTGAAGGGTAAAACTGGTGTGGGGACCACCGACTGTTGGAAACTTCAGGGTAAATTCTAGATCTAGGTCGAGGCATGTTCGAGGAGAAGTGGTAGAAGTCTGAGATGGAGTTGAAGTGAGTGGAGTGGAGAAAAGTCGTAGTGGAGGAGTTTCAGAGCCCGTCCACCTAGACTGAGAGCGATGTTTAATCGATCTAAATGCTGTGCAGATTTGGAAAGGTTGGGTACGGGCCAGAACGTGGTGACGGGATCCAGGCCCAGAGTGTATCGATGCGACAGTGCCTGGGTTTTAGAGCAAGGAATAAGCCGCTGTTTGGATGATGTAAACCCCAGGCTGAATGGATTGAAAAGGCGGGGTGTTGAGACCAAAAGCGAAGGTTGGATCACTTCTGCTAGCTGCTCTGAGGTTTGCTCTGCTCTTGGCTGTGCTGAGGCTGTAGGCCTGTTCCAGCTGCTCCAGGCTTCGTGTCTGTTGGCTCCGCAACATTTTGTGCCAGTAAGCACAAGGGTCTTTGTTGGTTTTTTTAAATGGTTTTTTTTGGGTTTCTTGATTTGTGGCTGCCTGTAAGGAGACGAATCTCAAGTTTGTATAATGTATACATACTTTGTACTTTGAACTTTAGATTTTTTTGATTAGATTATGAGGACACGCAGTCCTCTTTTATTGTCATTTGGTAATGCATGCATTAAGAACTGATACAATGTTCCTCCAGAATGATATCACAGAAACACAAGAAAAATCAAAACTTAAAAAACTGACCAAAACCACGTAATTATAACATATAGTTACAACAGTGCAAAACAATACCGTAATTTAATAGAAGAACAGACCATGGACACGGTAAAAAAAAGAAGTCTGAAAGCCTCTCGGAAGTCCCATTATCTCACGCTGATGGTAGAAGGAAGAGAAACTCTCTTCCTGCCATGAGCTTCCAGCGCCGCAAACTTGCCGATGCAGCACCCTGGAAGCACCCGACCACAGCCGACTCTTGAGTCCATCCAAAAACTTCAAGCCTCCGACCAGCCCTCCGACACCGAACACCATCTCTACTGAGCGCTTCAACCCTGGCCCCGGCAACAGGCAATAGGCAAAGCCGAGGATTTGGGGCTTTCCCCTCCGGAGATTCTTGGTGGCACAGTAGCAGCAGCAGCAAAGCGGATATTTCAGAAGTTTCTCCAGATGCTCTTCCATGCTTCTCATGGCTATCTCCATCAAATCAGGATTGTGCATGGCATCCTACTTACAAATACGATATAATTTCGGAGTGGCCGCTTTTAAAGCGACAAGAGGGAAATTAGATGACCTATCAGACTTAAAAGTCGATTTAAGTTCCCAGAGCCTGATGAGATGTACCGTGGAGGCTGTGAGAGTTAAAGGAGGAGATTGCTAAGGCCCTGACAGATTTTTTTTTACCTTTGCTAGCTACAGATGAGATGCTAGATGAAGAAAATAAAGTAAATGTGGTATAAATCTTCAAGAAAGCTAGTAAGGATAAGCCAGGTAATTACAGGCCTGCACATTTAACATCAATGATAGCGAAGTTAATGGACATCTTTCTGAGAAGCAGGACTGATCTATACTTGGAAGAGCAGGGATATAACTAAGATGGTTTAAAGCTGTTGCATTTTTTGTTTTACAGAGACTCAGACATCCTCTGCCTTTCCAGATATAGTGATACAGCTCATTGGCCTCAGAATTCACCACCAAGATAGGACTGCTAAATCTTTCAAAAGCTCAGGAGGTGGAGTATGCTTTATGATCAATTCTTTGTGGTATACAAATGTGGTGGTGCTGTCCCAGTCCTGATCACCCTACCTGGAACATCTTGCGATCAAATGTCATCTATTTTATCTGCCATAGGAGTTTTAACTGGCTTGAAAAAGTCTCTAAATAATTATTACCAACCTGCCACTTATGGAACCAGAGGAACCACACACTGGACCACTGTTATACTAGCACCAAGAGCATTTACCGGGCCATCCCACACCCATGTTTTTGAAAGTCTGATCACCTGTACTTCTACTCCCTGAGTACAGGCGGAGACTGAAGACTGCATCAACGATAGTGAGGACCAAGAAGGTATGGACAAGGGAGGCGCTGGAGCACTTGTAGGACTGCTTTGAGTCAGTGGACTGGACTTAACTTGGGGATTAATCTTCAAGTCTGAATGAGCACACCACAGTTGTTACTGACTTCCATTAAAACCTACGTGGATGAGTGTGTGCCTATGTGAATGTACTGTATATGCCCGAACCGAAAGGTGTGGATGAACCAGGAGGTTTGTCATCTGCTGAGGACTGGATCTGTGATATTCAAGTCTGGGGATCCAAGAAAAGACCAGGTACAGCTTGTAGAGGGCTATCTGAAGTGCAAAGGAACAGTTCCGAATGAGGTTAGGGGCAGAATTGGATGTGCATTAACTCTGGCAGCGTTTACTGGCCATTACTTTTAACAAAGCAAAGCCTAATGTTGTGAATGGCAGTGATGCTCCATGAGTTAAATACCTTTCATGCATGCTTTGAAAGGAAGAATGAAACTAGTTATGAGGATCCTTGTAGCTCCTGGTGACCATGTGATCTCTGTCTCTGATGCCAACATCAGATTGTCTTTCAAGAGGGCAAACCCTTGCAAGGCGACAGGCCGTGATGGAGTCCCTGAAAGGTAAAAGTTGTGTCAACCAATTGGTGGGTGTGTTCAAAGATGCTTTTCAATTTCTCGTTGCTCCAGACGGAAGTTCCCATCTGCTTCAAAAGGGCACAATCGTACCAGTGCTCAAGAAGTGCAGGGTGAGCTACCTTAACGACTATTGTACAGTAGCACTAACTTCTGTGGTGATGAAGTGGTTTGAGACGTTGGTTATGGTTTGTTACATACCTCAAGGAGATCTTGTGACCTTCTTGTGAGAATGATGGAATGGTCTTTTGGAGGTCACCTGATGTAATTTTCCCGCCGATGTGAGGTCATGTGATGACATGTTCACCACGGGTATAAAAGGGAAGACCTCTGGTGACGCAGTTGGTTTTCCAGCTAGAACATTCATCGGTGTCTCCGTTCCGTTGCGTATATGTTTTATGACGCAGTTTCATTTTTAAAACGGAGTGTTACGTTCCGTTGCAAGGTACGATAGTGCTGGACTAGCAATTTCTGCTAGATTTGTTGATGTACCTTTTCAGTAGTATTGGAGAGTGAAGACTTTATCGAAGTTCAGGACCTGAAGGATTAAGAGAAGTTGGTATCGTTCGGAAGTTTAATAAAGGATCGACCTTATTGAGTCTTTGTTGAAGAAGTAGCGACCTGCATTGAGGATAACTCTTGCCAAAACAGCAAGGTAGTTCATGCAGGATTTGCTCTCTAGAAATTAAGGTCAGTTGTTTCAAGCCGTTTATTTCCTTCCTCGTGAATCCTTTGGACAGAACCAGCAGGGAAGTTGCATCTATGAAGAAATCCTTCTCCAGAGAAGTCTCTCCCAAATGAATGTATAAATATGTTGGACTTTCGAATTTACCATTTTAAGAGCTGTATTTGACTTTACCACTTTAATAACTGTTTTCAAATTTATCGCTTTAAGAACCAGTACCGAGTGACGATTTGTTGAACGGCCGCATAGCGGTTAACTTCCGGTTCAGGTTTTCGTTTGTTTTTTGTTTATCCGTGTTTAATAAATGTTTGGTTGGTTTTATATAACCTGACTCGATTGATATTCATTGTTGCCGGTTACATAACAGGTTAGAATCAACTCCTGTCTCAGCAAGGACCTGGACCCACTGCAAATTGCCTATCACCGCAATAGGTCTACAATAGAAGTGATCTCATTGGCTCTTCACATGCCTTAGATCACCTGGACAATACTAATACTTGTGTCAGAATGCTGTTTATTGATTACCAATCAGTGTTGAAGACAAAGATTCCTACAGTTATGATCAAAAGGATCCAAAACCTGGGCCTTTGTACCTCCCAATGCAACTGGATCCTCTACTTCCTCGATGGAAGACCACAGTCTATGGGTTGGAAAAAACATCTCCACCTCATTGACAATCAACACTGGCGCACCTCAGGGATCTGTGCTTAATCCACTGCTCTACTCTCTACATGCATGACTGTGGCGAGGCACAGCTTAAACACAATCTATGACTTTGCTGACGGCACAACTACTGTTGGCAGAATTTCAGACGGTGATGAGAAGGTGTACAGGAGTGAGATGTATCAGCTAATTGAGTGTTGTCACAGAAACAACCTTGCACTCAATATCAGTAAGACTAAAGAACTGATGGTGGACTTCAGAAAGGGTAAGACAAGAGAACACACACCAGTCCTCATCGAGGGATCAGAAGTGGGAAAAGTGAGAAATTTCAAGTTCCTGGATCAACAAGGATCTATCTTGTGCCCAACATATTGATGCAGTTACAAAGAAGACACGACAGTGGCTATATTTCATTGGGAGTTTGAAGAATTTGGTATGTCACCAAAGATATACCAAATTTCTACAGATGTACTATGGAGAGCATCCTAACTGGCTGCTTTACCGTCTGGTGTTAGGGAGGGGTGCTACTGCACAGGATTGAAATAAGCTGCAGAAAGTTGTGAACTCAGTCAACTCCATCATGGGCACTAGCCTCCGTAACATCCAGGACATCTTCAAGGAGCGATGCCTCAAGGCAGCATCCATCATTAAGGACTCCCATCACCCAGAATATGCCTCCTTCTCATTGTTCCCATCCGGGAGGAGGTACAGAAGCAGACCAGTTTTATATTAACAATATTCTTGCGGACTGGCCGACGGGTGGGGGGGGGGTGTAGAGTTGCCAACGTACAAGAGTAACAGTCAAATACATTGTGTTTACCCCAGGAAAGACTACAATGACTTTGAAGCCTTGCACGGGTACCCTTGTGCGCATGCGTGTACGTGCGAATTTTTTTTCCTACACATCATTTTTGGCAATTCTGTTCAGGGGAAGGGGTTGTTAATCACAACTGGAATATAGGTGATAAGTGGCTAATACACTCAATTTCGTTTCTAAAAGGGTTTTTCTAACGAATTTAATATTAAACACATAGCGCATATTTTCCTCACATGAATATAGTGATAAGTCAATGATTAGGGGAGCTTAAAGTAAGTGTTGAACGAACTTCCAGTAGAAGTGGTAGAGGCAGGTTCGATATTATCATTTAAAGAAAAATTGGATAGGTATATGGACAGGAAAGGAATGGAGGGTTGAGGGTTGTGGGCTGAGTGCAGGTCGGTGGGACTAGATGAGAGTAACGTTCAGGACAAACTAGAAGGGCTGAGATCGCCTGTTTCTGTGCTGTAATTGTTATATGGCTATACAAGCCACTTATAAGTCAATAGCATCATTACATTTAAGTAACGTTTGGATATTAAACACACATTTTCCCTGTATGAACATATAAAATCATTGCAACACACCAATATCGCTGAATCAGTGGGAGCCCTGGGCTTGTTTCCCTGCAACAAGTGGGAGACAGCGATACTCGAAGGGGGTTCCTTATGTCCAGTCTATTCCGCGATTTAGTTTTCGTTGCATTCATTACAGAGATATGTTGGAAATGGAAGCAATGCTTTCAGTGCTTTCGTGGCTATCTCAGGATATTCAGCCTGACTTTGATCCAGAATGCCGGCAGGGATGTTATGTCAAACATACTTCTCAGCCTGCCGTCATTTGCAAGCTCGAGGAGTTGATCTCCTTCCCACGCTGACATGGAAGACGTGTGTGTAATGACCTTGCGTGTTTTCAAGCTCAACAGTGCGTGACAGGGTGTGAGGAAAGGTGCAGTTGACTCATATCACTAAATCATATCGTTTCCTCGCGGCCCAGTAGCACATGCTTTGCGGCCAGGTGGTTGGTGACCGCTGCATTACATATTTAATTTAATTTTTTCCGTATATATTATAAATAAATAAAATCCAATCAACTGATTGGATGTCATTTCGAAAACTGGTTTGTGATGCAGGGAAGAAATCTCGTTGCTGGTTAGCTGTGTGGTGAACCCCATGCATTGTGGTCAGAAATTTTACCCGCACCATCTCATAAATAGGATCAAGGTCTACATTTTTATTTACAGAGTGTTGGAAAACCATGCTTCTAGGGATTTTCTTGCATGTTCACTTGTTCCATGCCTTTCCCTGATGCCCAGTCAAATTTGTACCCCTCTTGATCTTCATGGATATAGACTAAGGAGAGTTGATCATGTTGCTTTACAGCCAGTTGGTGTTCATGGATCCTTGTGGATAGTTTTCTCCCAGTTTGGCTGACAGAATATTTACTGCAGTCCCCAAATTACATTTTGTAGACCACATTGATCTTGTCTAATAGCTTAGTTCGTTCTTTTGGTCTGCAAAGTGCTCTTCTCAATGTTGCTGTTGGCTTGTGTGCAACTGAAATTCTATGTTCTTGGAGCAGTCAGGCTGTAATTTCTGAGATATTTTGAATGTGTGGATGGACAACCTTTTTGGTCACTTCTTGGTTAGTGCGTTGTCAACCTCGCAGGCATAGTCGTATCAATTTCAGCTGGTATCCATTTCATGACAATACTTTAAGGAGATGTTTCTCCTCTTTACCCTTTAGTTCTGCTGTGCTGTACTGTCTCTGCTCCTTGGAACAAAGTTTGATACAGCTCTTCTTGTGTGTATTTGGGTGGTTGCTGTGATAATATAGGGTTGAAATTTTTGTTCCAACAGCCCAATAGTGCTTTCCTTCAGGTTGTCGTGGTTGGGGGGGGGGCAGGTAGCGTGGATGAGCTTCCATTATCTATTAAATGTTCCCAATAGTGTGTGTCTCAGTTAGCCTCTGACCACCAAGTCCAGCTCACGGCCTTCACATGTGGCTAAGCCCAGTGGAACTGTTCCTACTGACAGGAGAAGAGGCAAAGGTAGGTTACTGGTGTCTTAAAACCAGTCACTCCAGCAAATGGGGCTCATCATCCGTGGCTGGCAGCTCATCTAGAAGGAAAACTCTTGATCTCAAAACTCAGCTGCCTTGTGGCTCTGCCCACTCATGAGGAAGGCATCAGGAGTAAACCCTGAGGAAAAATCTAGAGCTGGAGTCACTAAGACAATCCCAGGTTAAGTTCAATGCTGACTGGCAACTCCCTTGATACCACTGGTGCCAAACAGTATCAGTCTCTGCCATTCTTTTGGATTCATCAGCTGTGTGGAGAGGGGGAGCCTGTTGTATAGACAACACCTTGCTCTCCATATTGCACACTGGCTGATGGCACTGCAACTATAAAGTAGACAGCTAGGACACAACATCCATGGCCGACCCTGACCAACGGAGGGATTTGTAGCATGCTCCGGAAGGGAGCTTTTGGAAAAGGTAGTTCGTAAGGTGGGTACTGAACCAGGCGTGGGTCGACGTGAAAACCATCTGACAACCTGAAATCAGGACCCCTACACGTCTGCACAGTGTGATGCTTTATTATTTATTTATTCACTGGGTAGTGCCAACAGTTTATTGTAAAATTCTTCATTAAAAATGTTCTGTGATATCTGCCAGTGATACTAAACCTGATACTGATTCTGATTCCAGGATCTGTCAGAACTGGGAAAGAGAGAAAGAATGATTCAAAAATTAGCTTTATTTGTTAAATAAAGTTAGTCAAAAAGATTAAAACATAGAGTGAAATGTGTAATTTGCATCAATTACCAATACTGTCCAGGAATTGTGCTGGGGGCAGCCTGTAAGTGCTGCTACACTTGCAGCATGACCACAACTTATGAAGCTGTACATCTTTGGGATGAGGGAGGAATGTGGAGTACCCGAAGGAAACCCATCCGGTCACGGGGAGAACGTCTCCTCACAGTGTTGGAATTGAATCTGGATTGCTGGCACAACCGCTACACTACGGTTAAGGAGATGAAAAGGAGGTATTAAGCAGATAATATTAGTTGTCTTTAAGAAGATCCAAAACATTGTACAGGTTAGGGTTAGTAAATTGTGAGCATGTTACATTGGCACTGGAAGTGTGCTGACACTGGCGGGCAGCCACGCACAGACTGCTTTAGTCATTGATGAAAACAACGCACATCACTATGTTTCAATGTAAGTGTAACAAATAAAGCTAACCTTTAATCTTTGCTTTTTTTCAAACATACTGCTCCACCAAAAGTTTATGGTCAAAAACTGACCTTCAAGATGTGAAAAGGTGGATGTTGGCGTTGAGGTTGAATCCCACCAGGACAGGCAGGATAGACTATGAGAGGGTGCAGAGGAGATTTACCAGGATGCTGTTTGGATTAGTGAGCATCTTTTATGGGGATAGATTGAGTGAGCTAGGGCTTTTACCTTTGGAGTGAAGGAGGATTAGAGGTCTGCAAGATGATTAAAGGGCACTGATTGAGTGGACAGCTATTGTCTTCTTTCCCAGGGCAGGAATGGCAAATACCAGGGAGCATAATTTTAAGGTGATTAGAGGGAAGTACAGGGGAGGTGTCACAGGTAGGTTTTTTAATACAGAGAGTGGTGGGTGCATGGAACTCACTGCCAGCAGTGGTGGTAGTGGTACATTAGGGACATTTAAGTTCAAATTAATTATCGAAGTACATATGTAACCGTATACAACCCTGAGATTCATTTCCTTGCAGGCATTCACAGTAAATTCAAGAAACATGATAGATTCAATGAAAGACCATACCCAACAGGACGGACAAAGAACCAATGTGCAAAAGATATCTATGCAAATACAAAGGAAACAAAGAAATAATAGTAAGTAACCAAGCAATAAATATCGAGAACATGAGATTAAAAGTCCTTGAAAGTGAGTCCATTGTTTGTGCAAACAGTTCAGTGATGTGAAAAGTTATCCCCAATGGTTCAAGAGCCCGATGGCTGAGGGGTGATAACTGTTCCTGGGCCTGATGGTGTGGGTCCTGAGGCTCCTGTCCCTTCTTCCTGATGGCAGCAGTGAGAAGAGATCATGGCCTTGATGGTGGGTGCCCTTGATGATGGATGCTGTTTTCCTGCTGTGCCTTCTTCATAATTGCACTTCGATGCTGGCCCCAGGACAGATCCTCTGAAATGTTAACACCAAGGAATTTAAAGTTGCTGACCCTCTCCACCTCTGATCCCCTATGAGGGCTGGCTCATGGACCTCTGATTTCCTCCTCCTGTGGTCAATAATCAGCTCCTTGGTTTTGCTGACACTGAGTGAGAGGTTGTTATTGTGGCAACACTCAGCCAGGTTTTTATCACCGCCTTTGATTCGGCCAAACACAGTGATGTTGTCAGCAAACTTAAATATGGCACTGGAGCTGTACTTAGCCTCATAGTCATAAGTACTGTTGGCCAGAAACAATGACAGTCAATCAACAGGAATGGATGCAGCCGTTTTGTGAGACTGTCCTTCCAGTTGCCATTTTGTAAACTGTTTGATGAACTGATTTTTGCTCTGGGATAACTTAATCAGAGCAACTGAATGTGGACACAAGAAGTTTCAGCTAATGACCTGCTAAACCTGAGACCATTCTCAGACAAGTAGCTATAAGAACCAATGAGGTGTCCCAGGTGGGTCAGGCAACCTTGAGCCAAAAAGATGAAAATGCATCATTTGAATTGATGAGGAACACTATAGGAGTTAGGAGCTTCAAATGCAAAGGACTGACAACTCTCCAGAGAACAACCATTGTGGATGTGGATAACATCACAGACATTTAGAGAATGAGTGGGACCATGAGGAATGCTTAGCCAGCATAGACTCCTTTTCCCAGGCAATACCTATTTTCCACATTGACGGTTCATGGAAGGCCAGGGTATCCCAGTGCGTGTGCATACAGGTAGTTAATTTGTGAACCCAGATGCTTTGTAGGTGAGATAATAGAGGATACTTGTCAGGATTACAGATTCTCTCTGTGCTTCTCCGATCATTATTACTAAAGGGTAAATCCTTATAACGGTACAAAGTGAGTAGAGCATGGGGCTAAGCACACAGTCTTGTGATACGCCTGTGCTGATGGAGATTGTGGAGATGTTGTTGCCAATCTGAATTGACTGGGTCTGCAAGTGAGGAAACTGAGGATCCAATTGCACAAGGAGGTATTGAGAACAAGGTCTTGAAGCTTATTGATTAGTTTTGAAGGGATAATGGTATTGAATGCTGAGCAGTAGTCAGTGAAGACCATTTGGACCTGTTATTCTGGTAGGCAAATTGAAGCAGATTCAAGTTGCTTCTCAGGCAGGAGTTGAAATGTTTCATCACCAACCTCTCAAAGCACTTCATCACAGTGGATGTAGGTGCTACTGGACAATAGTTATTGAGGCAGGGTACCATGTTCTTCTGAGGCACCAATAAAATTGAGGCCTGCTTGAAGCAAGTGGGTAGCTCAGAATGCTGAAGCATTCCAATCAGTTGATCAGCACAGGTCTTTAGTACTCCGGCAGGTACACCGTCTAGGCCAGATGCTTTCCATCGGTTCACCCTCTTGAACGATGCTCTCAGACTGGCCTCAGAAACAGAAATCACAAGGTCATTGGGGGTTGTGGCAGTTTGTGCTTTCACATTTAGATGGTCAAAGCGAGCATAAACTGCATTGAACTCATCTGGGAGTGAAACCTTGTAACCAAAGTCACTTGGTTTCACTTTGAAGTAGGTGACGGCATTCAAAAACTGTCTGAGCTGTTGAGTATCCTTCTGTGATTCAAGTTTGGTCTGGAATTTCCACTTCAGATGTGTGATGACTGCCTACCTGCTCTGCACTTACTCTGTAACTATAACACTTAATTCAGTGCTGTTATTGTTTTACCTTGTTCTCCCTCAATGCACTGTAGTGAAATAATCTGGTCAGAAGGCATGCAAGACAAAATGTATGTTGGTATATGTAATAATAAAAAAAAATCTACAGCCAGCAGAAAGGCAGGAAACCACACACAGATGGGTGTGAGGGAGCAGGCAAGTAGATGGTTGTATTCATAAAAACAAGAGCTTCTGCAGATGCTGGAAATCTGGAGCAATACACACTAAATGCTGGAGAAACTTAGCAGGTCAGGCAGCATTTATGCAGGGAATGACGTTTTGTGCTGAGACTCTTCATGGATGTACTTCATGTCGATGGCATGGTAGTGTAGGGATCAGCATAACACTACTACAGTGCCAGAAACCCGACTTCATTTCCTGATGCTGTCTGTGAGGAGTTTGTAAATGTTGTGCCTGTTCACAATTAAGACAGACATAGCATTTGTTTGTGCTGGAATATTTTAATACTGAACTGCTATTCAACACTAAATGCTCACTGCCATAGCTTCTAGTTCCAGGTGAACCGCCCGCATTGCATACTGGGAACTGAAGCTCCTTATTATACATGCATAATAACACATCCTCCCACTTTAAATGAAAACATACATAATACTCTGTCCTCATAAATCTGCAAGGAACAATAATCCTTTCCAACAAAGACATCTACATTAACTTCAATTGTAATGAGCAAAGTCCCTTATCTACTCATCAGTTTTCAATCATTCTCTGAGGTGATTTAATGGTCCTTTTTAGTCTGCTATTCGTTTCCACAGGTATATTGCTTTCATATGTTGTGTTAATAAGTGTCCTTCTGAGAACTCTGATCAACATGTTCATTTCTCCTGCTAGCCCCTGTGGATAACTAACAGGTTAGGTGGCAGGTTGGAGCTTGTGGTTGTAGATCCACAGGGTTCCTGCTCAGAGGTATCCTCGCTTCGTCTGGATCTGCTCAAACGTGGAGCAACTTCCTCTTGCACTTGTCCTTGGCAGAATCGTGATCTCAGATTCATACTTGACCTCCAGGCTTCAGGACTGGAAGGCTTTTCACAATCTTGTCATGATACTGTTTCTGTTTTTCTTTCACTTGCACTGTAAGGAGTTTGACCTTGTGTGCTCCTTTACATGTCAACAGGTTTTGGTACACTGGAAGGTTAGTAAGTATGCATCAACCCATCGGCATTTGGGAGCTGGTGAAAGGTCATTCTGCAGTGGCACACTTCTGTAAATCATTAGACTCTCGTCCATCTGGCACTTGCTTCATGAGGCCTTTCACTACCTTGACCGAACTCTCTGCTAGGCCGTTAGATTCTGGGTGATGTGGGAATGAGGTTACTGTATATGTCGAAACTCCCAATCATTGGCTAACGACTCAAATTCACAACTTGACAATTGTGGACCATTGTCTGATACCATCTCACACGGAACTCCATACCTCACAAACACAATTTCTAGGAAGGTGATAACCATTTTGCTGGATGTTGATTGCAGTATTGTGACCTCTGGGTGATTGGAAAAGTAGTCTGTTACAGCAATATGACTCTTCCCATTACAAACCAACAAATCCAGTCCAACTTTGAAGTACGGCCTGTCTGGTACAGGGTGAGGTGTAAGTGGTTCTGCTTGGTGCTCTGGTCTGTAGGTAAGGCATATTTCACATGAAGCAGAGGTCTGGCTGATGTCTTGGTTCATTTTGGCCAGTACATCACTTCATGAAATCTACGTTCACATTTTTCCTCACCAAGATGCCCTTCATGTATCTTCTGGAGCATTTATTTATCTTCTTTCTATATTATTGAAGTACTGCTGCTAAGTTAACAAATTTCACCACACAAGCTGGTGATAATAAACCTGATTCTGATTCCCTTGCCTAGTGGCACTGGAATCACAAACCTGTGCCCTTTTGAAGACTGTATCTTCCACTACTGACAGTTCAGCCCGTACACCTTTCCGGATCCTAAGAGTTCTGCACGGGCTCTTCCGTTATGGTTCTTTGCAGTGTATGGAAATTCTTGCTCATGAGACCAAATCCAGTCATTTCGCTGCTCAAGGACTGACCTCAGTGGTGCTGACACAGACGACATTCGAGGGGTGAATTTAGCCAGGGATGTTGCCACCCCCCAAGAAACACCTCACCTCCTCTTTGTTTCGGGGCCGCTCCCGCTTTTCAATGGCTGATGTCTTTCTTGGGTCAGGTTTCACTCCCTCTTCTGATATGAGATCTCCAATGAAAGTCAGTGCCTTAACACCAAACTCACATTTCTCTTCATTTAATTTCAAATTGACATTCCCTGTCACGTCAGACACCTGTTTCAGTTGTGCATCATGTTCATCCTTGGTGATTCCCCCGATGACATCACCATTCATGTTCTTGACATCAGGTTTGCCCTCAAAATTCATGTGGATGTTTTTATGGAACACTTCTGGAGCGGACAGAATGCCATACGGTAGCCGAAGAAAGTGGTATCTTCCCTGTAGCGTGTTAAAAGTACACAGTCACGAACTTACCTTGTCAAGCTTCATCTGCCAAAACCAAAAGGATGTGTTGAGTTTGCTAAACCACTTGGCACCTGCAAACCGGGACATGATCTTCTCCAGTGCTGGCAATTTATAAAGGCTCTCCCTTGATGGCTTCATTGAGATCTCTTGGGTCCAGACGTATTCACAATGCTCCATTTTGCTTTTGCACAATGACCAGAGATCTCAACCAATCTGTTGGTTCTTCAGTTTTCTATGTGATAGTTATCTCTCACATGCATGCTAGTTCTTGTTTAAGTTTGTTTCCAAGTGCAAACAGAACTTTCTTGCATGCATGGATAACAGGAGCCACTGTCTCATCTATATAATTTTTGTGTACACCAGGTAAGCATCTGAGCCCCTCAAAAGCATTTGCATACTCTTTCATGAGTGTTGGTTGGTCATCTTTAGTCTGTGAAATAGCAGATGGAGATTAACCCAGATAAATGTGAGGTATTGCACCTTGTTAGGGCAAATGCAAGGGCAGTGTTGCTGAGCAGAGAGGTCTTGGGATCCAAGTTCATAGCTCCTTAAAAGTGGCTACACAGGTCGATAAAGTGGTTCAGAAGGCTTAAGGAATGCTTGCTTTTAGTAGTCGAGGCATTGAGTTCAAAAGTCAGGAGGTTATTTTGCAACTTTATAAAACTCTGGTCAGGCCACATGTGGAGTATTCCATACAGTTCTGGTTGCCCCACTACAGGAAAGATGTTGAAGTCTTGGACAGGGTGTAGAAGAGGGTTTACCAGGATGCTGCCTGGTTTAGAGGGCATGCGCTGTCAGGAGAGACTGGGTCAGCTTGGGCTGTTTTCTCTGGAGCACCAGAGGCTGAGGGGAGATCTGACAGAGATTAACAAGATTATGAGGGGCATAGATGGAGTAACAGAGAATATCTGTTTCCCAGCGTTGAAATATCTAATAGCAAAGGGCATGCATTGAAGGTGAGAGAGTGTAGGTTCAAGGGGGCTGTGAGGGGTAAGTTTTTTACTCAGAGAGTCGTGAATGCCTGGAACGTGCTGCCTGGTATGGTGGTAGAGGCAAATATGTTAGACATTCGGATAGGCACATGGAATATGGAGGGTTATGGACAAGGTGCAGGTAGCAGGGAGTAGTGTTTGGGTGTTTTTGATTTGCTTTTTAGCTGGTTTAGAATGGCCTGTTCCTGTGCTGTACTGTTCTATGTTCTGTTTTTGGAAAGCATCTACCTCCACATTTGCTGTATGATAACTGATAACCAGTGGTATGGGCTAGAAGACTGGCTGGGACTGAACAGAGACGAGTGGCCAGTGTGACAACTAACCAATGAGAACAACGAGTTTGACCAATATAAACACGAGCATTCAGCAGAAACAACACTCAACTGGGCACTGATGATGTCACCTCTACAGGTGATGAAACGTCTGCAACCCTAGCCCAGGCTTGGTGCACAACCCCACAGACAAGCAGGCAAACCGAGCTACCAATCTTCTCTTATCAGGGTCTTGCCATTACTTGTGTCCTTCCCCTTTACATTAGATATCCCAGGTGCAATATTTCACATTTGGCCAGATTAAACCCATGTCTGGAAGGAGGTAGAGTGAACCTACAGGTCGGAGACAGAGTTCCAAGTACACGGGGCACTGGGAGACATTGGTCCACATGCACAAGGAGCCGGGGTGTAATCATCTCTCCCTGAACCACAGGCCTTGGGAAGAAATGGACACTCACAATACTCCCGGGAATCCTTTCCGCATGTCTGCCACAATGTGGACAATGGCCCTGCCATTCTCCTTCATCCAGGAACAACATGCTGAAAGAGGAAAGGTGAGGGAGGGAGTGAGCATGGTGGGGGGATGAGGAAAGGAAGGAGGGGGAAGCTGTTCCTGATCCAAAATTCTGACTTTAGTAGCTTGAGCTCTACCTGAGATAACACAGAGTTGTGGACACAGCTCAGCACATCACATAAACCAGCCTCCCTCCATGGAGTCTGTCTGCACTTTTCACTGCCTCAGTAAAGCAGCCAACATAATCTAAAACCCCACTCGCTCTGGACATTCTCACTTGTCTTATCCCATCAGGCAGAATTTTTTTCCAAAAATATACTTTATTTTGTAATATTTCTGGATAAAGTTATTTACAAAAAACATTCATTGACTCTGAGTCCTTATTCAATAAATAAAGTTATATAATGCTTTGACTCTCAGTCCTTATTCAAAATAAAGATGTCATTCGTTGACTCTCAAACCTTAATCAAGAATAAAACTTATTTACAATAAAAAGCCAGGCGTTGACTCTCATTTCTTTACCGAAGTTCCTTTACGGTCTATAAATTTCCACACTTCCTGCCACTCTTGTGGCACCATGTTGATTCATCAGACAGATTTTTTTCCCCAAAAATATACTTCATTCAGAAATATCACTCAATAAAGTTATTTACATAAAAACTATATGTTGACTCTCAGTCCTTATACAAATTAAAGATGTTTACAATAAAGCATTCGTTGACTCTCAAACTTTAGTCAAGAATAAAGCTTATTTACAATAAAAATATTTACAACAAAAGGCCGGGTGTTGACTCTCCTTTCTTTACCGAAGTTCCTTTACGGTCTATACCTTTCCACATTTCTTGCCATTCCTGTGGCACGATGTAGATTCATCTATCCACATCGCTGATGAGGGGTATACTCCTCCCCACCCGACCCCTCCCACTCCCGCGGGTGATGAACCTTAAACTGTGGACCTTCCCCAACGGGCCTCCGTGGTGGCTGCACCAAGTTTGAGTGCATCCCTCAGCACGTATTCCTATAGTCATAGTCATAGTCATACTTTATTGATCCCGGGGGAAATTGGTTTTCATTACAGTTGCACCATAAATAATAAGTAGTAATAGAACCAGAAATAGTTAAATAGTAATATGTAAATTATGCCAGTAAATTATGAAACAAGTCCAGGACCAGCCTATTGGCTCAGGGTATCTGACCCTCCAAGGGAGGAGTTGTAAAGTATGATGGCCACAGGCAGGAATGACTTCCTGTGACGTTCTGTGTTGCATCTCGGTGGAATGAGTCTCTGGCTGAATGTACTCCTGTGCCCACCCAGTACATTATGCAGTGGATGGAAACATTGACCAAGATGGCATGCAACTTAGACAGCATCCTCTTTTCAGACACCGTGAATTCCTGCAGGCCTGAATGTGCCAGCCGGCAGCATTCAGCCACGGACATCCCTATGTGCTGGCAGACCACCAAGTTTCGGGCTGACTAAAGAGCGTCCTTCATCGAGTTGATGATCTGCCAGCAGCACCGGATGTTGGTCTGTGTGTGTGTCCCCGGGAATAGCCTGTAAATCAGAGAGTCCTTGGTTACGCAGGTGCTGGGCATGAACCTCGACACCGTCCCTTCCATCTCCCTCCACACCTTCGCGAACCCACAGTGTGCAAAGAGGCGAGTCTTCGACTCCGCCTCACTGCAGTCCTCCCGTGGGCAGTGGGGTGTGGAGACGACGTTCCGGGCGTACAGGAGGGATCTGACAGGGAGGGCCCCTCTCACCGCCAGCCAGGCGAGGTCCTGGTGCTTGTTGGTGAGGACTGGCGATGAGGCAATTTGCCAGATGTACTGGACGGTCTGCTCAGGGAACCACCCCACTGTGTCCATCTCGTCCTTCTCCTGCAGCGCCTGCAGGACATTACATGCCGACCATCGTCTGATGGCCTTGTGGTCAAAGGCATTGACCTGGAAGAACTTTTCTTCGAAGGACAGGTATGGCAGCGACGACCAGCTGACAGGGATATTGCGCGGGAAGGGGGCCACACCCATCCTTCGCAGCCAGGGCGACAGGTAGAACCTAGACACACAGAAGTACTTAGTGCCCACGTATCTGGGGTTCATGCACAACCTGATGCAGCCACACACGAAGCTGGCCATCAGGGTGAGGCGACATCGGGGACGTTCTTGCCCCCATTGTCCAGGGACTAGTGCATGACGGTCCGTCTGACCCGCTCCATCCTTGAGCCCCAGACGATTCTGAAGACAGGTTAGGAGATTTCCGAGCTGCAGGAGCGGGGGACGGGCCACACCTGCGCCAAGTACAGCAGCCCTGAGAGTACCTCACACCTGATGACCAGGTTCTTACCGGTTATCGGCAGGGAGCGCCCTCCCCACAGTCCCAGTTTCTGTTTCACCTTGGCAGTCTGCCCCAGCCAGTTGTTATTGAACACCTCGGCCCCTCCGAACCAGATCCCCAACACCTTCATGTGGTCGGACCTGATGGTGAAGAGGACACCGGATCGGTCGAGCCAGTTCTCGAAGAGCATGGCTTCACACTTCGTGCGGTTGACCCTAGCCCCCGACGCCAGCTCAAACCATTCGTAGATGCCAAAAAGTCTGCAAACCGACCTCCAATCAGAGCAGAAGACGGTGATGTCGTCCATGTACAGGGAGGTTTTCACTTGGGTCCCTCCACTGCCTGGCAGCGTTACTCCTCTTATGCCCTCATCCTTTGTGATGGCTTTGGCAAAGGGTTCTAAGCAGCACACGAACAAGACAGGGGAGAGAGGACAGCCCTGCCTGACTCCAGACCTGATGGTGAAGCTAGCTGTTTCCCACCCGTTGACCTGGACTGCACTACAGATGTCTGTGTGGAGCAGTCTGATTCAATTCCAGATTCCCTCCCCAAAACCCATTTTGGCGAGTACGTCCGCTATGTACGTGTCGAAGGCTTTCTCCTGGTCCAAGCTGACCAGGCAGGCGTCCACCCCCCTGTCATGCACGTAGGCGATGGTGTCCCTCAGCAGCGTGAGGCTGTCCAAGATCCTCCTGCCCGGTACAGCACAGGTTTGGTCCGGGTGGATCACCAGTGCCAGAGCAGACGTGACCCATTGGCGATAGCCTTGGACAGGATCTTGTAGTCAATATACAGGAGAGAGATGGGCCTCCAATTCCTAATGTCCTCCTTTTCCCCCTTCTGCTTGTAGATGAGGGTGATGATGCCCTTCCTCATGGACTCTGACATGCAGCCGGCCAGAAGCATAGCGTTGTACACTTCCAGCAGATCAGGGCCCATCCAGTTCCACAAGGCCAAATACAACTCGACCGGTAAGCTGTCGCTTCCAGGAGTCTTATTCAACTCAAAGGAACAGACGGAGCCTGTCAGCTCGTCCAGGGTCAGTGGCTGATCCTGGCTCGCCCGCGTGCCGTCATCTAAGAATTGCATGATAGACGACAGGAAGTTAGGATTATGAAGACACGTAGTTCTCTTTTATTTTAATTTAGTAATGCATGCATGAAGAAATGATACATTATTTCCTCTGGTGTGATATCACAAAACACAGGACAGACCAAGACTGAAAAACTGACAAAACCACATAATTATAACATATAGTTACAATAGTGCAACAATACCATAAACTTGATGAAGAAGTCCGTTAGCACAGTAAAGTTCAAAGTTTCTCAAATGTCCCACATCTCACGCAGACGGGAGAAGGAAGAAAAACTCTCCCTGCCATGCCGACCACAGTCCGACTCTGAATCATCCGAAAACTTCGAGCTCTGATCAGCTCTCCGACACCGAGTACTGAGCGCCATCTCTGTCTGAACGATTCGACCTCCTCGGTCGCCAAAAGCAGGCAAGGCCGGGGATTTTGAGGCCTACCCTCCGAAAGCTTCCCGACCACACAGTAACGACAGCAGCGAACGGGCGTTTCAGAAATTTCTCCAGATGTTCCTCTGTGCTTTCACGTCCATTCTCCATCAAGTCTGTGGCCTTTCCATCGTAGTCTGGCATTGAAGGACTTGCAGATCCTCAATATGTTCGTCTGCGAGGACGCGACTGAGCCGTCCTCTTCCATCAGGTTGTGGATCACAGAGCTCCCCAGTGCACCTTCTGGAAGAAGAAGCGTGAGCACGTCTCGTCCTGCTCCACGGTTTGGACCCTTGGTTGGAAGATGATCTTGGAGAATTCGGAGGGGAAGGGTCGGGCTTGCCGGCCCTTCACCTCCCGTAATTCCTCGCTAACATCCACCCCCTTCGACTGCAGAAGGAGGAGTTGCTGCAACTCAGTCTGGAGTTTACGCAGTTCCCTCTGCTCCTGCCTTGCTTCCTGGATACCCTTGCGTATGAAGAACCTCTTGATGTTCTCCTTGGTGGCTTCCCACCAGAGAGCCGGGGAATCAAAGGCGCTTTCAAGGGTCTCCAACTTGTGTACTCCTTCTCTAGTTCCTTAATATTCTCTGGGTTCAGCAGCTTAATGTTCAGCTTCCACGTCCTCCCGTAAGTGACAGGTGGCTCTCAGAAGGCGGTGGTCAGAGAAGAACACCGGCGTGACGTTGGTGGATCTGACCGTGAGGGTCTGTGAGAGGAAGAGGAAGTCGATCCGGGAGCGGAATGAGCCGTCCGATCGTGTCCAGGTGGCTTGTGGCTGTGCTCCACCTGTGGGGGTGCCGAAGGCGTCGCGCAGCTTGGCTGTCTTCACCGTTTCCATCAGGAGTCTGGAGGTACCGTCCCGCCTGCCGTCGGCACTGCCGGATCGTCCAGCCGCACCAATGATGCAGTTGAAGTCTCCAGCCAGAACGACCGGCTGGGACGTCACCAGCAGCGGTGGAGCCGCTCGAGGACGGCCTGCCGCTCGCTCCGCACACGGGGGAGGCGTACACGTTGATCAGCCGGAGCGGAGTGCCCCGGTATTTGACGTCTGCTACCAGGAGGCGCCCCGCAACCACCTCCTTAACTTGGGTGATTGAGAAGTTGCCTCCCCGTAGCAGAATCCCCAGGCCAGAAGCGTGGCAATCATTGCCCCCTGACCACACCGACAAACCCTGGGAACACCTCCGGTAGTTGTGGGGATGCGGCAGACCGCACTCTTGGAGGAAGGTCACGTCGGCGTTCACAGTGTTCAAGTATCGGAGCGCGCTGACGCAACGCCCAGTACTCTTCACACTGCGAACGTTTAAGGTCCGTCGCCCGATCTTCGTCCTCACCTCCGCCGTCTTGAGCCCTCATGCCCACAGTCCTGGTGAAGTCTTCCACCTGCTGAGGGCTCAGGTACTGCGAGTAGTCCTCACCAGAGAGAGGCAGTACCGGTTCGACACCTAAAGGGACCTCCGGGGCTGCCTCTCCATCTGGCTGCAGGCCACCAGAAGTGTTACCGCTCCCGGATTCCCGGAGCTGAGGGGCGATTCTGATCACCTCCTGCGTCTGGAGGATGGACAGTAGACCTTCAGTGTTCCCTTGACTCTCCTCCGCCCAATTAACCCGCCTCTTCCTCTGTTGGGGCTGCTGGCCACCCCCATCGCCCTCCTCCTCCGAGGACAGGAGCCCAGAGGATGTGTTATAATCTACCACCTTGAAGCCACAGCATTCTGGTAGCACCTTCCGAATAAAGGTCTCCCTACTGAAACCGTTGCCTTCCTTCAGATCCCGAACACTCAAGCGTACTGTGTTCTTGATCCCAGCCCCAAGAACCGAAGGGCTGGTCGCTCCAGTCTTCTTCTTCCCTGATTCGCTGGTCTCTCCAGCCTTCTTTTCCGATGCGCTGTTCTTACCAGCCACCCCCTTTTCCACCTCTGTTGTTCGGTTGCGAGCCAATCCACACCAGGCTCCCCCCCCTGTGTCAGCGCGAGACCTGCGCCTCAGCCAACGATCGCTGTGTTCTGAGAAGAACACTGGGGATCGCTACGTTCCGATAAAGAACGCTCGATCTTAGCCAAAAGGCCGAGAAGCGATCAGACAGCTGATACAAAAGCACCATAGGTGGCCTTAAGCATCTGGGGGCCCGTTTCAAGAGTTAATGTGAGGCCCTACCCCCGCTTCCCAAAAAAAAGAAAGAAAAAAAGCGAACATTCAAGTTGGTTTGCATCAATAATGGTATAATTCCGGACTTAAACGTTGATGCATTATATGCACTTTCAGCATAATGGACAGACAGCTCAACATAATCCAAACAATTCTCTTAATTAAAAACTGAAGCACTGACATTTTTTGCTTTGGAGTGAGAAGCCTCGCCCTTTTCAGCAACTAGTCTGTATTGAATGGCACTTTGTGTTAGGTATCAGCTGACATAAGAACAGCTTAAACAATTTCCCTCTAATTTAATTAATAACAAAAGCAATGTCATATTAAATGAAAAGTCACACTTTATTTATTCAATGAACAGTGTCTGAAAGTTAACTACTGGAAGTTTACAACAAACTGCGTCGTGTGCTCTTTCAGCATCACGGACAGCTCACGTAAGGCCTGGAGAGCGAACTGGAGGAGAGTGAAAGAAGAGGGGACGCAAGGGGGAAAGAGAAATTACGATTTGTGGAAACGCCGCCTAATCGCCTATACACATTATTTTAATTATAAACTTCATTTCTGCTAAAAATGTGCTAAAAGACTTACCACTAGAACTTCACCACCCTCCTGCGCTCGAGAGCTGTGAATGCTTTAATGAGCTCATCTTTGTCCAGTGATCTTGTTATTTCACGCTCAATTGATATCTGAGCAAGAGCTGATAGACGCTCCTGGAGCATGGTTGTCCTCAGATGCGTTTTGATGAGCTTTAGTCTTGAAAAACTTCTCTCTCCACTCGCTACAGTCACAGGCACTGTCAGCATGAGTCTTAGAGCAATGGTGAGGCCAGGATACAGTTCAACCAGATTGTTGCTGTAAATGTAGCTCAGAATCTGCAGGCCAGTGGTTTCTTTTGCAGGCACAGCACTGACAGCAGCCGACACCTCGCGCAAAAGGTCCTCAGCATCCACATCACCAAGTGTCCTCTCCATGTTTACGCAGCTGTCTTTCAGTGTGCGACTTTGGGTGGCTTTTTTCATTTCCTCTCTTCCATAAATGAAGCCAAACAGACTGTAAAATGACTCCATCAGCTTGAAGCGCTCACTAATGCCTGTGATGGCAGAGTCCACTAGTAGAAGGAAAACTTCTCTCTTGTACTATTCCTTGGGTGTCACTGTCAGGGAAGGATCTGCACTTTGGGACTCGCACTGGAACTGGCGTTTTGGTTTTCTGATTCGTGCAGTAGGAAAGACCATTGGCATCCCTATCTCTTCAGCTATGTCTCTGGCATCTGTTTGGGTGGATGAAAGGCCATTCTCTCTGTATTCCTTGAGAAATTTCAGAACATATTCCACCTCGCGCCGTAGAACATCGATTCCCACTTGTGGGCTCTGAAGCAGCTTGCTGACATGATTCACCTCATGTAAAACGTCCTACCAGATGATAACAGTCAGCAGGAATTTCCATGACATGATCTCCTGTTCTAGGCCTCGGGCTGCAGATGTGGTTTCACTGTCACCTTTCTGTGTGGCATGTTCAATCAGTGACAGGAGCGCATTGCCAACATCGGGAAGCTGGTAACGCAGGACTTTCACACTTCCATCGCGTGTTGGATATGGCCTTGAGGGTCATCCGTGGCATGTTCTCCTTGAAAAGCTCCCATCTCTGTGTCAATGAGCTGAATAGTGTGTACAGACGTTGCAGCACCCCAAAGAAGCTCACAGACTCCACTGTTGATTTTGCAGCATCGACAATGGCTAGGTTTAGGCTGGGCTGGCGCATGGCATGAACAGTGCTTTTTTGTTAATATCTAGCACCCTCTTCTGCACCCCACTATTTTCCGCCCGCATATTGCTCCCGTTATCATATGCCTGCCCCCTGCATTGTGAGATATCTAATCCTAACTTCTCCATTTGCGATAAGAAAACGTCGGTTAGGCCTGCACCTGTTGTGTCAAGCATTAGTAGGAAACCGACAAAGTGCTCACTAACAGTAGCTCCGACATTTACTTGGTATGTGACAATGCGCAGTGTCGCAGAGAGCTGCTCTATGTGTGCAGCGTCAGTGGTGCAGTCCATTATCACCGAGTAGTAACGTGGTTGTTTTACTCTCTCTGTTATCGCTTCCAGTGTCTTGTCTCCAATAAGTGTGATTATTGTATGGTATCATTTTGTATGGTTTTCCCCACGTAGTGGTCAGCAATCTCTTTTTTCTCTGCTCGTCTGACATGTTCGCTCATCTCTGGGTCAAACTCGGCAAGCAGCTCCACCAGACCTAGAAAGTTCCCATTATTTGGTTCATGTAGGGTGGAATTGTGGCCACGGAAAGCAAGGTTTCGTTCTGCAAGGTAACAGACTATGGCAATGAACCTCTTCATGACATTATTCCAGTGTTTTTTTTCCAGGATTTGCATTTCTTGGTACGTGCTGTCAATGGCACTGTGCGTTCTTAAGTGCGTTTCCAGCTCGCACCAGCTATCCATGTTGGCACGGTGCGCATTTGACTTCTCATGGTCCTGGAGTGTGAGAGTGAGTCACTCCCACACTCTGAAACCTCCGCAAGTGAGACTGTGATTTTGCTTGCCAAATAGGGTACAGCAGAAACGAAGATTGAATCAGATGATTCTGAGTGCACTAACCATGACCTACGAATGGTTTCTCCATTTTTCATCTTCATAAGATATCTGTCCTTGGTAAAACGACGGCGTGATTGGCTCTGTGGAAAGTTAATGTCCTCTAACTGAATGGGACCTCTCCTGACAATGTCGATCCGTTGGTCACTGGTGATATGCATTGGCCAACGTGTCGGATCGGTCTCTGTGAATGTTAGTGGGGCTTTCTCTCTGCCTAGTGTGCTGGTGGCAGCATCTCCCTCACCTGTCTCAGCTGTAGGACTGTCATCATGCAGTGGTGCTTGTTCATCAAACAAAGTTTGATCATCATTATCACCATCTGTTTGAATAGAATTGTTCTTCTCATTTTCATTGCTCTGATTATCAACATCTCCCGTACCGCTTGGCACTGTCACTTGGCACTGCAGTCCCATGCTGTGACGATGGTGCAGCAGCAACTGCAGTCGGCAGGCCTTTTACAGATGCTGGACCAAAGAAAGATGTAACTTTTGGGAGACTATTTAGACGTTTTGTTTTGTTGTCTAATATTTTCTATTTTTCATCACCACTAGGGTAGGAGCATTTCATTTTCCTCTCATTGAAAAGTAGCCTTCGTTGCTAGGAGCAATGTTTACAAGTGAAGTAAATATTTCAATGTATTTTCTCAGATGTCAGTCAGCGAGCGCCCACTGGTAGTTTGGCTGGCAATAGCAGGAGAATATTGTGTCAGTCGAGGGTCCCTGGGAGGGCGGGGCCCGTTTCAGTTGAAACGGGTGAAACATAGCTAAGGCCGCCTATGAAAAGCACATACCACCAGGCTTAAGGACAGCTTCTACTTCACTGTTATAAGACCACTGAATGATTCTCAGTATGATGGGATGGACTCTGACCTCACAATCTACCTCATTATGACCTTGCACATTATCTGTCTGTACTGCATTGTTTCTCTAGATGTTACGCTTTATTCTGCATTCTGTTGCATCACACACAAAGTGCTAGAGGAACTCAGCAGGTCAGGCAGCATCAGTGGAGATAAGGAATAAATAGTTTCCATCAGAGCTGCACTGAACATCAGTGAGACCAAACAACCAATTGTAGACTTCAGAAAGGGCAAGATGAGGAAACACATACCAATCCTCACCGAGGGATCAGAAGTGGAAAGGGTGAGCAATTTTAAGTTCCAGGGTGTCAACCTCTCTGAGGGTCTATGCTGGGCTCAACATATCGATGCAGTTACAAAGAAGACCTGACAGCGGCTATATTTCATTCGGAGTTTCAGGGGGCTCGGCATGTCAGCAAAGACACTTGCAAATTTCTACAGATGTACAGTGGAGAACATTCTAACTGGCCACATCTCCATCTGGTATGTGGGGAAGCACTGCACAGGATTGAAATAAGCTGCAGAAAGTTGTAAACTCAGTCAGACCCATCATGGGCGTGAGCCTTCCCAGCATCCAAGATACCTTCAAGGAGCAATGCCTCATAAAGGTGGCATCCATTATTAATGATCCCACCATCCAGACATGCCCTCTTCTCGTCACTACCATCAGAGAGGAGATACAAGAGCCTGAAGACCCACACTCAGCGTTTTAAGAACAGCTTCTCCCCCTCTGCCATCAGATTTCTGATTGGTCCATGAACACTACCTCACCATTTTGTTCCCTTTTTACACTGTTTTTAAAATATGTTTTATTGTAACATATTAATTTTTTATGCATCACACTGTACTGCTGCCACAAAACAAGTTTCACATCACACGTCAGTGATAATAAATGTGATTCTAATTCTCCCCTCCTCCCCACCACTGAACTGACCACCCCCCACTCCCCCTCCGTACCCCTGTCCTCTTCCTGTTGCCTGTACCTTCTCGGCAGCAGAGGAACGTTCCCGTCAAGTTGGTGTCGATCACAGCGTTCCAGCCTTTGGTGGAGATGTGTTCAGCTGGACTGATGACCTGACCCCCTCCATTATTGACCAGGTAATCAATCTGACCATGGAACTCCAAGACCTTCTGCATCAAGTTCCTCACCTACCAAGAACAGGACACCAGGACAAGTGACTGCGGGCAGAGAATGGCTCAGTTAGATAGCCACTGAGTATATTTACATTCCACCTGTCACACAGGTGAGAAACTGCTAGAAAATTCAGCAGTCTAATGAACAAGGAGGCAATTGAAAGAGAGAGAGGACTCTGACTTTGTTTTGATAACATTTTTAATTGTGGCCTTGAGAGAGAGAGAGTACGGCGCCAGCTGAGACACAAGCAGGGAAGTCACCATGGTAACAGCTCAAAGTGGTTGAGCTAACGGACAGTTGGAATTTTGGGTAGATTATAAAAGTTGATCCCTTTGTCTGATAACGGAGAGGAGACACAACACGGGAGAACTGCGGAAGCTACTGGAGAAACCACTGGTGGAGTTTAAGACCACCACGAATGTGGAGGCCACGGACCGATTAATTTTGACCTGTGATTACCAGTGCAGGTAAGAGCTTGCCTGTGGGGTCCTGCTGGTGGTGAACCTGTGCCGTGGGTTAATCGACTGTTCCCTCGAAGGGGCTCTGTCCATCTGTGTCTGTGAGGGGGTCATACCAAGTGACTCTGAAGACTTCGGAAGCAAGAACAACTTGGTTCACCGGGTTCAAGAACAAGTATTACCCTATAACTATCAATCTCCTGTATGGAGAGCTTTACTCACAACTCTGAACTGATTCTACAACCAAGGATTCACTTACAAGGACTCTACGACTGGTGTTCTCAGTATTATTGTTTTTTATTTACACAACTTGTCTAATTTCCCAGGCTACAGCCTGGATTAGAGAGCATGTCTTATGAGGAAAGGTTGAGCAAGCTAGGAGTCTTCACTTTGGCGCGAAGGAGGATGAGAGATGACTTAATAGAGGTGAAAGTAATAAGAAGCGTAGATAGAGTGGACAGTCAGAGACTTTTTCCCAGGGTGGAAATGTATATGGGAAGGCATAATTTTAATGCAATTGAAGGAAAATATTGGGGATATGTCAGAGATAAGTTCTTTACACAGAGAAAATGCTGGGTACATGGAACAGCCTGCCAGGGGTGGTGGTAGAGGCAGATACATTATGAGCATTTAAAAAACTCTTAGATGGGCACATGTATGATGGGAAAATGGAGGGCTATGTAAGACAGAAGGATGACATTATTCTTAGATTAGCTTAAAAGGTTGGTACAACATCGTTGGCCAAAGGACCTGTACTGTGCTGTGCTGTAATGTTTGAAGTTTTATTTTGTCTTATTCTGCACCCCGGTTGTTTGTCAGTCTTTTTATGTATCATTTTTTCATAAATTCCATTCTATTTCTTTCTTTTCCTATAAATGTCGACAAGGAAATGAATCTCAGTGGTGACATATACAGACTTTGATAATAAATTTACTTTGACTCAGCCATGTTTATGTCATGGCCAAAAAAGATTGCCAGTGCATCTATGTATATGTCAATGAACTGAATATCTGCATTGAACATGATGCCAGTCCAGCTAATCCTGGTCCATATCCCTCCATTCCCTGCCTATCGATCATTACCATCAGAACTGGAAACAATTGCAGTCCTTACGTCATCCTCCTTACGAATGTTACACTGAATCGGCGTCACTTTTGCAGGATTGGAGTCCACCAGTGCCGCTGAAAGTTGTTCTGCAGCTTCACGCAGTCGCTCGATTTTACGGGACGCAATCACGACATTACATTCTGGTCAAATTAAAAGGCAACAATTTACACCAGGACAGCCCAACAGGCAACATCACACTGGGCAACAGTTAAACTGAAGGAGGGGTGGTACTGAGGGAGGGGTAGTACTTCCCCTCAAGAGGGTATCTATCATTAAGCACCCTCACCATCCATGCCCTTTTCTCATTAGTATTATCAGGGAGATGGCAAAGGAGTCTGAAGACACACCCGGTACGTTTTAGAAACAGCTTCTTCTGTTATCAGATTTCTGAATGGTCCATAAGCACATCAACACTACATTACTGTTCCTCTTCTGCTCTACAGTAAAATGTTACGCTAGTGATAGTAAAGCTGATTCTGAGTGCCACACTGTGGGAGGGGCGGACCTAAGGGAGTGCCTCACCGCGAAGGGGGCAATACTGAGGGAGCGCTGCACCGTGGGAAGGAGCTGAGGCCATGCCGCACCAAGAGGGGCGGTACTTAGGGAGTGTCACACACCATGGTAAGGGGCGGATATGAAGGACATCGCAACGTGGGAAAGGCGGTCATTAATTTCAGAGGTTAATAGCCACAGTTCAGGTGCTCCGACTCCAAGCCTCCCTCAGACTACCGCCTCCGGATTTGGGCCCTGGCTTCCCCAGGCTCTAGGGTCCGCACCTAGCGCCAACAGTTCGGCAGCCACGGCGGCGCCAATGCCGCTCCCTCCGCCGGTCACAACCGCCACCCGGTCCCGGAACAAGGCCGCACGGAACGGGCTTCGGGCTGCCATCTTGTACATCACGTGACGCTGTCATCTGACCGAGTCACGTGCTACCCAGACTTGGGCCATTACCTCCGATAGCGTTACGTGTTGTTGGGGATCTATTTCCTTTTTCTCGTTACAGGTCACTTTATAATTACGGATTCCCTCCGATGAGGTTCCAGGTCACCCTATAATTAGGGATTTATTCAAACATACATGATCATTCGTGAATACAGCTAAACGAAACAGCGTAATTCTGGGGTCAGGGCTTAAAACCACCAAAAGTCACAGAATCAAAAGCTTATGATCCCACTCCTGTTTATTGTCATAGTTCACTCTATAGTTAGATTCCCTCCGATAAAGTCACAGGTCATTTTGGTTCCCTCTGGATAGGTTGACTAAGATGGGGCAAACTATAGATGGAGACACGATACTGCAGTTGATGGAAACCAGCGCAAATTGCTGGAGGTGCTCAGAGGGTCAGGTAGCATCTGTGAAGGCACATGGACACAATGTTTCAATTTGAGACCTTTCATCTGGACTGAAAGCTAGAGGGGAGATGGTCAGTATAAAGAGGTGAGGGGAAACGGTGAGGCAAGAGCTGGATCTGATAGATGGATCCAGGTGAGGAGGAGTGATACGTGGAAATGTAGAGGGTGGAAACAGTGACAGGGTCTCGGAGGTGATAGTAGAGGCGACGAAGGTTTGCAGCTGATATAATCTGATAATAGGAAGTTCACTGGATCGATTTCTGGAAGAGGAAACTGAATTTTGAAGATTGAGAATGCCTTATATTGATACAATTCTGGGGGAGGTGGTCACAGGGCAGATGCTGAGATAAGAGAATCTAGAAATGGCAGTGCAACACACAAAAAATGTTCCAGTCATTGTACCTGCATACAATGCTCCTTTGGTCAACATCTTCTGGATAGATCACTTCCTTTATGTCGTTTATATTTGTTTCTTGTCTTGAATGGGATTCTGGAGCCTTTAGTGCCTGTGGTTTGCTGTTTAGAGATCGTTTGGGTGTTCTCCCACTCTGAACAGGAGGGAGGGATTTGGGGGGTTCATTATCGTGCTGCCTTTCATTTCTTTCTTATTTTCATGGTTACCCCGTGAATTGAAGAATTTCAGAGTTGTGTACATTTATAATAAATGAACCTGTGAAATTCCGGAGGAACTCAACAGGCCAGGCAGCATTTATGTAAGGGAATAAAACAGTTGACGTTTCTGGCTGATACCCTTCATCAGGACTGGAAAGTAAGAGGGAAGAAGCCAGAATAAAAAGGTTGGAGAGGGGAAGGAACACAAGGAAGAAGGTGACAGGTACAGCTGGATGTATGTGGGTGGGGGGATGAATTAAGAAGCTGGGAATTGCTGGGTGGAAAAGGTAAAGGGCTGGAGAAGGAGGAATCTGATAGCAGAGAAGAGGAGATCAGCAGAAAGCAAAGGAAGCATACCAGGGAGAGGTGATGGGCAGGTGAGAAGAGGTTTGAGGCCAGAGTGGGCATAGAAGCGGGGGGGAATTACCTGAAGGAGAAATTGATGTTCATGCCATCAGGTTGGAGGCTACCTAGACGGAATAAGAGGTGTAGCTCCACCACCAAGGGTGGCCTCATCGTGGCAGAGGCGGCGGCCGTGGACCGACATGTCAGAATGAGAACAGGGGTTGGAATTACAATGGCTCGCATCCAGAAAATTCGACTTCTTGCAGATTGAGCAGCAGTGTTAAACAAAGCAGTTCCCTAATTTGTTTGATCTCAAGGTTGCATCGGGAATACCGGATACAGGAGATGATCCCAATTTGTAGATGAAGTGTTGCATCAACTGGAATAGCAGGACATTGTCCTGGCACAAAGGGGCACTCATTGACTGATGAGGAATTTCTTTTCTCAGAGGCACACAAACTTTGGAAATATTCTACCCTGGTGAGTTGTGGAGCAGTATTATTTAATAGATTCAGAAGCAAGGGAAGTACATTATAGATAGGTCAAAGGTCCAATCAGGTTTAAGGAGCATTGCAGTCCAATGAATGTTTCTCTATGGTCTACAGCATAAATTATGGGCATTTATTGAATTAAGAATCTGCTTTACCATTACCTGACATTTGTCGGAGTTTCATAGTCATAGAGCCCTGAAGCACAAGGTGGGGTAAAGGGTGGAAACAACAGCAGTCTGTATACTCCCAACATGTGGTAATGTTTGCCACCAGAAAGTCTGGAAGTTATATTTTTGCTCAACTGCATCAAGTCAACTTTTGAAAATGTATAAACAACATGAATGTATTTCTAGTAAGCACAAACAATAAAGCTCAAAAGGCACTTACGTTAAACTTTATTTCCCAGATAATCCACATGTGAAACAAGCAAAATTAGTGAACTTTCATACACATTTACTAAAATAATGTAAATTGCAACATGTCAATATTTTGGTGATGTGTTTAAGGCTTCGATCTCTTATAGGTGAGAATGTTGAGTAGATGGGACTCTGATCTGCAGCCATTTGGTTTTCAACAGACCAGCTTTAGTCTTGATCCAGAGCACACAGATCTTCATTGTCCTACAGAAAATAATTTGATTGAATATACTATTAATAATCCAATGGTTCCCAAACATTTCTGGGTTATTGCCCCCTTAGCTCCCAAGACCACATTCCCAGCACCCTTCTCCTTTTCTAGCCATATATAAAAACTAAGAAATTTTGATTTGCGATGCACAGTGACAGACAAAAAGAACAAAAAGGTTCAATAAATCATAAAGACTTTGATTCATAAAGACTCTGGAGCACACTGGCTGTTAACTTTCCTGACATGAGTTATAGCTCAAAAACTGGATGTACTTTTGCAGTCAGATCTGTAGCCACACTAGAATTTACTAATCCCTTTAAGAAATAAAATTTCTATCCCAAATTTTAAAATTCATGTATTATTAATCTTACCTCAGATTCCCTATCTTCATCAGATGAAGATATTAGACATGTGTCATTTGTATCTCTTGCCTCTTCTAAAAGAAAAGCAATCATTACTTTTTGGGTCAAATAAAACTTAATTACTTTTATACAAATATGCATCTGGTTTCTGGATATAGATTTCAGACAGCTATCTTTGCCAAGAGTCATGCTATATGCTTTATGGATTTAAAAAGTACTTCCAAGTTAAAATGTTTGTTACTTTGTGACAATTCAATGGGGTGGAAATTCTTTCACACAGTGCAATGCTATATACAGTGGACTCTGGTTAATTGGACCATTGGTTAATCGGAGCAGCTGCTTATTTGGGACAACTCTTAAAGAACAAAAACAAATTGAGAAAATAGCTGGGATTTCCTTCTTTAAATTTGTGACACTATGCTACATAATTGAGACCGGAGGCTGTTGTCCAACAGTTCTAACTAGCATCTGTCATGTGCGTTTGCATCCTGACACACTACACTGCTTAGAGTAAGCAGTTTATCATAGCATCAGATATGCCTCAGTTTAAAGAGCAGTGATTTTTGTCACTGGTATTTGGCAAGAAATAAACAGTAAAACAATTCAGAACTGTTTTGCTCACTGCGATTTCAAGCATTCAGGCTTGGAGATGCCAGAAAAGGCTGGGAGTGAAAATTAAGAGATTTCAACAAGTTAGGACCTACAAAGAATTGAGGCATTGACAATCATCTTGAATGTTACAATGAAAATAAAGATTTGGAGGATGCAGTTTTTGAAAGGATTGTATGAAGGCAGTCCTTTATCTACATTAGGTAACTGCACTGATTGTTCACTTACAGTCAAAAGAACATGGCAGTGTACACTGGATGAACTCATGTCAATAAATATTAAGAACTAATAGTTTTATAGTACTGTATTAGTATAGATAGTGTTCTAATTCATTCTGAACTTCATTTAAATACATATTTTGTTACTGTTAAATCACAGTTTCGATTTTTATATACCTTTTTAAACTATTTCCATGAAACTTCAGCTAATTAGGGCAGCTGCTCAATTGGCCAAACTTTACAGGTCCTGATGTGTCCCAATTAAGCAGAATCCACAGTATTGTAATGTGAATGTTGGAAGTATGACAGGTAAATTGCTGATGATGTAATCCATGTGGAAGGTTATCTAACATTGCAGCAGGATACAGATGAGATGGAAAGGTGGGCACTTCAATAAGCAAAGTATAGAACCTAACATAGGCAAATGGGATTAGTGTAGATAGATACATGCGTGTTGTGGGTTGAAGGGCCTGTTTCTGTACTGGTTATCTCTATGTTTTGTAGTGGGGAGAAAGGCCAAACATAATTTGAGTTCATGGGCAATGCAGCAAGGAAAAAGTTATGTGTGCATTACTCCTTATTCTGGATGTCACCATCATCTGTGCCATGCTGCTGGTTTCATCATCACAACTAGAATCTAGGTGAATTTCAGAAATATCTAGTGCAAACAGAGAATACAAAGTTAGCACTGTCCATAATATTAACAACATCAAATGGACTAATAGTATACACACCTTTTTTAATTATTGCTGGCTGAGATGAGTAGTCCCTAGAAAGCAATAATATAGTAATTTTTATTTACTTGTTTTATTTGATAAAATATCACTGATTTCTAAGTTTTGCTTTACTCCTTCAAACTGTTGCTTCATTACACCACAAGCAACTCTAACCATTTATCAGGTCTCCAGCTACCTAATTCCTCATCGGGGATAAACTATTAGGCCAATTTCTATTTTCACCACATTCCCAGCAATATTAAGATTTTAAAAAAGAGTAAAGATTAGCTTTATTTGTCACATATACATCAATACATACAATGAAATGTATCATTTTGACCATTAGACATAGGAGCAGAATTAGGCTATTTGGCTCATCAGTAATCTGCTCCACCATTTAATCATGGCTGATCCTTTCTTTCCCCCCTCCTCAGCCCCACTCCCTGTAATCTTTGATGCTGTGGCCAATCAAGAACTTATCAATTTCCACCTTAAATACACCCAACGACCTGGCCTCCACAGCAGCCTCTGGTAACAAATTCCACAAATTCACCACCCTCTGGCTAAAGAAATTTCTCAGCATCTGTTTTAAATGTGTGCCCCTCTATCCTGAGGCTGTGCCCTCTTGTCCTAGACTCCCCCACCATGGGAAACATCCTTTTCACATCTACTGTCTAGGCCTTTCAACATTCCAAAGGATTCAATGAGATTCCAACTCATCCTTCTAAATTCCAGCAAGTGCATGCCCAGACCAGATGTTCCTTGTATGTTAACCCTTTCACTCCTGGAATCACCCGTGAACCACTTCAGAATCCTCTCCAATGTCAGCACATCTTTTCTTTGATGAGGAGCCCAAAACAATTCACAATACTAAAGGTGAACCCTCACCTGTGCCTTATAAAGCCTCAGCATCACATTCCTGCTCTTTTATTCTAGACTTCTTGAAATGAACGCTAACATTGCATTTGCCTTCCTCACCACTGACTAAATCTGCACGTTCATCTTTAGGGTGTTCTGCACAAGTACTCCCAAGTCCCTTTGCATCTCAGATTTTTGGGTTACTTGTATACCTTCCGGTCTTTCAGCTTTTTGAGCACCTTCTCCCTTGCAATAGTAACTGCACTCACTTCTCTTCCCTCATGGCCTTCAACACTTGGCACACTGCTAGTGTCTTCCACAGTGATTGCCTCATTTAGTTCATCTGCCATCTCCTTGTCCCCATCATTACGCCTCCAGCCAACAGTTCGCAACTGTTTGCATCAGCAATCAACAGTCTGAGGATTGCTGGGGCCAACTTGCAAATGTTGCCATGCTTCCAGCACCAAAATCGTATGCCCACAACTTATTAATCCTCACTGGTATATCTTTGGAATGTGGAAGGAAACCAGAGCACCCAGAGGAAACCCACACAGTCATGGAGAGAATATACAAATGCCTTACAGACAGTGGTGGGAATTGAACACTGAACACTCGTGCTGTAATAGTGTTACGTTAACCACTACACTGCTATAGAGCATTGCAACTGGAATTTACTTGCATCTTTAAAGGACCACAGTTTTCAACAAAAATATTAACCAATAAGTTACATTTGATTAATTTTAATAAGTTCCAGGGTAGCTTCAGTTTCCACACATCACAAATAACCAGTCACTAGAGGTTTTCTGTAAACCCCATGGACTCAGGGCTTCTTCATAGGAAACTTTTGTCTCGTCTATTGGAGTAGGAAAAGGCCATATTGCCCTTGAGCCTGCCTCACTGTTCAGTGAGATCACCACTGACTTAATTTTGGCCTTTAACTCCACTTTCCTACCTGTTCCCATTAACTAGGGATTCCCTGTACTCCAAAATCCATCTGTCTCCGTCATGAATCTAGCTGCAGGGTAGTGAATCTATTAAATTCATTGCCATAGACGGCTGTGGAGGCCAAGTCAGTGGGTATATTTAAAGTGGAGGTTGACAGGTTTTGATTAGTAAGACTGTCAAAGATATGGGGAGAAGGCTGGAGAATGGGCCATGATGGAACAGCAGAGGAGACTCGATGAGCTGAATGGCTTCATTCTGCTCCTAAGCCTTATATACTCATTGGTTCGGTCTGAACATGTCTCTAGGATAAAGAAATTGAAAATATCACGAACTGGGCTGTTCAGCAGTTTCTGATGTGTCCCGTATGTTTGTTTCAGATTACAGAGACTACTTTCACCGCTTCAAAGTAATGAAATAAATTGCAAATAATGCAGTTTTCTAGATCTGCTATGGATAGTACTGACCTTGCTTTCCGTTCCACTTGACCCAGTAAATTTTTGTAAGTGACTATCTCTTGCTCTAGCTGTGTCTTTATATTCAACAGTTCCTGATATTCATTTGTGTGACGGACAATCCTTTTCTCCAGAACCTTACTGCATTCTCTCTGTCTGAATATATCTTTGTCCTTTTCTAACAGCGAGTTCTTCATTAGTTCATCCTTTCAAGAAAATAACTTCATATTTAACAGCTGTAAACATGTTACACAGGTTAAAAGCTATGCTATATCTTATTAATCTCTACAGAAAAAGAATAACTGAATACTATTGACAGAAAGAAACCAACATAGATGACTGGTTGAGTAGAACTTGGACAAAATGAAGACCGTGAGAACAAGAATGTGTTATATTTATACATTGTCCATTTGAAATAGCCAAGAAAAATATCTAGGATTCTTTAGAGGAGCACTATGAAACAAAATTTGCATTTCATAAAGTTCATCAGTGCCTCCTCTTTCTGAGGCTGAAGAGAGTTGGACTACGCACATCTCTGCTCATGTCATTCTGCAGGTATGCAGTACAGTATCCCAACAAACTGCATCACAGCTTGGTATGGAAACTGCACTGTGGCATACAGGAAGGTTCTACAACAGGTTGTCAAAACTGCCCAATGCAAGACCAACCTACCCATCATCAAGGATGTGTATACAGTGAGGTGACAGAAAAGGGCCAGTAACATCATGAAAGATCCCACCCACCCTGCTCATGGACTGTTTGTCCACTCCCACTAAGGAGGAGGATACGTAGCATCCACACCAGGACCACCAGATCAAATACAGTTAGTTTCCCCAAACAACAAGGCCGATCAACACCTCCATCCACTAACTCCCCTACCACTTCATTTCCCATCAGTCATCTTATGTATAACCTAGTGTCACTTTATGGACATTCAATCATTGTATACAAGTTGTCTGATGCATTTTTATTTATTGTGTTATTATTTTTGTGAATTTTGTGCTGCATTGGATCTGGGAACAAGTTTCATTCTCCTTTATGTTTGTGTACAGGAAACGACATAAACAATCTTGAACAAAATATTATGGCAGATGATCAAAATTTATGTCAACAAAAACCTCCCACTCAATATCTGCAAGTCCAAGGAACTGAATGGGACTTCACACTGGCAGAGTGCAGACAAGCATGAAGTTTTGGACTTTGGTAGGACCAACCAGGGTAGGTCTTAACACACTGAATGGTAGGGTACTGAGGACTATGGTAGAACAAAGAGATCTCGGAATACAGGTACATAGCTCATTGAAAGTAGCATCACAGGAAGATAGGGTCATAAAGAAAGCTTTTGGCACATTGGCCTTCATAAATTAATGCACTGAGTTCAGAAGATGAGAGGTGATGTTGAAGTTGTACAGGACATTGGTGAGGCCTAATTTGGAATCTTGTGTGCAGTTTTGGTCACCTATCTACAGGAAAGATATAAACAAGTTTGAAAGAGTCAGAGGAAATTTACAAAGATGTTGCCGGGACTGGAGGACCTGAATTATAAGGAAAGATTGAACAGATTAAGACTATATTCTTTAGAATGTAGAAGATTGAGAGGAGATTTGATTGAGGTATACAAAATCATGAGGGGTAGAGGTCGAGTAAATGCAAGCAGGCTTTTTCCACTGAAGTTGGGTGGGACTACAACCAGAAGTCATGAGTTAAGGGTGAAAGGTGAGAAGTTTAAGAGGGACAAGAGGGGAAACTTCTTCATTCAGAGGGTTATGAGAGTGTGGAATGAGCTGCCAGCACAAGTGGTCCATGTGAACTCAATTTCAACATTTAAGAGAAGTTTGGATAGGTACATGGATAGTAGGGATATGGAGGGTGATGGTCCCTGTGCAGGTCATTGGGAGTAGGCTGTATAAATGGTTTTGGAATGGACTCAATGGGCCAAAGGGCCTGTTTCTGTGCTGTACTTCTCTACGACTGTCTTCATCTAGAAGTCAGCAGTGGAAAGGGAGAGCGACTTCAAATTCCTAGGTTTCAACATCCCTGATGAGGAAAGTTTGTGAGATCTGGGGCTTTTCTCTTTGGAATGCAGAAGGACAAGAGCAGATTTAGACCATAAGACAAAGAAGCAAAATTAGGCCATTAATCCCACTGAGTCAACGCCGTCATTTCATCACGGCTGCTCCTGGATCTCATTCAACCCTGTACACCTGCTCTCTCATCATATCCCTTGATGCCCTGACCAATCAGGAATCTATCAACTTTTGCTTTGAATATACCCATGAACTTGGCCTCCACCTCAGTCTGTGGCACAGCATTCCACAGAGTCACCACTCTCTGACCAAAAAATTCCTCCTTCCTTATGTTTTAAAAGGTTGCCCCTCAATTTTGAGGCTGTGCCCTTTAGTTCTGGATACCCCCACCAGAAGAAACATCCTCCTCACATCCACTTTCATCTATTCCTTTCATTATTCGGTAGGCTTCAGTGAGATCACCCGCATTCTTCTAAGTTCTAGTTAGTACAAGCCCAAATCTGCCAAATAGTCCTCATATGTTAACCCTTTCATTCCTGGAATCCTTGCGAACCTCCTCAACTCTCTCTAATGACAATGCACATTATCTCCTTGCTTTTATATTTTATTCCCCTTAAAATAAATGCCAACATTTCATTTGCTTTCTTTACCAAACTTGACCTGTGAACTAACCTTCCTCGAATCTTGCATGAGAACTCCCAAGTCCTTTTGCACCTATGACGTTTGAATTTTCTCCCCATTTTGATAGTAGTCTGCACTATTCTCCCTTTTACCAAAATGTATTATCATACATTTCCAAACACTGTATTCCATCTGCCACTTTTGCCATTCTTCCAATTTGTCTAGGTCCTAATGCAATCGCATTGCTTCCTCAGCACGACTTACCCATCCACCCATCTTCATATCATCTGCAAACTTTGCCACAAAGCCATCAATTCCACTATCTAAATCAATGACAAATAATGAGAAAAGAAGTGGTCCCAATACTGACCCCTGAGGAACACCACTCTTCACTGGCAGCCAACCAGAAAAGGCCCCTTTATTCCCACTTGCTGCCTACTCTATCAGCCATTCCTCTAGCCATGTCACTATATTTCCTGTAACGCCACAGAATTTTATCTTATTAAGCAGCCTCATGTGAGGCACCTTATCAAATGCCTTCTGAAAATCTAAGTAAATGATATCCATTGTCTTTCCTTTATCTACCCTGCTGGTTACTTCCTCAAATAATTCCAAACGGATTTGTCAAGCAAGTTTTCCCTTTGCAAAAACCATGCTGACTTTGACTTATTTTATCATTAGTCTCCAAGTACTTCGAAATCTCATCCTTAATAATGGAATCCAACACTTTCCTAACCACTGAGGTTAGGCTAATTCACCTATAATTTCCACTCTTTTTGTCTTCCTCGCTTCTTAAAGAGTGCAATTTTCAGTCCTCCGAGTCCATGACAGAATCAGGTGATTCTTGAAAGATCATGCCCAATGCATCTGTTATCTCTTCAGGAATCTCCTTCAGAACTCTGGGATGTGGTCCATTTGGGCCAGCTGACTTACCCACCTTAAGACCTTTGAGTCTGACCCGCACATTTTCCTTTGTAATAGCAACGGCACTCACTCCTACTCCCTGACACTTACGGGCCTCTAGAATACAGTTAGTATCTTTCACAAAGTACTTAAAGTTCATCTGCCATTTCTCTGTCCCCCATTACTACCCCACCAGCATCATTTTCAGTGGTCCAACATCAACTCTCACCTCCCTTTTAATCGTTATATAACTGAAAAGACGTTTAGTAAACGGCTTTAAATTATCACCTAGTTTGCCCTCATTTCATCTTTTCCCTTCTTGTAGCTTTTTAGTTGCCTTTTGTTGGATTTTAAAAGCTTCCCAATCATCCAACTTCCAACTCACTTTTGCTACCTTATATGCCTTTTCCTTGGCTTTCACACAGTCCTTAACTTCCCTTGTCAGCCATGGTTGCATACCCCTGCCATTTGAAAACTTTTCTGTGGGACATATCTATCCTGCACCTTGTGAACTATTCCCAGAAACTTCAGCCACCTGTGTTCTGCCGTCATCCCCGCCAGTATCCCCCTCTAATCAACCTGGGCAAGCTCCTCTCATGCTTCTATAATTCCTTTCATTCCATTGCGATACCGATAGACGTGACTTATGCTTCTCCCACTCAAATTACAGTATGATTTCAATTATGCATGCTATGATCACTGCCTCCTAAGGCTTCCTTTACGTTAAGCTGACTAATAAAACCCAATCTAAGATGGCTTTCTCCTAATAGGCTCGAGCACAAACTGCTCCAAAAAGCCATCTCGCAGGCATTCAACAAATTCTCTCTTGCCATCCGACACAAACCTGATTTTCCCCAATCTCCTTGCATATTGAAGTCCCCCATTACAATTACCCTAGTACATGCCTTTTCCAGCTCCCTTTGCAATCTCAACTCCACATCCTGGCTACTATTTGGAGGCCTACATATGATTCCCAAACTTTTTTTTAAGCTTTGCAGTTTCCTGGCTTCACAAACAAAGATTCAACATTCTCTGACCCTATGTCACCACCTTCTAAAAATGCAATTCCACCTCTTATCAACAGAGCTACCCCACTGCCTATGGCTTCCTACTGTCCTTTTGATACAAAGTATATCCTTTGATGTTAAACTCCCAATTAAGACATTATTTCAGCCATGACTCAGTGATGCCCACAACTTCATACTGACCAATCTTTAATTGTGCCACAACTTCATCCACCTTATTCTGAATTTGATAGAGGATAAAATGATTAGGCCAGAGACTTTTTCCACAAGCTGGCAATGCCTAATACAAGAGGGCATACTTTCAAGTAATTGGAGGAAAGTATGGGGGAGATGCAAGAGTAAGTACATGGAAGTAATAAAACACATTGATGAAGGTAGAGCAGTGGATGTTAGTGTATACGGATTTCAGTAAGGCATTTGATAAAGTTCCCCATGCCAGGCTCCTTCAGAAAGTAAGGGGGCATGGGATCCAAGGAGACCTTTCAGTAAATGGAACCACCATGCTGTGCCTCCTGCATACACACAGATCCTGAAACAGTAGGATCCAGTGCAGAAAGCTCTTACAGTGCTGGTCTGAAGAAGTAGATGAGCTTCTACATGAAGGCTGAGTCAGTAGACTGGTCTATGTTCGAAGGTTCAACTACTGGCCGAGATGAGTACGTCACCACCATCACAGATGCATCAGCAAGTGTACCGAGGCACGTATACCAAAAGGGACAAAGCAGATGTTTCATTCCTTACTGGTCTAGGTCTGCAGCATTCAAATTAGGTGACCAACCTTTGCAAGAAATCGAGATATGACCTCCAGAAAGTTATCAGGGATGCCAAGGGACAGTATCAGGCCAGCAGTCAGTTGTGGCAGGCTTACTTCTACTTTGTACAATAGGCATCATCACTAACAATTGCGCTTCCCCTCCTGGTGACCTTAGACCATTCTATGCAGGTTTCGATAGACGGGGATTGGTATGTCACCATCCACCCAATAGCCTCCAAGACACTTGGACCCACCGTCAGGTTGCAAACATTAGATCAGTCTTCCAAAGAGTGAGCCCACAGGAATCATCTGGACTGGACACTGTCCCTGACCATGTCCTTAGATCCTGTGCAGATCAACTGGAGAGAGTACTTGTGGACATTTTTAACTTTTCCCTGCTTCATCCTGTGGTTCTCTCCTGATTTAGTGCCACTATTATCCCCGTACCCAAAAAAACACAAGGTTAATGTGCCTTAATGACTACCGCCTACTGACCCTGATATTCACCATTATGAAATGCTTCAAGAGGCTGGACATGGCATGCATTAACTCTAGCCTCTAAGGCAATCTGACCCACTGCAATTCACCTATCACTGAAACAGGTCTACAGTGATGGCATTTCCCTTGCCCTACACTAATCTGAGGCATTTGTACAATGAAAAATACAGTAGACTGTTTATTGACTACAGCTCCACCTTCAATCATATATTTCCATGCAAACATCTCACCAAACTCTGGACCCTGGGTGTCAACACCTCTGCTGAAACTGGAACCTTCACATCTGACCAGACTACAAGAACAGTATGGATAGGCAGCAACACCTCCACCATGATCATCCTCAACACTGGCATCCCACAAGGTTGCACCTGCGCACCCTCTGACTGCATAGCCAAATTCTGCTTTTACACTGTTATTTTAGATATAGCTCACTACAATGGTAGACAATGTCAAAGTACACTGTCTACCATTGTAGTGAGCCATGGCCAAGAAAGCTTCTATTTCCAGAGGAGGCTAAAGAAATTTGGTGTGTTCCCATCAACCTTAATTTTTATCAATGCACCACAAAAGCACCCTATCTGGAAATATCATAGCTTGGTATGGCAACTGCTCTGCAGGTAACCGCAAGAAACTGCAGAGTTATGGATACGACTCAGTGCATCAGAATCCAGCCACCCCTCCATGAACTCCATCTAGAGTTCCTGCTTCCTCCGTAAAGCCACCAGCATATTCAAAGACCTTACCCACAAAAGCCACTCTTCTTCCCTCTCCTATTGGGCAGAATATAAAGGCCTGAAAGCACGTACCACCAGGAAAAGGACAGCTGCAACTGTTATAAGACTACTGAATGGTTACCTATTATACCAAGATGGACTCTTGACCTCATATTTTACCTCATTATGACTTTGCACCTTATTGTATACCTGCACTGTACCTTCTCTAACTGTAACAGTTTATTCTGCATTCTGTGATTGTTTTCCCTTGTACTAACTTAATACACTGTAATAAATTGATCTGTATGAACAGTATGCGACAGGCTTTTCACTGTATTTCAGGACATGATATTGACAAATGGGTGACACGGTAGTATAGAGGTGCCAGTGACAGATTCAATTCTGATGCTGTCTGTAACGAATTTCTGGCTGTGTAGGTTTCCTCCGATTGCTCCATTCTCCTCCCATATTCCAAAGATGTATGAGTTAGTAGGTCACATGAGGTATTGGGGCAGCATGGGATTGTTTGGCTGGAAGGACCTGTCACTGTGCCATACTTCTAAATAAACCATCACCATCCAGGACATGCCCCATTCTCATTAGGGAGGAGATACAGGAGCCTGAATGCCCAAACTCAACAGTTCAAGAACAGCTTGTTCCCTTCCACCATTAGATTTTCCAGCGATGCATGAACACAAACTTTTAAGTTACTTTTCAGTTGCATTATTTAATTTTGTAATTGATAGATTTTTGTCTTTTTGCAAACAAATTCATGTCACATGTCAGTGATAATAAAGAGGTATATTTTCAGGCTGACTGAAGGCATTGCTGATAAATATACCGATAAGCAGAGGTCAGAGAATGGCATTTTCAATAGAGTATAAAGACATGCCTTGACTTAATTTTTACTCAGTATCTCCAGCTATAAATACATACAGTGGAGGGTGGTACTGAGATAGACCTGGGGTTTGTCGGTGGAAATATCAAGATTATTGCATTCATAGAATATTGTTGAAGGACAACATGTAAGGAATTAAAAAGAAATGAAGGATCGATTCTGGACAAAGCATGAGGAATAGGAACAGCAATAGATCTTATGACCCACTAGATCTGTTCTACCTGTCAGTAAGGTCAATGATTTGGATTTAGACTTCTGTTTTCCACACCAGTCCCTATAACCCTCAATTACTGTGTTCCCTTTCAGATGCAGCCTTCAATACATTCAGTGACTCAAGCTCCACAGTTCTTTGTGGAATTCCATTGTTTGGGAATTCCAAAATATCTGAAAGAAAAAAATTTTAATCTCTGTCTTACAACCTGCTCATTACTTCAAAACTGCTCGTTATTTCAGATATACCACAAGGGGAAGTGTCTTTTCAGTATTTACTCTGTCAAACCCCATAAGAATCATTTATTTAGAAATATAGCACAGAACATGCCCTTTTGGCCCAAAGAGCCACACTGCCCAGCAACCCACCTAATCACAGAACAATTTACGGTGACCAAGTAATCTACTAAACTGGAACATCTTTGGACTGTGGGAGGAAACTGGAGCGACTGGATGAAACTCACATGATTCACGGGGAGGACGTACAAACTCCTGATAGAATCTTACATATTTCAATACGTCCACCTCTCATTTTTTTTTCCTCCAAAGGGTTTAGGACCAATATGCATTAATCCTTCATCCCAGGAATCAACTCAGTGAACCTTCTCTGTACTACCGTCAATGCTAGCACAAGCTTCCTTATATTTGGAAAGCAAAACTATATATATTACTCCAGATGTGTTCTGACTAGCAGCCTGTACAGATCAATAAAAACTTCCCTACTGCTTTTCTGCTCTCCCTCACCATAAAGGTCAACATTTCAGTTTCCTTACTAATCAAGATGCATGAAACTTCAGATGCTGGAATCTGGAGCAATAAACAATCTGCTGGAAGACTCAGCAGGTTGAGTGGCATCTGTAGGAGGGAAGGATTTGTTAATGTTTTAGGTTGAAACCTTGTACTTGGACTGAGAGTGGAGAAATCCATACCACAAATATCACTAGTTCATTGCAGGCAGCCTTCTTTCGGGTCAGTAATTCAGTTTGTTACTGAACCCAAATTCCAGGTCAAGAAGCCAAAATAAGAGAAATTCTACCAAAATACCAAAATATTTTCTTTAATTCAGCCATGTTGCAGTAGGGTTTCTAGCTATAAATTAAGAAAATTAATCAGGATATAGATGAAATAACAACTAATAAGATACTTACTTTTAATTTTAGTTCATTCATTTCTTTGCGATAACATTCTAGTTCCTTCTTGGCATTTTCTAGTGCCCTGGTGCTGCCTTCCTCAAACTGTGAAAGTGACAAAAGTGAATTAGACACATGTCTGGAAAACTGCATTCAATGTATGACAACACAAACATAAAAATCGCCAAATGTTTATGAACACAAGAGACCCTGCAGATGCTGGAGATCCAAAGCAACACACACTAAAAGGAAGGAACTCAGCACATCAAACAGCATCTATAGAAATGAATAAACAGTTGATATTTCAGGCTGAAAACTTTCATAACTGTAATATGAAACTAGGTTTGCTACCTGGGGCATCAATGTTTTTGGCCTCTCATTCTGCCTGTCTGATCAGTTATTAATCTTCTTACACAACAACACAGCTATGTGTGTCTGATTGTATAGCTCGGATTTCCAACACAGTACGACCTCATCTTACATTGGTAGGACAGAAAAACTACCAGAGGGACTTAGCAGTCAAGCAGCATCTGTGGAGGAAAAGGGGTGGTCAATGTTTTGGGTGCTGATGTGGGGACTTGGCCTGAAACACTGACCACCCTTTTGCCTCCACACCCAGTTCCCACATTACTTCCCTTCTGTGCTCTCGATTTCAGCAGCTGCGGTCCAGTGTGGCTCATACTGACTAGGGACCAGTATGAGCACGGAGAGTGCAGGGAATCAGGGTCAGGTTAGCCTTTAAGGGCAGGGATGAGAGAGAATTAGAGATCAGGAGCAGTAACTGAAGAGCCAGGGGCTGGAGTGACCTTCCATGCACATGTGAAAGCACCCCTTAATATCCCCCAGCCATTCCAGCTCCATGAATACCTTATGGTGGAAGGTGAACACATGACCAAGACAACCTCCATCTGGCTTGAGCAGTATATGAGTGACCAGTGATCTTACTTCACCAAAAGAACGCAAGTCTTAGAGTCCAGGGTCAAGGACTGGAGGTCAGAGGCTGCCTGTCCTGGGGATGAAGGCCTGTCTGTGTGTTTGAGTGAATGGGTAACTGGGTGGAAAGGTGGGAAATAAACTTGTTTTGCTGCTTTGTGCTCTAGATTCTGGCTTCTTCCTTCGTTCCCAGTCCTGATGAAGGATCTCGGACCAATGAGTCAACCCTTTCCATAGGTGTAGCAGACCTGCTGAGTTGCTCCAGTGCAGGGTGCCACAGTAGTGTAGCAGTTAGCACAACACCATCACAGCTCAGGGAGTCAGGGTTTGGAGTTCAATTCTGGTGCCGTCTGTAAAGAGTTTGTCCTCCCTATGAACTGTGTGGGTCTTCCCTGGGTGCTCTGATGACTTCCACAGTTCAAAGATGTAGTGGTTAGTAGGTTAATTAGTCACTGTAAATTGTCCTGTAACTAGGCTAGGGTTAACTAGGTAGGGTGCTGGGTAGCACGGCTCATTGAACTGGAAGAGCATTGCATCACTAAAATAAAACATAACATTTTAAAAGTTTGTTATTGTTGCTTGTGTTATTTTGCTGAACACTGTGGGCATGCTACATTGGTGCTAGAATTCATGTCAACACTTGTGGGCTGACCTCTGCACATCTTTAGGCTGTGTTAGTTTTGAGTACAAATAATACATTTCACTGTATGTTTCGATGTATACGTGATAAATAAATGTGAATTTGAAACATTTGTGAGGGACTGGGTATAGGAACATGGCATATGAGGCAGGAAAGTCATGAGCCCTTGCTTTTTCCCTTCTTTCCTTAACAGCTTTCGATGTTAACAGTTGTTGTAGTTGCTAAGGAGCGTATTATTGATAGCCAGTAATTGCATAAAGTATCTTACAAGAACATTGCAATGATTATGATCCAAATATACCTTTTGCTTATATTTGTCCATATTCTCTTTATTTCTCTTTGCAAGCTCTTCATGTTCAGAATGAATCTCTTTTAGAGCTTGTTCTAGATCTGCCTTGTGTGTGTCTCCCTGTTCAAGGCTTTGCATGTGCTCTACCTTCTTCTGCCAATAAATGCATTCCTGTGAAACAAAATACGTATATAGAATCAAGGTCCATAATGGCTGCTTGACATAGCTCATTGTCACTCACCCAGCTGCTTGGTTGAACATGAAACAATCTTAAATACAAAGTAAATAGACAAATGAAGATTTGTTTAAACTTTAATTTACTTAGCCTAATTTCATTTTAAATTTCCAAAATATCTGACAACTTTCTAAACTAGAAACCCATCCCATTTATCACCTTTCAAAAACTAATTGTGCTTTCAATTTACTTTTAATGACTTTGAATTTATACTCATGGTCACAGAATTATGCAGTCACACAGCAGTGAAACAGGTTCCTTCACCCACTTTATCTGTGCCAGTATCACATATTTATCTATATTGACCCTGTTTCCTGGCAATTCAAAGATCAAAGTAAATTTTATTATCAGAGTACATACATGTCACCACATACAACCCAGAGACTCTTTTTCTGTGGGCACACTCAGCACATCTATAGAACAGTATCTAAACTGTAAACTTCAGGAACTGTTAACTATAAACAAACTGCAAATGCAGATACAAATAAATAGTAATAAATAATGAACATGAAATAACAATATAACAGGGTCAAATGAGTCCTTAAATTAATGCAGCTATTCCCTTCTGTTCAAGAGCCTGATGGTTGAGGGTAAGTAACTGTCCTTGAACCTGGTGATGAAAGTCCTGAGGCACCTGATGGCAGCAGTGAGAAAAGAGCATGGCCTGGGTACAGAAGATCTTTGATGTCGGATGCTGTTTCTCTATCTCTGTAGTGGTCCATTACACTGTCACCACCCCCCTCCCACAACAGCATTTTGACGTTTCAAGTGTTCATCTACCTACCTTCCTTTCAGATAATAAATTCCAAACTCCTACCTCCCTCCAGAGGTAAGCTTTCCTTGTTTCTTCTCTAATCCTATTTACAGTGAATTTATACCTGTACTAGTGGTTACCAAATCATAAGATGCAGAAATAGGTCTTCTGATGGTAATAGGTACTTCCTATTTACTTTATATACACCACTCATCTCAATTAAATCTTTCCTCAGTCTCCATAGTTTCAAAGAAAACAATTCTAGTTTAACAATCTTCCCTTGTACAGTAGTAAGGCAACACGCTGTATACATTCTTTCCTGCACATGGTCACCAGAACAGCACTCCAGTTATCTAGTGTTGTACAGATTTCTAACTTATCCTCCCTGCTCAAATGTCCTTTCCTTGAATGTTCAGGAAAGATTCAAGAGTGTTTAAATATGGGACCCTTCATGTGGTCACTGGCCCTATTCCAGCACCTTTCTGCATATCAGTGCCTATAAAAAGTAGACATCGCCTCTTCAAAGTTTTCGTATATTATTGATTCTCAATATTGAATCAGTGGCTTAATTTCTTTTTTGATACTGATCAGAAATAGGCACTTTTGTGTCAAAGTGAAACATCTCCAAAATATAATCTAAATTAATTACAAATATGCAATCAATTATTTTGTGTTTTGTAAGTATTTACCCCCTTCAAGTCAGTATTTAGTAAATGCATCTTTGGCAGCAATTACAGCTTCAAGTCTGTGTTGATAGGCCTTTATCAGCTTTGCGCATCTGGACACTGCAATATTTCCCCAGTCTTGTTTACAAAACTGCTCAAGCTCTGTCAGATTGCGTGGGGATCATGAGTGAACAGTCCTTTTTCCAAGTCCAGCCACAAATTTTTGTTTAGATTGAGGTCTGGACTCTAATTTGGACAACTCCAGGACAGTTATTTTGATGTTTTTAAGCCATTCCTGTGTAGCTCTGGCTTTATGCTTGGAGTCATTGTCTTGCTGGAAAACAAATCTTCTACCAAGTTGCAGTTCTCTTACAGACTACATCAGGTTTTCCTCCAGGATTTCCCTGTATTTTGTTGCATTCATTTTATCTTTTACCTTCCCAAGCCTTCCAGGGCCTGCTGCAGTGAAGCATCCCCACAACATGGTGCAGCCACTACCATGCTTCACAGCAGTGATGGTGTGTTTCCGATGATGTGTGGTGTTTAGCGTTTAATCTGATGGCAAAAAAGCGGAATTTTGGCTTCATCAGACAATAGAACCTTCTAGCTGACTTCACTCTCCCACATGCCTTCTGGCAAACTCTAACAGTGGCTTTCCCTTTGCCACTCTCTCATAAAGCTGCAACTGGTGCAGCTCTTGAGCAAGTTGGTGTCTGCACAGTCTCTCCCATCTCAGCCAGTGAAGCTTGCAACCCCTCCTGAGTTGTCATAGGCCTCTTGGTGGCCTTCCTCACTAATTCCCTTCTTACCCAGTCACTCAGTTTCTGAGAACAGTTGGCTCTGGGCAGATTTACAGCTATGCCATATTCTTTCCATTTCTTGATGAATGTTGTAACTGTACTCCAAGGGATACTCCGTGACCTGGAAATTTTCTTGTATCCATCTCATGACTTGTGCTTTTCAATAACCTTTCCATGGAGTTTCTTGGGGTGTTCTTTCGTCTTCATGGTGTAGTTTTTCCCAGGATACTGACTCACCTGCAGTTTGACCTTCCAGGTACAGGCGTATTTTTACCACAATTACAGGTTTCCCCTGCCATCCAAAGGTAGAGCATTCCTATGAAATGGTTCGTAAGCCGCAAAGTCGTAAAGCGAAGGAGCAATTACCATTTATTTATATGGGAAAATTTTGTGAGCGTTCGCAGACCCAAAAATAACCTACCAAATCATGCCAAATAGCACATAAAACCTAAAATAACAGTAAAATATAGTAAAAGCAGGAATAATATGATAAATACACAGCCTATAAAAAGTAGAAATACTTTTCTACAATCATTGCCTACACTGTCGTCCGTAGCGAAAATCTCACGCAAGCGCCATTGGCAGAAAATCTCACGCAAGCGCTGTCGGCAAAAACACTCTCTCCATTAACCTTTAAGCTATGAAGCTGCCAAATCATACCAAATAACACGTAAAAATACACAGCCGATATAAAGTAGAAATAATGTATGTACAGTGTAGTATCACTTACGGGAATCGGGAAATCAGCACAGAGCACTCTGATGATGGTGTGTTAGGCTGAGTCGTTGCAGGTTGGGGTGGTGCAGTCGCCCCCACCCTCCGGGCAGCGAACCAATACCGATCCGTGAAGCATGCAGGGGTACAGCGGTAGCCGGGACGCACCCAACACATCTTGAAGAAAAAAGCCGAAATAAACATGCTAATTAATTACATGTTGGGCGGCACCTAATTAATTAGCATGTTTATTTTGGCTTTTTTCTTAAAGATGTGCTGTGTGCCTCCCGGCTACCGCTGCATTCTCTGCAAATCAGTATCTGTCCGCGGCCTGGGGGTTGGGGTGGTGGAACACTGGGGTGTCATCTCATCGTCCTCTGTTTCCATTAGGGCAGGCAGCTCATCTTCTCCTATGACTACCTGCCTCGATGTCGAAGGTCGAGGTTCGTCGTCTGCTGTGGTGGATGTGGAAGGCTTGCTTGACCGCTGAGCCTTGTGCATTTTTCTATCATACAGTTCTTTGTAAGCACTCAAACCATCCTGCAAATATCCCCTAAACCTACGTACCCTTTCAAAATTAAAGTCGTACTTTATCATTGCAGCGAAAATCTCACGCAGTTGCTTCACGTTCAATTCGCTACTGCATTCGGTTTCGATTGTTATCCTTTCCTCTTCCAATTGCATCAGCTCTTCATATATCAGTTCCTGGTCATGGGATGCCAAAACCTCTTCAACATCATCTTTGTCAACTTCCACAAGCCAAACTCACTTTGTCCTTACTTCGTTCACCACGATCAAAACGCTTAATCATGTCTAGTTTTACACTAAGTGTAACACCCGTATGAGCTCTTTCAGGCTTTTCCAATACCTTAGAACTCATCTTGCAAACGGCTGCTCACAGGCACGTGTTAAAGCAATGCCGGCGAGAATGCCGTTCCAAATCCGGGGGAGAGCGCCTGCTCGGGGTGCGCGCTGCCTTTTATCGTGCGTTGATTTTTTTCGAAACAGTGAAAACACCTTCTGTTAGCGAAAACAGAGAACTAATGTAGGTCTTTCGTAACAGTGAGGTTTCGTAAAGCGAACGTTCGAAAAGCGGGGGACACCTGTAATTGAAACACCCTGACTGCACGTTTTTCTCCATTTATGATTATATGACTTCCAAAACCAATTGGCTGCACCAGTGATGATTTGGTGTGCCATATTAAGGGTTGGGGGGGGTGGGGGAGGGAAAGAGAATGAAAACTTATGCGATCAATTATTTTGTTTTATATTTGTAATTAATTTAGATTACTTTGTAGAGAATTGTTTTCACTCTTTGACACGAAGGAGTCTTTCTGTTGATTATAAAAAACAAATTATATCCACTGTGATTCAATGTTGTTAAACAATAAAATGTTACAGCTATACAAGACCTTGGTCAGACCCCACTTGGAGTACTGTGTTCAGTTCTGGTCACCTCACTACAGGAAGGATGTGGATACTATTGAAAGAGTGCAGAGGAGATTTACAAGGATGTTCAGTTCAGTTCTCATTTATTGTCATTTAGAAATGCATGCATTAAAAAAAATGATACAACGTTCCTCCAGAATATCACAAGAAAACACAGGACAAACCAAGACAAAATGGACAAAACCACGTAATTATAACATATAGTTACAACAGTGCAAAGCAATACCATAATTTGATAAAGAGCAGACCATGGGCACGGTAAAAGGAAGTCTCAACGTCCCAATAGACTCATCATCCCACGCAGGCGGCAGAAGGGAGTAACTCTCCCCGCCCTGAACCTCCAAGCGCCGCCAACTCCCCGATGCAGCACTATTGGAAGCACCCAACCACAGCGGACTGAGTCCGTCCGAAAACTTCAAGCCTCCAACCAGCCCCTCTGAGCACCATCCTCTGCCGAGCGCTTTGACCCCGCCTCAGCGGCTAGGTAACAAGCAAAGCCAAGTACTCAGGGCTTTCTCCTCCGGAGATTCTGGACCACACAGTAGCAGCAGCTGCGAAGCAGGTATGGATGTTGCCTGGATTGGAGGGTGTACCTTGTGAGAATAGGTTGAGTGTAGTTGGCATTTTCTCCTTGAAGCGACAGAGGATGAGAGGTGACCTGATAAGGGTATATAAGATGATGAGGAGCATTGATCGTGTGGATAGCCAGAGGCTTTTTCCCAGGGCTGAAATGGCTAACACGAAGGGGCATAGTTTCTGCGGCTGTGTGCCCAGAGACTCAAGATCTTTGGGTACAGAGCTTGAAAAAAACAACGTAACTGAGTTTTAACATTGGAAACCAATGACTTGTTTGTTAGGTCTTGCCACTTGCTGTGAAAACAGAGACACCTCGTTCTCCCTTATTAGGGAGAGAGATGGAGAGCCTGTGGTATGTTGAATGCCGGGTGAGCAATGTAGTCTTTGGGGTAACTGCAAGTCTGTGTCTTTATTGTAGTTTTGCTCATGCTTGAGTGCTTAGACGCAGGTGCTGATGCTTTATTTTGCTGGTGGTGGTGGTGGGGGGAATTGTTGCTTGCTGCCACTTACTCATGGGAGGGAGGGGAGCTGGGGGGGGTACTTCGAGGTTCGAACATTTAACTGTTGTTCATTCTTTGGGGCACTCTGTTCATGAATGGATGCGAAGTAAAAGCATTTCAGGATGTTCATTGTAAACATTTCTGACAGCAAATGTACCTTTGAAACCTTTGATAAACCAAAGAGCAGAAAGCAACAGCAGGGAGGCCATATTAGTAATTTTATGAAATGTGAGACAAGACGATTGTCAAGGCTGTTGATCTAGATGGAAGATGCACAAGTTAGCGTTGTTTTCTTCAGAATAAAGGAGACAAACACTGAAAATTTACAACACAGTCCGATATTTTACCCTCTATGTCACTAACACCTCTATGTATTCACTTCAAAGTACGTTTTAAATATTTGAGTACAAAAGAGGACATGTCATGTTACAGCTATAAAGGACGTTGGTGAGATCCCACCTGGAGTTCTCTGCTTGGATTTGGTTGCCATACTATAGGAAGGATGTGATTAAGCAGGGGAAGGTACAGAAGAAATTTACAAGGATATTGTTAGGACAGGAGAACTTGGATAATGAGTGGTGACTGGATAGACTGGAACTGTTTTCCCTGGAGCTAAGTTGGCAGTCGGGATGGGAATCAAAGTGATAGGTCAGAGGCTGGGACAGTTCGTGCAACGGTAGATACAGCCAGCAGAGAAACAGTGAGGTCGGATAGGAAGTGGATAGGGCATAAATGGGTCTACTTTAATGCAAGTAGTGTCAGGAACAAGAGTGCTGAATCTAGACCATAGATCAGTACACGGAACTACGCATGGTTCACGTACTTGGCTGTCACAAATACAGGAATGGCTGCTAGGTATTCCAAGGTCCAGATGTTTCATAGGCAACGGGAAGGAAGGCAAAAGAAGTGGGGCGGCGGGGAAGAAAGTAGTGGCATTGCTAATCAGATATAATATTACAGCTGAAGAAAGTGAGGACATCCTGAAAGGATCATCTATTCAGTCAGTTTAAATGGAAGTCAGAAACAGGAAGGGAGCAATTATTCTTTTGGGATTATTCTATAGAACTGTCAATAACAACAGAAACATTAAGGAACAGATCGAGGGGCAGATTTCAGCAGGTCCCGCTGAGGGGTCTCAGCCTGAAATATATTCCAAAATGCCACACAATTTGATAGGGTGGTTAAGAAGGCCTCTGGTGTGTTGGCCTTCGATAGTTGGAGGACTGAGCTCAAGAGCTACAAGGCAAGGTTGCAGCTCTATTAAGTTTGGTCTAACCAGTTTCAGAGTATTCTGTTCAGTAGCCTCATTACAGGATGTGGCAGCTTTAGAGTGGGTGCAAAGGAGGTTTATCAGGATGCTGCCTGGATTAGAAAGCATGTCTGTTGAAGAAAGGGTGAGCAACCTAGGACTTTTCTTTGGAGGATAGGAGGATGAAAGGTGACTTGATTCGGGTGTATAAGATGTGAAGAGGCATTTTTTAGAATGGACAGCCAGCATCTTCCCCCACCCCCATAAGTGGCTAATACGAGGGGGCATGATTTTAAAGGTGATTGGAGTAAAGTACAAGGGGAATGTCAGAGGTAACTTCTTTTTTTTTATATATACACAAAACGGGTGCATAGAACATGATGCCGGGGAGGTGGTAGAGACTGATACATTAATGGCATTTAAGAGTCTCTTAAGATAGCGATATGGATGATAAAAAGTGGAGAACAATGTGGCAGGGCATTTAAGAATGGTACAATATTGTGGGATGAAAGGCCTGTACTGTTCTATGTATATGATTTAGCACATCCTTAAAATATTCAGAAGCCACTTTCTTCTTTTGTACTCACCTGATCACGTATGTCTTCTAACTGAGATAACTGTATTTCAGTAAGCTTAACCTTACGTTGAAGTTTATCCAATGCAACACTGGTTTCATCAGTTTTCTGAAAGTTCAAATTTATAGTATCAGTTCACTTCAACGAAAAGAAAACAAAGCTAAAACAGAACAAAGACAGAAACAGCTATGGTGTTAATTTTCTGTCTCTGCAAAATAAATGTTAATTATAGAGATAAGATCTGTAAATTATTTCAGACGGTTAAGTGCTGGAAATTTGATCCAAGACCAGCCCCTTCTGGACAAGAAGTGTGGACAATACACAAACAGAAATAGGCTAAAAGCACTTAAGAGAAACTTTCATTGGTTTGTGGTTGTTGTGTTTTATGCTTGTGGTGAAGGAAAGACGTGTTCAGTGGTAAGATCCCATTGGAGATGGCAGAAGCCTCTGAAAATAATGGAGCTAGAAGATGGCAGAGGAAGTAAAAACTCTGTTCTTTGAAGGAGGACATCTCAGATGGTCTGGAATGGGAAGCCTCATCCTAAGATGTGTCAGAAATGCAGGAACAGAGAAAAGGAAATAGCATTTTTGAAAAGCAACAGTGTGGGAAGAGGTACAGTCAAAAGAGTTTTTATAAAGGATACAATTAGACAGCTTGTTACCAGAGATGAAGTCAGAGAAATCAAGAAAGGGGACAGAAGTGCCTGAGAGGGACAAAATAAATTTGAGGGTAGGGTGGAAGATAGAGTAAAATTTAGTGAAATTTATAAGCTCAGCATGGGTACAGGAAGCAACAGTTGTTGATGTAGTACAGGAAGAGCTTGGGAGCATTCCCTATGTAGGTTTGGAACATACACTGTTCCACATGGCTGATGCAAAGGTACGTGTAGCTGGGGCCTTGCAGGTGCCCACAGCTACACCATGGGTTTGAAGAAAGTGCGAGGAGCAAAAGTGAAATTGTTGAGTACGAGGAATAGTTCTGCCAGATGTACAAGGGTGGTGGTGGAGGAGATCTAGTTTGGTCTGTTGTCTGTTATCTCTTTTAATTTTCCTTAAGTATTTCATATTCTCCTTAGATCTATCTGGAAATGCTAGATTTTTTTTTCCCTATTTAGAAAGCCAGATTTTTAGGAAACTGAAGCATAACAAGTTATTGAATTACTTAAACATTGAGGCATGGAGTAAATGCTCACTCAACATCTAACAGGCACTAAATATTAACCATCACTTAAAACCAAATCTACTTAAATTGTTTATTCTGATTGACCTATCTACATTCTGCACTATAGGATACAAGAAACTTTATAATCTTTGTTAAAAATCAAATGTTTTGTAGTCACATGGTTTGTTTTTAAAAAGAGTTAAATCAGCTTCCTCCCAGCATTTCCTAACTGAAAACAGGACCAATTCGTTTACAACTCCAATGTTTGCCAGTTTCATTTTTGCTCTGCATTGCCAATGTGCTGAGCTTTTTTTAAAAACACATCCACCCAAAGTCCATGCCTACAAGCAGTAAGACCGCAAGACACAGGAGCAGAATTAGACCATTCGGCCAATTGAGTCTGCTCTGACATTTCATCATGGCTGATCCATTGCCCCTTCAACCCCATTTCTCCTGCCTTCTCCATGTAACCTTTCACGCCCTGACTAATCAAGAGCCCATCAACTTACACCTTAAATACACCCAATGACCTGGCCTTCACAGCCTCATGTGGCAACAAATTCCAGATTCACCACCCACTGACTAAAGAAATTCCTCATCTCCATTCTAATTGGATGTCCCTCTATTTTGAGTTTGTGCCCTCTGGTCCAAGGGCTCTCCCATTATAGGACCACAACCTATGGATCATTTTCAAGCGTAAACACAAGGAATTCTGCAGATGCTGGAAATTCAAGCAACACACATCAAAGTTGCTAGTGAACGCAGCAGGCCAGGCAGCATCTCTAGGAAGAGGTACAGTCGACGTTTCGGGCCGAGACCCTTTGTCAGGACTAACTGAAGGAAGAGCTAGTAAGAGATTTAAAAGTGGGAGGGGGAGATCCAAAATGATAGGAGAAGACATGAGGGGGAGGGATGGAGCCAAGAACTGGACAGGTGATTGGCAAAAGGGATACGAGAGGATCATGGGACAGAAGGCCCAGGGAGAAGGAAAAGGGGGAGGGGGTGGGAAAAATACCCAGAGGATGGGCAAGGGGTATAGTCAGAGGGACAGAGGGAGAAAAACGAGAGAGAGAGAGAAAGAATGTGTGTATATAAATAAATGACGGATGGGGTACGAAGGGGAGGTGGGGCATTAGCGGAAGTTAGAGAAGTCAATGTTCATGCCATCAGGTTGGAGGCTACCCAGACGGAATATAAGGTGTTGTTCCTCCAACCCGAGTGTGGCAGCATCTTTACAGTAGAGGAGGCCATGGATAGACATATCAGAATGGGAATGGGATGTGGAATTAAAATGTGTGGCCACTGGGAGATCCTGCTTTCTCTGGCGGACAGAGCGTAGGTGTTCAGCAAAACGATCTCCCAGTCTGCATCGGGTCTCGCCAATATATAGAAGGCCACATCGGGAGCACCGGACGCAGTGTATCACCCCAGCCGACTCACAGGTGAAGTGTCGCCTCATCTGGAAGGACTGTCTGGGGCCCTGAATGGTGGTAAGGAAGGAAGTGTAAGGGCATGTGTAGCATTTGTTCCGCTTACAAGGATAAGTGCCAGGAGGGAGATCAGTGGGGAGGGATGGGGGTGGGGGGGGATGGACAAGGGAGTTGCGATCCCTGCAGAAAGCCGGGGGGGGGGGGGAGGGAAAGATGTGCTTAGTGGTGGGATCCTGTTGGAGGTGGCGGAAGTTACGGAGAATAATATGTTGGACCCGGAGGCTGGTGGGGTGGTAGGTGAGGACCAGGGGAACCCTATTCCTAGTGGGGTGGCGGGAGGATGGAGTGAGAGCAGATGTGTGTGAAATGGGGGAGATGCGTTTGAGAGCAGAGTTGATGGTGGAGGAAGGGAAGCCCCTTTCTTTAAAAAAGGAAGACATCTCCCTCGTCCTGGAATGAAAAGCCTCATCCTGAGAGCAGATGCAGCGGAGACGAAGGAATTGCGAGAAGGGGATGGTATTTTTGCAAGAGACAGGGTGAGAAGAGGAATAATCCAGATAGCTCTGAGAGTCAGTGGGCTTATAGTAGACATCAGTAGATAAGCTGTCTCCAGAGATAGAGACAGAAAGATCTAGAAAGGGGAGGGAGGTGTCGGAAATGGACCAGGTAAACTTGAGGGCAGGGTGAAAGTTGGAGGCAAAGTTAATGAAGTCAACGAGCTCAGCATGCGTGCAGGAAGCAGTGCCAATGCAGTCGTCGATGTAGTGAAGAAAAAGTGGGGGACAGAAACCAGAATAGGTTTGGAACATAGATTGTTCCACAAAGCAACAAAAAGGCAGGCATAGCTGGGACCCATATGGGTGCCCATAGCTACACCTTTAGTTTGGAGGAAGTGGGAGGAGCCAAAGGCGAAATTATTAAGAGTAAGGACTAATTCCGCTAGACAGAGCAGAGTGGTGGTAGAGGGGAACTGATTAAGTCTGGAATCCAAAAAGTAGCAGAGAGCTTTGAGACCTTCCTGATGGGGGATGCAAGTATATAGGGACTGGACATCCATGGTGAAAATAAAGCAGTGGGGGCCAGGGAACTTAAAATCATCGAAAAGTTTAAGAGCGTGAGAAGTGTCACGAACATAGACAGGAAGGGATTGAACAAGGGGGGATAAAACCGTGTCGAGGTATGCAGAAACGAGTTCGGTGGGGCAGGAACAAGCTGAGACAATAGGTCTACCAGGACAGGTAGGTTTGTGGATCTTGGGTAGGAGGTAGAAACGGGAAGTGCGAGGTGTGGGAACTAAAAGGTTGGTAGCAGTGGATAGGAGATCCCCTGAGTGGATAAAGTCAGTGATGGTGTGGGAGATAACGGCCTGGTGCTCCTTAGTGGGGTCACGATCGAGGGGTAAATAAGAGGAGGTATCCGCGAGTTGTCACTGTGCCTCGGCAGGGTAGAGGTCAGTATGCCAGACTACAACAGCAACCCCCTTATCGGCGGGTTTAATAGTAAGGTTAGGATTAGTGCGGAGGGAGTGGAGAGCAGAGCTTTCGAAAGGAGTAAGGTTGGAATGAGAACAAGGTGAGGTGAAGTCGAGACGGTTGATGTCCCATCGGCAGTTAGCAATAAAGAGATCCAGAGCAGGCAGAAAACCAGAGCGGGGTGTCCATGAAGAGGAGGAGGGTTGAAGACAAGAGAAGGGGTCATTAGTGGGGGTGGGAGAGTCCTTGCCGAAGAAGTAGGCTCAGAGACAGAGGAAGAAGAGTTCCGCATCATGGTGAATGCGGAACTCGCTGAGGTGTGGGCGAAGGGGGACAAAGGTGAGGCCCTTACTGAGGACAGAGCGTTCTGCCTCAGACAGTTGAAGGTCGGAGGGGATGGTAAAGACCCAGCATGGATGAGAGCTGGGATCAGAGTGGGGGAGGGGGATGGCTGGGGGTGTCAGTGAAGAGGGGAGGGTTAGGGTGAGAGGAAGATGGAGCCTCTGAGGGCCCAGGAGCTGATGGTGGGATCTGAGGGAGACGGGGCTGCAGAGTGGTGGTGGGGGAAGGGGAGACGGGAGTCACAATAGCAGCACATAAAGATCCGGCCTGGAGTTCAAGGCTGGAGTCGCAGTTGGTGGTTGCGATAATTTTCGAGCACTCAATAACTCATATTCTCGGTATTACTTATTCGTTATTACAGTATCTGTTTCTTTGTATTTGCATAGTTTCTCTTCTTTTGCACATTGGTTGCTCATCAGTCTTTGTGTGCAGATCTCCATTGATTCTATTATATTTCTTCATTCTGGAGAATCTATGGAATTCATTGCAAAGATCAAGTGAAGGTTGATAGGTTCCTGCCTGGGAACATGTCCTCGCTGCCAGCTTGGCTTCCAGATTCATCTTCAAGTTTCTCCATTTGCACCCTTTGAGGAATCCAGTATCCACATTCAATTGATAGTTTCTCCCACAGCTTCTCCCACCATGTTCTACCTGCCACACTTTCTACCACGAGGAGGTACCTGGTGCCCCTATCCCAATTACTTCCACAAATGTGATTCTTTCTCCGCTGCCTCTAATGGACCTGTCCACTACTTTATCCTCCGCCAGATCACTTTCAATCGCCAATTCTGACTTTTTCACGTTCTGCAAGGATCACAGAACCTGCTGTCTCCAACGCCCGCAGGCCCAGACGTCTCCAGACCACGATCCATGCTGCCGACCACAACCACTCAAATGATCCAGAGCAGATTCAAAACCCAGACTCTCAGGTCCCACCACCAGCTCTTGGGTCCTTGGAGACTCCATTTTCCTCTCACCCCACAATCCCTGAACACCCAAAACCTTCCTTTTCCTGAGAAGGTGTCAACCCCCTTCCCCCCTCCGATCCCAGTTCTCATCCGTGCCGGGTCTTCACCATTACCTATGACCTTCCCCTCTCTCAAGCAGAACATTCTGTCCTCAGTAAGGGCCTCACTTTTGTCCCTCTACGCCCACACCTCAGCAAGTTATTTCCATTGCCTCCATCTCTGAGCTTATTTCTTTAGCAAGGACTCCCCACCCTGCACCAATGACCCCTTCCCCCGTCTTCAACCCTCCTCCTCCTGGACACCCTTGCCCTGCTCTTCTGCCTGCTCTGAACCTTTTCATTGCCGACTGCTAACCGGACATCAACTGTTGACTTCAACACTTCCCTCTCCAATTCCAACCTCACTCCTTCTGAAAGCTCTGTTCTCCACTTCTGTCGCACCAATTCTAGCATCTCCATCAAACTCGCAGATAAAGGGGGTGCTGTAGTAGTCTGGCAGTCTGATCTCTACCGTGCTAGGCAGGGATGGCGCTAAGGTGGTGCTAGTTGGGGCTATAGCCCCAGCAGAAATTGCAATAGCCCCACCATAGCACCACCAAGTAATTAACTGCAGCTGCTTTGCTTTCTCTGTATAGTTTTGAATACAGCTTGTTTCTCCAGCTGATCTAGTGAAACAGCGCCCCCAATTACCATAGCACCCACGCAGCAATAAAGTTATAAACTCTGTCAGATCAACTCTACACTTCTGCTTATTCGTTTGTTATCAATGTCTTGCCATTGCTGTCCTCAGATCAGTTAAGCTGATCTAGGATCCCTTAAGGTGGTGATGTCACTCACTCTCACTCATGCAAGAGATTGACAGTATACATCCAGGCGCAGATCCGGGGTCTCGCGAGACTAACGGATGCCACACACGCACATTGTGCTTTTACAAGCTAGTGTCGACCTGGCACGTGGATTATTTTGGCCGGCGTGAAAAATGGATTGATTTTTAGTCAGCAAATGACCTCATCCACAGGAATCAGTGGTGTCTCAGCATGTCATTTATAGTGACATGCAGAAAGAAGTAAGTGGGGATGAGGACGACAGCAGTTCATCGAAGGAGTGTGAGGGCGAAGTAGAGGAACAAGAAATGGAGCCGGATTCAGAAGAGAACATGAATGAAGCCGCTCTTAGTGCGAGTGGGAATACTGTTAGCGATGTTAGCCAGCAGCCTGAGGAAGGACCCTGTCGGCCAGCATTGAAAAAGTACCCTTCGCAACAGTTTGGCAATCAGCAAAGGGGTTTTATTCGTAGCTGGTTTGACCTATATCCTGGCTGGAATATTCAATCACAAAAGATGCTACATTCTGCTTCGCATGCAGGCATTTCCTGTGTGGAGGACATGGGTTCCATTCTACCTTCACTGTCACCGGTTACCACAACTGGCGGAAAGCTACAACAGCTTTCAAAACCCACCATGTAAGTGCAGCTCATAAGTTTGCAATGGAGGCATGGGCCGAGTTCAGATTGAGAAAACAAGATGGTTCAAGATTGGGAAATATGCCTGATAAAGGACATGCAAAGATTGTCCAAGAAAATCGTGAGTATATGACAGCAGTAGTTGAGTCTCTACGCTATACTGTGTGCAAAGGCATTGCCCAGCGAGGACACTGGGAGAATGATGGATCTGGCAATAGGGGAAACTTTGTTGAGTCGCTCAGTGTAATTGGGAAGTTTGATAAGACTATAGCTCAAAAAATAGAGGACAATCCTGAAAATGCAAGAAACACCCATCACGATATCCAAAATGGAATTATGGGTATTATGGCAGATATGGTCAGACGTCAAATAAGTGCAGAAATCAAGGAGGCTGGATATTTTGCCATCATGGTGGATGGAAGTAAAGACTTGAGTAAAAAAGAGCAAATATCAGTGGTGGTGCGGTATCTGAATAACGAAACAGTGCTTGAAGAATTCTTGCATTTCACTCCAGCAACAGGGTTGGACGCAGAGTCGCTTCTTAAAAGCATCGAACAGACACTCGCCCAGTGTGTTATTGATAAGAACGCGTGTATAGGTCAGTGTTATGACGGGGTGGTAGTGATATCCAGGTGCAATAACAGGGTACAAGAGAGGTTCAGGAAAGAGGTCCCAGTCTGTATGTGTAACACACACACACACACACAGATTTAACCTTGTTTTAGTGGATGTTGTGAGCAATGTACCACAAGCGGGTGACTTTTTTGAAACTGTGCAGCTGCTTTACAACTTCTTTTCAAACTCTGCTGCCCACGATCTTTTCATGAAGAAACAGAGAGAGCTGGAATCAACTGCACAGCCTGTGGAGTTGAAGAAATTGTCAGATACATGCTGGGCATGGCAGTATACAGCTTTGTGGGCTATAAGGAAATCACTCCCTGCCATTCTAGCTACACTACAAGATATTATGGGTCAACCAAATGCACGGAGGAAAACGGAGGCCAGAGCTGTAAATGGACTGATTGACGAGCAGTTTGCTTTACTTCTCACTCTGTTTGAGGATTTATTCCGAGTCACCAAGTTCACGTCAGACCAGCTACAATCTCCCAGTTTGGAGCTTTCATCCGCTGTGGACTTGGCTCAGTCTGTTATCTATGCATTCTCAGCAAAATGGGGAGAGGAATCATGGAGTGAAATTCAGACAAGAGCTAGAGACCTGTGCGTCAAGGCCGGTATACAGAGTGGACCACATGAAAGGAGACAGGCCCAGCCACCCCGCCGCCTACACGATTTTGTTGTTAAGACCCAAACTGAACGCACACCTGTCACATCCTCTGATGACCTTCACAACCACTGTTTCTATCCAGTTATAGACAGACTTCTGACTGAAATGAAAAGACGGTTCTCAGTTGAGACTGGCAGCGTTCTGACTGAAGTCTCAGCATTGAGTCCCAAACACAAGTTCTTCCTAGACAAGAACTGTCTTTGGCCAATGGCCCAATACTATGGAGTAACTGAAGTGAACCTGACTGCAGAGCTACATCAGGTTCAGCATCTGCTGGAAACAAAACAAAAGCAGGGACAGACAGTGAATGACACAGTGGAATTTCTAGCTCTAATGAGACCCTACCGCGATGCATTTATAGATTTATACAAACTAATCTGCATATCACTGACTCTGCCTGTTACATCTGCCTCATGCAAACTGAGTTTCTCTTGCCTCAGATGCGTCAAAAACTACTTAAGGAATAGCAGCAACGATGCTCGGAACAGCAACTTGGCTCTGTTGGCCATAAACAGCCGGAGGACCAAAGTACTTGACATCCAGAAAATCATTGATGCTTTCGCCACCAATCACAACAACAGACGCATTGTGCTTCTCTGAAAATATTAATGGTGAGTGCAGTTGAATTTTTAAAAATTTGGGCCAAGACTAATGCTGATTATTGTTATTATTTTGTGGTGGATACCCCATAGTCCTGGTTTCCTGCAAATCCTAAAATATTACATTTACTGCTATCAAGCCTACTGGTTTTGCTTAGACTTCCAAGCGGTGATTCTGTTGATTTTTGTTTTAAATTCAATAGCCGAATTAATTGAGGTATTGCATGGTCAGAGTACCATTTGTCCAACTCCTGGTAAAGCCTTGCATCTGTTGTTTGCCTTATCTGACTTTAATAACGGTGTATCTATTGGCATTACTGTCTATGTAATGCGAATAGCAGTGGGTTCGTTTTGTGTTTTTCAGTTGAAAAGCATGCATTTGACGCTGATTGCGGGACTGGTGCGTGATTCACATTGTCAGCTGTTGCTCAGATGCTCTGTTTTTTTTGTTTATGCTCCGTGTAGCCCAGGTTGTCTCCGATGCCGTTGACACTAACAGTTCACTTCTATATTAGATCTATCCATTGCTGTTGCTTGTGAGTTAACAGAGGCATTTATAGTAGGCACATAATGCTTGAAACTGACTTATTAACGCCTCGCGCCTGGCCTTGCGAATACATATTTACCATACAGTGCATCCCTCAGCACCATCACTGAATAATTCAGCCCCTCCGTAGCACCAGCAAGAAAAAATCTCTGGCGCCGCCACTGGTGCTAAGGCCCAGCGACAACTCTCCGACACCTCCTCTTACTTATCCTTCGAAAAGGATCCCACTGAGGAGCACCAGGCCATCGTCTCCCACACCATCACTTACCTTATTAGCTCTGAGGTTCTCCCATCCACTGCCACCAACCTCATAGTTGCCACACCCTGCATCTCCTGTTTCTACCTCCTACCCAAGATCCGCCAAACCTGCTTCTATAAGTAGATCCATTGCTTCAGCTTGTTACTGCCCCACTGAACTCATATCTGCATACCTTGACTGTTTTATCCCTGCCGAGTTCAGTCCCTTCCTAGCTACATCCATGACACTTTACAGGCTCCGGTTCTTTTCAATGATTTTTTCCCTGGCCCCCATCATCTTATTTTCACTGTGGATGTTCAGTCCCTATATACCTCCATCCCCCATCAAGAAGGCCTCAAAGCTATCATTTATTGCTGGACACCAGACCCAATCAGTTCCCCTCCACCACAAATCTCCTCCATCTAGCGGAACATGTCCTCACTCTTAATATTTCCTTTGATTCTTCCGAGTTACTTCAAACAAAAGGTGTAGCCATCGGCACTCACATGGGTCCCAGCTTTGCCTGCCTTTTTGTCAGCTATGTGGAACAGCCTATGTTCCAAGCCTACACTGGTGTCTGTCCCCCACTTTTCCTATGCTATATCAACGACTGCATTGGCGCTGCTTCCTGCACCCATGCAGAACTTGCTGACTTCATCAACTTTGCCTGTAACTTCCACCCAGCCTCAAATTTACTTGGTCCATTTCTGACACCTCCCTCCCCTTTATCCATCTCACTGTCTCTATCTCTGGTGACAGCTTATCTACTGATGTCTATTACAAACCCACAGACTCTCATAGCTACCTGGTCTATACCCATTCCTACCTTGTCACTTGTTAAAAAAAAACACTTCTCTCAATTCCTCTGTTCCCACAAATCAGCTCCATGGATGAGGCCTTTCATTCCAAAATGAAGGCGATGTCCTCCTTTTTCAAAGAAAGCCACTTCCGTTCCTCCACCAACAACACTGGCCTCAACCGCATCTCTACTTCACACATCTGCTCTCACCCCATCCTCCCACCACCCTACCAAGGATAGGATTCCTCTTGTCCTTACCTACCACCCCACCAGCACATAATGTTCCACAACTTCCACCATCTCCAACAGGGATCCAGGAATCTCATCTCACACCCCCCCGCCTCCTCTCCCCCCCCCCAGTTTCTGCTTTTCGCAGGGATTGTACCCTATGAAACTCCCTTGTCCATATGTCCCTTCCCACTGATCTCCCTCCTAGCACTTATTCTTGCAAGCAGAACAAGTGCTACACCTGCTCCTACACCTCCTCCCTCACTACTATTCAGGGCTCCAAACAGTCCATCCAGGTGAGGTGACACTTGCTGTGAGAGTCTGTTGGGGTCATCTACTGCATCCAGTGCTCCTGGTGTGGACTCTTGTACTTCAGTGAGTCCCAGTGTAGATTGGGAGACTGTTTCGCTGAGCACCTACCTCCATCAGCCAGAAGTGGGATTGCCCAGTGGCCACCCAATTTAATTCCACTAACCATTCTGATATGTCAATCCATGGCCTCCTCTACTGTCATGATGAGGTTACACTTGGGCTGGAGGAACAAATGACATTCCTTCTGGGTAGCCTCCAATCTGATGGCATGAACATCGATTTCTTGAACTTCGGGTACTGCACCCCCAACCCCCACCTCCTTCACCATTTCCCATCCCCTTTTCTCACTCTCACCTTTACTCCTTGCCTGCCCATCACATCCCGCTGGTGCTCCTCCCCTCTCTTCCTTTCTTCCATGGCCTCCTGTCCTCTTCCATCAGAACCCCCCCCCTTTTCCAGCCTGATATCTCTTTCACCAATCACTTTCCCAGCTCTTTACTTCATCCCTCCCCTCCCAGTTTCACCTATCACCTTGTGTTTCTCTCCCTCCTCCCCACCTTCTATACCCACCCCTCATCTTTTTTTTCTCCAGTCCTGCCGAATGGTCTCAGCCTGAAATGTCGACTGTACTTTTTAATCCCCATAGATGCTGCCTGGCCTGCTGAGTTCCTCCTGCATTGTGTGTGTTGTTTGATTTCTAGTATCCGCAGACTTTCCCTTACTTGTCGATAGGTGAGTAAGTAAGGGTGTCAAAAGTTACAGGGAGAAGGCCAGGGAATGGATTAAAGAGGAATAACAAATCATCCATGATGGAATGGCAGAGCAGGCTCGACGGGGTGAATGATCTAATTCTGCACCTATATCTTGTAGTCTTATGGAGTGCCTACAAGAAAATGAACCTCAGGATAGTATTTGGTGATATATACACACTTTGATAATAAATTTGCTTTGCACTTTGAACTATAGTCTCAGGTAGTAGAGTTTAAGTTCTTTGTACAAGTTTCTCATAAGGCAGATCAGATGTCCAGGTATTTCCATTTCTTTAATGATTTGCCATAGTTTATTATGGTCCACACTGTCAAAGGCTTTAGAGTAGTCAATAAAACAAATACTTTTCTGGCATTCCCTCGTTTTCTCCATTATCCAGCATAGGTAAGCAATTTGGTCTTTTGTGCTCCTGCCTCTTCTAAAACCAGCTTCTACATCTGGCAGTTCTCGTTCCATATATTGCTGGAGTCTTGTTTGCATGATCTTTAGCATTACCTTGCTAACATGTGAAATTAGTGAAATTGTTTGGCAATTTGAACATTCCTTAACATTTTCCTTTTTGGGAATTGGGATATAAACTGTTCTTTTCCAGTCTAAAGGCCAATGTTGGGCTTTCCAGATCTGCTGGCAAATTGCATGCAACATTTAGAACTGAAGATGGAACTACAAACTGGTCCAAGATTGGGAAAGGAGTACAAGGCTCATACTGTCACCCTACTTATTTATCTATATGCTGAACACATCACGAGGAGTGCCGGTCCAGTGGACTCAAATGTTTGAATCAAATTTACCGCACAAAATATTAACAACCTCAGATATGCAGATGACACTACTCTAATGGCTGAAAGTGAGGAGGATCTGAGGAAGCTTCTAATCAAAGTGAAAGAAGAAAGTGCAAAACCTGGCTTGTTGCTCAATATTAAGAAAATCAAGTTTATGTCAACCAGCCCTATAAACTCTGTGGTAATAAATGGGAAGGAAGTGGAAGCAGTGACAGATTTTGTCTTCCTCGGTCCAAAGATTTCTATACATGGTAACTGCAGCCACAAAATTAAACAGCACTTACTTCTGGGTAGGGTAACAATGGCAAATTTAGATAAAATACTGAGGAGCAGAGACATAACATTGTCTATGGAGATCCGTATAGTCAAATCTATGGCATTTCCCATTGGGAAATATGGCTGCAAGATGGACTAATTAGGAAGACTGAATACAAAAGAATCAATGTCTTTGAACTTGGATGCTGGGGGAAAGTGTTAAGACTTCATTGGGCAGCAAGATCCAACAAGTCAATACTTGAAGAAATGCAGCCAGACTGCTCACTATGGCTTGATTATGAGACAAAAGCTCAAGTATTTTGGCCACATCATAAGAAGACAGGATTCCCTGAAGAAGACTCTCAAGTTAGGTAAAACACAAGGTAAAAGGAGAGGATAACAGAGGCTACAATGGACAGATAATATTAATCAGACAATGCGAATGACCTTGGGGGATCTTAGAGAGGCAGTTTCCAACAAGATGGCTTGGTGTGCAGGAGTTCATGAGGTCACGAAGAGTCAGACTCGACTTAACGATTGAGCAACAAAGCGTTTTTCAAGTTAGGGAAATAATCTGATGGAAGTGGGCAAGAAGCTGTTGTTGAACCTTGACATTGCCTCTTGTGGATGTACTCAGTGGTCGCGAGAGCTATACCCATGATGGAAATGGCCAAGTCAACTGCTCTGTAGCCTCTTGCATTTCCATACATTGGATTTGCAATGCTTTCTATTGTACAGCTCTAGAAGTTTCTGATATTCTTCAATCACATACCGAATCTCCAGGAGACACTGGGCACCTCTCTTTTTCCGCCCCACATTGCATCTATGTGCTGGGAATAGGATAGCTCCTCAAGAGCTTGCAAAGGACAGCAGTGATCGGGTAAGCTTCATGAGGACATGGCATTAAAGTTGAGTGTGCGTAAGGTTAATGCAAAGGACCAGGAAAACATCAAGTTTAAGGTGAAGATTGGGAGAATGAGCTAAGACATGGCAGATGGAATATAGTGTAGGGACATGTACGATCAAGCTCTTTGGTAGAAGGAATAAAAATGTAGACTATTTTCTAAATGAGAAGAAAATCCAGAAATCAGAGGTGAAAAGCGACTTGAGAGTGTTCGTGCAAGATTCCCTAAAGGTTAACTTGCATGATGAATTTGTGGTAAGGATAGCAAATAATATGTTAGCATTCATTTTGAGAGGACTAGAACATAAGAGCAAGGATGTAGTGCGAGGCTTTATAAGGTACTGGTGAGGCCAAACAGAATATTGTGAGCAGTTTTGGGACCCATTTCATAGAAAAGATGTGCTGACATTGAAGAGGGTCCAGAGCAGGTTCACAAGAATGATTCTGGGAGTGAAAGGGTTAATGGATGAGAAGCACTTGATGGCTCTGGATCTGTACTCGCAGGAATTTTTAAGGTGGGGGGTCTCATTAAAACCTATCAAATATTGAAAGGCCTAGAGTGGATGTGAAGAGGATGTTTCCTACAGTGAGCGAGTCAAGGACCAGAGACAACAGCCTCAAAATAGAGGGACGTCCCTTTAGAACAGAGATAAGGAATTCCTTTTGCCAGGGAGTGGTAATCTGTGGAATGCATTGCCATGTGTATGGGGTCTCTTCTTTGTATGTTAAATTTAAAACGGCTTCTTTGTTATGTTACTCTTTTAAATTGCTGCGTATGTGGATTAAAATGGCTTCTTTGTTATGTTAAATGCTGAGAAAGTCTCTAGCTAGACATTTGCTTGGGTTAATACAGACAGCAGGGTGCTATTAGCCAATGGGTGGTCATGTATCGTTTTGTTTTTGGGTGATAATACTGTCTCATATGACTGTGGACAGGGTTTTTGGCGGGGAGTCGGAGGAGAGACGAGGAGGACGGCGGATGTGCGGAAAGGCTCCGATCGATCACTCCGGGTGGTCCCGCGCCGCGAGTCGACCGGGTCCGGGTGGTCATCAGGAATTGACTGAACTCCAACTTGTGCACAAAGAACTTGAACTTTGATAAGTCTGGTGCCTTCTTTTTCCATTACTTCTATTTCTGCATCGAACTAATATTAATTTCATAGAATTAGTAACATCTATAAAGTGTACTTGGTAAAACGTACTGTGTGTGCTGGCTGATGATTGATGTTTGGGATTGATTCCAGTGGCATTGGTACAGCAACTGACCCAGCGGGAAGCGTCCAGGCCGGTGCCGGGCGGGATTTTCCCCAGACATATACGAGCCAATATAGCAGAGCGTTACACATGGATGGCCAAGTCATTGAGTATTTTTAAAGTGGAGGTTAATACGTTCTTAATTACTCAGGGCATTAAAGGTTATGAGAAGATGGCAGGAGAATGGGGATGAGAAGGATAATAAATTAGCCATGAAGAGCAGACTCGATGGGCTGAGTGGCCTAATTCTGCTCCTATATACTAGAGAATGTACTTGCCTTTCTTAAATCTTCATAATCTTTTTCAGCTTCCTTTCTTAATTGTATTTCTTTTTCCAATCTACAATAAGAATAAAGTTACAAAATAGTACAAGTACTGAAAATCTGAAAGAAATATAGAAAATTTTGAAAATATTAATTAGACTAATCAGTATCAGTGGAGTTTTCTGGCTCAATGTTTTTATCGTAACTACAAGTCTGTTTCTCTCTTTACCAATGCTGCTTGACCTGCAAAGCATTTTCTGTTTTGTGTTTTATTATTGTATGCCTACTTTATGTAAATTATACACATCAGGTTTTTTTAATATATAAAATGTTACTAAAAAGATTTAGCAAGCAAAATCAGTAAATATGATTTTAATGCAAACAATTAAATAATACTATTTATTGATCTTGCTGGCACATGCAGTATTAAATAGGACCTGATGAGTTTTGAGTATACAACTTCCGAAATAATCTCCCAGCAAAATAACTAGGCAAATATTCATAACATGAATATGCCATGACATCACCAAGACTTTCACTACTTACTGAATTGAAGATGTTTGTTTTGAGTAGTAAGGACAGCTTGGAGGACATTTAAATACTGATGTTTCTGTGAAATCAACACATCTACTATTACTTAAAACCAAATATGGCAGCATTGTACATTTGACTGGATCACTTAATTCTGGGGTTGCATAGCACTACCGCCTACATGCTGTTTCAAATATTTAGTATTCATATGGTTCAAGTTAGTTTAAGTTCAAGGTTATTGTCATAGGCATATATAGGGTATAATGGCCAAGAAATTAGCTTTTTGCAGCAAGGCTGATCAACACTTCTACCCATTCACCCACCTCACTACACCACCACCCCCCCCCCCGCCATTCAGAAACACATTAAGTTAACGCTCCCATGTCCCAAACTCTTCCAGCTGTGTCTTGAGAGGTTCGCCAAAAGCACCCGTCAGGCAGCCTGCAACATTATGGCTGTGATCAATGTGATTTAACAGAGTAATACAAGATGAATAAATAAAGATACCATCCAGACCACTGAAATTGGTTGAAATAAATGCTAACCTGATAATCAGAAACAAGCAAGGCAATGAACAGTTGCCCCTCAGCCCAATTCCTCCATGCCAACCAAGGTTCCCATCCAATCTAATCCTATTTGCCTCGGTTTTGGCCAATAACCTTCCATGCTTTTTCTATGCATGCAGCCCATCCAAGTGTCTTTTATTTTACCTTCTTCTGGCAGCTCGCTCCATAGACCAAATTGCCTCTCAGATCCCTCTCAAATCTTCCCTCATCACGTTAAACCTCAGCTTCTCCCCCACAACCTCATGTAAATCCTCTCTACGGTCATCCCACCCCTTTATCTCCTACACCTAGGAACAATTAATGAAAGTTATATACTTCTAGAAGGTCCCCACCCCGAGCCTCCAACATTTCAAGGAATGAAGTCTTCAAAGAAGTTTTACGAAGTCGCATCCCCTCTCCATCGCTTCAAATAATGAAGGCCCAGCCTGGCCAGCCCCTCCCTATAACCAGGCTCTGTTTGATGAGAGTTGAGGGGGAAATGAAAGCGATGTCCTCACCTTTTCTTGTATTTCTCCTTGTCTGCCTTGAGACAGTTGAGCTCCTTCTGCTGCTCCTCCAGCCGGCACTTGAGGTCGTTCCTCGCCTTCTGGAAGATGGCCTCGGAGCGGCCAGGTTGGTCCTTCTCGGCGTTGCTGAGCTCGGCCAGCAGCTCCTTGTTGCGGCGCAGAAGGCAGAGGACAGTGCTGTTGATGTACTTGGCGAAGCGGTCGTTGAGGTCCTTGAAGCGCTCCTTGCCCTCCTCAAGGCCATCGTGGAGCTCCTTCTCCAACTGTTCGCCGGTGCGGTCGGGGTAGGTGGCGACGGCCCGCTGGCAGGACTGGTGCATGTCTGAGTCGGGGTGAAGCCCTTCCTCCGGGATCGGGGCTGATCTGGCGTCAAGAGGCGAGGGCGAGCAGTAGGACTCGGTGCAATCACACACTGACCGGTATCGACAGCGGCCGTTTATTTCTGTCGGTTAAACGCTGACGCCACAATTGCCCTTTCTTCCCGGCTCCGCCCACCCCGTCCCGTTCAACGGTAAACAGCGCCCGCGCGCCCAACTGACGGCCACGCCCCCAGGCGCAAGGGCACCGCGTGGCGCCCCACCTTCCCCGAGGGCGCATGCGCACACCAGAACTCGCTGCCGGAGGAGTGCTGCGGTTCAGTTGGAGATAAAAACAAGAGTCGACGTTTCGTGCGTGAAACAGCGACTATTTATTCCTTTATATGAATGCTGCCTAACCTACTGAGTTCCTCCAACATTTTGTGTTTGTGTGTTGCTCTGGATTTCCAGCATCTACAAAAATATCTGGAGTTTTCCACCCAGTCTCCTCCCGCCGGCACGTGAAGGGAGAACTCCTGCGCACGCGCACATCACCATTGACGCCCTCTTCTCGCGCCGGCGCGGGAAGCGAGCTCACACTCTGCGCATGCGCACGTCTCTCCTCTCCCGCGCCCAATGCTTTACCCGTCAAATAGACGAGTCGTCGTGTCTTGTGCGGTTTGAGCTGTTGGGTCCTTGCTGCAGTCATTGCAATAGCGCTGGGTAAGCTTTTTAAATTATTTTCGTTAATTCGAGCCCATCACCAAGGTGGGGTGAAAGCCAGAGTCTGATGACATTGTTGGTTTTCGCAAATAAAAACGACATGAGGCGTTTTAGGCAATAGACAATAGGTGCAGGAGTAGGCCATTCAGCTCTTCGAGCCAGCACCGCCATTCACTGTGATCATGGCTGATCATCCACAATCAGTATCCTTTTCCTGCCTTCTCCCCATATCCCTTGATTCCACTATCTTTAAGAGCTCTAACTCTTTCTTGAAAGAATCCAGAGAATTGGCTTCCATTGCCTTCTGAGGCAGAGCATTACACAGAACCACAACCCTCTGTGTGAAAAGGTTTTCCTCAACTCCGTTCTAAATGGTCTAACCCTTATTCTTAAACTGTGGCCTCTGATTCTGGACTCCCCTAACATCTGGAACATGTTTCCTGCCTCTAGCGTGTCCAATCCCTTAATAATCTTACATGTTTCAATCAGATCCCCTCTCATCCTTATAAATTCCAGTGTATACAAGCCCAGTCACTCCAATCTTTCAACATATGACAGTCCTGCCATCCCGGGAATTAACCTCGTGAAACTACACTGCACTCCCTCAATAGCTAGAATCTCCTTCCTCAAATTTGGAGACCACAACTGTACACAATACTCCAGGTGTGGTCTCACCAGGGCACTGTACAACTGCAGAAGGACCTCTTTGCTCCTATACCCAACTCCCCTTGTTGTGAAGGCCAACATGCCATTAGCTTTCTTCACTGCCTGCTGTACCTGCATGCTTACTTTCAGTGACTGATGAACAAGGATACCGAGATCATGTTGTACTTCCCCTTTTCCTAACTTGATACGATTCAGATAGTAATCTGCCTTCCTGTTCTTGCCACCAAAGTGGATAACCTCACATTTATCCACATTAAACTGCATCTGCCCGCAGTTTTATATTTAAGAAAAACCTTAACAACTCATTTATTGTACACCAAACACTGAACACGAAGCGCAGTAAAAGCGCTTTGCCTCATTATGTCATCACGTCAGACCAGCATCTTTAAGTAAACCCCAACTCGATGTGGGTGGCTGTGAATTTTGTACGCTCCACCAATTACATTACCCTACACAGCACACCCCCAAGAATTCACTGAAACCAACACTGTGAACCTGTCTGGAGCTCAGATGAGACGCCCGGCCCGGCTTCTGTGTTCCATGGGTGGAGGAACAGCAGAGGTGTCTGGACGGCAGAATCCTCCAAATCTTGGTGGACCGGTTTAGGGCGAGCTACCGAAATACATTCAGGTTTACCCTTCTTATATATGATAAAAGTCTTTTTCCCCGTTCCAAAACACAGAAGAGGCCAACATAACAGAGGCTAAGGGGATGTTGCTGTGTGTCATGGTGGACGAAAACAAACAAGACAGATTATAGGTATACAGGAACCCAAAAGTGCTGTGTGCCATGAAGGGAGGTAGGAATAGGTGCAAAGGAATTGGATTTACTGAGGAGAGTGACAGGCTGCCTGGTCGTGGCATCAGGAATAAAATCACCTGACACTTGTAATGGCTGCCCATATACCAACTCAGCCACAGAAGACTGCAGATCCTCTTTTGGAGCAGTTCTGAGCCCCAGCAGGACGCATGGGAGACTATCATGCCTACACTGATCGGTCAGGGAAACCCTCAGAGCAGCCTTTAAGGAGCGGTGAAACCGCTCACATAGGCCATTGGACTGCAGGTGATATGCTATGTTGTGATGTAGCCTAACACCTAGGTGCTGGTACATCAGATGCCTGAAATGAATTGGGGACTGTGGACAGAGGAAATATCAGATGGGGTGCCAAACCAAGCAGCCCAGGTGCTGATTAAAGCCCAAGCCCTGTTTGCAGCCGTTCTCAGCGATGGAGCGATGTCCCCTGGCCACCTGGTGGTATGGTCCACAATGGTGAGTTGCGTGAAACAGCAAGAGGGAGGGAAGAGTAATGACTACTTAATCATAGGATTTATATTTAAAATAGAAAATTTGGCTAGTTGTACAGGTAGAGAAGCTCCTAATAACGAACTTAAGTAAAATTGTTTCACAGCTTTCAATTCCAGATCAACCCATGGTGGTCGTTCATTTTTATCGGTCCAATATAACCAAGAACATGCATAGCGTATATTAATCGCCCAATAATACATTCTTAAATTAGGCAAAGCAAGACCTACATCCTTTTTTATTTTTTGTAAATGACATTTTCCAATTCTTGGTCTTTTATTATTCCAAACAAAAGATGAAATAATAGAATCAACCTGATCAAAAAACTTCTTAGTTAAAAACATAGGAATATTTTGAAATACACATAAAATTTTTGGTAAGATCATTTTAACTGCATGAATTCGATCAACTAACTAAAGTGTAAGAGGATTCCATCTAGAAAATAAATGCTTCATAAAATCCACTAAGGGAACTAAATTAGCTCTATAAATGTCTCCATAATTTTTAGTGATGATAATACTTAAATACTTAAAAGAATCCGTAAGTTTAAAAGGAACATCATCATATATAAAAGCAGAATAATTTGAAGGAAATAATTTCCTTTTATGCAGGTTTAATTTATATCCTGAAAACTTGCCAAATTCATTCAATAATTAAAATAAACTGGGAATAGATTCTTCAGGATTCGAAACATAAACTATGAGATCATCAACATAAAAGGAAATCTTTTGAATAGTCCCATTTATGGAAATTCCTTGAATATCCTTAGCTTCACAAAGTGCAATCGCCAAAGGTTCCAGCACCAAATTAAATAACAAAGGACTTAACGGAATCCTTGTCTCGTACCCTGCGAAAGTCAAGAGGGATCTAGTTATTACCAATCACAGTGGCAATAGGGCTCTTATATTTCATCCACTTATTAAAATTAGTACCAAAGCTAAATTCCTATAAAACGTTAAATAAGTATTTCCATTCAACTCTATCAAATGCCTTTTCAGTATCAAGAGAAACAACACATTGGGGAGTTTTCGAGAGGGATGAGTATATAAAATTTAACAGTCTCCGAGTGTTAGAAAAAGAATAACGGCCTTTTATAAAACCTGTTTGGTCCTGAGAAATAATTATAGCTAGTGTTATTCTCCAACCGATGAGCCATTATTTCTGAAAGAATTTTGGCATCTACATTTAATAATGAGATAGGTCTATATGAAGCACAATCCGTAGGGTCTTTATCTTTCTTAAGAATTAAAGAAATAGAAGCTTCATAAAATGTAGAAGGTAACTCTCCTAACAAAAAAGAATCTTTAAGCATTTCCAACATATAAGGAGTAAGCAAATTTTCAATTTTTTTTATGAAATCCTACAGAAAAACCATCCAGTCCAGGAGCTTTACCAGATTGCATTGAAAAAATAGCTTTCTGAATTTCTCTTTCAGTAAAAGGAGTATGAAGAATTTGTTGATCTTCAACAGATATTCTAGGAAAATCAATCTTTTGTAAAAAGGCATTCATTTTAGAAGGATCAGCTGGAAACTGAGATTTATAGAGTTCACTGTAATAGTCTTGAAAAATTTTATTAATATCTTCATAATTACAAGCTAAACTACCGTCTCCCTTACGAATTTTCAAAATTTGTCTTTTAGCTCTAACTGCTAAATTTGGTACCAGTTTCGTAAGTTTTTTAATCTTAAAAAATTTAACCTTCTTAGTTTAATTTATCGAAACTATTTACTTAAACCTTCACTTAGTGATCCTACCCTTTCTCTTTGGAGGAATAAAGGAATTTATTCCTTTATGGATTTGTTTCAAGAAGGCCGATTGATGTCCTTTGAGAAATTACTAACTAAATACTCTCTTTCACACTCACACTTTTTGCAATATCTTCAGGTCAGACATTTTTTACAAGAATATTTAAGTAATTTTCCATATATACAAGATTCTGACCTGTTAGACATAATTTTAAAAATGAACCCTTTAGTGAAAGGTTTTATTGCGAAAATTTATAATTTACAATTACAAAAGGATAATTATCCTCTATTTAAGATTAAGCAAGATTGGGAAAGAGAGCTCAACATGACCTTGATAATAGAGGATTGGTTGCGAATTTTGAAGTTGGTTAACTCTTCTTCGATTTGTGCCAGTCATTCTCTAATTCAATTTAAGATTGTGCATCGTTATTATTTGACAAAGAAGAGACTGTCTAAAATATTTCCTAATGTTAATAGTCAGCGTGATAGTGTAAAACTGAGATAGCTACATTGACACACATTTTGGTTCTGTTCTGTATTGAAACAGTTTTGGAAATCTATTTTTTCAACAATTTCTAAAGCTTTAAAAATTAATTTACAACCTAATAAATTGACAGTTTTGTATGATATAATTCCTCAATATATTCATGGTATTTCTATATCAGACCAACATGTAACTGCATTTGTTACATAATTGGCTAGAAGGGCTATTTTATTAAAATGGAAAGATGCCTCTGCTCCTACTTTGATACAATGGTTCCCTCAGGTGATGCTATGTCTTAGTTTGGAAAAAAATCAGAAGTTGAACTTTTGATCCTCAATTTGACTTTGAGAAAAGGTGGGGCTCTTTTGCCTGTTACTATCATTTGATTTGAGTAAATTAAGATGGTCCCCTTCTGATTCTTGGGTAAATGGATTTGGTTGGCGGATTGATGTCTTTTTTAATGGAAGCTTGTATGGCATATAGCTCCGGGTTTCTGCTCCAAATTGTTTTTTTTTCTCGTTTTTTTTTGCTAGCTGGGTTTTTTTGTTTTAGTTAGTAGGGGTTCTTTTTTCCAAAAAAAATAGCTTTAACTTTTTTTTATTATTATTATTATTGATATACTGTTTAGCTTGGTTAATAGTTTGACTCTTATTATACATATTGATATATTGACTTGATTATTTCAATGTATTTTTTGTTGTTGATTTTCAATAATAGTTAATAAAAAGATTTTAAAATGAAAATGAAAAATAAGAGGGAGGGAAGAGGACCAACTGTCGCTCAGGGACCACGAAAGGTGTCAGTGATACCTAAACATGATGGTAAATTCCACCCCCCCCCCCCCGCAATCTATAAAGGCTGCAGTCCACTCTGCATGTAATTTATAAAGCTGTGCCACACAAACTTTAGTACAACCAGTTTCTGTGAGACCTTCCAGCCCGGATGCAAGAAGCGATGTATGGAGTCAGAAACAATCCACTTCCAGTTTGTGGGCACTATGTGGGGAGGGCAACCGGTTGAGACATCGCACAGGAGAGAAACCCGAGCTTCCCCAAACTTAAAGTCAGCTGACCGCAGGCCCATGATTGTTGTTTGGTAAGCCTGAACCTCTGGGTCAGTATCAGTATCTTGGTTGGCTACTGTGCCAGCATAGTCGACCCCTATGTGTATGGCCTCAGTGACTGGCCATGAGAGCCATGGCATTATTTTCCCCCATGATATGTTGTATATCAGTTGTGAACTCTGATATGAAGGCTAGTTGGCATTGCTGCTGTGCAGACCAATGGTCTGATAGTTTGGCCATTGCGTGCATAAGGGGTTTGTGGTCAACGAACGCTGTGAAATGCTGACCATCGGAAAGAAAATGTAAATGGCAGACAGCTAGATAGACACAGAGAAACGCAAGGTCAAACATGCTGTACTTCGTTTTGGGGGCAGAGCTACTGCCTGAAGAAAGTGAGCAGCTGCCACGGCCCTCCTACCAACTGTTCATGCACAACACCCAGAGCGTTGTCTGAAGCCTCAGTAGTAATGCTTGTGGGTGCATTGGGGAGTGGGTGCGCCAGTAGGGTCATGTTGGAAAGAGCTTTCTCGGTATCACAAATGCCCTGGTCATGCCTACTGAGCAGTCAAGCATGTGATTAGGGGTATTGCCTTAAACGCACTATACAGCGGAACCACATGTTTGGCTGCTCGTGGAATGAAGTGGTGATAGAAATTCACAATGCCTAAAAGCTGCTGAAGTTCTTTCAGTAGTGTGGGGTAGTGGGAAATCCATAATAGTGGCTACTTTTGATGGGAGGGGTTTCGCACATTCTGTGGAGATGCAATGGCCCAGGAAGTCAATGGTTGGCAACCCAAACTGGAGTTCAACAGGGTTAATAATCAACCCATGTGACTTAAGTGCTCAAAAAGTGTGCAGAGATGAGATACGTGTTTGGATTTGGATGCACTGGTGACAAGTATGTCATGCAGGTAAACAAAAAGAAAATCTAAGCCTTTTAATACAGAGTATATTAGCTGTTGGAAAGTTTGTGCTGCATTTTTCAGCCCCAGTGGCATGCACAGAAAGTCAAAGAGGCTAAATGGGGTTACTACGGTCGTTTTGGGGATGTCCTCTTAGTGCACAGGCACCTGATGGTAGCCCCAAACTAGATCAACTCTGGAAAAAAAGAATTAACATTCTGGCTAAATGTGCCAAAAAAAACTTGGATGTGTGGAACCAGGTAAGATCAGGGGTGATGACCCCGTTAACACATCGGTAATCATCACATGGGTGGCAACCACCATCGGACTTAGGGACCATGGAGGAGCGAAGCCCAGGGGCTGTTCGACTGGCGTACAATGTCAAGTCTTTACATATTGGCAAACTCAGCTTTTGCGGTTGCCAACTTTTCAGGGCCAGTCTATGGGCATGGGCATGGACTGGCGGGCCCTTCATGAAAATCTGGTGTTCAACCCCATGTTTTGTGACTGTAGTGGAGAATGTGGGCTCGGTGACATCTGGGAATTCAGCCAGCAGTCGAGTAAGCTCACATGCAGTCGTACATGCGCTAGACAGAATCGTGGGGAACTTACTGTTGAGCAGGGAAACAACCTAAACTCCTTAATGTCCACAAGCCAGCAGTTCTTAAGATCAACAAATACTCCTTGGGCACACAGGAAATCTGCACCAAGCAGAGGTCTGGCCACTTTAGTCAGGATAAAGTCACGTGTAAGATCGCCCACTGAAGCAGAGTATCACCCATTGTGTCCCATAAGTCTGCATCCTGCTTCTGTTTGTGTCCTACAGTGAGGTTTCATCGCTGTTTGCCTTCTCATCAGCAGCCGATGCTGGCAGCACACTCACTTGAGCATCCGTGTCACACAAGAAGTGTCGACCTGAAAGGGAGTCCGTAATGAACAGTAGATGACCCAAGCAGCTGGAACCCACGGTGTTCACAGACCTCTGATGTCCCGATGTGCTGGCACTGTCGAAGCTGCATGGCAGTCGGCACTTCCTAGCATTCATACCAAAGTGAATGTGGTAAAAACTCAGACCAGGCGACATCTGTTTTGCAGCCTTGGGTGCCTTGTTGACTGAGCTTATCAAGGTAGGGTAAGGAGGAGGAATGATGCACCACTGCACTGGCTGGGTGTAGACTATCAACCATTTTAGCAAGCTCCCTATAGTCCTTCATGGGTGCATTAGCAAAGGCATTTGCTGCATGAAGAGTTCTTTAAAAATAAAACAAGGATGGTGATTTCCCACGAGAGACAGCATGTGGCCCAATAACTTCAATGGCTTAGCATCGTCGAGGCCGGGCAAGGAGAGCAACAACTTGGCGCGCTCAGACTCTGATAGTCCAAAAGTCTGGAAAAGGTGAGTTTTCAGTGATTGGTATTTATCATGTTCAGGTGGATGTAGGCTCACCACTCCCACAGCCGTGGAGTTGCTGAGTGATGCTACCACAGAAATATTTAGTATTATTGGTGTGATTTCTCACAGCGTGAATTGGGCCTCATCTTGTAGAAACCAACCAATGCCATTTTGCTTCTAAAATTCTGGCATTTCAAAATGACTGCATCGGCTGACATGTTCAATAACTCTGGAATCATCCTAGAGCTTCGGGTTACCAGTGTAGGTTTTCACAAATAAAACAAGAAGGCGTTGTATATTTAAGAAAAACTGTATTGACACATTTATTGTACTCAACCACTGAAGACAAAGCGTGGTAACAGTATATTATGTCAGACCAGCCTCTTAAAGTGAACCCTTGATCAATGTTAGTGGTTGTGAATTATGTATATTTCCACCAATTACATTACCCGACAACATGACCGCAATTATTTTCCTAAAGTGCTGTAATGTTATATTGTGAATTCCCATCGTGAATCATTGCTTAGACCATTATTTCGGGATTCCCATAGCATGTTCTGATTGGTGGTGCTGGCTCAGAATTGTTTTTTTTAATCACTGACATATATCAGAATCTGAATTACTGGCATATATCGTGAAATTTGTTGTTTTGTGGCAGCAGTACTTAATAAAATATACTGTAAATTATAATATGATTGGAAACAAATTAAATACGTATTGCAAAAAAGAAGTGGAAAAGAAGAGTGATGTTGTGTTCATGGATTCATTGTTCATTCAGAAATCTGATGGTGGATGGGACGAAGCTGTTTGTGAAGCTTTGAGTGTGTGTCTTCAGGTTCCCGTACCTCCTCCTTGATGGTAGCAATGAGAAGCGGTCATGTCCTGGGTGATGGGGATCCTTAATGATGGATGCCGTCTTCTTGAGGCATCATCTTTTGAAGGTGTGCTTGATGAAATGTGTTGTTTTGTGGCAGCAGACAAGTGCCATACATAAAGCAAGAAAGCAAAAGAGAAATAACGAAATAATGGGTTCATGGTTTGTTCAGTAATCTGACAGTAGAAGGGAAGGAGCTGTTCCTAAAATGTTGAGTACTGTATGTATCTTCAGGCTCCTGTATCTCCTTCCTGGTGGTAGCAATGAACAGAATGCATGTTCCGGAAGGTGAATGTCATCAGTGATGGATGCCGCCTTTTTGAGATGTGGCCTTCTGTAGATGTCCTCGATGCCAGGGAGGGTTGTGCGCATGATGGAGCTGAATGAGTTTACAACTGTCTGCAGCTTCCGATATTTGTGCATTATCAAGGGTATTACCAGGGCTGGAGGACCTGATTTGTAAGGAGATGCTGGATAGGCTGTCACCTTTGTCCTTGGAATGTAAGAGGCTAAAAGGTGACCGAATGGAGGGATAGAAAATAATGAGGGGCTTAGTGGATGGTAGTATGTTCCATTCCTTCCCCCCACCCCCACTATATTGGTATAGAAGGGTCTAAAACTACAAGGCAAAAATATAGGATGAGAGGGGAAATACAGTGCCAATAAAAAGAATTCACTGCCCCATCCCCCGGAAGATTTCATGTTTTATTGTTTTACAACATTGAATCACGGTGACAGTGTCTGGCTTTATTGACACTGATCAACAGAAAATGACTTTTTCATGTCAAAGTGAAAACAGATCTCTACAAAGTGATCTAAATTCATTAAAAATATAAACACAAAATAATTGATTACATAAGTATTCACCCCCTTTGATATGAGAAAGCAAATCAGCACTGGTGCAGCCAATTGGTTTTAGAAGTCACGTAATTAGTGAAATGGAGATCAACTGTGTGCAGTCAAGGTATTTCAATTGATTGCAGTAAAAATACACCTGGATCTAAGTGACAGTACAAACTAAGTGACAGTACAAGAAGGGGACTGGTGAGGGAGGCCACTAAGAGATCTATGACAACTCTGGAGGAGTTACAAACTTCAGTGGCTGAGGTGGGAGAGACTGTGCATACAACAACTGTTGCCCAGGTGCTTCACCGCTTGCAGCTTTATGGCAGGGTGACAAAGAGAAAGCTGCTGTTGAAAAAAACAACTCACATGAAGTCTCAACTCGTGTTGGTCAGAAGGCATGTGGGAGACTCTGAAGTTAGTTGGAAGAAGGTTCTATCATCTGATGGAACCAAAATTGAGCTTTTTGGCCATCTAACTAAATGTTATGTTTAACATAAGCCGAACACTGCACATCATCAAAAACACACCATCCCTACCATGAAACATGGTGGTGGCTGCATCATACTGTGGGGATGCTTCATTACAGCAGGCTCTGGAAAGCTTGTGAATGTAGAGAGTAAAATGAATGCAGCAAAATACAGGAAAATCCTGGAAGAAAACCTGATACAGTCTGCAGGAGAACTGTAGTTAGGGAGAAGATTTGTTTTTCAGCAAGACAATAACCCCAAGCATAAAGCCAAAGCTACACAGGAATGGCTTAAAACTGACAAAGTTAATGTCCTGGAGTAGTCAAGTCAGAGTCCTGATCTCAAATCAATAGAGAAGTTGTAGCTGGACTTGAAGAGGGCCATTCACTGATGATCCCAATCCAATCTGACAGAGCTGGAGCAGCTTTGTAAAGAAGAATGGGGAAAAATTGTGATGTCCAGATCTGCAAAGCTGATGGACATATCCACACAGACTCAAGGCTGTAACTGTTGCCGAAGGTATATCTACTAAATACTGTCTTGAAGGGGGGGGAGTAATCATGCAATCAATTATCTTGTGTTTAGTAAATGTAATAAATTTAGACCAATTTGAACAAATCTGTTTTCACTTTGATTCAAGTGGGCACATGGCTAAGTGGTTACGGCATTGGACTAGCAACCTGAAGGTCGTGAGTTCGAGCCCCAGCCGAGGGAACGTGTTGTGTCCTTGAGCAAGGCACTTAATCACACATTGCTCTGTGACAACACTGGTGAAAGCTGTATGGGTCCTAATGCTCTTCCCTTGGACAACATCGGTGTCGAGGAGAGGGGAGGCTTGCAGCATGGCAACTGCTGGTCTTCCACACAACCTTGCCCAGGCCTGCGCCCTGGAGAGTGAAGACTTTCCAGGTGCAGATCCATGGTCTCACAAGACTAACAGATGCCTTTACTTGATTCAAGTCTTTTCTGTTGACAATGTTTAAAAAAAAAAGCCAAGTTAAATCTACTGTGATTCAATGTTGTAAAGCAAAATCTGAAAACTTCTGGGGGGGGGGAGTCGTGGGGTGAATACTTTTCATAGGCGCTGTATTTAAGGGTCTTGAAGGGCTACTTTTTCCACACAGAGTATGGTGCGAATACGGAACAAGCTGCCAGTGAAAACTGTAGACTGTAGAAGTGGGTACAATTACATTGTTTGAAAGGCGTTTTGATAGGTACATGGATAAGAATGTTTAGAGGGATATGAGCCAAATACGGGCAAAAGGGAACAGCTCAAATAGACATGTTGGTTGGCATGGACAGATTGGCCAAAGGGCCTATGACTCATCACTCCATGTCTCGTTTCTGCCCAGTACACTTGTTCAACTAGCTTAAATGCTGAGTGTTTGCAGCATTTTCTATATTTATTTCAATTCCTATGAATCTTTTATCATTTATTTCTGGAGTCACAACAACTTCTCTTCCAGATAGGTCAATCATAAAGAAAATCATCCCTCTTCAGCATAATTCATGTTTATCACTTTTACTTTCTCATCAATCAGGTTTATTATCACTGACGTAGATCATGAACTTTGTTTTGCAGCAATAATATAGTGCAATACATTTTTAAAAATATATCTTATATAAATGATTAATACAAAAATGAGAGCAAAATAGTGAGATAGTGTTCATGGCTTGGTTCATTGTCCATTCAGAAATCTGATGGCAGAGTGGAACAGCTGTTCCTAAAACATTGAGTATGTATCTTCAGGCCTTGTACCTTCTCCCTGATGGTAATAATGGGAAGAGGGCATGTCTGGGGATCCAGATCTATGGACTCAATTTGGTTCCGAATGCTGTTGCTTGCTACTATTGTTTGTATGGTGCGTGTTTTTTCTCTGTTCATTGGGTGTTGGTCTTTCTCTTTTTAATTGGGTTCTTTTGGATTTCTTGCTGAGTGGCTGCCTGTAAGCAGACAAATGTCAAGGTTGTATAATTTATACATACTTTGATAATAAATATTCTTTATACTTTTGAACTCTGAGATCCTGTCCTTAAGAATCCCCTCCAATAACTTTCCCACCACTGACGTTGGGCTCATTAGCCATAGTTCCCTGGCTTCTCTTTGTGCCCTTTTTAAATAAAGGCACAACATCAGGCCTCCAGTTCTTGAATACCTTATCTTTGGCTAAAGATGAAGCAAATATTGTTATAGTTCTTCCCGAACTTCCTACAATGTCCATGAATACACTTGATAAGACACCAGGGATTTATCCATCTTTGTATGCCACAAAATCAAAGTTCAAAGTAAATTTATTATCCAGATACGTACTGTATATGTCATAGTAAATACAAAGAAATGCAATAGAATCAATGAAAAACTACGCACAAAGACGGACAATCAATGTGCAAAAGACAAATTCTGCAAGTGCAAAAAGAAAAACTAATACTAGATACATAAATAATAAATGATATTAAGAACATGAGTTGTTTGAAAGTGAGTTCATAGGTTGTGGAATCGGTTCATTATTGGGCTGAGTGAAGTTATCCATGCGGGTTCAGGAGTCTGATGGTTGAGGGGTAAAACTGGTGTGGGGACCACCGACTGTTGGAAACTTCAGGGTAAATTCTAGATCTAGGTCAAGGCATGTTCGAGGAGAAGTGGTATAAGTCTGAGATGGAGTTAAAGTGAGTGGAGTGGAGAAAAGTCGTAGTGGAGGAGTTTCAGAGCCCGTCCACCTAGACTGAGAGCGATGTTTGATGGATCTAAATGCTGGGCAGATTTGGAAAGGTTGGGTACGGGCCAGAACGTGGTGACGGGATCCAGGCCCAGAGTGTATCGATGCGACAGTGCCTGGGTTTTAGAGCAAGGAATAAGCCGCTGTTTGGATGATGTAAACCCCAGGCTGAATGGATTGAAAAGGCAGGGTGTTGAGACCAAAAGCGAAGGTTGGATCACTTCTGCTAGCTGCTCTGAGGTTTGCTCTGCTCTTGGCTGTGCTGAGGCTGTAGGCCTGTTCCAGCTGCTCCAGGCTTCGTGTCTGTTGGCTCTGCAACATTTTGTGCCAGTAAGCACAAGGGTCTTTGTTGGATTTTTTTAAATGTTTTTTTTGGGTTTCTTGATTTGTGGCTGCCTGTAAGGAGACGAATCTCAAGTTGTATAATGTACACATACTTTGTACTTTGAGCTTTAAAGAGACAAGAGGGAAATTAGATGACCTATGAGACTTAAAAATCGATTTAAGTTCCCAAAGCCTGATGAGATGTACCCTGGAGGCTGTGAAAGTTAAAGGAGGAGATTGCAAAGGCCCTGACAGATTTTTTTTTACTTTTCCTAGCTACAGATGAGATGCCAGATGAACAGAATAAAGTAAATGTGATATAATTCTTCAAGAAAGCTAGAAAGTATAAACCAGGTAATTACAGGCCTGCACATTTAACAGCAATGATAGTGAAGTTATTGGACATCATTCTGAGAAGCAGGACTGATCTATACTTGGAAGAGCAGGGATTTAACTAAGATGGTTTAAAGCTGTTGCATTTTTTGTTTTACGGAGACTCAGATGTCCTCTGCCTTTCCAGATACAGTGATACAGCTCATTGGCTTCACAATTCACCACCAAGAAGGACGGCTGAGTCTTTCAAAAGCAGAGGAGGTGGAGTATGCTTTACGATCAATTCCTTGTGGTATACAAATGTGGTGGTGCTGTCCCAGTCCTGATCATCCTACCTGGAACACATTGCGATCAAATGTCATCTATTTTATCTGCCGTAGGAGTTTTAACTGGCTTGAAAAAGTCTCTAAATAATTATTACCAACCTGCCACTTATGGAACCAGAGAAACCAACACACTGGACCACCGTTATACTAGCATCAAGAGCATTTACCGTGCCATCCCACACCCATGTTTTTGAAAGTCTAATCACCTGTACTTCTACTCCCTGAGTACAGGCGGAGACTGAAGACTGCATCAACAATAGTGAGGACCAAGAAGGTGTGGACAAGGGAAGCGCTGGAGCACTTACAGGACTGCTTTGAGTCAGTGGACTGGACTTAACTTGGGGATTAATCTTCAAGTCTGAATGAGCACACCACAGTTGTTACTGACTTCATTAAAACCTACGTGGATGAGTGTGTGCCTATGTGAATGTACTGTATATGCCCGAACCGAAAGGTGTGGATGAACCAGGAGGTTTGTCATCTGCTGAGGACTGGATCTGTGGTATTCAAGTCTGGGGATCCAAGACAAGACCAGGTACAACTTGCACAGGGCTCTCTGAAGAGCAAAGGAACAGTTCCAAATGAGGTTAGGGGCAGAATTGGATGCACATTAACTCTGGCAGGGTTTACTGGCCATTACTTTTAACAAAGCAAAGCCTATTGTTGTGAATGGCAGTGATGCTCCATGAGTTAAATACCTTTTATGCATGCTTTGAAAGGAAGAATAAAACTAGTTATGAGGATACTTGTAGCTCCTGGTGACCATGTGATCTCTGTCTCAGATGCCAACATCAGATTGTCTTTCAAGAGGGTGAACCCTTGCAAGGTGACAGGCCCTGATGAAGTACCTGATAGGTAAAAGTTGTGTCAACCAATTGGTGGGTGTGTTCAAAGACGCTTTTCAATCTCTCATTGCTCCAGAGAGAAGTTCCCATCTGCTTCAAAAGGACATAATCATACCAGTGCCCAAGAAGAGCAGGGTGAGCTACCTTAACGACTATTGTACCGTAGCACTAACTTCTGTGGTGATGAAGTGGTTTGAGAGGTTGGTTATGGTTAGAATCAACTCCTGTCTCAGCAAGGACCTGGACCAACTGCAAATTGCCTATCAACACAATAGGTCTACAATAGAAGTGATCTCACTGGCTCTTCACACGGCCTTAGATCACCTGGACGATACTAACACTTGTGTCAGAATGCTGTTTATTGACTACCAATCAGTGTTGAACACAAAGATTCCTGCAGTTATGATCAAAAGGATCCACAACCTGGGCCTTTGTACCTCCCAATGCAACTGGATCCTCTATTTCCTCGATGGAAGACCACAGTCTGTGGATTTGGAAATAACACCTCCGCCTCGCTGACAATCAACACTGGAGCACCTCAGGGATGTGTGCTTAGTCCACTGCTCTACTCTCTACATGCATGACTGTGGCGAGGCACAGCTCAAACTCCATCTGTGACTTTACCAACAGCACAACTATTGTTGACAGAATTTCACACGGTGGTGAGAAGGTGTACAGGAGTGAGATGTATCACTAATTGAGTGGTGTCACCGAAACAACCTTGCACTCAACATCAGTAAGACTAAAGAACTGATTGTGGACGTATGAAGCTTAGCTGGTATCCATTTCATGACAATACTTTAAGGAGATGTTTCTCCTCTTTACCCTTTAGTTCTGCTGTGCTGTACTGTGTCTCTGCTCCTTGGAAGAAAGTTTGATTCAGCTCCTATTGTGTGCATTTGGGTGGTTGCTGTGATAATATAGGATTGAAATTTTTGTTCCAACAGCCCAATAGCGCTTTCCTTCTGGTTGTCGTAGCTGGGGCGGGGCGAGCGGGTAGCGGGGATGAGCTTCCATTACCTATTAAATGCTCCCAATAGTGTGTGTCTCAGATAGCCTCTGACCACCAAGTCCAGCTCACGGCCTTCACATGTGGCTAAGCCCAGTGGAACTGTTCCTACTGACAGGAGAAGAGGCAAAGGCAGGTTACTGGTGTCTTAAAACCAGTCACTCCAGCAAATGGGGCTCATCGTGGCTGGCAGCTCATCTGGAAGGAAAACTCTTGATCTCAAAACTCCACTGCCTTGTGGCTCTGCCCACTCATGAGAAAGGCATCAGGAGTAAACCCCAAGGAAAAATCCAGAGCTGGAGTCACTTAGACAATCCTAGGTTAAGTTCAATGCTGACTGGTAACTCCCTTGATACCACTGGTGCCAAACAGTATCAGTCTCTGCCATTCTTTTGGATTCATCAGCTGTGTGGAGAGGGGGAGCCTGTTGTATAGACAACACCTTGCTCTCCATATTGCACACTGGCTTGTGTATCATCTGATGGCATTGCAACAATAACGTAGACAGCTAGGACACAACATCCATGGCCGACCCCGACCAACGGAGGGATTTGTAGCTTTTGGAAAAGGCAGTTCGTAAGGTGGGTACTGAACCAGGCATGGGTTGACGTGAAAACCATCTGACAACCTGAAGTCAGGACCCCTACACGTCTGCACAGTGTGATGCTTTATTATTTATTTATTCACTGGGTAGTGCCAACAGTTTATTTTAAAATTCTTCATTAAAAATGTTTTGTGATATCTGCCAGTGATATTAAACCTGATACTGATTCTGATTCCAGGATCTGTCAGAACTGGGAAAGAGAGAAAGAATGATTCAAAGATTAGCTTTATTTGTTAAATAAAGATAGTTAAAGAGATTAAAACATAGAGTGAAATGTGTAATTTGCATCAATTACCAATACTGTCCAGGAATTGTGCTGGGGACAGCATGTAAGTGCTGCTACACTTCCAGCACTAACACAGCATTACCACAACTTATGAAGCTGTACATCTTTGGGATGAGGGAGGAATGTGGAGTATGAGAGGGTGCAGAGGAGATTTACCAGGACACTGCTTGGATTAGTGAGCATTTCTTATGGGGATAGATTGAGTGAGCTAGGGCTTTTACCTTTGGAGTGAAGGAGGATTAGTGGTGTACAAGTTGATAAAGGGCATAGATTGAGTGGACAGCTATTGAATTTTTTCCCAGGGCAGAAATGGCAAATACCAGGGAGCATAATTTTAAGGTGATTGGAGGGAAGTATAGGGGAGGTGTCACAGGTAGGTTTTTTTAATACAGAGAGTGGTGGGTGCGTGGAACTCACTGCCAGCAGTGGTGGTAGAGGCAGATACATTAGGGACATTTAAGTTCAAATTAATTATAAAAGTACATTTGTCACCATATACAACCCTGAGATTCATTTTCTTGCAGGCATTCACAGTAAATTCAAGAAACATGATAGATTCAATGAAAGACCATACCCAACATGATGGATAAACAACCAATGTGCAAAACATAACTGTGCAAGTACAAAAGAAACAAAGAAATAATAATAAGTAACCAAGCAATAAATATCGAGAACATGAGATAAAAGTCCTTGAAAGTGAGTCCGTAGTTCGTGCAAACTGTTCAGTGATGTGAAAAGTTATCCCCAATGGTTCAAGAGCCCGATGGCTGAGGGGTAATAACTGTTCCTGAACCTGATGGTGTGGGTCCTGAGGCTCCTGTCCCTTCTTCCTGATGGCAGCAGTGAGAAGAGATCATGGCCTTGATGGTGGGTGCCCTTGATGATGGTTGCTGTTTTCCTGCTGTGCCTTCTTCTTAATTGCACTTCCATGCTGGCCCCAGGACAGATCCTCTGAAATGTTAACACCAAGGAATTTAAAGTTGCTGACCCTCTCCACCTCTGATCCCCTATGAGGACTGACTCATGGACCTCTGATTTCCTCCTCCTGTGGTCAATAATCAGCTCCTTGGTTTTGCTGACACTGAGTGAGAGGTTGTTATTGTGGCAACACTCAGCTAGGTTTTTGTCACTGCCTTTGATTCGGCCAAACACAGTGATGTTGTCAGCAAACTTAAATATGGCACTGGAGCTGTACTTAGCTTCGTAGTCATAAGTACTGTTGGCCAGAAACAATGACAGTCAATCAACAGGAATGGATGCAGCCATTTTGTGAGACTGTCCTTCCAGTTGCCATTTTGTAAACTGTTTGATGAACTAATTTTTGCTCTGGGATAACTTAATCAGAGCAATTGAATGTGGACACAAGGAGTTTCAGCTAATGACCTGCTAAACCTGAGACCATTCTCAGACAAGTAGCTATAAGAAGCAATGAGGTGTCCCAAGTAGGTCAGACAACCTTGAGCCAAAAGCTCAGCATATCATCATGGGCCAACGGGCTGTATTGTGTTGTAATGTTCTGTGTTCAAATATTCAATATGGCAACAGTACAATCCAAATGGTGGGACCTCATGTCCTCTGGAACACCCAGTCTCTTGGCAGGAATTCTTGAGACATAACTTCTGAACATTTGGGGTCCATGCTCCTTGTAGTTGGCCACAGCTGATTCTGAAAAAATTGTTCCCTGTGTCGCACAAAAAATGTTAAATATTGAGATCCTGAATTTAATTTAATAATTTAAAGGTTGGAATGAGGTGGTGGTTGAAGGGGAACTGAACTAACTCAATCGGGGTGACAGTAGAGATACACTACTAGAGTGCCAGTGACCATTTCAATTCCCACTGCTGTCTGTAAGGAGTTTGTACCATCTCCCCATGACCACCTGGGTTTCTACCAGATGCTACCAGAGATGGTGTGCAGGCATAGTGCATTCACCCAGGCTGAACATGACCCTTGAAAGCCAAGTCTCCTTTGTATAGACTTTCTGCTGAACCAAGGTTACCAAAAATACCAACACAAGATGCAAACAAAGAACTCCAGGGCAATACTTATAATCATACACTTATTTTACTAGTTATCACATTGTTGGCCTTCACTCATAGATTTAATTGGTTATTAACACCTGAAATATAGTTTATGATTTGTACTTAAGTGATGGGATTGAGAAGTACACAAAGTTTCCAATGGTTCAATGTTTTTCTTCAGATACATAAAATGTAAATTAGATGCGAGAATGGATATTGGACCACAGGAAAATGATGCTGGAGAGGTAGCAATGGGAAAGAAGCAAATGGTGGAGGAACTGAATAAGTATTTTGCATCATTTTTCATTGTGGAAGACATGAGCAGTAAGATGGAAGTTCGAGAGTGTCAGGGGCAGAAGTGTGTGAAGTTGCCATTGCTAGGGAAAAGGTTATTGGGAAACTGAAAGGTCTGAATGTAGATAAGCAATCTGGACCAAATGGTATAGATGAGATTAGATTAGATTATGAGAACACGCAGTCCTCTTTTATTGTCATTTAGTAATGCATGCATTAAGAAATGATACAATTTGTTCCTCCAGAATGTTATCACAGAAACACAAGACAAACCAAGACTGGAAAAAAAACTGACAAAAACCACAAAATTATAACATATAGTTACAACAGTGCAAAGCAATACCGTAATTTGATGAAGAACAGACCATGAGCATGGTAAAAAAAAATCTCAAAGTCTCTCGAAAGTCCCATCATCTCACGCAGACGGTAGAAGGAAGCTCATGGCTCCCTGCCATGAGCTTCCAGCGCCAAAAACTTGCCGAGGCAGCATCCTGGAAGCACCCGACCACAGTCCGACTCTGAGTCCGTCCAAAAACTTCGAGCCTCCAACCAGCCCTCCAACACCGAGCACCGAGCATCATCTCTGCCAAGTGCTTCGACCCTGGCCCCGGCAACAGTCAATAGGCAAAGCCGAGGATTTGGGGCCTTCCCCTCCGGAGATTCTTGGTCGCACAGTAGCAGCAGCAGCGAAGCTGGCAATTCAGAAGTTTCTCCAGATGTTCCCCTGTGCTTCCCACGTCCGTCTCGATCAAAACAGGATTGTGTACGGACCCTGCTTAACAAATACCATATCAATTCGGAGTGGCCGCGCGCGCTGCGTCGCGTCGCCATCTTCTCCCGGGCTTCTGAGAGTGGTAGCTGAAGACATTGTGGAAGTATTAGTAATGATCTTTCATGAATTACTGAATTCTGGAAAGATTCTGAGGACCAGAAAATTACAAATGTCACTCCACTCTTTGAGAAAGGAAATTGTAGGCCAGTTAGCCTGACCTCAGTGGACGGGAACACGTTGGAGTCAAACTTTAAGGATGTGATTTTGGGGTAGAGGCACATGATAAAATAGGCCATAGTCACTATGGTTTCCTCTTGCCTGACAAATCTATTCGAATTATTTGAAGAAATAGCAGGTAGGATAGACAAAGAAGAATTGGTGAGTGTTGTGTACTTGGATTTTCAGACGGCCTTTGACAAGCTGCCACACATGAGGCTGCTTAAGAAGTTAAGAGCCCATGGTATTACAGGAAAGATACTAGCATGGCTGATTGGCAGGAGGCAAAGAGTGGGAAGAAAGGGAGCCTGTTCTGGTTGCTGCTGGTGACTAGTGGTGTTCCACAGGGGTCTGTGTAGGGAGCGCTTTTTATGTTATATGTCAATGACTTGGAATGGTGAATTGATGGCTTTGTTGTAAACTTTGGAGATGATACAGAGATAGGTGGAGGGGCAGGTAGCTTTAAAGAAGTAGAAAGGCTACAGAAGGACAAGAGAGATTAGGAGAATGAGCTAAAGAAGTGGCAGATGAAATACAAGTGTCAGGAAGTAGATGGTCATGCACTTTGGGAGAAAAAAATAAAAGGGTAAAAAATCTGAGGTGTAAAGGGACTTGAGAATTTTTTGTGCAGGATTCCTAAAAGTTGAATTTGCAGGTTAAGTTGATGGTGAACTGTGATATTAACATTTATTTCAAGAGGACCAGAATATAAGAGTAAGGATGTAACATTGACACTTTATAAAGCACTGGTGAGGCCTCACTTGGACATTGGAGAGGGTTCAAAGGAGGTTTACGAAATTCTTGTCATATGAAGAGCGTTTAATGACTCCTGGCCTGTATTCACTGGAAATCAGAGGAATCGGGGTGACCTAATTGAAACGTATCGAATGTTGAAAGGCCTTGTGAAAGTGAATGTGGAGATGATGTTTCCTATGCTGGGAGAGCCTAAGGCCAGAGGACACAGCCTCAGAATAGAGGGGCATCTCTTTAGAACAGAGGTGCGGAGGAATTTCTTTAGCCAGAGAAAGGTGAATTTGTGAAATTCATTGTCACGGGTGGCTGTGGAGGCCAAGTCTTCATGAATATTTAAGGCATAGGTTGATAGGTTCTTGATTAGTCAGGGCAGGAAGGGATTTGGGGAGAACGCAGAGATTGGGGCTGAGAGGGAAAATGGATCAGCCATGATGAAATGGAAAAAATAGCCTAATTCTGCTCCTATCTCCTATGGTTTTGTTATGTACACAAATGGCATTTCTTTGTTTGAACTTCAGAGCAGTGTGGTGATAGGGACTGAGCTGTTCTCCTTGTGCCCAAGTAAAGTGTGATTGAGACATGAGTGCAAGTTGTCAGAGTCCAATTAACCAGCAATGACAACAGTTGTTCAAATAATCGTGAATTATTAAAACAAGCTCCTCAAAGGAAGTAGACATTGAAAACATAAGATGGGATGAAGAAACACAAAACACTCATTTGGTCAGTCACCGAGTACAAACTATTGAGGGTGACCTGCCAACAGAGAGCTGCCAGTGAATCTAAAGTTCAAAATTCAAAGTACGTTTCCGTCACTATGTACTACTCTGAGATTCACTTTCTTGCAGGCATTCACAGTAGAACAAAGAAATACAATAGAATCAATGAAAAATTACACATAATCAAAGATTGACAAACAACCAATGAGAAAAGGATGAACTGCATATATAAGAAAACAGATAATAATAATCATAAATAATTAATACTCAGAACATGAGTTGTTGAGTCCTTAAGTTGTGGAATCAGTGCAGTGATGAGGAGAGTGAAGTTATCCATGCTGGTTCAGAAGCCTGGTGGCTGTAGAGCAATAACTGTTGTTGAGCCTGGTGGTGTGGGACCCAAGGTCCCTGTATTTCCTGCCCAGTGGCAGTAGCTAGAAGTGATCATGCTGGGGGTCCTTGATGATGGATGCTGCTTTCTTGTGGTTGTGCTCCTTGGAGACGTGCTCAGTAGTGGCGAGGGCTTTGCCTGTGATGCGCTGGGATGTATCCACCACTTCTTGCTGGCTTTTCCATTCTTGGCCATCGGTATCTACCTGATCACCTGTATCCATCTGAGGAGATCAGACTTGCAGCTTGTCTCTGACCGACGCACTGCAGGTTGGGGATGATCCAGCTCATCAGTTGAATTTCTGCAGGGATGGAAAAGCCACCACCGACAACCTCAGAGCACAGTAGCATAGCAGTTTGTGTAACGATTGACAGCCCCAACAACACAAATTCAATTCCTCCACTGACTGCATGCTCCTTGTGGCGTATCTGGTAGGGCTCTGAAAACCTGTGCCAATCAACTAGTGGCTGTGTTCAGAGACATTTTCAATCTCTCACTGCTGAAGTCAGAAGTTCCCACCTGCTTCAAAAAGGCAGCAACCATACCAGTGCCCAAGAAGAGCAGGGTGAACCGCCTTAATGACAATCGTCCAACAGCATTCACTACTACGGTACTCTGAGAGGTTGGTTATGGCTAAAATCAGCTGTCTAAGCAAGGACCTGGAACCACTGCAATTTGCCTTTTGCCACAAGAATTCTCTGCACATAGCCTTGAATCACCTGGACAATAGTAATACCTAAATTGGGCGCTTTTTACTGATTACAGTAAAGGCCCGCTGTAGTGCTCTGTGTCTCCATTGAATGGTCCCTGTTATGTTCTGTAACTCCAAAACATAAAACTAATTCAAAAAAAAAGCCGGAAATAATGTGTATACTCTAGCTCAGAGGTCTCCAACCTTTTTTGCACTGCAGACCGGTTTAATATTGACAATGTCCTTGCGGACCGGCTGATCCGGGGGTGGGGGGGGGTAGGGTTGCCAACGGACAAGAGTAGTGTCAAATACCTTGTTTACCCCAAGAAAGACTTCAATCACTATGAAGCCTTGCGCCAGTGTGCATGTATGAACGTGCCAATTTTTTCCCCACAAATCGCTTTTGGCGACTCTGTTCTGGGGGGGGGGGGTGTTAATCACGACCGGAATATAGGTGATAAATGGCTAACACACTCAATTTTGTTTACAAAGGGTTTATCTAACGAATTTAATATTAAACACACAGCGCATATTTTCCTCACATGAATATAGTGAAAGTCAATTATCAGGGGAGCTTGAAGTAAGTGTTGAACAAACTTCCAGTAGAAGTGGTAGAGGCAGGTTCGATATTATCATTTAAAGAAAAATTGGATAGCTATATGGACACGAAAGGAATGGAGGGTTTTGGGCTGAGTGCAGGTCGGCAGGACGGTGAGAGTAAGCGTTCAGCAAGGACTAGAAGGGCAGAGATGGCCTGTCTCCGTGTTGTAATTGTTATATGGTTATACAAGTCACTTATAAGTCAATAGCATCATAACATTTTAAGTAATGTTTGAATACTAAACACACAGCACGTACTTTCCCCATATGAACATATAAAATCATTGCAACACAACAATATCGCTGGCTCCCTGCAACATCGAGGGGTGATGGGAGACAGCGATACTCGAACGGAGTTCCTTATGTCCAGTCTATTCCGCAATTTAGTTTTCGTTGCATTCATTACAGAGATATGTTGGAAATGGAAGCAACGTTTTCAGTGCTTTCGTGGCTATCTCAGGATATTGAACCTTGACTTTGATCCAGAATGCTGGCAGTGATGTTATGTCAAACATACTTTTCAGCCCGCCGTCATTTGCAGGCTCGGGGAGTTGATCTCCTTCCCGTGTCGACATGGATGACACGCGGGTAATGACCTCGCGTTCGTTCAAGCTCAACTGTGGCCGTGACAGGGAATGAGGAAAGGTGCAGCTGACTCATATCGCCAAATTATATCGTTTCCTCGCGGCCCGGTAGCGCATGCTTTGCGGCCCAGTACCAGTACTGGTCTGCAGCCCGGTGGTTGGGGACTGCTGCTCTAGTTTAGTCATTGTTACTTTTAGTGAGGCACTCACACACGATGTGGTGATGTAATGACGTATGCCATTCATGTACTGTTACATATAACCCAAAATGAATTATGTACACAACAAAGAATGCTTAAAAATATATTAACAATATTATTCAAGTATTACTGAAATATTAAATACACAACAGTTTCTTAATATAGTAAGGTGGACTCTCGACCTCACAATCTACCTTGTTATGGCCATGCACCGCACTGCCTACCTGCTCTGCACTTACTCTGTAACTATAACACTTAATTCAGTGTTATTGTTTTACCTTCTTCTACCTCAACGCACTGTAGTGAAATAATGTGTACAGAAGGCATGCAAAACAAAATGTACATCGGTACATGTAATAATAATAAACCAATTTACAGCCAGCAGAGAGGCAGGAAGCCACACACAGATGGGTGTGAAGGAGCAGGCAGGCAGATGGTTGTATTCATAAACACAAGAGATGCTGGAAATCCGGAGCAATACACACTAAATGCTGGAGAAACTTAGCAGGTCAGGCAGCATCTATGCAGGGGAATAAACAGTCGACATTTTGTGCTGAGACTCTTCATGGATGTACTTCATGTGGATCGCATGGTAGTGTAGGGATCAGCATAACACTACTACAGTGCCAGAAACCCGGGTTCATTTCCTGATGCTGTCTGTAAGGAGTTTGTACATGTTATGCCTGTTCACAATAAAGACAGACTTAGCATTTGTTTATGCTAGAATATTATATTACTGAACTGCTATTCAACACTGAATGCTCACTGCCATAGCTTCCAGTTCCAGGCAAACCGCCCACATTGCACACTGGGAACTGAAGATCCTTATTATGTACACATAATAACACATCCTCTTCCTTTGAAGAAAAGCATACAGAATTTTCTGTCCTCATAATTCTGCAAGGAACAGTAATCCTTTCCAACAAATACCTCTACATTAACTTCTCTTGTAATGAGCAAAGTCCCTTATCCACTCATCAGCTTTCAATCATTCTGAGGTGATTTAATGGTCCTTTTTGGTCTGCTATTCGTTTCCAAGTGTCCTTCTGAGAACCCTGATCAACATGTTCATTTCTTACACCTGCTGGCCCCCGTGATGTACTGACAGGTGGCAGGTTGGAGCTTGTGGTTGTAGATCCACAGGGTTCCTGCTCAGAGGTATCCTCGCTTCGTCTGGATCTGCTCAAACGTGGAGCAACTTCCTCTTGCACTTATCCTTGGCAGAATCATGATCTCAGATTCATACTTGACCTCCAGGCTTCAGGACTGGAAGGCTTTTCACAATCTTGTCATGATACTGTTTCTGTTTTTCTTTCACTTTCACTGTAAGGAGTTTGACCTTGTGTGCTCCTTTACATGTCAACAGGTTTTGGTACACTGGAAGGTTAGTAAGTATGCATCAACCCATCGGCATTTGGGAGCTGGTGAAAGGTCATTCTGCAGTGGCACACTTCTGTAAATCATTAGACTCTCGTCCATCTGGCACTTGCTTCATGAGGCCTTTCACTACCTTGACTGAACTCTCTGCTAGGCCGTTAGATTCTGGGTGATGTGGGCATGAGGTTACTGTATATGTCGAAACTCCCAATCATTGGCAAACGACTCAAATTCACAACTCGACAATTGTGGACCATTGTCTGATACCACCTCACACGGAACTCCATACCTCACAAACACAATTTCTAGGAAGGTGATAACTGCTTGGCTGGATGTTGATTGCAGTATTGTAACCTCTGGGGAATTGGAAAAGTAGTCTGTTACAACAATATGACTCTTCCCATTACAAACCAACAAATCCAGTCCAACTTTGAAGTACGGCCTGTCTGGTACAGGGTGAGGTGTAAGTGGTTCTGCTTGGTGCTCTGGTCAGTAGTTAAGGCGTATTTCACATGAAGCAGATGGCTGGTTGATGTCTTGGTTCATTCTTGGCCAGTATATCACTTCATGAAATCTACGTTCACATTTTTCCTCACCAAGATGTCCTTCATGTATCTTCTGGAGCATTTATTTATCTTCTTTCTATATTATTGAAGTACTGCTGCTAAGTTAACAAATTTCACCACACAAGCTGGTGATAATAAACCTGATTCTGATTCCCTTGCCTAGTGGCACTGGAATCACAAACCTGTGCCCTTTTGAAGACCGTATCTTCCACTACTGACAGTTCAGCCCGTACACCTTTCCGGATCCTAAGAGTTCAGCACGGGCTCTTCCGTTATGGTTCTTTTCAGTGTATGGAAAGTCTTCTTGCTCGTGAGACGAAATCCAGTCATTTCGCTGCTCAAGGACTGACCTCAGTGGTGCTGACACAGACAACATTCGAGGGGTGAATTTAGCCAGGGATGTTGCCACCCCCCAAGAAACACCTCACCTCCTCTTTGTTTCGGGGCCGCTCCCGCTTTTCAATGGCTGATGTCTTTCTTGGGTCAGGTTTCACTCCCTCTTCTGATATGAGATCTCCAATGAAAGTCAGTGCCTTAACATCAAACTCACATTTCTCTTCATTTAATTTCAAATTGACATTCCCTGTCACGTCAGACACCTGTTTCAGTTGTGCATCATGTTCATCCTTGGTGATTCCCCCGATGACATCACCAGTCATGTTCTGACATTAGGTTTGCCCTCAAAATTCATGTGGATGTTTTTATGGAACACTTCTGGAGCGGACAGAATGCCATACGGTAGCCGAAGAAAGTGGTATCTTCCCTGTAGCGTGTTAAAAGTACACAGTCACGAACTTACCTTGTCAAGCTTCATCTGCCAAAACCAAAAGGATGTGTTGAGTTTGCTAAACCACTTGGCACCTGCAAACCGGGACATGATCTTCTCCAGTGTTGGCAATTTATAAAAGCCCTCTCTTGCTGGCTTCATTGAGATCTCTTGGGTCTGGACATATTCGCAATGCTCCATTTTTCTTTTGCACAATGACCAGTGAGCTCACACAACCTGTTGGTTCTTCAGTTTTCTGTGTGATAGTTATCTCTCACATGCATGCTAGTTCTTGTTTAAGTTTGTTTCCAAGTGCAAACAGAACTTTCTTGCATGCATGGATAACAGGAGCCACTGTCTCATCTATATGATTTTTGTGTACACCAGGTAAGCATCTGAGCCCCTCAAAAGTATCTGCATACTCTTTCATGAGTGTTGGTTGGTCATCTTTAGTTTGTGAAATAGCAGATGGAGATTAACCCAGATAAATGTGAGGTATTGCACCTTGTTAGGGCAAATGCAAGGACAAGTGTTGCTGAGCAGAGAGGTCTTGGGATCCAAGTTCATAGCTCCTTAAACGTGGCTACACAGGTCGATAAAGTGGTTCAGAAGGCTTAAGGAATGCTTGCTTTTAGTAGTCGAGGCATTGAGTTCAAAAGTCAGGAGGTTATTTTGCAACTTTATAAAACTCTGGTCAGGCCACATGTGGAGTATTCCATACAGTTCTGGTTGCCCCACTACAGGAAAGATGTTGAAGTCTTAGACAGGGTGTAGAAGAGGGTTTACCAGGATGCTGCCTGGTTTAGAGGGCATGTGCTATCAGGAGAGACTGGGTCAGCTTGGGCTGTTTTCTCTGGAGCACCAGAGGCTGAGGGGAGATCTGACAGAGATTTACATTATGAGAGGCATAGATAGAGTAACAGAGAATATCTGTTCCCCAGCCTTGAAATATCTAATAGCAAAGGGCATGCATTGAAGATGAGAGAGTGTGGGTTCAAGGGAGCTGTGAGGGGTAAGTTTTTTACTCAGAGAGTTGTGAATGCCTGGAACGTGCTGCCTGGTACGGTGGTAGAGGCAAATATGTTAGACATTCGGATAGGCACATGGAATATGGAGGGTTATGGACAAGGTGCAGGTAGCAGGGAGTAGTGTTTGGGTGTTTTTGATTTGCTTTTTAGCTGGTTTAGAATGGCCTATTCCTGTGCTGTACTGTTCTATGTTCTGTTTTTGGAAAGCATCTACCTCCATATTTGCTGTATTATAACCGATAACCAGTGATATGGGCCAGAAGACTGGCTGGGACTGAACAGAGACGAGTGGCCAGTGTGATAACTAACCAAAGAGAACAACGAGTTTGACCAATATAAACACGAGCATTCAGCAGAAACAACACTCAATTGGGCACTGATGATGTCACCTCTACAGGTCATGAAACGTCTGCAACCCTAGCCCAGGCTTGGTGCACAACCCCACAGACAAGCAGCCAAACCGAGCTACCAATCTTCTCTTATCAGGGTCTTGCCATTACTTGTGTCCTTCCCCTTTACATTAGCTACCCCAGGTGCAATATTTCACATTTGGCCAGATTAAACCCCATGTCTGGAAGGAGGTAGAGTGAACCTACAGGTCGGAGACAGAGTTCCAAGTACACGGGGCACTGGGAGACATTGGTCCACATGCACAAGGAGCCGGGGTGTAATCATCTCTCCCTGAACCACAGGCCTTGGGAAGAAATGGACACTCACGATACTCCCGGGAATCCTTTCCACATGTCTGCCACAATGTGGACAATGGCCCCGCCATTCTCCTTCATCCAGGAGCAATATGCTGAAAGAGGAAAGGTGAGGGAGGGAATGAGCATGGTGGGGGGATGAGGAAAGGAAGGAGGGGGAAGCTGTTCCTGATCCAAAATTCCGACTTTAGTAGCTTGAGCTCTACCTGAGATAACACAGAGTTGTGGACACAGCTCAGCACATCACATAAACCAGCCTCCCTCCATGGAGTCTGTCTGCACTTTTCACTGCCTCAGTAAAGCAGCCAACATAATCTAAAACCCCACCCGCTCTGGACATTCTCACTTGTCTTATCCCATCAGGCAGATTTTTCTTCCAAAAATATACTTTATTCAGAAATATTATAAAATAAAGTTATTTACAAATAACATTCATTGACTCTGAGTCCTTATTCAATAAATAAAGTTATATAATGCTTCAACTCTCAGTCCTTATTCAAAATGAAAATGTTTACAATAAATCATTCGTTGACTCTCAAACCTTAATCAAGAATAAAACTTATTGACAATAAAAAGCCGGGCGTTGACTCTCATTCCTTTACGGTCTATAAATTTCCACATTTCCATCCACTCTTGTGGCACCATGTTGATTCATCAGACAGATTGTTTTCCCAAAAATATACTTCATTCAGAAATATCACAAAATAAAATTATTTACAAAAAAATTCATTGACTCTTGAGTCCTTAATAAATAGTTATTTACAATAAATCATACATTGACTTTCAGTCCTTATTCAAATTAAAGATGATTACAATAAAGTATTTGTTGACTCTCAAACTTTAGTCAAGAATAAAGCTTATTTACAATAAAAATATTTACAACAAAAGGCCGGGTGTTGACTCTCCTTTCTTTACCGAAGTTCCCTTACGGTCAATACCTTTCCACATTTCTTGCCATTCCTGTGGCATTATGTAGATTCATCTATCCCCACTGCTGATGAGGGGTATACTCCTCCCCACCCGACCCCTCCCACTCCCGCGGGTGACGAACCTTAAACTGTGGACCTTCCCCAACGGGCCTTCGTGGTGGCTGCACCAAGTTTGAGTGCATCCCTCAGCACGTATTCTGCAGCCGAGTATGTGCCAGCTGGCAGCATTCAGCCACGGACATCACCATGTGCTGGAAGACCACCAAGTTTCGGGCTGACTAAAGAGCGTCCTTCACCGAGTTGATGATCTGCCAGCAGCCCCGGATGTTGGTCTCTGTGTTGTTCCCCGGGAACAGCCCGTAGATCAGGGAGTCCTCGGTTACGCAGCTGCTGGGCATGAATCTCGACACCGTTCCTTCCATCTCCCTCCACACCTTCGCGAACCCACAGTGTGCAAAGAGGCGAGTCACCACCAGGGATCTGACAGGGAGGAGCCCTCTCACCACCAGCCAGGCGAGGTCCTGGTGCCTGTTGGTGAGGTCTGGCAATGAGGCAATTTGCCAGATGTACTGGACGGTCTGCTCAGGGAACTACCCCACTGTGTCCATCTCGTCCTTCTTCTGCAGTGTCTGCAGGACATTACATGCCAACCATCGTCTGATGGCCTTGTGGTCAAAGGCATTGACCTGGAAGAACTTTTCTACGAAGGACAGGTATGGCGGTGACGACCAGCTGACAGGGATATTGCGCGAGAAAGGGGCCAGACCCATCCTTCGCAGCCAGGGCGACAGGTAGAACCTGGACACACAGAAGTACTTAGTGCCCACATATCTGGGATCCACGCACAACCTGATTGCAGCCACACACGAAGCTCGCCATCAGGGTGAGGGCGACATCGGGGACATTCTTGCCCCCATTGTCCAGGGACTTCTGCATTACGGTCCGTCTGACCCGCTGAATCCTCGATCCCCAGACGAATCTGAAGATGGCTCGGGTGATTTCCGAGCTGCAGGAGCGGGGGACGGGCCACACCTGCACCAAATACAGCAGACCTGAGAGCACCTCACACCTGATGACCAGGTTCTTGCCGGTTATCGAAAGGGAGCGCCCTCCCTTCAATCCCAGTTTCTGTTTCACCTTAGCAGTCCGCTCCTGCCAGTTCTTATTGCACACCTCAGCCCCTCCGAACCAGATCTCCAAAACCTTCACGTGGTCAGACCTGATGGTGAAGGGGATGGTGGATCGGTCGAGCCAGTTCTCGAAGAGCATGGCTTCACACTTTGTGCAGTTGACCCTGGCCCCCGGCGCCAGCTCGAACTGTTCGCAGATCCCAATAAGTCTGCAAACCGATTCCGATCAGAACAGAAGACGGTGATGTCGTCCATGTACAGGGAGGTTTTCATTTGGGTCCCTCCACTACCTGGCAGCGTCACCCCTTTTTTGCCCTCGTTTTGGAGAGTACGTCTGCCATGTACGTGTGCGATATCCTGTCGTCGGCTTTCTCCTGGTCCAAACTGACCAGTCAGGCGTCTACCCCCATCCTGCACGTAGGCAATGGTGTTCCTCAGCAGCGCGAGGCTATCCGAGATCTTCCTGCACAGTACAGCACGGGTTTGGTCCGGGTGGATCACCTGTCCCAGAGCAGACAGGACCCATTGCCGATAGCCTTGGACAGGAATTTGTAATCGACATTCAGGAGAGAGATGGGCCTCCAATTCCTAATGTCCTCCTTTCCCTCCTTCTGCTTGTAGATGACGGTGATGATACCCTTCCTCGTGGATTCTGACATGCAGCTGGCCAGAAGCATAGCGTTGTACACTTTCAGCAGGTCAGGGCCCATTCAGTTCCACAGAGCTGAATACAACTCAGCTGGAAAGCCGTTGCCTCCGGAAGTCCTATTCGATCCAAAGGAACGGACGGAGCCTATCAGCTTGTCCAGGGTCAGTGGCTGATCCTGACTCTCCCGCGTGCCTTCGTCTAAGACCTGCGTGATAGACGACAGGAAGTTGCGGGAGGCTGTGGATTCTGTGGCCTTTCCATCGTACAGACAGGCATAGAATGACTAGCAGATCCTCAATATGTTCGTCTGCGAGGACGCGACTGAGCCGTCCTCTTCCATCAGGTTGTGGATCACAGAGCTCCCCAGTGCACCTTCTGGAAGAAGAAGCGTGAGCACGTCTCGTCCTGCTCCACGGTTTGGACCCTTGATCGGAAGATGATCTTGGAGGATTTGGCAGCGAAGGGTTGGGCTTGCCGGCCCTTCACCTCCCGCAATTCCTCCCTGACATCCACCCCCTTTGACTGCAGAAGGAGGAGTTGCTGCAACTCAGTCTGAAGCTTACGCAGTTCCCTCTGCTCCTGCCTTGCTCTCTGGATACCCTTGCGTATGAAGAACCTCTTGATGTTCTCCTTGGTGGCTTCCCACCAGAGAGCCGGGGAATCAAAGGCGCTTTCAAGGGTCTCCAACTTGTGTACTCCTTCTCTAGTTCCTTAATATTCTCTGGGTTCAGCAGCTTAATGTTCAGCTTCCACGTCCTCCCGTAAGTGACAGGTGGCTCTCAGAAGGCGGTGGTCAGAGAAGAACACTGGCGTGACGTTGGTGGATCTGACCGTGAGGGTCTGTGAGAGGAAGAGGAAGTCGATCCGGGAGCGGGATGAGCCGTCCGATCGTGTCCAGGTGGCTTGTGGCTGTGCTCCACCTGTGGGGGTGCCGAAGGCGTCGCGCAGCTTGGCTGTCTTCACCGTTTCCATCAGGAGTCTGGAGGTACTGTCCAGCCTGCCGTCGGCACTGCCGGATCGTCCAGCCGCACCAATGGTGCAGTTGAAGTCTCCAGCCAGAACGACCGGCTGGGACGGTCACCAGCAGCGGTGGAGCACCTCGAGGACGGCCTGCCGCTCGCTCCGCACACGGGGGAGGCATACACGTTGATCAGCCGGAGCGGAGTGCCCCGGTATTTGACGTCTGCTACCAGGAGGCGCCCCGCAACCACCTCCTTAACTTGGGTGATTGAGAAGTTGCCTCCCCGTAGCAGAATCCCCAGGCCAGAAGCGTGGCAATCATTGCCCCCTGACCACACCGACAAACCCTGGGAACACCTCCGGTAGTTGTGGGGATGCGGCAGACCGCACTCTTGGAGGAAGGTCACGTTGGCGTTCACAGTGTTCAAGTATCGGAGCGCGCTGACGCAATGCCCAGTACTCTTCACACTGCGAACGTTTAAGGTCCGTCGCCCGATCTTTGTCCTCACCTCCGCCGCCTTGAGCCCTCATGCCCACAGTCCTGGTGAAGTCTTCCACCTGCTGAGGGCTCAGGTACTGCGAGTAGTCCTCACCAGAGAGAGGCAGTACCGGTTCGACACCTAAAGGGACCTCCGGGGCTGCCTCTCCATCTGGCTGCAGGCCACCAGAAGTGTTACTGCTCCCGGATTCCCGGAACTGAGGGGCGATTCTGATCTCCACCTCCTGCGTCTGGGGGGCAGCCAGCAGACCTTCAGTGTTCCCTTGACTCTCCTCCGCCCAATTAACCCGCCTCTTCCTCTGTTGGGTCTGCTGGCCACCCCCATCGCCCTCCTCCTCCTCCTCCAAGGACAGGAGCCCAGAGAATGTGTTATAATCTACCACCCTTTTTTTTGAGCTCTCCAATTGCTCCGCCCACTGCCTTTTGGGCGGAGCCTTCTGAGGCATTTTCCGTTTGCTGATCACACTCCAGGCAACCCCAACACCAACCCTAACCCTAACCCTAATGCGAGGCCTAAACAGCGAGGTCAACAATATAATATATACCCACAAGTCGGGGACCGAGATGATGACAACGTAGGCCAAAAACAAACTGGCTGGGTGAAGTGATACTGCATCTCCAGTAAGAGATCCACAAACACTAGAGGGATATTTTGCCCACTGCCCGTGTACTTGCGCCCTAGCCCTAGCCCCAGCCCTACCACTAGCCCTTGCCCTAACCCTAACCCTAACATCCAGTGGACCGCGCACCCCAACTAAACCGGACAGCACCCCAAATAACCCAAACTACACCACACTAAAGGGCTTATATAACAGTCCTTTACCCAACCCCTACACCTAACATCTCCAACCCTGCTACACACCCCCATAAACCCAAGCCCTTACCCCATCAAGGGGCCAAACTCGCCCAATATCACCAGCAGCTAGGCTCCTATTTCAGCCCTCCCCCCAACTGCAGGGGACAACCCCACACCTGCAATGCCAATTGCCACCCCACCCCACCTCCCTTTGCCGTGAATCCTCAATCCCCATTACCTAACTCTACCCCCGGGCATGTCCCTCCCCACAACACCCCTCAATTAGCTACCGCACAACCCACAGATCACAGCACACAGTCCCTATAAAAAGAACCCCAAATCCAAAACACTATCCATAGGCAATAACCACTATTGTAACTTAAACTCCAGAATGGAGGTTGAAGAGGAGGAAGATCCCAGTAAAGGAAAGTTGGGGACCGAGATGATGATGACGTGGGCCAAAAACAAAGTGGCAGGGTAAAGTGATACTGCATCTCCAGTACGAGATCCACACACACTAGAGGGATATTTTGCCCACTGCCCGCATGCTCGCATCCTAACCCTAATGCGAGGCCTAAACAGCGAGGCCAACAATATAAAATATACCCACAAGCCGGGGACCGAGATGATGACAACGTAGGCCAAAAACAAACTGGCAGGGTGAAGTGATACTGCATCTCCAGTAAGAGATCCACAAACACTAGAGGGATATTTTGCCCACTGCCCGCATACTCGCATCCTAACCCTAAGCCTAACCCTACCCCTACCCCTAGCCGTACCCTAACCCTAACCCTACCCCAAGCCCTAACCCTACCCCTAGCCCTAGCACCAGCCCTACCCCCAACCCTAACCCTAGCCCTAACCACTCATCATCCATCGATTAGGGTTAAGGCCACAACAAATAGGGGGAAAGTTGACTTCTTGGACATCTCCCCCTCCCCCTCCAGCTTTCAAATCCCTTACTCACTCTTCCTTCAGTTAGTCCTGACGAAGGGTCTCGGCCTGAAACGTCGACTGTGCCTCTTCCTATAGATGCTGCTTGGCCTGCTGCGTTCACCAGCAACTTTGATGTATGTTTCTTGGACACTATGGTATTTTAACTAGCACCAGAAAATGGCAGCCAGAAACTAGCCACTAAAGTATTCTGTAAAACCACAGACACACACCCTCTCCTACACACAGGAAGCTACCATCCCAAACACATCTTCAGAGGCATTGTCAAAGGACAGCTGACCCGGTTTCACCGCATTTGCACCAGGGCAGAGGACTTCCACCAAGCCACTACTATCCTCTTCTCTGCACTTAGACACGGGCTTCAGCAGACGGAGATTCAGACACATCAAATCTGACTTTTTAACAAGTATCAAAAATCCCCGACCACAGGACAACACAACACAGAAACTACCCTTGATAACAGGATACAGTAGGATGGCAGTGAATATCCACAAGACAGTTAAAACACACTTTGAAGAACTAAAAGCGGAAGGGGAGAGACTGAGACAATACACCACAGTCTCAGCCTTCAAAAGGGGTAGAAACTTAAAAGACATACTGGTTAGTACCAAAGTACAAACAGCGCCAAACTGTGAGGTGGGAAACTGCAGGGTGTGCATATATATCAGAATTTCAAAAAGCATACACAACAGAGCTACAGGAAAGTGGGCTGAGATAGAGCAGAGGATAACTTGCGAACAAAAGAATGTAGTATATGCAATCCAGTGTAAACAATGCCATATCACATACATAGGGGAGACAGGCAACAGCCTGAGAACCAGACTCACAGGACACCTCAGTAATATCACAAGAGGAAACCAAAACAGACCAGTTAGTAGGCACTTCCTGGAGCATGGAATCTACTCCTTAGCAATCCTGGGCCTCGAAACCAACATAAGCTGGTCAAACCTCCAAATAAAAAGAGCAGAGAGAAGATGGATTGAAAGACTACAGACGCATTCCCCAAACGGCCTAAACAAGGCCTAAAAAACCAGGCCAGCAACATAAAATGTACTCACCGAAGGGCCAACACTGCACCCCGTAATTTTAAAAAAATTGAGAAAATTAGAGTAGGGAAGAAGGGGAAGATCCCCTTTAGTCACCCACCCTGAAACAAATTAAGACAGGGGACCATTAAATAGGAAAGGTTCGTCTTACTTTGGAAATACAGCCTAACAACTAGGCCCCAGAACAGAACCTAATTCCCCAAGTAGAGAGGAGTAAAATTAGAAATTATAACGCTACAGGAGATAACCACGAGGAAGAACAGACGTGTAACGACCAGTTTAATCCAGACACAGCACTTGCCCCAATCTCCCAGCTTCCCCCATGGGGAAGAATACATCCCCAGCACATGACCCTGCCCTGAAACCTAACATCTTCACACTGCATAAACACAGATCCTCTTCTAGCCAGAGGGGCAAACTCACCCCACATCGCCAGTTATACCTCCCGCCGCCCAGCGGGCCCCCCTCAACCCTACCCCCCCCAACCTAATCCTAACATCCAGAGGACCACACACCACAACTAAACCCTAACCCTAATTTCCAATGGCCCGGGCACCCCAACTAAACCGGACAGCACCCCAAATAACCCAAACCACACCACCAAGGGCTTATATAATAATCCTTTGCCCTACCACTAAACCTAACACCTCCAACCCTGCTACACACCCCCATAAACCCAAACCCTCATCCCAGCAAGGGGCCAAATTCCCACTGCCCGCATATTCGCATCCTAACCCCAGCCCTGACCCTAACCCTAATTTCCAATGGACTGCGCACCCCAACTAAACCGGACAGCACCCCAAATAACCCAACCCACACCACACTAACGGGCTTATATAACAGTCCTTTACCCTACCCCTACACCTAACATCTCCAACCCTGCTACACACCCCCATAAACCCAAGCCCTTACCCCATCAAGGGGCCAAACTCGCCCAATATCACCAGCAGCTAGGCTCCTATTTCAGCCCTCCCCCCTACTGCAGGGGACACCCCCACACCCGCAATGCCAATTGCCACCCCACCCCCCTTCGCCGTGAATCCTCAACCCCCATTACCTAACTCTACCCCCGGGCATGTCCCTCCCCACAACACCCCTCAATTAGCTACCGCACAACCCCCAGATCACAGCACACAGTCCCTATAAAAAGAACCCCAAATCCAAAACACTATCCATAGGCAATAACTCCACTATTGTAACTTAAACTTCAGAATGGAGGTTGAAGAGGAGGAAGATCCCAGTAAAGGAAAGTTGGGGACCGAGATGATGATGACGTGGGCCAGAAACAAAGTGGCAGGGAGAAGTGATACTGCATCTCCAGTACGAGATCCACAAACACTAGAGGGATATTTTGCCCACTGCCCGCATACTCATATCCTAACCCTAATGCGAGGCCAACAATATAAAATATACCCACAAGTCGGGGACCAAGATGATGACAACGTAGGTCAAAAACAAACTGGCAGGGTGAAGTGATACTGCATCTCCAGTAAGAGATCCACAAACACTAGAGGGATATTTTGCCCACTGCCCGCATACTCGCATCTTAACCCTAACCCTACCCCTACCCGTACCCTAACCCTAACCCTACCCCGAGCCCTAACCCTACCCCAGCCCTACACCTAGCCCTAGCGCCAGCCCTACCCCTAACCCTAGCCCTAGACCTAACCACTCATCATCCATCAATTAGGGTTAAGGCCACAACAAATAGGGGGAAAGTTGACTTCTTGGACATCTCCCCCTCCCCCTCCAGCTTTCAAATCCCTTACTCACTCTTCCTTCAGTTAGTCCTGACGAAGGGTCTCGGCCTGAAACGTCGACTGCGCCTCTTCCTATAGATGCTGCTTGGCCTGCTGCGTTCACCAGCAACTTTGATGTATGTTTCTTGGGCACTACGGTATTTAAACTAGCACCAGAAAATGGCAGCCAGAAACTAGCTACTAAAGTATTCTTTAAAACCACAGACACACACCCCCTCCTACACACAGGGAGCGACCATCCCAAACACACCTTCAGAGGCATTGTCAAAGGACAGCTGACCCGGTTTCACCGCATTTGCACCAGGGCAGAGGACTTCCACCAAGCCACTACTATCCTCTTCTCTGCACTTAGACACAGGGGCTACAGCAGACGGAGACTCAGCCACATCAAATCTGACCTTTTAACAAGTATCACAAATCCCCGACCACAGGACAACACAACACAGAAACTACCCTTGATAGCAGGATACAGTAGGATGGCAGTGAATATCCACAAAACAGTTAAAACACACTTTGAAGAACTAAAAGCGGAAGGGGGGACACTGGGACAATACACCACAATCTCAGCCTTCAAAAGGGGTAGAAACTTAAAAGACATACTAGTTAGTACCAAAGTACAAAAAGCGCCAAACTGCGAGGTGGGAAACTGCAGGGTGTGCATATACATCAGAATTTCAAAAAGCATACACAACAGAGCTACAGGAAAGTGGGCTGAGATAGAGCAGAGGATAACTTGCGAACAAAAGAATGTAGTATATGCAATCCAGTGTAAACAATGCCATATCACATACATAGGGGAGACAGGCAACAGCCTGAGAACCAGACTCACAGGACACCTCAGTAATATCACAAGAGGAAACCAAAACAGACCAGTTAGTAGGCACTTCCTGGAGCATGGAATCTACTCCTTAGCAATCCTGGGCCTCGAAACCAACATAAACTGGTCAAACCTCCAAATAAAAAGAGCAGAGAGAAGATGGATTGAAAGACTACAGACGCATTCCCCAAACGGCCTAAATGAGGCCTAAAAAACCAGGCCAGCAACATAAAATGTACTCACCGAAGGGCCAACACTGCACCCCGTAATTTTAAAAAAATTGAGAAAATTAGAGTAGGGAAGAAGGGGAAGATCCCCTTCAGTCACCCACCCTGAAACAAATTAAGACAGGGGACCATTAAATAGGAAAGGTTCGTCTTACTTTGGAAATACAGCCTAGCAACTAGGCCCCAGAACAGAACCTAATTCCCCAAGTAGAGAGGAGTAAAATTAGAAATTATAATGCTACAGGAGATAACCACGAGGAAGAACAGACGTGTAATGACCAGTTTAATCCAGACACAGCACTTGCCCCAATTTCCCAGCTTCCCCCATGGGGAAGAATACATCCCCAGCACATGACCCTGCCCTGAAACCTAACATCTTCACACTGCATAAACACAGATCCTCTTCTCGCCAGAGGGGCAAACTCACCTCACATCACCAGTTATACCTCCCGCCGCCCAGCGGGCCCCCCTCAACCCTACTCCCCAAACCTAATCCTAACATCCAGAGGACCACACACCACAACTAAACCCTAACCCTAATTTCCAATGGCCCGGGCACCCCAACTAAACCGGACAGCACCCCAAATAACCCAAACCACACCACACTAAAGGGCTTATATAATAATCCTTTGCCCTACCACTAAACCTAACACCTCAAACCCTGCTACACACCCCCATAAATCCAAACCCTCACCCCAGCAAGGGGTCAAATTCCCACTGCCCGCATACTCGCATCCTAAACCCAGCCCTGACCCTAGCCCTAACCCTAATTTCCAAGGGACTGCGCACCCCAACTAAACCGGACAGCACCCCAAATAACCCAAACCACACCACACTAAAGGGCTTATATAACAGTCCTTTACCCTACCCCTACACCTAACATCTCCAACCCTGCTACACACCCCCATAAACCCAAGCCCTTACCCCATCAAGGGGCCAAGCTCCTATTTCAGCCCTCCCCCCTACTGCAGGGGACACCCTCACCCCCGCAATGCCAATTGCCACCCCACCCCACCTCCCTTCGCCGTGAATCCTCAACCCCCATTACCTAACTCTACCCCCGGGCATGTCCCTCCCCACAACACCCCTCAATTAGCTACCGCACAACCCCCAGATCACAGCACACAGTCCCTATAAAAAAGACCCCAAATCCAAAACACTATCCATAGGCAATAACTCCACTATTGTAACTTAAACTCCAGAATGGAGGTTGAAGAGGAGGAAGATCCCAGTAAAGGAAAGTTGGGGACCGAGATGATCACAACATGGGCCAAAAACAAAGTGGCAGGGTAAAGTGATACTGCATCTCCAGTAAGAGATCCACAAACACTAGAGGGATATTTTGCCCACTGCCCGCATACTCACATCCTAACCCTAACCCAAGCCCTAGCCCTGGCCCTAGCCCTAAATTATCCCTAACCCTAACCGTAATACCTCACCACTCAAAACTCCGCAGCCTTATCTCTCCCAGTCACACATATACATCCACCAGCCTAACACTCAAACCTAATCCTAAAGTCCAAGGGGGCACACAGCTCCACAAACCCTCGGCACATCCTGATTATCATGCCACACCCCCACAAACCCTAGGCACACCCCGACTAACCCTGGCCATACCCCCACAAACCCGATTACCTTTCTGAGGAGGGGCAAGATCCAAGAAAGGCAAGTGTTGGACCTGGTTAATGAAGGCGTGGGCCAGATCAAAGTGACAGGGTTGCGTGAAATTGAATCTCAAGTGAGGAGATCAAAAAGCACAAGAGGGCTGATTTGCCCACTGCCCGCATACTCCCAATCTAACCCAACCCCTTAAACCTAGCCCGACCCCTACCCCTAACCCTAACCCTAATACCTCAGGACTCAAAACTCAGCAGCCTTACCTCTCCCAGTCACACAGATACATCCACCAGCCCAACACTCAAACCTAATCCTAACGTGCAAGGGGGCACACAGCCCCACAAACCCTCGGCACATCCCGATTATCCCTTGCCACACACCCACAAACCATAAGCACACCTCGATTAACCCTGGCCACAACCCCACAAACCTGATTACCTTTGTTGGGAGGGGCAAGATCCAAGAAAGGGAAGTGTTGGACCTGGTTAATGAAGGCATGGGTCAGATCAAAGTGGCAGGGTTGCGTGAAATTGAATCTCAAGTGAGGGGATCAAAAAGCACAAAAGGACTGATTTGCCCACTGCCCGCAAACTCTCAACCTAACCCCAACCCTCGCCGTAGCCCTAACCCTAGCCCTTGCCCTAACCCTTCCCGTAACCCTAGCCCTATCCCTAACCCTATCCCTAGCCCTAACCCCAACCCTAGCCCTACCACTAGACCTAGCTTTAACCCTAGCCCTAGTCCTAGCCTTAACCCTAACCCTAACCCACCCCCTAACCCCCAAACCCTAACCCTAACCCCAACCCCTAACCCTAATGCACTAGCGTCGTTCTATAACCCTAACCCTAACCCGAGACACCTGATGATCCGAGGATGCATTACTGATGATGTGTCCCAGTGCACACCTGGTTCATTGAACCAAGTGGTGTCGGACCACGATAATGAAAGGCATGGGCCAGATTAACCTGGCTTCACCATACGAGCCCAACCGCCATAGCACCTCATACCTCACCACTCAAAACTCCGCAGCCATACCTCTCCCAGTCACACTTATACAATCACCAGCCCAACACCCTAGCCTAATCCTAACGTCCAAATGGACACAAACCCGCGGCACATCTCGATTAACCCTGGCCACACCCCCACAAACCCGATTACCTTTGTTAGGATGGTCCTTTGCCATACCACTGAACCTAACACCTCCAACCCTGCTACACACCCCCATAAACCCAAACACTCACCCCATCAAGGGGCCAAATTCACCCAATATCACCAGCAGTTAGGCTCCCATTTCAGCCCTCCCCCCCTACTGCAAGGGCAACCCCCCCCTCCGCAATACCATTTGCCACCCCACCCCACCTCCCTTCACCGTGAACCCTCAAGCCCCATTACCTAACTCTACCCCTGGGCATGTCCCTCCCCACACACCCCTCAATTAGCTACTGCACAGCCCCCAGATCACAGCACCCAGTCCCTATAAAAAAGTCCCCAAATCCAAAACACTATCCATAGGCAAGAACTCCACCATTTTAACTTAAACTCCAGAATGGAGGTTAAAGAGGAGGAAGATCCCAATAAAGGCAAGTCGGGGACCGAGATGATGACAATGTGGGCAAAAACAAAGTGGCAGGGTGAAGTGATACTGCATCTCCAGTAAGAGATCCACAAACACTAGAGGGATATTTTGCCCACTGCTCGCATACTCGCATCCTAACCAAAAGTGACACGTCTCTCATCATCCTGGTTCTCAAAGGCCAAAGTAAATCCAAGAAGCTACGAAAACTGGCACAGACTACGGAAGTCAAGCCCCAACCCTAACATAAATTGGCCACAAGCTTCTACCACATTATACCCACAGAACAGTAAACTAACAGGTGAACCACTAAATTCACAATAAAATAATGTAATCCTAGAAGGGGAAATAGGATGAAATCTAATCTCAACTCTAACTAGGTATTAAAGGAATAGATATTAAGAATTAGGGGCTAAAAGAATGGAGAGGGTCAAGAGGAAATGCACCATTAGCGGATAGTTTACCTTTAAGAGTTTTAACAAACAAGGCAGGCCCGTATCATAGCAACAGCCAGAGGGTACAGCAGAAATGGACAAAAAGGTTTGGTAAAACAATGCAGGGGTTGGTGGGGTGGGGTGGAACATTTTAAAGGAAGACCACCTCAGTCTTTGCAGAATTTCCCCTGAGGAAGTCACAGAGAAGAGGCAAAACTGCACACTCTCCCAATCCTAACGTCCAAGGGAGAACACATCCCCACAAACCCTAGGCACACCCCGATAAACCCTGACCACACCCCAACAAACCCGATTACCTTTGCCAGGAGGGGCAAGATCCAAGAAAGGCAAGAATTGGACATGGTTAGTGAAGGCGTGGGCCAGATCAAAGTGGCAGAGTTGCGTGAAATCGAATCTCAAGTGAGGAGATCAAAAAGCACAGGAGGGCTGATTTACCCACTGCCCGCATACTCTCAACCTAACCTTACGATGACACGCTCTTCATTCTCCTGGCCCACGAAACGCCAATAAAAAAGCCCAGATACCCAAAAGGCGAGAGGGAAACAGTAAGTTAAACCCGAACTGGGTCCACAGAAAACAACTCACCACTAAACTCAGGTGCAGAGACACCGAATGCCCAGTAAACACTGTCAGTTTAACCCATGCAATCCCAGGAATACAGATGCCAGGTAATGATGTTTAAAAATATCATTACCCTCAGAATTACATGCCTCTCATTATCCTGGTTCATGGGAAAACACAAGCCGAGCTTGATCAACTCTGGCTGGGTCGCCTCGGGGAGGGTGTCTAATGATTAAAGACCCGAAACACCCGATGATCCGAGGATGCATTACTGATGATGTGCCCCAGTGCTCACCCGGTTCATTGAACCAAGTGGTGTCGGACCATGATAATGAAAGGCATGGGCCAGATTCACCTGGCTTCACCACACAAGCCTATCCGCCATAGCACCTCATACCTCACCACTCAAAACTCCGCAGCCATACCTCTCCCAGTCACACATATACATCCACCAGCCCAACACTCAAACCTAATCCTAACGTCCAAGGGGGCGCACACCCCCACAAACCCTAGGCACACCCCGACCAACCCTGGCCACACCCCACAAACCCAATTACCTTTGTCGGGGTGGGGGGCAAGATCCAAGAAAGGCAAGTATTCGACCTGGTTAATGAAGGCGTGGGCCAGATCAAAGTGGCAGGGTTGCGTGAAATTGAATCTCAAGTGTGGAGATCAAAAAGCACAAGAGGGCTGATTTGCCCACTGCCCGCATACTCTCAACCTAACCACTCATCATCCATCGATTAAGGTTAAGGCCGCAACATATAGGAAAATTGACTTCCTGGACACTACGGTATTTAAACTAGCACCAGAAAATGGCAGCCAGAAACTAGCCACCAAAGAATTCTTTAAAACCTCAGACACACACACCCTCTTACAAACAGGGAGCCACCATCCCAAACACACCTTCAGAGGCATTGTCAAAGGACAGCTGACCCGGTTTCAACGCATTTGCACCAGGACAGAGGACTTCCACCAAGCCACTACTATCCTCTTCTCTGCACTTAGACACAGGGGCTACAGCAGACGGAGACTCAGACACATCAAATCTGACTTTCTAACAAGTATCACAAATCCCCGACCACAGGACAACACAACACGGAAACTACCCTTGATAACAGGATACAGTAGGATGGCAGTGAATATCCACAAGACAGTTAAAACACACTTTGAAGAACTAAAAGCGGAAGGTGGGACACTGGGACAATACATTATAGTCTCAGCTTTCAAAAGGGGTAGAAACTTAAAAGACATACTAGTCAGTACAAAAGTATGAACAGCGCCAAACTGCAAGGTGGGAAACTGCAGGGTGTGCATATACATCAGAATTTCAAAAAGCATACACAACAGAGTTACAGGAAAGTGGGCTGAGATAGAGCAGAGGATAACTTGCGAACAAAAAAATATAGTATATGCAATCCAGTGTAAACAATGCCATATTATATACATAGGGGAGACGGGCAACAGCTTGAGAACTAGACTCACAGGACACCTCAGTAATATCACAAGAGGAAACCAAAACAGAGCAGTTAGCAGGCACTTCCTAGAGCACGGAATGTATTCCTTAGCAATCCTGGGCCTCGAAACCAACATAAACTGGTCAAACCTCCAAAGAAAAAGAGCAGAGAGGAGATGGATTGAAAGACTACAGATGCATTCCCCAAACAGCCTAAACGAGACCTAAAAAGCTAGGCCAACTATATAAAATATACCCACTGGAGGGCCAACACTGCACCCAATAATTAAAAACATTGAGAAAATTAGAGGAGGGAGGAAGAGGAGGATCCCTTCAGTCTCCCACCCTGAAACAAAATTAAGACAGGTGACCATTAAATAGGAAATAGAACCTAACAACTAGGCCCCAGAACAGAAACTAATTCCCCAAATAGAGAGGGATAATGTGAGAAATTATAACTCTACAAGGGATAACCACTAGGAGGAATAGGCTCATAACAACCAGTTTGATCCAGACACAGCACTCAGCCCAACCTCGCAGCTTGCCCCCATATAGTAGAATGTATCCCAAGCACATGGCCCTGCCCTGAAACCTAACATCTTTACACCCCATAAACACCGGTCCTCTTCTCGCCAGGGGGCCAAACTCACCCCAAACCACCAGTTTTACCTCCTACCACCCAGCAGACCCCCACCCCAACCTGATCATAACATCCAAAAGGACCTCACACCCCAACTAAACCAGGCAGCACTCAAGTGGACTCTGGCCACACCCCCACAAAGGGGCCTACTTAACGATGGACCCCATGCTCCTTTTCTTCCCACCCCCACCCCCATGGGTAGGCCTGTGTGCACATTCCTCGGCCTAACCCTAACTGCTTTATGGGGGAGGGAGACCTTGTGGTGGACACGTCCTTCTCCATCGCCACCGCAGAGGCGGCGGGCGCCCCCAATCCAGCCGGGGTTGCCTGGATGCCATCAACCCCGCCCCCCCACCCCTCGGTCACCTGTGCATAGGCGCCCACACGTTTCGGACAGGCCCTGTACAGGTGGCCCGCCTGCCCGCAGAGGTTGCAGGACTTGGCCTCCGTGCAGTCGTTGTTGAGGTGTCCCTCCACCTTGCAGTTTCTGCACAGCACAGCCTTCCACTGGGCTGCCATGTGCCCCGCCTTGCCGCAGTTGCGGTACACCTTGGGTTGCCCGGCGTAAACCAGGAAGCCCCGGTTCCCTCCTATTGCGAACACTGAGGGTGGGTAGATGACACAGCCGCTGGTGTCCACCCTCAGCTTCACCCTGAGCTGCCTTTTACTTGTCCACACTCCCAGACTGTCGTTGACATTCTCACACTTGCCCACTCTCTCCACATATCGCACTGGGAACGTGAGGACATCGACCACCGGTACATAGGGATTAAATATTTGTATAACTGTTCTCTCTTGCTGCGTTGCGTCAGCGAAGAGGGGTTGCACCTTTAGTAGCGACAGCGGCGCCTCGCTCCCCTTCTCAGAAAAGCACTCGCATGATTTCTGCCACCCTGCGGCATGCCAGAACGTGACATCGTAGTAACCGGCCAAATCCTGTACGCAGTAAAGATCTTCCACTTTGAAGCCACAGCAGTCTAGTAGCAGCTTACGAATGAAGGTCTCCCGACTGAAACCGTTGCCTTCCTTCAGATCCCGAACACTCAGACGGACTGTGTTCTTGATCCCAGCCCAACGAGCCAAAGGGCTGGTCTCTCCAATGTTCTTCTTCCCTGATTCGCTGGTCTCTCCAGCCTTCTTCTTTTCCGATGCGCTGTTCTTACCAGCCACCCCCTTTTCCACCTCTGTTGTTCGGTTGCGAGCCAATCCACACCAGGCTCCCCCCCCTGTGTCAGCGCGAGACCTGCGCCTCAGCCAACGATCGCTGTGTTCTGAGAAGAACACTGGGGATCGCTACGTTCCGATAAAGAACGCTCGATCTTAGCCAAAAGGCCGAGAAGCGATCAGACAGCTGATACAAAAGCACCATAGGTGGCCTTAAGCATCTGGGGGCCCGTTTCAAGAGTTAATGTGAGGCCCTACCCCCGCTTCCCAAAAAAAAGAAAGAAAAAAAGCGAACGTTCAAGTTGGTTTGCATCAATAATGGTATAATTCCGGACTTAAACGTTGATGCATTATATGCACTTTCAGCATAATGGACAGACAGCTCAACATAATCCAAACAATTCTCTTAATTAAAAACTGAAGCACTGACATTTTTTGCTTTGGAGTGAGAAGCCTCGCCCTTTTCAGCAACTAGTCTGTATTGAATGGCACTTTGTGTTAGGTATCAGCTGACATAAGAACAGCTTAAACAATTTCCCTCTAATTTAATTAATAACAAAAGCAATGTCATATTAAATGAAAATTCACACTTTATTTATTCAATGAACAGTGTCTGAAAGTTAACTACTGGAAGTTTACAACAAACTGCGTCGTGTGCTCTTTCAGCATCACGGACAGCTCACGTAAGGCCTGGAGAGCGAACTGGAGGAGAGTGAAAGAGGAGGAGACGCAAGAGGGAAAGAGAAATTACGATTTGTGGAAACGCCGCCTAATCGCCTATACACATTATTTTAATTATAAACTTCATTTCTGCTAAAAATGTGCTAAAAGACTTACCACTAGAACTTCACCACCCTCCTGTGCTCGAGAGCTGTGAATGCTTTAATGAGCTCATCTTTGTCCAGTGATCTTGTTATTTCACGCTCAATTGATATCTGAGCAAGAGCTGATAGACGCTCCTGGAGCATGGTTGTCCTCAGATGCGTTTTGATGAGCTTTAGTCTTGAAAAACTTCTCTCTCCACTCGCTACAGTCACAGGCACTGTCAGCATGAGTCTTAGAGCAATGGTGAGGCCAGGATACAGTTCAACCAGATTGTTGCTGTAAATGTAGCTCAGAATCTGCAGGCCAGTGGTTTCTTTTGCAGGCACAGCACTGACAGCAGCCGACACCTCGCGCAAAAGGTCCTCAGCATCCACATCACCAAGTGTCCTCTCCATGTTTACGCAGCTGTCTTTCAGTGTGCGACTTTGGGTGGCTTTTTTCATTTCCTCTCTTCCATAAATGAAGCCAAACAGACTGTAAAATGACTCCATCAGCTTGAAGCGCTCACTAATGCCTGTGATGGCAGAGTCCACTAGTAGAAGGAAAACTTCTCTCTTGTACTATTCCTTGGGTGTCACTGTCAGGGAAGGATCTGCACTTTGGGACTCGCACTGGAACTGGCGTTTTGGTTTTCTGATTCGTGCAGTAGGAAAGACCATTGGCATCCCTATCTCTTCAGCTATGTCTCCGGCATCTGTTTGGGTGGATGAAAGGCCATTCTCTCTGTATTCCTTGAGAAATTTCAGAACATATTCCACCTCGCGCCGTAGAACATCGATTCCCACTTGTGGGCTCTGAAGCAGCTTGCTGACATGATTCACCTCATGTAAAACGTCCTACCAGATGATAACAGTCAGCAGGAATTTCCATGACATGATCTCCTGTTCTAGGCCTCGGGCTGCAGATGTGGTTTCACTGTCACCTTTCTGTGTGGCATGTTCAATCAGTGACAGGAGCGCATTGCCAACATCGTGAAGCTGGTAACGCAGGACTTTCACACTCCCATCGCGTGTTGGATATGGCCTTGAGGGTCATCCGTGGCATGTTCTCCTTGAAAAGCTCCCATCTCTGTGTCAATGAGCTGAATAGTGTGTACAGACGTTGCAGCACCCCAAAGAAGCTCACAGACTCCACTGTTGATTTTGCAGCATCGACAATGGCTAGGTTTAGGCTGGGCTGGCGCATGGCATGAACAGTGCTTTTTTGTTAATATCTAGCACCCTCTTCTGCACCCCACTATTTTCCGCCCGCATATTGCTCCCGTTATCATATGCCTGCCCCCTGCATTGTGAGATATCTAATCCTAACTTCTCCATTTGCGATAAGAAAACGTCGGTTAGGCCTGCACCTGTTGTGTCAAGCATTAGTAGGAAACCGACAAAGTGCTCACTAACAGTAGCTCCGACATTTACTTGGTATGTGACAATGCGCAGTGTCGCAGAGAGCTGCTCTATGTGTGCAGCGTCAGTGGTGCAGTCCATTATCACCGAGTAGTAACGTGGTTGTTTTACTCTCTCTGTTATCGCTTCCAGTGTCTTGTCTCCAATAAGTGTGATTATTGTATGGTATCATTTTGTATGGTTTTCCCCACGTAGTGGTCAGCAATCTCTTTTTTCTCTGCTCGTCTGACATGTTCGCTCATCTCTGGGTCAAACTCGGCAAGCAGCTCCACCAGACCTAGAAAGTTCCCATTATTTGGTTCATGTAGGGTGGAATTGTGGCCACGGAAAGCAAGGTTTCGTTCTGCAAGGTAACAGACTATGGCAATGAACCTCTTCATGACATTATTCCAGTGTTTTTTTTCCAGGATTTGCATTTCTTGGTACGTGCTGTCAATGGCACTGTGCGTTCTTAAGTGCGTTTCCAGCTCGCACCAGCTATCCATGTTGGCACGGTGCGCATTTGACTTCTCATGGTCCTGGAGTGTGAGAGTGAGTCACTCCCACACTCTGAAACCTCCGCAAGTGAGACTGTGATTTTGCTTGCCAAATAGGGTACAGCAGAAACGAAGATTGAATCAGATGATTCTGAGTGCACTAACCATGACCTACGAATGGTTTCTCCATTTTTCATCTTCATAAAATATCTGTCCTTGGTAAAACGACGGCGTGATTGGCTCTGTGGAAAGTTAATGTCCTCTAACTGAATGGGACCTCTCCTGACAATGTCGATCCGTTGGTCACTGGTGATATGCATTGGCCAACGTGTCGGATCGGTCTCTGTGAATGTTAGTGGGGCTTTCTCTCTGCCTAGTGTGCTGGTGGCGGCATCTCCCTCACCTGTCTCAGCTGTAGGACTGTCATCATGCAGTGGTGCTTGTTCATCAAACAAAGTTTGATCATCATTATCACCATCTGTTTGAATAGAATTGTTCTTCTCATTTTCATTGCTCTGATTATCAACATCTCCCGTACCGCTTGGCACTGTCACTTGGCACTGCAGTCCCATGCTGTGACGATGGTGCAGCAGCAACTGCAGTCGGCAGGCCTTTTACAGATGCTGGACCAAAGAAAGATGTAACTTTTGGGAGACTATTTAGACGTTTTGTTTTGTTGTCTAATATTTTCTATTTTTCATCACCACTAGGGTAGGAGCATTTCATTTTCCTCTCATTGAAAAGTAGCCTTCGTTGCTAGGAGCAATGTTTACAAGTGAAGTAAATATTTCAATGTATTTTCTCAGATGTCAGTCAGCGAGCGCCCACTGGTAGTTTGGCTGGCAATAGCAGGAGAATATTGTGTCAGTCGAGGGTCCCTGGGAGGGCGGGGCCCGTTTCAGTTGAAACGGGTGAAACATAGCTAAGGCCGCCTATGAAAAGCACATACCACCAGGCTTAAGGACAGCTTCTACTTCACTGTTATAAGACCACTGAATGATTCTCAGTATGATGGGATGGACTCTGACCTCACAATCTACCTCATTATGACCTTGCACATTATCTGTCTGTACTGCATTGTTTCTCTAGATGTTACGCTTTATTCTGCATTCTGTTGCATCACACACAAAGTGCTAGAGGAACTCAGCAGGTCAGGCAGCATCAGTGGAGATAAGGAATAAATAGTTTCCATCAGAGCTGCACTGAACATCAGTGAGACCAAACAACCAATTGTAGACTTCAGAAAGGGCAAGATGAGGAAACACATACCAATCCTCACCGAGGGATCAGAAGTGGAAAGGGTGAGCAATTTTAAGTTCCAGGGTGTCAACCTCTCTGAGGGTCTATGCTGGGCTCAACATATCGATGCAGTTACAAAGAAGACCTGACAGCGGCTATATTTCATTCGGAGTTTCAGGGGGCTCGGCATGTCAGCAAAGACACTTGCAAATTTCTACAGATGTACAGTGGAGAACATTCTAACTGGCCACATCTCCATCTGGTATGTGGGGAAGCACTGCACAGGATTGAAATAAGCTGCAGAAAGTTGTAAACTCAGTCAGACCCATCATGGGCGTGAGCCTTCCCAGCATCCAAGATACCTTCAAGGAGCAATGCCTCATAAAGGTGGCATCCATTATTAATGATCCCACCTTCCAGACATGCCCTCTTCTCGTCACTACCATCAGAGAGGAGATACAAGAGCCTGAAGACCCACACCCAGCGTTTTAGGAACAGCTTCTCCCAACCTCTGCCATCAGATTTCTGATTGGTCCATGAACACTACCTCACCATTTTGTTCCCTTTTTACACTGTTTTTAAAATATGTTTTATTGTAACATATTAATTTTTTATGCATCACACTGTACTGCTGCCACAAAACAAGTTTCACATCACACGTCAGTGATAATAAATGTGATTCTAATTCTCCCCTCCTCCCCACCACTGAACTGACCACCCCCCACTCCCCCTCCGTACCCCTGTCCTCTTCCTGTTGCCTGTACCTTCTCGGCAGCAGAGGAACGTTCCCGTCAAGTTGGTGTCGATCACAGCGTTCCAGCCTTTGGTGGAGATGTGTTCAGCTGGACTGATGACCTGACCCCCTCCATTATTGACCAGGTAATCAATCTGACCATGGAACTCCAAGACCTTCTGCATCAAGTTCCTCACCTACCAAGAACAGGACACCAGGACAAGTGACTGCGGGCAGAGAATGGCTCAGTTAGATAGCCACTGAGTATATTTACATTCCACCTGTCACACAGGTGAGAAACTGCTAGAAAATTCAGCAGTCTAATGAACAAGGAGGCAATTGAAAGAGAGAGAGGACTCTGACTTTGTTTTGATAACATTTTTAATTGTGGCCTTGAGAGAGAGAGAGTACGGCGCCAGCTGAGACACAAGCAGGGAAGTCACCATGGTAACAGCTCAAAGTGGTTGAGCTAACGGACAGTTGGAATTTCAGGTAGATTATAAAAGTTGATCCTTTTGTCTGATAATGGAGAGGAGACACAACACGGGAGAACTGCGGAAGCTACTGGAGAAACCACTGGTGGAGTTTAAGACCACCACGAAGGTGGAGGCCACGGACCGATTAATTTTGACCTGTGATTACCAGTGCAGGTAAGAGCTTGCCTGTGGGGTCCTGCTGGTGGTGAACCTGTGCCGTGGGTTAATCGACTGTTCCCTAGAAGGGGCTCTGTCCATCTGTGTCTGTGAGGGGGTCATACCAAGTGACTCTGAAGACTTCGGAAGCAAGAACAACTTGGTTCACCGGGTTCAAGAACAAGTATTACCCTATAACTATCAATCTCCTGTATGGAGAGCTTTACTCACAACTCTGAACTGATTCTACAACCAAGGGCTCACTTACAAGCACTCTACAACTGGTGTTCTCAGTATTATTGTTTCTTTTTATTTACACAACTTGTCTAATTTCCCAGGCTACAGCCTGGATTAGAGAGCATGTCTTATGAGGAAAGGTTGAGCAAGCTAGGAGTTTTCACTTTGGCGCGAAGGAGGATGAGAGATGACTTAATAGAGGTGAAAGTAATTAGAAGCGTAGATAGAGTGGACAGTCAGAGACTTTTTCCCAGGGCGGAAATGTATATGGGAAGGCATAATTTTAATGCAATTGAAGGAAAATATAGGGGATATGTCAGAGATAAGTTCTTTACACAGAGAAAGTGCTAGGTACATGGAACAGCCTGCCAGGGGTGGTGGTAGAGGCAGATACATTATGAGCATTTAAGAAACTCTTAAATAGGCACATGTATGATAGAAAAATGGAGGGCTATGTAAGACAGAAGGATGAGATTATTCTTAGATTAGCTTAAAAGGTGGTACAACATGGTTGGCCAAAGGACTTGTACTGTGCTGTGCTGAAATGTTTAAAGTTTTATTTTGTCTTATTCTGCACCCTGGTTGTTTGTCAGTCTTTTTATGTATCATTTTTTCATAAATTCCATTCTATTTCTTTCTTTTCCTATAAATGTCTACAAGGAAATGAATCTCAGTGGTGACATATACAGACTTTGATAATAAATTTACTTTGATTCAGCCATGTTTATGTCATGGCCAAAAAAGATTGCCAGTGCATCTATGTATATGTCAATGAACTGAATATCTGCATTGAACATGATGCCAGTCCAGCTAATCCTGGTCCATATCCCTCCATTCCCTGCCTATCGATCATTACCATGAGAACTGGAAACAATTGCAGTCCTTACGTCATCCTCCTTACGAATGTTACACTGAATCGGCGTCACTTTTGCAGGATTGGAGTCCACCAGTGCCGCTGAAAGTTGTTCTGCAGCTTCACGCAGTCGCTCGATTTTACGGGACGCAATCACGACATTACATTCTGGTCAATTTAAAAGGCAACAATTTACACCAGGACAGCCCAACAGGCAACATCACACTGGGCAACAGTTAAACTGAAGGAGGGGTGGTACTGAGGGAGGGGTAGTACTTCCCCTCAAGAGGGTATCTATCATTAAGCACCCTCACCATCCATGCCCTTTTCTCATTAGTATTATCAGGGAGATGGCAAAGGAGTCTGAAGACACACCCGGTACGTTTTAGAAACAGCTTCTTCTGTTATCAGATTTCTGAATGGTCCATAAGCACATCAACACTACATTACTGTTCCTCTTCTGCTCTACAGTAAAATGTTACGCTAGTGATAGTAAAGCTGATTCTGAGTGCCACACTGTGGGAGGGGCGGACCTAAGGGAGTGCCTCACCGCGAAGGGGGCAATACTGAGGGAGCGCTGCACCGTGGGAAGGAGCTGAGGCCATGCCGCACCAAGAGGGGCGGTACTTAGGGAGTGTCACACACCATGGTAAGGGGCGGATATGAAGGACATCGCAACGTGGGAAAGGCGGTCATTAATTTCAGAGGTTAATAGCCACAGTTCAGGTGCTCCGACTCCAAGCCTCCCTCAGACTACCGCCTCCGGATTTGGGCCCTGGCTTCCCCAGGCTCTAGGGTCCGCACCTAGCGCCAACAGTTCGGCAGCCACGGCGGCGCCAATGCCGCTCCCTCCGCCGGTCACAACCGCCACCCGGTCCCGGAACAAGGCCGCACGGAACGGGCTTCGTGCTGCCATCTTGTACATCACGTGATGCTGTCATCTGACCGAGTCACGTGCTACCCAGACTTGGGCCATTACCTCCGATAGCGTTACGTGTTGTTGGGGATCTATTTCCTTTTTCTCGTTACAGGTCACTTTATAATTAGGGATTCCCTCCGATGAGGTTCGATGCCACCCTACAATTAGGGATTTATTCAAACATACATGATCATTCATGAATACAGCTAAACGAAACAGCGTAATTCTGGGGTCAGGGCTTAAAAACACCAAAAGTCACAGTATCAAAAGCTTATGATTCCACTCCTTTTTATTGTCACTGTTCACTCTATAGTTAGATTCCCTCCGATAAAGTCACAGCTCATTTTATAGTTAGAGATCCCCTCTGGACAGGTTGTCTAAGATGTGGCAAACTATAAATGGAGACACGAGACTGCAGTTAATGGAAACCAGCGCAAATTGCTGGAGGAACTCAGAGGGTCAGGTAGCATCTGTGAAGGGACATGGATGCTTAATGTTTCAATTCGAGACCTTTCATCTGGACTGAAATGGTCAGTATAAAGAGGTAAGGGGAAGCGGTGAGGTAAGAGCTGGAGCTGATAGATGAATCCAGGTGAGGAGGAGTGATACGTGGAAAAGTGGAGGTTGGAAATAGTGACAGGGACTCAGAGGTGATAGTAGAGGCGACGAAGGTTTGCAGGTGATGTAATCTGATAATAGGAAGTTCACTGGATTGACTTCTGGAAGAGGAGACTGAATTTTGAAGATTGAGAATGCCTCATATTGATACAATTCTGGGGGGGGGTTGGTCATAGGGCAGATGCTGAGATGGAGAATATAGAAATGGCAGTGTAACACACAAAAATTGTTCCAGTCAAGATGGTACCTGCATACAATGCTCTTTTGGTCAACATCTTCTGAATAGATCACTTCTTTTATGTCATTTACATTTGTTTCTTGTCTTGAATGGGATTCTGGAACCTTTGGTGCCTGTGGTTTGCTGTTTAGAGATCGTTTGGATGTTCCCCCACTCTGAACAGGAGGAGGGATTTGAGGGTTGATTATCGTGCTGCCTTTCATTTCTTTCTTGGTTTCATGGTTACCCCGTGAATTGAAGAATTTCAGAGTTGTGTACGTTGATAATAAAGGAACCTTTGAATTCCAGAGGAACTCAACAGGTCAAGCAGCATTTATGGAAGGGAATAAAACAGTCGACGTTTCTGGCTGATACCCTTCATCAGGACTGGAAAGTAAGAGGGAAGAAGGTAGAATAAAAAGGTTGGGGAGGGGAAGGAGCACAAGGTAGAAGGTGACAGGTGCAGCTGGATGTATGTGGGTGGGGGGATGAATTAAGAAGCTGGGAGTTGCTGGGTGGAAAAGGTAAAGGGCTGGAGAAGGAGGAATCTGATAGAAGAGGAGATTGGTATAAAGCAAAGGAAGTGTACCAGTGAGAGGTGACAGGCAGGTGAGGAGAAGAGGTTTGAGGCCAGAAGTGGCATGGGGGGGCGTGGAATTACCTGAAGGAGAAATTGATGTTCATGCCATCAGGTTGGAGGCCAGCTAGACGGAATAAGAGGTGTTGCTCCACCACCCTGAGAGTGGCCTCATCGTGGCAGAGGAGGCGGCGATGGACCGACATATCAGAATGAGAACAAGGGTAGTGTTACATGCTCAAGGAGATCTGTTTTTTTTGTGAGAATGATTAAATGGTCTTTTGGAGGTCACCTGATGTGATTTCCCCACTGATGTGAGGTCACGTGATGACATGTGCACCATGGGTATATAACGGAGGATCCCAGGTGATGCAGTTAGTTTTTTAGTTAGTAGATTTCCAGGTAGAATGTGCTGTGTCTCCGTTTCTGCTGCCTGTTTGTTTTTGTGACGCAATTTCATTTTTAAAATGGAGTATTGCATTCTATTGCAAAATACAATATTATTGGACTGGAAATTTTCAGCTGAATATGCTGATTTACTCAATTTCAACAGTAGAAGGGAGAGTGAAGAATTTATCTAAGTACAGGACTGAAGGATCGAGATGAGTTGGCATCGTTTGGCAGTTTAATAAAGGATCAACCTTATTGAGTCTTCGTTGGAGGAGTAGCGACCTGCATCGAGGATAACTCTTGCCAAAAAGAGCAAAGAGTTCATGCAAAGGTTTGCGCTCTCTCAAAGAATTTAAGGTCAGTTGTTTTAAACTGTTTATTTTTGGCATCGTGAATCCTGTGGATAGAATCAGCAGGAAAGTCACGTCTATGAAGAAGTCCTTCTCCGGAGAAGTCTCCCCAATTGAACGTATAAATCTGTTGGACTTTCGAATTTATCGCTTCAAGAACTGTTTTCACATTTAACACTTTAAGAACCAGTGCCGAGTGACGAGTTGGTGAATGGCTGCATATCAGTTAACTTCCGGTTAAAGTTTTCATTTGTTTTTTTTCCCTTATCGTTCATCCGTGTTTAATAAATGTTTGGTTGTTTTTATATAACCTGTCTCGGTTGATATTCATTGTTGCCAGTTACATAACTGTAGGAATTACAATGGTTGGCCTCTAGGAAATTCCACTTCTTGCAGATTGAGCAGAGGTGTTCGACAAAGCAGTTCCCCAATTTGTTTGATCTCGAGGTTGCATCGGGAGTACCGGATACAGGAGAAGACTCCATTTGTAGATTAAGTGTTGCATCAACTAAAATAGCAGGACATTGTCCTGGCACAAAGGGGCACTCATTAACTGATAAGGAATTTGTTTTCTCAGAAGCACACAAATCTTGGAAATATTCTACCCTGGTGAGTTGTGGAGCAGTATTATTTAATAGATTCAGAAGCAAGGGAAGTACATTATAGATAGGTCAAAGGTCCAATCAGGTTTAACGAGCATTGCAGTCCAATGAACGGCCTCTGTTTCTCTGTGGTCTACAGCATAAATTATGGGCATTTATTGAATTAAGAATCTGCTTTACCATTACCTGACATTTGTAGGAGTTTCATAGTCATAGAGCCCTAAGGCACAAGGTGGGGTAAAGGGTGGAAACACCAGCATTCTGTATACTACAAACATGTGGTAACACTTGCCACCAGAAAGTCTGGAAGGTAAATTTTTGCTCAACTGCATCATGTCAAAGTGTGAAAATGTGTAAACAGCATGAATGTATTTCGAGTAAGCACAAACAATAAAGCTCAAAAGGCACTTCCATTAAATTTTATTTCCCAGATAATCCACGTGTGAAACAAACAGAATTTGTGATCTTTCATACACGTTTACTAAAATAATGTAAATTGCAACGTCATTTTTTTGGTGATGTGTTTAAGGCTTCGATCTCTTCTTATAGGTGAGAATGTTGAGTAGGTGGGACTCTGATCTGCAGCCATTTTGTTTTCAACAGACCAGCTTTAGTCTTGATCCAGAGCACGCAGATCTTCATTGTCCTACAGAAAATAATTTGATTGAAGATACTATTAATAATCCAGAGATTTCCAAACATTTTTGGGTGATTGCCCTTCAGCTCTCAAGACCACATTCCCAGCACCCTTCTCCCTTTCTAGCCATATATAAAAAGCAAGAAATTTTGATTTGCGATGCACAGTGCAAGACAAAAGGAACAATAAGGTTCAACATATCATAAAGACTGTGGAGTGCACTGGCTGTTAACTTTCCTGACATGAGTTATAGCTCAAAAACTGGATGTATCTTTGCAGGCAGATCTGTAGCCACACTGGAATTTACTAACCCCTTTCTTTAATAAATAAAATTTCTATCCCAGATTTTAAAATTCACGTATTATTAATCTTACCTCAGATTCCCTGTCTTCATCAGATGAAGATATTAGACATATGTCATTCGGGTCTCTTGCTTCTAAAAAAAACCAATGATTATTTTTTGGGTCAAGTAAAACTTTATTACTTTTACAGAAATATGCATCTGGTTTCTGGATATAGAAATCAGACAGCCAACTTTGCCAAGAGTCATGCTTTGTGGATTAGAAAAGTACTTCCAAGTTAAAATATTTGTTACTTTGTCACAATCCAATGGGGTGGAAATTCTTTCACACAGTGCAATGCTATATACAGTGGATTCTGGTTAATTAGGCCATTGGTTAATTGGAGCAGCTGCTTATTTGGGACAACTCTTACAAAACAAAAACAAATTGAGAAAATAGCTGGGATTTCCTTTTTTAAATTTGTGACACTATGCTACATAATTGAGACCGGAGGCTGTTGTCCAACAGTTCTAACTAGCATCTGTCATGTGCGTTTGCATCCTGACACACTACACTGCTTAGAGTAAGCAGTTTATCATAGCATCAGATGTGCCTCTGTTTAAAGAGCAGTGATGTTTGCCACTGTTATTTGGTGAGAAATAAACAGTAAAACAATTCAGAACTGTTTGGCTCACTGCGATTTCAAGCATTCAGGCTTGGAGATGCCAGAAAAGGCTGGGAGTGAAAATTAAGTGATTTCACCAAGTTAGGACCTACAAAGAATTGAGGCATTGACAATCATCTTGAATGTTACAATGAAAATGAAGATTTGGAGGATGCAGTTTTTGAAAGGATTGTATGAAGGCAGTCCTTTATCTACATTAGGTAACTGCACTGATTGTTCACTTACAGTCAAAAGAACATGGCAGTGTACACTGGATGAACTCATGTCAATAAATATTAAGAACTAATAGTTTTATAGTACTGTATTAGTATAGGTAGTGTTCTAATTTGTTCTGAATTTCATTTAAATACATAATTTGTTACTGTAAATCACAGTTTTGATTTTTATATACCTTTTTAAACTAGTTCCATGAAACTTCAACTCATTGGGGCAGCTGCTTAACTGGGCCAAACTTCACAGGTCCTGATGTGTCCCAATTAAGCAGAATCCACAGTATTGTAATGTGAATGTTGGAAGTATGACAGGTAAATTGCTGATGATGTAATCCATGTGGAAGGTTATCTAACATTGCAGCAGGATACAGATGAGATGGAAAGGTGGGCACTTCAATAAGCAAAGTATAGAACCTAACATAGGCAAATGGGATTAGTGTAGATAGATACATGCGTGTTGTGGGTTGAAGGGCCTGTTTCTGTACTGGTTATCTCTATGTTTTGTAGTGGGGAGAAAGGCTAAACATAATTTGAGTTCATGGGCAATGCAGCAAGGAAAAAGTTATGTGTGCATTACTCCTTATTCTGGATGTCACCATCATCTGTGCCATGCTGCTGGTTTCATCATCACAACTAGAATCTAGGTGAATTTCAGAAATATCTAGTGCAAACAGAGAATACAAAGTTAGCACTGTCCATAATATTAACAACATCAAATGGACTAATAGTATACACACCTTTTTTAATTATTGCTGGCTGAGATGAGTAGTCCCTAGAAACATAGAAAATAGGTGCAGGAGTAGGCCATTCGGCCCTTCGAGCCTGCACCGCCATTTATTATGATCATGGCTGATCATCCAACTCAGAACCCCGCCCCAGCCTTCCCTCCATACCCCCTGATCCCTTTAGCCACAAGGGCCATATCTAACTCCCTCTTAAACATAGCCAATGAACTGGCCTCAACAGTTTCCTGTGGCAGAGAATTCCACAGATTCACCACTCTCTGTGTGAAGAAGTTTTTCCTAATCTCGGTCCTAAAAGGCTTCCCCTCTATCCTCAAACTGTGACCCCTCGTTCTGGACTTCCCCAACATTGGGAACAATCTTCCAGCATCTAGCCTGTCCAATCCCTTTAGGATCTTATACGTTTCAATCAGATCCCCCCTCAATCTTCTAAATTCCAACGAGTACAAGCCCAATTCATCCAGTCTTTCTTCATATGAAAGTCCTGCCATCCCAGGAATCAATCTGGTGAACCTTCTTTGTACTCCCTCTATGGCAAAGATGTCTTTCCTCAGATTAGGGGACCAAAACTGCACACAATACTCCAGGTGTGGTCTCACCAAGGCCTTGTACAACTGCAGTAGTACCTCCCTGCTCCTGTACTCGAATCCTCTCGCTATAAATGCCAGCATACCGTTCGCCTTTTTCACCGCCTGCTGTACCTGCATGCCCACTTTCAATGACTAGTGTATAATGACACCCAGGTCTCGTTGCACCTCCCCTTTTTCTAATCGGCCACCATTCAGATAATAATCTGTTTTCCTATTTTTGCCACCAAAGTGGAGAACTTCACATTTATCCACATTAAATTGCATCTGCCATGAATTTGCCCACTCACCCAACCTATCCAAGTCACCCTGCATCCTCTTAGCATCCTCCTCACTGCTAACACTGCCACCCAGCTTCGTGTCATCCGCAAACTTGGAGATGCTGCATTTAATTCCGTCATCCAAGTCATTAATATATATTGTAAACAACTGGGGTCCCAGCACTGAGCCTTGCGGTACCCCACTAGTCACCGCCTGCCATTCTGAAAAGGTCCCGTTTATTCCCACTCTTTGCTTCCTGTCTGCTAACCAATTCTCCACCCACACCAATACCTTACCCCCAATACCGTGTGCTTTAAGTTTGCACACTAATCTCCTGTGTGGGACCTTGTCAAAAGCCTTTTGAAAATCCAAATATACCACATCCACTGGTTCTCCCCTATCCACTCTACTAGTTACATCCTCAAAAAATTCTATGAGATTCATCAGACATGATTTTCCTTTCACAAATCCATGCTGACTTTGTCCGATCATTTCTCCGCTTTCCAAATGTGCTGTTATCACATCCTTGATAACTGACTCCAGCAGTTTCCCCACCACCGACGTTAGGCTAACCGGTCTATAATTCCCCAGTTTCTCTCTCCCTCCTTTTTTAAAAATTGGGGTTACACTAGCCACCCTCCAATCCTCAGGAACTAGTCCAGAATCTAACGAGTTTTGAAAAATTATCACTAATGCATCCACTATTTCTTGGGCTACTTCCTTAAGCACTCTAGGATGCAGACCATCTGGGCCCTGGGGATTTATCTGCCTTCAATCCCTTCAATTTACCTAACACCACTTCCCTACTAACATGTATTTCACTCAGTTCCTCCATCTCACTGGACCCTCTGTCCCTTACTATTTCTGGAAGATTATTTATGTCCTTCTTAGTGAAGACAGAACCAAAGTAATTATTCAATTGGTCTGCCATGTCCTTGCTCCCCATAATCAATTCACCTGTTTCTGTCTGCAGGGGACCTACATTTGTCTTTACCAGTCTTTTCCTTTTTACATATCTATAAAAGCTTTTACAGTCCGTTTTTATGTTCTCTGCCAGTTTTCTCTCATAATCTTTTTTCCCCTTCCTAATTAAGCCCTTTGTCCCCCTCTGCTGAACTCTGAATTTCTCCCAGTCCTCAGGTGAGCCACTTTCTCTGGCTAATTTGTATGCTACTTCTTTGGAATTGATACTATCCCTAATTTCTCTTGTCAGCCACGGGTGCACTACCTTCCTTGATTTATTCTTTTGCCAAACTGGGATGAACAATTGTTGTAGTTCATCCATGTAACCTATAAATGCTTGCCATTGCATATCCACCGTCAATCCTTTAAGTGTCATTTGCCAGTCTATCTTAGCTAATTCACGTCTCATACCTTCAAAGTTACCCCTCTTTAAGTTCAGAACCTTTGTTTCTGAATTAACTATGTCACTCTCCATATTAATGAAGAATTCCACCATATTATGGTCACTCTTACCCAAGGGGCCTCTAACGACAAGATCGCTAATTAACCCTTCCTCATTGCTCAAAACCCAGTCCAGAATAGCCTGCTCTCTAGTCGGTTCCTCGACATGTTGGTTCAAAAAACCATCCCGCATACATTCCAAGAAATCCTCTTCCTCAGCACCTTTACCAATTTGGTTCACCCAGTCTACATGTAGATTGAAGTCACCCATTATAACTGCTGTTCCTTTATTGCACACATTTCTAATTTCCTGTTTAATACCATCTCCGACCTCACTACTACTGTTAGGTGGCCTGTACACAACTCCCACCAGCGGCTTCTGCCCCTTAGTGTTACACAGCTCTACCCATATCGATTCCACATCTTCCCGGCTTATTTCCTTCCTTTCTATTGCATTAATCTCTCCTTTAACCAGCAACGCCACCCCACCTCCCCTTCCTTCATGTCTATCCCTCCTGAATATTGAATATCCCTGAACGTTGAGCTCCCATCCCTGGTCACCCTGGAGCCATGTCTCTGTGATCCCAACTATATCATAATCATTAATAACAATCTGCACTTTCAATTCATCCACCTTATTACGAATGCTCCTTGCATTGACACATAAAGCCTTCAGGCGCTCTTTTACAACTCTCTTAGCCCTTGTACAATTATGTTGAAAAGTGGCCCTTTTTAATGCTTGCCCTGGATTTGTCGGCCTGCCACTTTTACTTTTCTCCTTTGTACTTTTTGCTTCTACCCTCACTTTACACCCCTCTGTCTCTCTGCACTGGTTCCCATCCCTCTGTTGTGAACTAACCTCCTCACGCCTAGCCTCTTTAATTTGATTCCCACCCCCCAACCATTCTAGTTTAAAGTCACCTCAGTAGCCCCCGCTAATCTCCCCGCCAGGATATTGGTCCCCCTAGGATTCAAGTGTAACCCGTCCTTTTTGTACAGGTCACGCCTGCGCCAAAAGAGGTCCCAATGATCCAAAAACTTAATAAAGCAATATAGTAATTTTTATTTACTTGTTTTATTTGATAAAATATCACTGATTTCTAAGTTTTGCTTTACTCCTTCGAACTGTTGCTTCATTACACCACAAGCAACTCTAACCATTTATCAGATCTCTAGCTACCTAATTCCTCATCGGGGATAAACTATTAGGCGAATTTCTATTTTCACCACATTCCCAGCAATATAAAGATTTTAAAAAGAGTAAAGATCAGCTTTATTTGTCACATATACATCAATACATACAATGAAATGCATTATTTAGACCATTAGACATAGGAGTAGAATTAGGCTTTTTGGCCCATCAGTAATTTGCTCCACCATTTAATCATGGCTGATCCTTTCTTTCCCCTCTCCTCAGCCCCACTTCCCGTAATCTTTGATGCCATGGCCAATCAAGAACTTATCAATCTCCACCTTAAATGCACCCAACGACCTGGCCTCCACAGTAGCCTGTGGTAACAAATTCCACAAATTCACCACCCTCTTGCTAAAGAAATGTCTCAGCATCTGTTTTAAATGTGTGCCGCTTAATCCTGAGGCTGTGCCCTCTTGTCCTAGACTCCCCCACCATGGGAAACATCCTTTTCACATCTACTAACAACGCAAACAACAAGAATTCTGCAGATGCTGGAAATTCAAGCAACATACATCAAAGTTGCTGGTGAACGCAGCAGGCCAAGCAGCATCTCTAGGAAGAGGTGCAGTCGACGTTTCAGGCCGAGACCCTTCGTCAGGACTATCTGAAGGAAGAGTGAGTAAGGGATTTGAAAGTTGGAGGGGGAGGGGGAGATCCAAAATGATAGGAGAAGACAGGAGGGGGAGGGATGGAGCCAAGAGCTGGACAGGTGATTGGCAAAAGGGATACGAGAGAATCATGGGACAGGAGGCCCGGGGAGAAAGACAAGTGGGAGGTGGAACCCAGAGGATGGGCAAGGAGTATAGTCAGAGGGACAGAGGGAGAAAAAGGAGAGTGAGAGAAAGAATGTGTGTATAAAAATAAGTAACGGATGGGGTACGAGGGGGAGGGGGGCCTTAGCGGAAGTTAGAGAAGTCGATGTTCATGCCATCAGGTTGGAGGCTACCCAGACAGAATATAAGGTGTTGTTCCTCCAACCTGAGTGTGGCTTCTTCTTTAGAGTAGAGGAGGTCGTGGATAGACATGTCAGAATGGGAATGGGATGTGGAATTAAAATGTGTGGCCACTGGGAGATCCTGCTTTCTCTGGCGGATAGAGCGTAGATGTTCAACAAAGTGGTCTCCCAGTTTGCGTCGGGTCTCACCAATATATAAAAGGCCACATTGGGAGCACCAGACACAGTATATCACCCCAGTCGACTCACAGGTGAAGTGTTGCCTCACCTGGAAGGACTGTTTGGGGCCCTGAATGGTGGTAAGGGAGGAAGTGTAAGGGCATGTGTAGCACTTGTTCCGCTTACACGGATAAGTGCCAGGAGGGAGATCAGTGGGGGGAGATGGAGGGGACGAATGGACAAGGGAGTTGCGTAGGGAGTGATCCCTGCGGAATGCTGAGAGAGGTGGGGAGGGAAAGATGTGCTTAGTGGTGGGATCCCGTTGGAGGTGGCGGAAGTTACGGAGAATAATATGTTGGACCCGGAGGCTGGTGGGGTGGTAGGTGAGGACCAGGGGAACCCTATTCCTAGTGGGGTGGCGGGAGGATGGAGTGAGAGCAGATGTACGTGAAATGGGGGAGATGCGTTTAAGAGCAGAGTTGATAGTGGAGGAAGGGAAGCCCCTTCCTTTAAAAAAGGAAGACATCTCCCTCGTCCTAGAATGAAAAGCCTCATCCTGAGAGCAGATGCGGCGGAGATGGAGGAATTGCGAGAAGGGGATGGCGTTTTTGTGAGAGACAGGGTGAGAAGAGGAATAGTCCAGATAGCTGTGAGAGTCAGTGGGCTTATAGTAGACATCAGTGGATAAGCTGTCTCCAGAGACAGAGACAGAAAGATCTAGAAAGGGGAGGGAGGTGTCGAAAATGGACCAGGCAAACTTGAGGGCAGGGTGAAAGTTGGAGGCAAAGTTAATAAAGTCAACGCGCTCTGCATGCGTGCAGGAAGCAGCGCTAATGCAGTCGTCGATGTAGCGAAGGAAAAGTGGGGGACAGATACCAGAATAGGCACGGAACATAGATTGTTCCACAAAGCCAACAAAAAGGCAGGCATAGCTAGGACCCATACGGGTGCCCATAGCTACACCTTTAGTTTGGAGGAAGTGGGAGGAGCCAAAGGAGAAGTTATTAAGAGTAAGGACTAATTCCGCTAGATGGAGCAGAGTGGTGGTAGAGGGGAACTGATTAAGTCTGGAATCCAAAAAGAAGCGGAGAGCTTTGAGACCTTCCTGATGGGGGATGGAAGTATATAGGGACTGGACATCCATGGTGAAAATAAAGCGGTGGGGGCCAGGGAACTTAAAATCATCGAAAAGTTTAAGAGCGTGAGAAGTGTCACGAACATAGGTAGGAAGGGATTGAACAAGGGGGGATAAAACCGTGTCGAGGTATGCAGAAACGAGTTCGGTGGGGCAGGAGCAAGCTGAGACAATAGGTCAGCCAGGACAGGCAGATTTATGGATCTTGGGTAGGAGGTAGAAACGGGAAGTGCGGGGTGTGAGAACTATAAGGTTGGTAGCTGGAGAATGGGCCATGATGGAACAGCAGAGGAGACTCGATGAGCTGAATGGCTTCACTCTGCTCCTATGCCTTATATACTCCTTAGTTTGGTCTGAACATGTCTCTAGGATAAAGAAATACAAAATGTCACGAGCTGGGCTGTTCAGCAGTTTCTGATGTGTTCCGTATGTTTGTTTCAGATTACAGAGACTACTTTCACTGCTTCAGAATAATGAAATAAATTGCAAATAATGCAATTTCCTAGATCTGCTATGGATAGTACTGACCTTGCTTTCCGTTCCACTTGACCCAGTAAATTTTTGTAAGTGACAATCTCTCGCTCTAGCTGTGTCTTTATATTTAACAGTTTCTGATATTCGTTTGTGTGACGGACAATCCTTTTCTCCAGAACCTTACCGCATTCTGTCTGTCTGAATATATCTTTGTCCTTTTCTAACAGCGAGTTCTTCATTAGTTCATCCTTCCAAGAAAATAACTTCATATTTAACAGCTGTAAACATGTTACACAGGTTAAAAGCTATGCTATATCTTATTAATCTCTGCAGAAAAAGAATAACTGAATACTATTGACAGAAAGAAACCAACATAGATGACTGGTTGAGTAGAACTTAGATGAAACAAAATTTGCATTTCATAAAGTTCATCAGTGCCTCCTCTTTCTGAGGCTGAAGAGAGTTGGACTACGCACATCTCTGCTCATGTCATTCTGCAGGTATGCAGTACAGTATCCCAACAAACTGCATCACAGCTTGGTATGGAAACTGCACTGTGGCATACAGGAAGGCTCTACAACAGGTAGTCAAAACTGCCCAATGCAAGACCAACCTACCCATCATCAAGGATGTGTATACAGTGAGGTGACAGAAAAGGGCCAGTAACATCATGAAGGATCCCACCCACCCTGTTCATGGACTGTTTGTCCACTCCCACTAAGGAGGAGGATACGTAGCATCCACACCAGGACCACCAGATCAAATACAGTTAGTTTCCCCAAACAACAAGGCCGATCAACACCTCCATCCACTAACTCCCCTACCACTTCATTTCCCATCAGTCATCTTATGTATAACCTAGAGTCACTTTATGGACATTCAATCATTGTATACAAGTTGTCTGATGCATTTTTATTTATTATGTTATTATTTTTGTAAATTTTGAGCTGCATTGGATCTGGGGTAACAAGTTTCATTCTCCTTTATGTTTGTACAGGAAATGACATAAGCAATCTTGAATAAAATATTATGGCAGATAACCAAAACTTCCGTCAACAAAAAACCTCCCACTCAATATCTGCAAGACCAAGGAACTGAATGTGACTTCACACTGGCAGAGTGCAGACAAGCATGAAGTTTTGGACTTTGGTAGGACCAACCAGGGTAGGTCTTACACACTGAATGGTAGGGTACTGAGGACTATGGTAGAACAAAGAGATCTTGGAATACAGGTACATAGCTCATTGAAAGTAGCATCACAGGAAGATAGGGTCATAAAGAAAGCTTTTGGCACATTGGCCTTCATAAATTAATGCACTAAGTTCAGAAGATGAGAGGTGATGTTGAAGTTGTACAGGACATTGGTGAGGCCTAATTTGGAATCTTGTGTGCAGTTTTGGTCACCCATCTACAGGAAAGATATAAACAAGTTTGAAAGAGTGAGAGAAAATTTACAAGGATGTTGCCGGGACTGGAGGACCTGAATTATGAGGAAGGATTGAACAGGTTAAGACTGTATTCTTCAGAACATAGAAGATTGAGAGGAGATTTGCTAAAGGTATACAAAATCATGAGGGGTATAGGTCGAGTAAATGCAAGGAGGCTTTTTCCATTGAAGTTGGGTGGGACTACAACCAGAAGTCATGGCTTAAGGGTGAAAGGTGAGAAGTTTAAGACGAACATGAGGGGAAACTTCTTCATTCAGAGGGTTGTGAGAATGTGGAATGAGCTGCCAGCACAAGTGGTCCATATGAGCTCAATTTCAACATTTAAGAGAAGTTTGGATAGGTACATGGATAGTAGGGATATGGAGGGTGATGGCCCTGGTGCAGGTCATTGGGAATAAGCAGTATAAATGGTTTTGGAGTGGACTCGATGGGCCAAAGGGTCTGTTTCTGTGCTGTACTTCACTATGACTGTCATCATCGAAAAGTCAGCAGTGGAAAGGGAGAGCGACTTCAAATTCCTAGGTTTCAACATCCCTGATGAGGAAAGTTTATGTGATCTGGGGCTTTTCTCTTTGGAATGCAGAAGGACAAGAGCAGATTTAGACCATAGGACACAGAAGCAAAATTAGGCTATTCATCCCATGGAGTCAACTCTGCCATTTCATCACGGCTGCTCCTGGATCTCATTCAACCCTGTACACCTGCTCTCTCATATGCCCTGACCAATCAGGAATCTATGAACTTTTGCTTTGAATATACCCATGAACTTGGCCTCCACCAGAGTCTGTGGCACAGCATTCCACAGAGTCACCACTCTCTGACCAAAAAATTCCTCCTTCCTTATGTTCTAAAAGGTCACCCCTCAATTTTGAGGCTGTGCCCTTTAGTTCTGGATACCCCCACCAGAAGAAACATCCTCCTCACATCCACTTTCATCTATTCCTTTCATTATTTGGTAGGCTTCAATGAGATCACTCACATTCTTCTAAGTTCTAGTGAGTACAAGCTCAAAGCTGCCAAACGTTCCTCATATGTTAACCCCTTCGTTCCTGTATTCCTTGTGAACCTCCTCTTGATTGTCTCCAATGACAGTGCATATTATCTCCTTGCTTTTATATTCTATTCCCCTTAAAATAAATGCCAACATTGCATTTGCCTTCTTTACCAGCTCGACCTGTGAACTAACATTCCTGGAATCTTGCATGAGGACTCCCAAGTCCTTTTGCATCTATGACGTTTGAATTTTCTCCCCATTTAGATAATAGTCTGCACTATTGTCCCTTTTACCAAAATGCATTATCATACATTTCCCAACACTATTCCATCTACCACTTTTGCCATTCTCCCAACTTGTCTAGGTCCTACTGCAATCGCATTGCTTCCTCAGCACTACTTCCATGTATTTTCTTATCATCTGCAAACTTTGCCACAAAGCCATCAATTCCACTATCTAAATCACTAACAATGTGAAAAGAAGTGGTCCCAATACTGACCCCTGAGGAACACCACTCTTCACCGGCAGCCAACCAGAAAAGGCCCCTTTATTCCCACTTGCTGCCTACTCTATCAGCCATTCCTCTAGCCATGCTACTATATTTCCTGTAACACCACAGGATTTTATCTTATTAAGCAGCCTCATGTGAGGCACCTTATCAAATGCCTTCTGAAAATCGAAGTAAATGATATCCACTGTTTCTCCTTTATCCACCCTGCTTCTTACTTTCTCGAATAATTCTAACAAATTTGTCAAGCAAGTTTTCCTTTTAGTCATAGTCATAGTCATACTTTATTGATCCTGGGGGAAATTGGTTAAAACATGAGGATGACTATCTGCTGCCGCCAACAGAGATTATAGCAGAGGATGGTTACAGAAACCATACTGACTTTGACTTATTTTATCATTATCCTCCAAGTACCCCAAAAGCTCATCTTTAATAATGGACTCCAACACTTTCCTAACCACTGAGGTTAGGCCAACTGGCGTATAATTTCCGCTCTTTTTGTCTTCCTCGCTTCTTTTTTTTAAAATATAATTTTTATTGAATTTTCAAAAAGAATACATGAAAAAAAAAGAATCTACCCTCCCCCTCCCCCCCCCATATATAGTCCTACCTAAAAAAGAAGAAAAAGAAAAAAAAGAAAAAAAAAGAAAGAACCGCCTGGTTATTGGAAGGTTTCCACATGCTCCATGGGATTCAAAATGAATTTGGTATAATTATTCGTTCGTTACTTTCCCCAAGTGACCAAATTCTTTATCGGAGCACTTAAATATGCCATCCTATCTTTTATAAATAAGGGCGCCAAATATTCAAAAATGTTACATATTTATCTCTTAAATTATAAGTAATTTTTTCAAGTGGAATAGAACTAGCCATTTCATTATTCCAACGATCCATACTTAAATACGAATCAGATTTCCAAGTTACTGCTATAGTCTTCTTAGCTACTGCCAATGCAATTTTTATAAATTCTTTCTGATATTTATTCAATTTAAGTTTCGGTTTTATCCCCTCAATATCACCTAATAAAAATAATACAGGGTTATGTGGAAGTTGAATTGCAGTAATTTGTTCCAATAAAATTCTTAAATTTATCCAAAAGGGTTGAATTTTAAAACAAGACCAAGTAGAATGTAAGAAAGTACCAATTTCTTGATTACACCGAAAACATTTATCAGAAAAATTTGAATTTAATCTATTTATTTTTTGCGGTGTAATATATAATTGATGTAAAAAATTATATTGTACTAATCTAAGTCGAACATTTATTGTATTTGTCATACTGTCAAGACAAAGTCTTCACCAATTTGTTTCATCAATAATAATATTCAGATCTGTTTCCCATTTTTGCTTTGACTTATGGGTTCCTTGTTTAATTGTCTGTTCTTGAATCAAGTTATACATACAAGAAATAAATTTTTTAATTTTCCCTTTTTGAATTAAAATTTCAATTTCATTAGGTTTTGGCAAAAACATTGTTTGACCCAGCTTACCTTTTAAGTAAGCCCTTAATTGAAAGTAACAGAAGAAAGTATTATTAGATATTTTATATTTATCCTTTAATTGTTCAAATGACATCAATATACCTCATTCAAAACAATCTCCTATAAATTTAATCCCTTTTTGGTACCAATTATATAAAAGTTGATTGTCCATTGTAAAAGGAATAAGTCTGTTTTGGAACAAAGGTCTCCTTGCTAATAGAGATTTCTGTGTTTCATTATCAACATTTATCTTATTCCATAGATCAATCAAATGTGTTAATATAGGGGATTCTTTCTTTTCCCGTATCAATTTAGATTCCCATTTATATATAAAATCTTCAGGTCTATTTTCTCCTATCTTGTCTAGTTCTATTTTAATCCATGCTGGTTTTCAATCATCGAAGAAAGATGCAATAAATCTAAGTTGATTTAAGTTAATCTAAGCTTCTTAAAGAGTGCAATTTTCCAGTCCTCCGAGACCATGGTAGAATCAAGTGATTCTTGAAAGATCATGACCAATGCATCTGTTATCTCTTCAGGAATCTCCTTCAGAACTCTGGGATGTGGTCCATTTGGGCCAGCTGACTTACCCACCTTAAGACCTTTGAGTTTGCCCCGCACGTATTCCTTTGTAATAGCAACGGCACTCACTCTTACTCCCTGACACTTACGGGCCTCTAGAATACAGCTAGTATCTTTCACAAAGTACTTAAAGTTCATCTGCCATTTCTTTGTCCCCCATTACTACCCCACCAGCATCATTTTCAGTGGTCCAACATCAACTCTCACCTCCCTTTTAATCGTTATATAACTGAAAAGACGTTTAGTAAACTGCTTTAAATTATCACCTAGTTTGCCCTCATTTCATCTTTTCCCTTCTTGTAGCTTTTTAGTTGCCTTTTGTTGGATTTTAAAAGCTTCCCAATCATCCAACTTCCTACTCACTTTTGCTACCTTATATGACTTTTCCTTGGCTTTCACACAGTCCTTAACTTCCCTTGTCAGCCATGGTTGCATACCCCTGCCATTTGAAAACTTTTCTGTGGGACATATTTATCCTGCACCTTGTGAACTATTCCCAGAAACTTCAGCCACCTGTGTTCTGCCGTCATCCCCGCCAGTATCCCCCTCTAATCAACCTGGGCAAGCTCCTCTCATGCTTCTATAATTCCCTTCATTCCATTGCGATACCGATAGACGTGACTTATGCTTCTCCCACTCAAATTGCAGTATGATTTCAATTATGCATGCTATGATCACTGCCTCCTAGGGCTTCCTGTACATTAAGCTGACTAATAAAATCTGGGTTATTACACAACACCCAATCTAAGATGCCTTTCTCCTAATAGGTTTGAGCATAAGCTGCTCCAAAAAGCCATCTCATAGGCATTCAACAAATTCCCTCTTGCCATCCGACAGCAACCTGATTTTCCCAATCTCCTTGCATATTGAAGCCCCCATTACAATTACCCTAGTACATGCCTTTTCCAGCTCCCTTTGCAATCTCAACTCCACATCCTGGCTACTATTTGGAGGCCTATATATGATTCCCACAATGTTTTTTTTTAACCTTTGCAGTTTCTTAGCTCCACAAACAAACATTCAACATTCTCTGACCCTATGTCACCTCCTTATAAAAATGCAATTCCACCTCTTACCAATAGAGCCACCCCACTGCCTATGTCTTCCTACTGTCCTTTTGATACAAAGTATATCTTTTGAAGTTAAACTCCTAATGATAACCTAATGTCAGCCAAGACTCAGTGATGCCAACTTCATAGTGACCAATCTTTAATTGTGCGATGAGTTTATCCACCTTATTCTGAATTTGATAGAGGATAAGATGATTAAGAGGCGTATATAGAGTGGACAGCCAGAGACTTTTTCCACAGGCTGGCAATGCCTAATACAAGAGGGCATACTTTCAAGTGATTGGAGGAAATTATGGGGGAGATGCAAGAGGTAGTTTTGTTTTTACAGAGTAAGTGCATGGAAGTAATAACACACATTGATGAAGGTAGAGCAGTGGATGTAGTGTATATGGATTTCAGTAAGGCACTTGATAAGGTTCCCCATGCAAGGCTCCTTCAGGAAGCAAGGGGAAATGGGATCCAATTGAATAAACAAATGGTTAATCCAATAGTTAAACATACATTGTGAATATAGTTTCAATTTCGTAAAATTTTTGGTTTGAACAAATTTATATTATCAAGCTCTATTATATCTAATTTTTTTCAACCCTCAATTATGGACCGAGCCTTTTAAATATGGAAAACGAAAGGGATAACATGTTTTCGTGACTTACTTCTAGATAACTGTTTCATGTTTTTTGAACAGTTATCGAAGAAATTTGATTTGCCTAGATCCTATTTGTTTAGATATTTACAAATAAGAAATTTTAAAAATACTATGTTGCCTACCTTTCCAACCTCATACCCTACTGATATCGATAAAATTTTAGGTTTAAATCCTCGTCAGAAAGCATTAATAGCATCTATGATATAATTATGAAATTACAGCCTTGTATATCTGATAAAATTAAAAATGAATGGGAAAGGGAACTTCAACTTTGCCTACCTATAGAGAAATGGGATAACATTTTTCAATTAGTCAGTACTTCCTCGAAATGTGCTAAACATATATTAATACAATTTATAGTGCATAGAGCCCATATGTCTAAAGATAAATTAGCCCATTTTTATTCCCATATAAACCCTATTGGTGACAGATGTCACTCTGAAGTGGCTTCTTTAACTCGTATGTTTTGGTCCTGCCCTCTTTTGGAAAAATATTGGAAAGATATTTTTGATACTTTCTCAATAGTTCTATGTTTTGACTTACAACCCTATCCTATTACAGCAATCTTTGGATTGCCAATGGAAGAGCATAGATCTTTGTCTTTTTCAGCCTGTCGGATGATTGCCTTTGTAACTTTAATGGCCAGAAGATCTATTTTATTGAATTGGAAGGAGACCAATCCTCCTACTACATTCCAATGGTTTTCCCAAACTATATTATGTTTAAATTTAGAAAAAATTAGAAGTGATAATTTTGATCCTTTGGTTAAATTTGAAGAAACGTGGAAACCATTTATTCAACATTTTCATATGATGTAATTTGACCTTTCCGAATCCTTCTTATTAACTTAAAATATATGAATAGAGGAGTGGAGTTGACGACATTACTGAATGTGTTTGATTTAAGATATTGGTCTAGCCCTGTTTTGTTCCGTTTGCTTTTTTTGGGTTTAGTATTTAGTTCTTCTTTTTCCTCTTTTTTTTGGGGTTTTTCTTTATTTTTTTTTCTTTTTTTCTTTATGGTTAATTACATCATGAGTTTGGAAGTCTATTTTACCTGTGTTATCTGAAATCTTTTTTGTGTATGTTTATTACCAATAAGATTATTCCAATCTCTTTGTATCAACATTGTTGTTTTGTTTATAATTTTGGAAAAATTAATAAAAAGATTTTAAAAAGAAAGAGGCATACATAGAGTGGACAGCCAGAGACTTTTTCCACAGGCTGCAATGGCTAATACAAGAGGGCATACTTTTAAGTGATTGGAGGAAATTATGGGGGAGATGCGAGAGGTAGTTTTATTTTTACAGTGTAAGTGCATGGAAGTAATAAAACACATTGATCAAGGTAGAGCAGTGGATGTAGTGTATATAGATTTCAGTAAGGCATTTGATAAGGTTCCCCATACAAGGCTCCTTCAGAAAGTAAGGGGGCATTGGATCCAAGGAGACCTTTCAGTAAATGGAACCACCATGCTGTGCCTCCTGCATACACACAGATCCTGAAACTGTAGGATCCAGTGCAGAAAGCTCTTACAGTGCTGGTCTGAAGTAGTAGATGAGCTTCTACATGAAGGCTGAGTCAGTAGACTGGTCTATGTTCGAAGGTTCAACTACTGGCCGAGATGAGTACGTCACCACCATCACAGATGCATCAGCAAGTGTACCGAGGCACGTATACCAAAAAGGACAATGCAGATGTTTCATTCCTTACTGGTCTAGGTCTGCAGCATTCAAATTAGGTGACCAACCTTTGCAAGAAATTGAGATATGACCTCTGGAAAGTTATCAGGGATGCCAAGGGACAGTATCAGGCCAGCAGTCAGTTGTGGCAGGTTTACATCTACAATAGGCATCATCACTAACAATTGCACTTCCCCTCCTGGTGACCTTAACGCATTCTATGCAGGTTTTGATAGACGGGGATTGGTATGTCACCATCCACCCAACAGCCTCCAAGACACTTGGACCCACCGTCAGGTTGCAAACATTAGATCAGTCTTCCAAAGAGTGAGCCCACAGGAATCATCTGGACTGGACACTGTCCCTGACCATGTCCTTAGATCCTGTGCAGATCAACTGGAGAGAGTACTTGCAGACATTTTTAACTTCTCCCTGCTTCATCCTGTGGTTCTCTCCTGATTTAGTGCCACTATTATCCCCGTACCCAAGAAAAACAAGGTTAATGTGCCTTAATGACTACCGCCTACTGACCCTGATATCCACCATTATGAAATGCTTCAAGAGGCTGGACATGGCATGCATTAACTCTAGCGTCCAAGGCAACCTGACCCACTGCAATTCACCTATCACTGAAACAGGACTACAGTGATGCCATTTCACTTACCCTACACTAATCTGAGGCATTTGTACAATGAAAAATACAGTAAACTGTTTATTGACTACAGCTCCACCTTCAATCATATATTTCCAAGCCAACTTCTCACCAAACTCTGGACCCTGCGTGTCAACACCTCTGCTGAAACTGGAACCTTCACATCTGACCAGACTACAAGAACAGTATGAATAGGCTGCAACGCCTCCACCATGATCATCCTCAACACTTGCATCCCACAAGGTTGCACCTGTGCACTCATGACTGCAGAGCCAAATTCTGCTTTAACACGATCTACCACTGTAGTGAGCCACATCAAAAATAACAATGTCAAGGTACAGAAAGAAGATAGAGAGCCTAGTAACATGGTGTCATGTTCACAACCTTTCCCTCATTTGTCAGCAAAATAAGAGAGCTGGTCATTGACTTCAGAAAGGCATGCTCCTGCCTGCATCAATTGTGTTGAGGTCAAGAGTGTTGAGAGTTACAAGTTCCTAGGAGCGAACATCACCAACAGTCTGTCACCCATGTAGATGCCATGGCCAAGAAAGCTTCTATTTCCTCAGGAGGCTAAAGAAATTTGGTGTGTTCCCATCGACCCTTAATTTTTATCAATGCACCATAGAAGCACCCTATCTGGAAATATCATAGCTTGGTACGGCAATTGCTCTGCATGTGACTGCAAGAAACTGCAGAGTTATGGATACCACTCAGTGCATCGGAATCTAGCCACCCCTCCATGAACTCCATCTAGAGGTCTTGCTTCCTCTGTAAAGCAGCCAGCAAATTCAAAGACATTACCCACACAGGCCACTCTTCTTCTCTCCCCCACTGGGCAGAAGATAAAAGCCTGAAAGCACTTACCACCAGGAAAAGGACGGCTTCAACTGTTAAAAGACTAGTGAATTGATGACAAATGGGTGACACTGTAGTATAGTGGTGCCAGTGACAGATTCAATTCAGATGCTGTCTGTAAGGAATTTGTGGCTGTGTAGGTTTCTTCCGGTTGCTCCATTCTCCTCCCATAATCCAAAGATGCACGGGTTAGTAGGTCACATGAGGTAACTGGGCAGTGTGGAATTGTTTGGCTGGAAGGACCTATCACTGTGCCATACTTCTAAATAAACCATCACCATCCAGGACATGCCCCCTTCTCATTAGGGAGGAGATACAGGAGCCTGAATGCCCAAACTCTTCACGAACAGCCTGTTCCCTTCCACCATTAGATTTTCCAGCGATGCATGAACACAAACTTTTAAGTTACTTTTCAGCTGCATTATTTAATTTTGTAATTTATAGATTTTTTTGTTTTTGCAAACAAATTCATGTCACATGTCAGTGATAATAAAGAGGTATATTTTCAGGCTGACTGAAGGCATTGCTGATACCAATAAGCAGAGGTCAGAGAATGGCATTTTCATTAGAGTATAAAGACATGCCTTGACTTATTTTTTACTCAGTATCTCCAGCTATAAATACATACAGTGGAGGATGGTGCTGAGATAGACCTGGGGTTTGTCAGTGGAAATATCAAGATTATTGCATTCACACAATATTGTTGAAGGACAACATGTAAGGAATTAAAAAGAAATGAAGGATCGATTCTGGAAAAAGCATGAGGAATAGGAACAGCAATAGATCTTATGACCCACTAGATCTGTTCTACCTGTCAGTAAGGTCAATGATTTGGATTTGGACTTCTGTTTTCCACACCAGTTCCTATAACCCTCAGTTACTGTGTTCCCTTTCAGATGCAGCCACTGAATGTATATTCAGTGACTCAAGCTCCACAGTTCTTTGTAGAATTCCAGAGTTTGGGAATTCCAAAATATCTGAAAAAAAGAAATTTTCAATCTCCATCTTACAACCTGCTCATTACTTCAAAACTGCTTGTTACTTCAGATGTACCACAAGGGACAGTGTCTTTTCAGTATTTATTTTGTCAAACCCCATAAGAGTCATTTATTTAGAGATATAGCACAGAACATGCCCTTTTGGCCCAAAGAGCCACACTGCCCAGAAACCCACCTAATCACAGGACAATTTACGGTGACCAAGTAGCCTACTAAACTGGAACATCTTTGGACTGTGGGATGAAACTGAAGCAACTGGAGGAAACTCACATGATTTACGGGGAGGACGTACAAACTCCTGACAGAATCTTACATATTTCAATACGCTCACCTCTCATTTTTTTTCCTCCAAAGGGTTTAGGACCAATATGCATCAATCCTTCATCCCAGAAATCAACACAGTGAACCTTCTCTGTACTTCCTTCAATGCTAGCATAAGCTTCTTTATATTTGGAAAGCAAAACTATATATATTACTCCAGGTGTGTTCTCACCAGCAGCCTGTACAGATCAATAAAATCTTCCCTGCTGCTTTTCTGCTCTCCCTCACCATGAAGGTCAACATTTCAGTTTGCTTAATACTCATGATGCATGAAACTGCAGATGCTGGAATCTGGAGCAATAAACAATCTGCTGGAAGACTCAGCAGGTCAAGCAGCATCTGTGGGAGGGAAGGAATTGTCAATATTTTAGATTGAAACCCTGCACTTGGACTGAGACTAGAGAAATCCATACCACAAACATCAAGGCAGGCAGCCTTCTTTCAGGCTAGTAATGCAGTTTGTTACTGAACCCAAATTCCAGGTCAAAAAGCCACAAAAAGAGACCGTCTACCAAATAACCAAAATATTTTCTTTAATTCAGCCATGTTGCAGTAGGGTTTCTAGCTACAAATTAAGAAAATTAATCAGGATATCGGTGAAATAACAACTGCTAAGATACTTACTTTTAATTTTAGTTCATTCATTTCTTTACGATAGCATTCTAGTTCATTCTTGGCATTTTCCAATGCCCTAGTGCTGGCTTCCTCAAACTGTGAAAGTGACAAAAGTGAATGAGACACATGTCTGGAAAAGTGCATTCAATGTATGACAACACTAACATAAAAATCGCCAACTGTTTATGAATACAAGAAACTCTGCAGATGCTGGCGATCCAGAGCAACACACACAAAATGCTGGAGGAACTCAGCACATCAAGCAGCATCTATAGAAATGAATAAACAGTTGATGTTTCAGGCTGAAAAACCTGAACTGTAATATGAAACTAGGTTTGCTATCTGAGGCATCAATGTTTTTGGCCTCTCATTCTGACTGTCTGATTAGTTATTAATCTTCTTACAGAACAACTCAGCTGTGTGTGTTTGATTGTATAGCTCGGATTCCCTACACAGTATGACCTCATCTTACATTGGCTAGGGCAGAAGAACTACCAGAGGGACTTAGCAGTCAAGCAGCATCTGTGGAGGAAAAGGGGTAGTCAATGTTTTGGGTGCTGATGTGGGGACCTGGCCTGAAACACTGACTACCCTTTTGCCTCCACACCCAGTTCCCACAGTACTTTCCTTCTGTGCTCTCGATTTCAGCAGCTGCAGTCCAGTGTGGCTCATACTGACTAGGGACCAGTATGAGCACAGACAGTGCAGGGAATCAGGGTCAGGTTAGCCTTTAAGGGCAGGGATGAGAGAGAATTAGAGATCAGGAGCAGTAAATAAAGAGCCAGGGGCTGGAGTGACCTTCCATGCACGTGTGAAAGTACCCCTTAACATCCCCCAGCCATTCCAGCTCCATGAATACCTTATGGTGGAAGGTGAACACATGACCAAGACAACCTCCATCTGGCTTGAGCAGTATATGAGTGAGCAGTGATCTTACTTCACCAAACGAACGCAAGTCTTAGAGTCCAGGGTCAAGGACTGGAGGTCAGAGGCTGCCTGTCCTGGGGATGACGGCCTGTGTGTGTTTAAGTGAATGGGTAACTGGGTGGAAAGGTGGGAAATAAGCTTGTTTTGCTGCTTTGTGCTCTAGATTCTGGCTTCTTCCTTCGTTCCCAGTCCTGATGAAGGATCTCGGACCAATGAGTCAACCCTTTCCACAGGTGTAGCAGACCTGCTGAGTTGCTTCAGTGCAGGGTGCCACAGTAGTGTAGCAGTTAGCACAACACCATCACAGCTCAGGGAGTCAGGGTTCGGAGTTCAATTCTGGTGCCGTTATAAAGAGTTTGTATATTGTTACAAGAATACACATAAAATTAAGATGTTTGCTGGCCTGGGCTAGCATCAGTGGCATCAGCAGTTGGTCTGCCACCTGCCCTCAGGGGAAGGAGAGATAAGGAACAATGGAGCAGCGTCTGGAGATGTGTAATGAAGGGATGTGGGAGAGAGAGCTGTCTGGAGCGGCTCCCCCCTTTGAACCCTGAACTGTTTGAAGTGATGGACAGGCGATACCCCAGCAGGGGGATAAAAAGGGACAGGTTCGCTAAGACAGGGTCACACGCCACCCGAGGTAACGAGACCCTGGAAGCGGTGCGCCTCTCACGAGTGGGTGAGAAGTACCAGACAACGCCCGGGGTGGAAAGGTATGATCAGCGGGAACCCGGTGTGTGTCCGCCCTTGCCTGGGTGCCGGGTTCACTGCAGAGGATCGACCGCATCTGGAGGAGGGGTCACAGTCGGTGACCTCAGGTGACATCACCAAGGACCCGCCCAAAAGTTGCTTGTGAGCCATCTCGCAGGTCTGTGAGTGAAGCAGTGTTCTGAATGATCAGTTGTTCCTGTTCTCTCTGTCTCTCTCCCCCCACGTTGTCCCTCGCCATGGCAACGATTACTGCGAACTGAACTGGACTGAACTTTGAGTCATTTTGAAATTTGGTCATTTACCCCCTAGACAACGATAGAGCTTGATTGATGCTGTTATCTTAATTCTGTGCACATGTGTGGTTATCATTGTTGAACTGTTGCATTTATTATCCTTTCGATTACTGTGTTGCTTGTTTCTTTAATAAAACTTTCTTAGTTCTAGTACTCCAGACTCCAACTGAGTGATCCATTTCTGCTGGTTTGGCAACCCAGTTACGGGGTACATAACAATATCCTCATGAACTGTGTGGGTTTTCTCTGGGTGCTCTGGTTACTTCCTCAGTCCAAAGATGTAGCGGTTAGTAGGTTAATTACTCACTGTAAATTGTCCTTTAACTAGTCCAGAGTTAAATAGGTAGGGTGCTGGGTAGCACAGCTCATTGAACTGGAAGAGCATTGCATCACTAAAATAAAACATAACATTTTAAAAGTTTGTTATTCTTGCTTGTGTTACTTTGCTGAACACTGTGGGCATGCTACATTGGTGCCAGAATGCACGTCAACACTTTTGGGCTGACTATGTGAGAAAAGAGCAAGGCCTGTGTACTGAGGATCTTTGATGTTGGATGCTGTTTCTCTATCTCTGTATTGGTCTATTCCACTGTGTCCCCCTCCCCCACAGCATTTTGACATTTCAAGTGTTCATCTACCTACCTTCCTTTCAGACAATAAATTCCAGACTCCTACCTCCCTCTAGAGGCAAAAGCTTTCCTTGTTTCTTCTCTAATAGTATTTACAGTGAACTTATACCTGTACTAGAGGTTACCGAATCATAAAATGCAGAAATAGGTCTTCTAATGGTAATAGGTCCTTCCTATTTCCTTTATATACACCACTCATCTCAATTAAATCTCTTCTCAGTCTCCATAGTTTCAAAGAAAACAACTCTAGTTTAACAATCTTCCCTTGTACAGTAGTAAGGCAACACGCTGTATACCTTCTTTCCTGCACATGGTCACCAGAACAGCACTCCAGTTATCTAGTGTTGTATAGAGTTCTAACATCCTCCCTGCTCAAATATCCTTTCCTTGCATGTTCAGGAAAGATTCAAGAGTGTTTAAATGTGGGATCCTTCATGTGGTCACTGGCCCTTTTTCAGCACCCTTCTGCATATCAGTGTCTATAAAAAGTAGACATCGCCTCTTCAAAGTTTTCCTGTATTATTGATTTACAATATTGAATCACAGTGGATTTAATTTCTTTTTTGATACTGATCAACTGAAAAAGGCACTTTGTGTCAAAGTCAAAACATCTCTACAAATAATCTAAATTAACTACAAATATAAAACACAAAATAATTGTTTGCATAAATATTTACCCCCTTCAAGTCAGTATTTAGTAAACGCACCTTTGCCAGCAATTACAGCCTCAAGTCTGTGTTGATAGGTCTTTATCAGCTTTGCGCATCTGGACACTGCAATATTTCCCCAGTCTTGTTTACAAAACTGCTCAAGCTCTGTCAGGTTGCGTGGGGATCGTGAGTGAACAGTCGTTTTTCAAGTCCAGCCACAAATTCTCAATTAGATTGAGGTCTGGTCTCTGACTTGGCCACTCCAGGACATCTATTTTGATGTTTTCAAGCCATACTTGTGTAGCTTTGGCTTTATGCTTGGGGTCATTGTCTTGCTGGAAAACAAATCTTCTACCAAGTTGCAGTTCTCTTGCAGACTACATCAGGTTTTCCTCCAGGATTTCCCTGTATCTTGCTGCATTCGTTTTATCTTTTACCTTCCCAAGCCTTCCAGGGCCTGCTGCAGTGAAGCATCCCCACAACATGATGCTTCACTGCCATGCTTCACAGCAGTGATGGTGTGTTTTCGATGATGTGTGGTGTTTAGCGTTTAACCTGATGGCCAAAAAGCTCAATTTTGGCTTCATCAGACCATAGAACCTTCTAGCTGACTTCAGTCTCCCACATGCCTTCTGGCAAACTCTAACAGTGGCTTTCTCTTTGCCACTCTCTCATTAAGCTGTAACTGGTGCAGCTCCTGACCAAGTTGTTGTCTGCACAGTCTCTCCCATCTCAGCCACTGAAGCTTGTAACTCCTCCTGAGTTGTCATAGGCCTTTTGGTGGCCTCCCTCACTAACTCCCTTCTTACCCAGTCACAAGGTTTTTGAGGACAGCCTGCTCTGGGCAGGTTTACAGCTATGCCATATTCTTTCCATTTCTTGATGAATGTTGTAACTGTACTCCAAGGGATACTCAGTGACCTGGAAATTTTCTTGTATCCATCTCATGACTTGTGCTTTTCAATAACCTTTCCATGGAGTTTCTTGGGGTGTTCTTTCGCCTTCATGGTGTAGTTTTTGCCAGGATACTGACTCACCTGCAGTTTGACCTTCCAGGTACAGGTGTATTTTTACCACAATTAACTGAAACACCCTGACTGCACATGGTGATCTCCATTTATGATTATGTGACTTCTAAAACCAATTGGGTGCAATAGTGAAGATTTGGTGTGCCATATTAAGGGTGGGGGAAGGGAAAGAGAATGAATACTTATGCAATCAATTATTGTGTTTTACATTTGTAATTAATTTAGATTACTTTGCAGAGATCTGTTTTCACTTTGACACGAAAGAGTCCTTCAGTTGACCAGTGTCAAAAAAAAATTAAACCCACTGTGATTCAATGTTGTTAAACAATAAAATGTTACAGCTATACAAGACCTTGGTCAGACCCCACTTGGAGTACTGTGTTCAGTCTGGTCACCTCACTACAGGAAGAATGTGGATAGAGTGCAGAGGAGATTTACAAGGATGTTGACTGGATTGGAGGGTGTACCTTGTGAGAATAGGTTGAGTGTAGTTGTCCTTTTCTCCTTGGAGCGACGGAGGATGAGAGGTGACCTGATAAGGGTGGATAAGATGATGAGGAGCACTGATCATGTGGATAGCCAGAGGCTTTTTCCCGGGGCTGAAACGGCTAACACGAAGGGGCATATTTCAATGGCTATGTGCCCAGTGACTCCAGACCTTTGGGCACAGAGCTTGAAAAAAGCGACGTAACTGACTTTTAACATTGGAAACCAATGACTTGTTTGTTAGGTCTTGCCACTCGCTGTGAAAACAGAGACACCTCATTCTCCATTATTAGGGATAGAGAGAGAGCCTGTGGTATGTCGAAGGCCGGGTAAACAATGTAATCTTTGGGGTAACTGTAAATCTGTGTCTTTACTGTTGTTTTGCTCACGCTTGAGTGCTCAGTGGCAGGTGCTGATGCTTTCCTTTTGCCGGTAGTGGGGGGGGGTGGGGATTGTTGCTTGCTGCCACTTACGCACAGGAGGGAGGGGAACTGGGGGGGCATTTGAGGTTCTAACATTTAACTGTTGTACATTCTTTGGGGCACTGTTTTCATGGATGGATGCAAAGTAAAAGCATTTCAGGATGTTTATTGTATCCATTTCTCTGACATCAAATGTCCTTTTGAAACCTTTGATACAAGTTTGTGCAAGATATGCACTCCAAGGAGTTTGAAATGCTCACAGTTTGCATATCTCTTGTGTATTTTATCTATTTTATTGACCTATTCTACCTTTAAAGAGCTGCCAAAGAGCAGAAAACAACAGCAGGGAGGCCATATTAGTAATTTTATGAAATGTGAGTTCAAGTCGATTATCAAGGCTGTCGATCTAGATGGAAAATGCACAAGCTAGCGTTGTTTTCTTCAGAATAAAGGAGAATGAAACATTGAAAATTTACAACACAGTCGGACATTTTACCCTTTGACTATGTCACTAACACCTCTTTGTATTCACTTCAAAGCACTTTTTAAATATTCGAGTACAAAAGTGGTCATGTTATGTTACAGCTATAAAGGACGTCGGAGACACCCCACCTGGAGTTCTGTGCTTCGATTTGGTCGTCATACTATAGGAAGGATGTGATTAAGCAGGGGAAGGTACAGAAGAAAATTTACAAGGATATTGTTAGGACTGGAGAACTTGGATAATGAGTGGTGACTGGATAGACTGGAACTGCTTTCCCTGGAGCTAAGTTGGCAGTCGGAATGGGAATCAAAGTGATAGGTCAGAGGCTGGGACAGTTCGTGCAACGGTAGATACAGCCAGCAGAGAAACAGTGAGGTCGGATAGGAAGTGCATAGGGTATAAATGGATCTACGTTAATGCAAGTAGTATCAGGAACAAGAGTGCCGAATCTAGAGCATAGATCAGTACATGGAACTGCGCATGGTTCACGTACTTGGCTGTCACAAGTACAGGAATGGCTGCTAGATATTCCAGGGTCTAGATGTTTCAAAGGCAATGGGGAGAGAGGCAAAAGTAGTAAGGGGGGGGAGGAGAAGAGAGAAAAGGAAGTAGTGGCATTGCTCATCAGTTATATCACAGCTGAAGAAAGTGAGGACATCCTGAAGGGATCATCTATTCAGTCAGTTTAAATAGAAGTCAGAAACAGGAAGGGAGCAATTATTCTTTTGGGGTTATTCTATAGAACTGTCAATAACAACAGAAACATTAATGAACAGATCGAGGGGCAGATTTCAGCAGGTCCCGCTGAGGGGTCTCAGCCTGAAATATATTCCAAAATGCCACACAATTTGATAGGGTGGTTAAGGCGGCCTCTGGTGTGTTGGCCTTCGATAGTTGGAGGACTGAGCTCAAGAGCTACAAGGCAAGGTTGCAGCTCTATTAAGTTTGGTCTAACCAGTTTCAGAGTATTGTGTTCAGTGGCCTCATTACAGGATGTGGAAGCTTTAGAGTGGGTGCAAAGGAGGTTTACCAGGATGCTGCCTGGATTAGAAAGCACGTCTTTTGAAGAAAAGTTGAGCAAGCTAGGACTTTCCTTTGGAGGAAAGGAGGATGAGAGGTGACTTGATACGGGTGTATAAGATGTTAAGAGGCATTTTTAGAATGGACAGCCAGCACCTTCCCCCACCCGCAGAAATAGCTAACACGAGGGGGCGTGATTTTAAGGCGATGGGAGTCGAGTACAAGGGAAATGTCAGAGGTAACTTTTTTTTTTATATATATACACAAAGTGGGTGCATAGAACATGTTGCCAAGGGTGGTGGTAGAGCCTGATACATTAATGGCATTTCAGAGGCTCTTAGATAGCGACATGGATGAAAAAAAGTGGAGAACAATGTGGGAGGGCATTTAAGAACAGTGCAACATTGTTGGATGAAAGGCCTGTATGTTTCTATGTATATGATTCAGCACATGTCCTTAAAATAGTTAGAAGCCACTTTCTTCTTTTGTACTCACCTGATCACATATTTCTTCCAAGATAACTGTATTTCAGTAAGCTTAACCTTACGTTGAAGTTTATCCAACGCAACATTGGTTTCATCAGTTTTCTGAAAGTTCAAATTTATAATAATAGTTCAGTTCACTTCAACTAAAAGACAACAAAGCTAAAATTAAAATATTTATGCAAAGGTGGTTTACCAGGATGGTGTTAACAGCTACGGTGCTAATTTTCTGTCTTTGCAAAATAAATATTTTAATTATAGAGATAAGATTTGTAAATTATTTCAGATGGTTCAATGCTAGAAATTTGATCTAAGACCACCCCTTTTGGACAAGTGTGGGCTACACACAAACAGAATTAGGGCTAAAGGCACTTCAGAGAAACTTTCATTGGTTTGTGGTTGTTGTGTTTTATACTTGGGGTGAAGGAAAGATGTGTTTAGTGGTAATATCTCTTTGGAGATGGCAGAAGCCACGGAGAATAATGTGCTGGATGTGGAGTCTCATGGTGTGGTAGGCAAGGACAAGGGGTACTCTGCCTGTTATGGGAGCTAGAAGATGGCAGAGGAAGTAAAAACTCTGTTCTTTGAAAGAGGACATCTCAGATGTTCTGGAATGGGAAGCCTCATCCTAAGATGTGTCAGAGATGGAGGAACAGAGAAAAGGAAATAGCATTTTTAAAAAGCAACAGTGTGGGAAGAGGTACAGTCAAGGGTTTTTACAAAGGATACAATTAGACAGCCTGTCTCCAGAGATGAAGTCAGAGAAATCGAGAAAGGGGAGAGAAGTGCCTGAGAAGGACAAAATAAATTTGAGGGTAGGGTGGAAGATGGAGTCAAAGTTGATGAAATTTACAAGCTCAGCATGGGTATCAGAAGCAGCAGTTGGTGTAGTGCTGGAAGAGCTGGGGAGCATTCCCTATGTAGGTTTGGAATATACACTGTTCCACATGGCTGATGCAAAGGTACGTGCAGCTGGGGCCTTGTGGGTGCCCACGGCTACACCTCGGGTTTGAAGAAAGTGTGAGGAGCAAAAGTGAAATTGTTGAGTATGAGAAATAGTTCTGCCAGATGTAGAAGGCTGGTGGTGGAGGAGTCTGATTAGGTCTGTTGTTCCTTTTAATTTTCCTTAAGTATTTCATATTCTCCTTAGATCTATCTGGAAATGCTAGATTTTTCCCCCAAATTTAGAAAGCCAGATTTTTTGGAAAATGAAGCATGACAAGTTATTGAATTACTTAAACAGAAGTATGGAGCAAATGTTCACTCAACATCTAACAGGCACTAAAAATTCACCATTACTTCTAACCAAATCTACTTAAATTGTTTATCCTGATTGACCTATCTACATTCTGCACTCTTGGATAAGAGAAATTTAATAATCTTCGTTAAAAATGAACTGTTTTGTAGTTTGTTTTTAAAAAGAGTTAATTCAGCTTCCCATCAGCTTTTCCTGACTGAAAACAGGACCAGTTTGTTCCAATACAACCCCAATTTTTGCCAGTTTCATTTTTGCTCTGCATTGCCAATGTGCTGAGCTTTTTTAAAAAACACATCCACCCGAAGTCCATGCCTACAAGCAGCAAGACCGCAAGACACAGGAGCAGAATTAGACCATTTGGCCTATTGAGTCTGCTCCGACATTTCATCATGGCTGATCCATTGCCCCTTCAACCCCATTTCTCCTGCCTTGTCATGTAACCTTTCACGCCCTGACTAATCAAGAGCCCATCAACTTACACCTTAAATACACCCAATGATCTGGCCTTCACAGCCTCATGTGGCAACAAACTTCAGATTCACCACCCACTGACTAAAGAAATTCCTCATCTCCATTCTAATTGGATGGCCCTCTATTTTGAGTTTGTGCCCTCCGGTCCAAGGCTCTCCCATTATAGGAAACATCCTTTGCACATCCACTCTAAGCCTTTCAACATACTATAGGTTTCAATAAGATTCCACCCACTCCCCTTCTAAACTCCAGTGAACATAGGCCTGAAACCATTAAACACTCATGTGATAAGCCTTTCATTTCCAGAATCCTTCTCGTGAACCTCCTCTGACCCCTCTCCAATGTCAGCACATCCTTTCTTAGATAAGGGCCCAAATCTATTCAATACTTTAAGTGAGGCCTCACAAGTCTCTTTATAAAGCCTCAGCATTACATCCTTGCTTTTATATTCTAGTCCTCTGAAAATGAATGTTAACATTGCATTTGCCTTCCTCACCACTGACTCAATCTGCAAGTTAACCTTTAGGGAATCCTGCATGGTGTCTCCCAAATCCCTTTGCACCTTAGGTTTTTGAATTTTCTCCCCATTTAGAAAACGATCCTTCAACCAAAGTGATGACTGTACATTTCCTGACACTGTACCATCTACCACTTTTTTTGCCTATTCTAATCAGTCTAAATCCTTCTGCTGCCTCCCTGTTTCCTCAACACTATCTGACCTTCCACTTACCTCTGTACCATTCACAAACTTAGACACAAAGCCATCAATTCCGTTATCCAAATTATTGACATACAGCATAAAAAGAACCGGTCCCAAAACTGACCCCTGCGAAACACCACTAGTCACTGACAGCCAGTAAGAACAGGTTTCACTTATTCCCGCTCTTTGTCTGTTAATCAGCCAATGCTCTATCCAGACTAGTACCTTTCCTACAATACCATGGGCTATAACCCTAACACTTGCTAACCAACTCATGTATGACCTTAAGGTCTTCTGAAAGTTCAAGTACACAACATCCACCAATTCTCCTTTCTTTATCCTGCTTCTTATTTCCTCAAAGAATTCCAACAGATTTGTCAGGCAAGATTAAGGAAACCATGCTGACTTTGGCCTACTTTTTTCATATGCTTCCAAGTGCCCTGAAACTACTTTCACAATCAACTCCAACATCTTCCCAACCAATGAGGTCAGTCTAAATGGCCTATAATTGCCTTTCTTCTGCCTCCCTCCCTACCTGAAAAGTCGAGAGACATTTGCAATTTTCCAGTCCTCCAGAAGCATGCCAGAGTCTATAGATTCTTGAAAAATCATGACTAATATCTTCACCATCTCTTCAGCTACTTCTTTCAGAACCCTGGGTTGTAGTCCATCCGGTCCGAATGACTTACCCACCTTCAGACCTTTCAGTTTCCAACCATCCTCTCCCTCATAATAGCAACAGTGCCCCCTGACGCTCTCAAACCTCCAGCATTCTACTAGTGTCTTCCACAGTGAAGACTGATGGAAAATACTTATTCAGTTTGTCTGCCATTTCTTTGTCCTCCATTACGACTTCTCCAGTGTCATTTTCCAGTAGTCCAATATCTACTTTCGCCTCTCTTTTACTCTTTACCATATATACCTGAAAAAAACATTGGTATCCTCTTTGATATTATAGGCTCACTTGCCATCACATTTCATCTTTTCCTTCCTTACATTTTGTTTTAAGTTGCCTTCTGTTGGTTTTTAAAAGCTTCCCAATCCTCTAAATTTCCACTAAGTTCTGCTCTATTATATGCTCTCTCTCTCTCTTGCTTTCATGTTGGCTTTGATTTCCATTGTCAGCCACAGCTGCATCATCCTGCCTTTACAATACATCTTCTTTGGGATTTATCTATCCTGCACCTTCTGAATTGCTCTCAAACTCCACCCATTACTGCTCTGCCTTCATCTCCACTAGAGTAATCCAGTTAGTCCCATTCCCCTCAGCTATTTCCATATCCTTGCAAATCTGTTTCCCTCAACAGCTTGTTCCATTTCCCATTAAAATTATTGGTCACCTCCACTCTTGCAGATGATATGTTCCAGACCATTATCATCTTTTTTTCATCATACATCAATTTGTTATCATTCAAATTTTTCACCTGGTGTCTCCCAGCCTTTCACAATCTAATTGAAACAAGTTTACACTGTATCCTACCCAAACCGTTCCAGGTAAAGCTGCAATTCATTTGAATTTATTTGCATTCAATGCCACCATGTGGGCTTCTCTACACTGCTCATAGTTTGCAACACAGAAACAGGCCTTTTGACACAATTTATAAAATGCCAGCTAAGTGCCTAACCCCATTTATGTGTTTCATCTACATACCTCTAAGCCTTTCCTATCCACATACCAGTCCAAATGTCTTTTAAATGCAATTGTTTTTGCCTCTACCAATTCTTCCCACAGCTCATTCCATATACCCACCATGTCGAATCAAAGGTGGTGACAAGTTGGCATGTAGGAGGAAGAATGAAAATCGCGCTGAATGGTGCCACAACCTTTCATTCATTATTGACAAGAGGAAGAAATCAGAGGTTCATGAAGAGAGGATCATAGATGGAGAGGATTAATAACTAATTTCCTGGGACCAACATTTTAAAGCCATTACAAAGAAGGCAAGACAGCACCTCTATTTCCTTAGATTTTTTTCCCACAGATTCATCATGTTATCTAAAACTGTGACAGAGTTCTATAGATGCACAGTAGAGAGTATCCTGACGGGTTGCATCACAGCCTGGTATGGAAACACTAATACCTTATAATGGAAAAGTCTATAAAAAGTGGTAGATAAAGTCCTATAACAGGAAAAGCCTTTGCCACCATTGAGCACATCTATAAAGAACAATGCCACATGAAAACAGCATCCAGATCATGCTCTCTTCTCACCGCAGTCATCGGGAAGGAGGTACAGGAGCCAGATATCCCACACCACCAGTTTCAGGAACAGTTATTAGTTATTACCTGTCAACCATCAGGGTCTTAAACATGGACTTCATTCACACTGAACTAATCACTGACCACAACCTATGGATCATTTTCAAGGACTCAATAACTCATGTTCTCTGTATTACTTACTTGTTACTACACATCTTTTTTTTTTGTATTTGCACAGTTTCTCCTATTTTGCACATTGGTTGCTCATCAGTCTTTGTGTGCAGATCTTCACTGATTCTATTATATTTCTTTGTTCTGGAGAATCTATGGAATTCATTGCAAAGATCAAGAGAGGTTGATATGTTCCTGCCTGGGAACATGTCTTTGCCGCCAGCTTGTACCACATGGCCTCTAGATTCATTTTCACGTTTCTGGATTTGGACCCTTTGAGGACTCCAGGTACCCATATTCAATTGACAGTTTCTCCCACTGCTTCTCCCACCATGTTCTACATGCCACACTTTCTACCATGAGGAGGTACCTGGTGTCCCTATCCCAGTCACTTCTACAACTGTGATTCTCTCTCCACTGCCTCTAATGGATCTGTCCACTACTTTATCCTCTACCAGATCGCTTTCAATTGCCAATTCTATGACTTTTTCACGTCCTGCAAGGATCAGAAGATTGCTTGTCTACAGACCACAGAACCTGCTCTCTCCAATGCTGGCAGGCCCAGACGTCTCCAGACCACGATCCATGCTGCTGACCACAACCACTCAAATGATCCAGAGCACATTCAGAACCCAGACTCTCAGGTCCCACCACCAGCTCTTAGGTCCTTGGAGACTCCATCTTCCTCTCACCCCACTATCCCTGAACACCCAAAACCTTCCTTTTCCTCAAAAACTACAACCCCCCTCCCCCCTCCGATCCCAGCTCTCATCCATGCCGGGTCTTCACCATTACCTCTGACCTTCCCCTCTCCAAAGCAGAACTTTCTGTCCTCAGTAAGGGCCTCACCTTTGTCCCTCTGTGCCCACACCTCAGCGAGTTATTTCCACTGCCTCCATCTCTGAGCTTATTTCTTTAGGAAGGACTCCCCACCCTGCACCGATGACACCTTCTCCCATTTTCAACCCTCCTCCTCCTGGACACCCTGCCCTGGTCTTTTGCCTGCTCTGGACCTTTCCACTGTCAACTTCTAACAGGACATCAACTATCGACTTCAACACTCCCCTCTCCAATTCCAACCTCATTCCTTCCGAAAGCTCTGTTCTCCACTTCTGTCACACCAATCCAAACATCACCTTCAAACTCGCAGAGAAAGGGGGCGCTGTAGTAGTCTGGCAGTCTGACCTCTACCGTGCTTGACGATGGCCTGGTGCTCCATCGTCTCCCACACCATCACTTACCTTATTAACTCTGAGGATCTCCCATCCACTGCCACCAACCTCAATACCCGCACCCTGCATCTCCTGTTTCTACCTCCTACCTAAGATCCACAAACCTGCTTCTATAAGTAGATTCACTGCTTCAGCTTGTTACTGCCCCACTGAACTCATATCTGCATACCTTGACTGTTTTATCCCTGCCGAGTTCAGTCCCTTCCTAGCTACATCCATGACACTTTACAGGCTCTGGTTCTTTTGAATGATTTCAGGTTCCCTGGCACCCATCATCTTATTTTCACTCTGGATGTTCAGTCCCTATATACCTCCATCCCCCATCAAAACTATCATTTATTTCTGGACACCAGACCCAATCAGTTCCCCTCCACCACCATTCTCCTCCATCTCGCGGAACTTGTCCTCACTCTTAATTTCTCCTTTGGCTCTTCCCAGTTACTTCAGACAAAAAATGTAGCCATGGGCACTCACATGGGTCCCAGCTCTGCCTGCCTTTTTGTCAGCTACGTGGAACAGTCTATGTTCCAAGCCGACAATGGTGTCTGTCCCCCACTTTTCCTATGCTATATCAACAACTGCATTGGTGCCGCTTCCCGCACCCATGCAGAGCTTGCTGACTTCATCAACTTTGCCTGTAACTTCCACCCAGCCTCAAATTTACTTGATACATTTCTGACACCTCCTTCCCCTTTCTCCATCTCTGGCGACAGCTTATCTACTGATGTCTATTATAAACCCACAGACTCTCATAGCTACCTGGTCTATACCCCTTCCTACCTTGTCACTTGTAAAAAAAAATGCCATCCCCTTCTCTCAATTCCTCCGTTTCCGCCGAATCTGCTCTCAGGATAAGGCCTTTCATTCCAAAATGAAGACGATGTCCTCCTTTTTCAAAGAAAGCAGCTTCTGTTCCTCCATCAACACTGCCCTCAACCGCATCTCTATTTCACATGTCTGCTCTCACCCCATCCTCCCACCAGCCTACCAAGGATAGGATTCCTCATGTCCTTACCTACCACCCCACCAGCACATAATGTTCCACAACTTCCACCATCTCCAGCAGGGATCCGGGGATCTCATGATCTCATCTCACACCCCCAGCCCAGTTTCTGCTTTTTGCAGTGATTGCTCCCTATGCAACTCCCTGGTCCATATGTCCCTTCCCATTGATCTCCCTCCAGGTACTTACCCTTGCAAGCAGAACAAGTGCTACACATGCTCCTACACCTCCTCCCTCACTACTATTCAGGGCCCCAAACAGTCCTTCCAGGTGAGGTGACACTTTATGTCAGAGTCTTTTGGGGTCATCTACTGCATCCAGTGCTCCTGGTGTGGACTCTTGTACTTCAGTGAGTCGCAGTGTAGATTGGGAGACTGTTTCGCTGAGCACCTACCTCCATCAGCCAGAAGTGGGATTGCTCAGTGGCCACCCAATTTAATTCCACTAACCATTCTGATATGTCAATCCATGGCCTCCTCTACTGTCATGACGAGGTTACACTTGGGCTGGAGGAACAAATGACATTCCTTCTAGGTAGCCTCCAATCTGATGGCATGAACATCAATTTCTTGAACTTCTGGAAATGACCCCCCCCCCCAACCCTCCTTCACCATTCCCCATCCTCTTTTCTCACTTCCACCTTATCTCCTGGCCTGCCCATTGCCTCCCGCTGGTGCTCCTCCCCCCCTTTCTTTCTTCCATGGCCTTCTGTCCTCTTCCATCAGACTCCCCCTTTTCCAGCCCTATATCTCTTTCACCAGTCAACATCCCAGCTCTTTACTTCATCTCTCCCCCTCCCAGTTTCACATATCACCTTGTGTTTCTCTCCCTCCCCCCACCTTCTATACCCACCCCTCATCTTTCTTTCTCCAGTCCTGCCAAATAGTCTTGGCCTGAAATGTCGACTGTACTTTTTAATCCCCATAGATGCTGCCTGGCCTGCTGAGTTCCTCCTGCATTGTGTGTGTTGTTTGATTTCTAGTATCCGCAGACTTTCCCTTACTTGTCGATAGGTGAGTAAGTAAGGGTGTCAAAAGTTACAGGGAGAAGGCCAGGGAATGGATTAAAGAGGGATAATAAATCATCCATGATGGAATGGCACAGCAGGCTCGATGGGGTGAATGATCTAATTCTGCACCTATATCTTGTAGTCTTATGGAGTGCCTACAAGAAAATGAACCTCAGGATAGTATTTGGTGATATATACGCACTTTGATAATAAATTTGCTTTGCACTTTGAAATATAATCTCAGGTAGTAGAGTTTTTAAGATTTTTCTACAAGTTTCTGATAAGGGAGATCAGATGTCCAGGTATTTCCATTTCTTGAATGATTTGTCATAGTTTATTATGGTCCACACTGTCAAAGGCTTCAGAATAGTCAATAAAACAAATACTTTTCTGGCATTCCCTCGATTTCTCCATTATCCAGCGTGGGTTAGCAATTTGGTCTCTTGTGCTCCTGCCTCTTCTAAAACCAGCTTCTACATCTGGCAGTTCTCGCTCCATATATTGCTGGAGTCTTGCTTACATGACCTTTAGCATTACCTTGCTAACATGTGAAATTAGTGAAATTGTTTGGTAATTTGAACATTCCTTAACATTTTCCTTTTTGGGAATTGGGATATAAACTGATCTTTTCCCATCTAAAGGCCAATGTTGGGCTTCCCAGATCTGCTGGCAAAATTCCATACAACAGTTAGAACTGAACATGGAACTACAAACTGGTCCAAAATTGGGACAGGAGCTCATACTGTCACCCTACTTATTTAATCTATAAACTGAACACATCACGAGGAATGCTGGGTCACAGGACTCAAATATTTAAATCAAAATTGCCGCACGGAATACTAACACCCTCAGATATGCAGATAACACTTCTCTAATGGTTGAAAGTGAGGAGGATCTGAGGAAGCTTCTAATGAAAGTGAAAGAAGAAAGTGCAAAACCTGGCTTGTTGCTCAATATTAAGAAAACCAAAATTATGTCGACCAGCCCTACTAACTCCGTGGTAATAAATGGAAAGGAAGTGGAAGCAGTGACAGATTTTGTCTTCCTTGGTTCAAAGATTTCTATACTTGGTAACTGCAGCCACAAAATTAAACAGCACTTACTTCCGGGGAGGGTAACAATGGCAAATGTAGATAAAATACTGAAGAGCAGAGACATAACATTGTCTATGGAGATCCATATAGTCAAGTCTATGGCATTTCCGGTTGTGAAATATGGCTGCAAGATGGACTAATTAGGAAGACTGAATACAAAAGATTCAATGCCTTTGAACTTGGATGCTAGGGGAAAGTGTTAAGACTTCATTGGGCAGCAAGATCCAACAAGTCAATACTTGAAGAAATGCAGCCAGACTGCTCACTACGAGGCTTGATTATGAGACAAAAGCTCAAATATTTTGGCCACATCATGAGAAGACAGGATTCCCTGGAGAAGACTCTCAAGTTAGGTAAAACACAAGGTAAAAGGAGAGGATAACAGAGGCTACAATGGACAGATAATATTAATCAGACAATGCGAATGACCTTGGGGGACCTTAGAGAGGCAGTTTCCAACAAGGTGGCTTGGTGTGCAGGAGTTCATGAGGTCATGAAGAGTCGGACTCGACTTAATGATTAAACAACAAAAACAGGTTTTCAAGTTCCGGCAAGAATCTGATGGAAGTGGGCAAGAAGCTGTTGTTGAACCTTGACATTTCCTCTTGTGGATGTACTCAGTGGTCGTTAGAGCTATACCCATGATGGAAATGGCCAAGTCAACTGCTCTGTAGCCTCTTGCATTTCCATACATTGGATTTCAATGCTTTCTATTGTACAGCTCTAGAAGTTTGTCAGATTCTTCAAGGACATACCGAATCTCCGGGACACACTGGGCACCTCTCTTCCCACTCCACCCCGCCTCCCCCCACCCCGCCCCACATTGCATCTATGTGCTGGGAATAGGATAGCTCCTCAAGAGCTTGCAAAGGACAGCAGTTATCGGGTAAGTTTCGTGAGGACATGGCATTAAAGTTGAGTGTGTGTAACGTTAAAGCAAAGGACTAGGAAAACATCAAGTTTAGGGTGAAGATTGGGAGAATGAGTAAGTAAGTGGCAGATGGAATATAGTGTAGAGAAGTCCATGAAAATACTAAGTAGTGAAGGGCTTAGATTGGGAGAATGAGCTAAGACATGGCAGATGGAATATAATGTAGAGAAGTGTATGATCATGCACTTTGGTAGAAGGAATAAAGGTGTAGACTATTTTCTAAATGAGAAGAAAAATCCAGAAATCAGAGGTGAAAAGGGACTTGGGAGTGTTCGTGCAAGATTCCCTAAAGGTTAACTTGCTTGATGAATCTGTGGTAAGGATAGCAAATAACATGTCAGCATTCATTTTGAGAGGACTAGAACATAAGAGCAAGGACGTAATGCGAGGCTTTATAAGGTACTGATGACGCCAAACAGAATATTGTGAGCAGTTTTGGGACCCATTTCTAAAAGATGTGCTGGTATTGAAGAGTGTCCAGAGCAGGTTTACAAGAATGATTCTGGGAGTGAAAGGGTTCATGGATGAGAAGCACTTGATGGCTCTGGATCTGTGCTTGCAGGAATTTATAAGAATGGGGGGGGGGGGTCAAATTGAAACCTATCAAATATTGAAAGACCTAGAATGGATGTGAAGAGGATGTTTCCTACAGTGAGCGAGTCAAGGGCCAGAGACAACAGCCTCACAAAAGAGGGACGTCCCTTTAGAACAGAGATAAGGAAATCCTTTTGCCAGGGAGTGGTAAATCTGTGGAATGCATTGCCATGGATGGTCAAGTCATTGAGTATTTTTAAAGTGGATGTTAATATGTTCTTAATTATTCAGGGCGTCAAAGGCTATGAGGAGATGGCAGGAGAATGGGGATGAGAAGGATAATAAATTAGCCATGAAGGATTGGCAGAGAAGACTCGATGGGCTGAGTGGCCTAATTCTGCTCCTATACATTAGAAAATGTACTTGCCTTTCTTAAATCTTCATAATCTTTTTCGGCTTCCTTTCTTAATTGTATTTCTTTTTCCAATCTACAATAAGAATAAAGTTACAAAATAGTACAAGTACTGAAAATCTGAAAGAAAAATAGAAAATTTTGAAAATGTTAAATAGGCTAATCAGTATCAGTGGAGTTTTTTGGCTCAATGAGTTTTCATAGTAACTGTAAGTCTGTTTCTCTCTTCACCAATGCTGCTTGACCTGCAAAGCATTTTCTGTTTTGTGTTTTATTATTGTATGTCTACATTATGTAAATTATACACCACATTTTTTTAAGAATATATAAAATGTTACTAAAAAGATAAAGTATATTATTCAACATCCAAGCAAAATCAGTAAATATGATTTAAAGCATAGAATTAAATAATCCTACCTATTGATCTTGCTGGCACATGTAGTATTAGATAGGACCTAATGAGTTTTGACTATAAAACTTCCTAAATAATCTCCCAGAAAAATAACTAGTCAAATATTCATAGCATGAATATACCATGACATCACTAAAACTTTCACTACTTATTGAATTGAAGATGTTTGTTGTGAGTAGTAATGGCAGCTTGGAGGACATTTAAATACTGATCTTTCTGTAAAATCAACACATGTCTACTATTACTCAAAACCAAATATGTTAGCATTGTACATTTGACTGGATCACTTAATTGTGGGGTTGCTTAGCACTACCGCCTACATGCTGTTTCGAATACAGGTGTCCCCCGCTTTTCCAACGTTCGCTTTACGAAACCTCACTGTTAAGAAAGACGTACATTAGTTACCTGTTTTCGCTTTCAGAAGGTGTTTTCACTGTTACAAAGAAAGGCAGCGCGCACTCCGAGCAGCCGCTCTCCCCCGGATTTGGAACGGCATTGCTTAAACATGTTGCATTGAGCAGCCGTTAGCGAGATGAGTTCTAAGGTGTCGGATATTTGCAGGATGTTTTGAGTCCTTACAAAGAACTGTGTGATAGAAAAATGCTCGAGGCTCAGCAGTCAAGCAAGCCTTCCACATCAGCCACAGCAGACGACGAACCTCGACCTTCGACATCGAGGCGGGCAGTCATAGGAGAAGATGAGCTGCCTGCCCTGATCGACGATGAGATGACACCCCCGCGTCCCACCACCCCAACACCCCGGCCCCGGACAGATACTGTACTGATTCGTGGAGAATGCAGCAGTAGCTGGGAGGCACACATTACATCTTTAAGAAAAAAGCCAAAATAAATATGCTAATTAATTAGGTGCCGCCTAGCACATAATTGTTGGCCCAGATCAGTGCAGATGCAATCGGCAATCGCCTCTGATCTGCACTGACATTTATGTGCCGGGCAGCACCTAATTAATTAGCATGTTTATTTTGGCTTTTTTCTTAAAGGAGTGCTGTGTGCCTCCCGGCTACCCCTGTGTGCTTCGCGGCAATGTATCAGTCGGCGGCCTGAAGGGTGGGGGCCACTACACCACCCCAACCTACGACGACTCAGTCTAACACACCATCATGTGTTCTCGATGTCTTCCCAATTCCGGTAAGTGATACCACACTGTACGTACATTATTTCTACTTTATATAGGCTGTGTATTTTTACATGTCATTTGGTAGATTTGGCAGCTTCATAGTTTAAAGGTTACTGGACAGCGCGTTTATGCCAACAGCGCTTGCGTGAGATTTGCGCTACGGAGAACAGTGCAGTAATGATTGTGGAAAAGTACTTCCACTTTATATAGGTTGTGTATTTATCATATCATTCCTGCTTTTACTATATGTTACTGTTATTTTAGGTTTTGTGTGTTATTTGGCATGATTTGGTAGGTTAATTTTGGGTCTGCAAACACTCACAAAATTTTCCCATATAAATAAATGGTAATTGCTTCTTTGCTTTATGACATTTTGGCTTACGAACCGTTTCATAGGAACACTCTACCTTCGGATGGCGGGGGAAACCTGTATTTAATATTCATATAGTTCAAATTCAAGGTTATTGTCATAGGCATATATAGGGTATAACAGCCAAGAAATTAGCTCTTTGCAGCAAGGCTGATCAACACTTCTACCCATTAACCCACCTCACTACACCACCCTCACCCCCCGTTTGCTATTGCGAAACACATTAAGTTAACGCTCCCATGTCCCAAACTCTTTCAGCTGTGTCTTGAGAGGTTCGCCAAAAGCACCCGTCAGGCAGCCTGCAACATTATGGCTATGATCAATGTGATTTAACAGAGTAATACAAGATGAATAAATAAAGATACCATCCAGACCACTGAAATTGATTGAAATAAATGCTAACCTGATAATCAGAAACAAGGAAGACAATGAACAGTTCACAACATTTTGCATGGGGATTGGTTTAAGGCATGTAGTTAAAAATCAGCAGTTAAAATTTGAACTTGGTGACAGGGTGAGGATGGAGTTAGGATTAATGTTTGGAGGTGGTGGAAGACTGAGGTCAGGGTCAAAGGTCAGTTATAGTTATTGTAATATGGTACAGAAGCAGATCCTCAGCCCAATTCCTCCATGCCAACCAAGGTTCCCATCCAATCTAATCCTATTTGCCCAGGTTTTGGCCAATAACCTTCCATGCCTTTTCTATGCATGCAGCCCATCCAAGTGTCTTTTATTTTACCTTCTTCTGGCAGCTCGCTCCATAGACCAAATTGCCTCTCAGATCCCTCCCAAATCTTCCCTCATCACGTTAAACCTCAGCTTCTCCCCCACAACCTCATGTAAACCCTCTCTACGGTCATCCCACCCCTTTATCTCCTACACCTAGAAACAATTAATGAAAGTTATATACTTCTAGAAGGTCCCCACCCCGAGCCTCCAACATTTCAAGGAATGAAGTCTTCAAAGAAGTTTTACGAAGTCGCACCCCCTCTCCATCGCTTCAAATAATGAAGGCCCAGCCTGGCCAGCCCCTCCCTATAACCAGGCTCTGTTTGATGAGAGTTGAGGGGGAAATGAAAGCGATGTCCTCACCTTTTCTTGTATTTCTCCTTGTCTGCCTTGAGACAGTTGAGCTCCTTCTGCTGCTCCTCCAGCCGGCACTTGAGGTCGTTCCTCGCCTTCTGGAAGATGGCCTCGGAGCGGCCAGGTTGGTCCTTCTCGGCGTTGCTGAGCTCGGCCAGCAGCTCCTTGTTGCGGCGCAGAAGGCAGAGGACAGTGCTGTTGATGTACTTGGCGAAGCGGTCGTTGAGGTCCTTGAAGCGCTCCTTGCCCTCCTCAAGGCCATCGTGGAGCTCCTTCTCCAACTGTTCGCCGGTGCGGTCGGGGTAGGTGGCGACGGCCCGCTGGCAGGACTGGTGCATGTCTGAGTCGGGGTGAAGCCCTTCCTCCGGGATCGGGGCTGATCTGGCGTCAAGAGGCGAGGGCGAGCAGTAGGACTCGGTGCAATCACACACTGACCGGTATCGACAGCGGCCGTTTATTTCTGTCGGTTAAACGCTGACGCCACAATTGCCCTTTCTTCCCGGCTCCGCCCACCCCGTCCCGTTCAACGGTAAACAGCACCCGCTCGCCCAACTGACGGCCACGCCCCCAGGCGCAAGGGCACCGCGTGGCGCCCCACCTTCCCCGAGGGCGCATGCGCACACCAGAATTCGCTGCCGGAGGAGCGCTGCGGTTCAGTCGGAAATAAAAACAAGAGTCGACGTTTCGTGCGTGAAACAGCGACTATTTATTCCTTTATATGAATGCTGCCTAACCTACTGAGTTCCTCCAACATTTTGTGTTTGTGTGTTGCTCTGGATTTCCAGCATCTACAAAAATATCTGGAGTTTTCCACCCAGTCTCCTTCTCCCGCCGGCACGTGAAGGGAGAACTCCTGCGCACGCGCACATCACCATTGACGCCCTCTTCTCGCGCCGGCGCGGGAAGCGAGCTCACACTCTGCGCATGCGCACGTCTCTCCTCTCCCGCGCCCAATGCTTTACCCGTCAAATAGACGAGTCGTTGTGTCTTGTGCGGTTTGAGTTGTTGGGTCCTTGCTGCAGTCATTGCAATAGCGCTGGGTAAGCTTTTTAAATTATTTTCGTTAATTCGAGTCCATCACCAAGGTGGGGTGAAAGCCAGAGTCTGATGACATTGTTGATTTTCGCAAATAAAAACGACATGAGGCGTTTTAGGCAATAGACAATAGGTGCAGGAGTAGGCCATTCAGCTCTTCGAGCCAGCACCGCCATTCACTGTGATCATGGCTGATCATCCACAATCAGTATCCTTTTCCTGCCTTCTCCCCATATCCCTTGATTCCACTATCTTTAAGAGCTCTAACTCATTCTTGAAAGAATCCAGAGAATTGGCTTCCATTGCCTTCTGAGGCAGAGCATTACACAGAACCACAACCCTCTGTATGAAAAGGTTTTCCTCAACTCCGTTCTAAATGGTCTAACCCTTATTCTTAAACTGTGGCCTCTGATTCTGGACTCCCCTAACATCTGGAACATGTTTCCTGCCTCTAGTGTGTCCAATCCCTTAATAATCTTATATGTTTCAATCAGATCCCCTCTCATCCTTATAAATTCCAGTGTATACAAGCCCAGTCACTCCAATCTTTCAACATATGACAGTCCTGCCATCCCGGGAATTAACCTCGTGAAACTACACTGCACTCCCTCAATAGCTAGAATCTCCTTCCTCAAATTTGGAGACCACAACTGTACACAATACTCCAGGTGTGGTCTCACCAGGGCACTGTACAACTGCAGAAGGACCTCTTTGCTCCTATACCCAACTCCCCTTGTTGTGAAGGCCAACATGCCATTAGCTTTCTTCACTGCCTGCTGTACCTGCATGCTTACTTTCAGTGACTGATGAACAAGGATACCTAGATCATGTTGTACTTCCCCTTTTCCTAACTTGATACGATTCAGATAGTAATCTGCCTTCCTGTTCTTGCCACCAAAGTGGATAACCTCACATTTATCCACGTTAAACTGCATCTGCCCACAGTTTTATAATTAAGAAAGACCTTAACAACTCATTTATTGTACACCAAACACTGAACACAAAGCGCAGTAAAAGCGCTTTGCCTCATTATGTCATCACGTCAGACCAGCATCTTAGAGTAAACCCCAACTCGATGTGGGTGGCTGTGAATTTTGTACGCTCCACCAATTACATTACCCTACACAGCACACCCCCAAGAATTCACTGAAACCAACACTGTGAGCCTGTCTGGAGCTCGGACGAGACGCCCGGCCCGGCTTCTGTGTTCCATGGGGGGAGGAACAGCAGAGGTGTCTGGACGGCAGAATCCTCCAAATCTTGGTGGACCAGTTTAGGGCGAGCTACCGAAATACATTCAGGTTTACCCTTCTTATATATGATAAAAGTCTTTTTCCCCGTTCCAAAACACAGAAGAGGCCAACATAACAGAGGCTAAGGGGATGTTGCTGTGTGTCATGGTGGACGAAAACAAACAAGACAGATTATAGGTATACAGGAACCCAAAAGTGCTGTGTGCCATGAAGGGAGGTAGGAATAGGTGCAAAGGAATTGGATTTACTGAGGAGAGTGACAGGCTGCCTGGTCGTGGCATCAGGAATAAAATCACCTGACACTTGTAATGGCTGCCCATATACCAACTCAGCCACAGAAGACTGCAGATCCTCTTTTGGAGCAGTTCTGAGCCCCAGCAGGACGCATGGGAGACTATCATGCCTACACTGATCGGTCAGGGAAACCCTCAGAGTAGCCTTTAAGGAGCGGTGAAACCGCTCACATAGGCTATTGGACTGCAGGTGATATGCTATGTTGTGATGTAGCCTAACACCTAGGTTCTGGTACATCAGATGCCTGAAATGAATTGGGGACTGTGGACAGAGGAAATATCAGATGGGGTGCCAAACCAAGCAGCCCAGGTGCTGATTAAAGCCCAAGCCCCGTTTGCAACTGTTCTCAATGATAGAGCGATGACCTCTGGCCACCTGGTGGTATGGTCCACAATGGTGAGGTGCGTGAAACCGCAAGAGGGTGGGGAAAGGACCAACTGTCGCTCAGGGACCACAAAGAGTGTCAATGACACCTAAACATGATGGTAAATTTTTGCCCCCCCGGCACTCCACAGAGGCTACAGTCCAATCATGCATGTAGTTTATAAAGCTGTGCCACACAAACTTTAGTACAACCAGTTTCTGTGAGACCTTCCAGCCCAGATGCAAGAAGCCATGTATGGAGTCAGAAACAATCCACTTCCAGTTTGTGGGCACTATGTGGGGAGGGCAACCGGTTGAGACATCACACAGGAGAGAAACCCGAGCTTTCCCGAACTTAAAGTCAGCTGACCGCAGGCCCATGATTGTTGTTTGGTAAGCCTGAACCTCTGGGTCAGTATCAGTATCTTGGTTGGCTACTGTGCCAGCATAGTCGACCCCTATGTGTATGGCCTCAGTGACTGGCCATGAGAGCCATGGCAGACAGCTAGATAGTCACAGAAAAACTCAAGGTCAAACGTGCTGTACTTCCTTTTGGAGGGGACGGAACTACTGCCTGAAGAAAGTGAGCAGCTGCCACGGCCCTCCTACCAACTGTTCATGCACAACACCCACAGCAGTGTCTGAAGCGTTGATGGTAATGCTTGTGGGTGCATTAGGGAGTGGGTGCGCCAGTAGAGTCATGTTGGAAAGAGCTTTTTCGGTATCACAAATGTCCTGGTTATGCCTACTGAGCAGTCAAGCATGTGATTAGGGGTATTGCCTTAAATGTACTTTACAGGTGATGTCTGGGAATTCACCCAGCAGTCGAGCAAACTCACATGCAGTGGTACATGCACTAGTCAGAATCATTGTGGGGAACTTACTGTTGAACAGGATAACGACCCAAAGTCCTTAATGTCCACAAGCCAGCAGTTTTTAAGATCAACAAGTACTCCTTGGGCACACAGGAAATCTGCACCAAGCAGAGGTCTGGCCACTTTAGCCAGGAGAAATTCACGTGTAACATCGCCCACTGAAGCAGAGTATCACCCATTGTGTCCCATAAGTCTGCATCCTGCTTCTGTTTGTGTCCTACAGTGAGGTTTCATCGCTGTTTGCCTTCTCATCAGCAGCCGATACTGGCAGCACACTCACTTGAGCATCCGTGTCACACAAGAAGTGTCGACCTGAAAGGGAGTCCGTAATGAACAGTAGATGACCCAAGCAGCTGGAACCCACGGTGTTCACAGACCTTTGATGTCCCGATGTGCTGGCACTTTCGAAGCTGCATGGCAGTCGGCACTTCCTAGCATTCATACCAAAGTGAATGTGGTAAAAACTCAGACCAGGCGACATCTGTTTTGCAGCCTTGGGTGCCTTGTTGACTGAGCTTATCAAGGTAGGGTAAGGAGGAGGAATGATGCACCACTGCACTGGCTGGGTGTAGACTATCAACCATTTTAGCAAGCTCCCTATAGTCCTTCATGGGTGCATTAGCAAAGGCATTTGCTGCATGAAGAGTTCTTTAAAAATAAAACAAGGATGGTGATTTCCCACGAGAGACAGCATGTGGTCCAATAACTTCAATGGCTTAGCATCGTCGAGGCCGGGCAAGGAGAGCAACAATTTGGCGCGCTCAGACTCTGATAGTCCAAAAGTCTGGAAAAGGTGAGTTTTCAGTGATTGGTATTTATCATGTTCAGGTGGATGTAGGCTCACCACTCCCACAGCCGTGGAGTTGCTGAGTGATGCTACCACAGAAATATTTAGTATTATTGGTGTGATTTCTCACAGCGTGAATTGGGCCTCATCTTGTAGAAACCAACCAATGCCATTTTGCTTCTAAAATTCTGGCATTTCAAAATGACTGCATAGGCTGACATGTTCAATAACTCTGGAATCATCCTAGAGCTTCGGGTTACCAGTGTAGGTTTTCACAAATAAAACAACATGAGGCATTTTATATTTAAGAAAAACTGTATCGACTCATTTATTGTACTCAACCACTGAAGACAAAGCGTGGTAACAGTACATTATGTCAGACCAGCCTCTTAAAGTGAACCCTTGATCAATGTTAGTGGTTGTGAATTATGTATATTTCCACCATTACATTACCCGACAACATGACCGCAATTATTTTCCTAAAGTGCTCTAATATTATATTGTGAATTCCCATCGTGAATCATTGCTTAGACCATTATTTCGGGATTCCCATAGCATGTTCTGATTGGTGGTGCTGGCTCAGAATTGTTTTTTTTAATCACTGACATATATCAGAATCTGAATTACTGGCATATATCGTGAAATTTGTTGTTTTGTGGCACCAGTACTTAATAAAACATACTATAAATTACAATATGATTGGAAACAAATTAAATATGTATTGCAAAATGAAGTGGAAAAGAAGAGTGATGTTGTGTTCATGGATTCATTGTTCATTCAGAAATCTGATGGTGGATGGGACGAAGCTGTTTGTGAAGCTTTGAGTGTGTGTCTTCAGGTTCCCGTACCTCCTCCTTGATGGTAGCAATGAGAAGCGGTCATGTCCTGGGTGATGGGGATCCTTAATGATGGATGCCGTCTTCTTGAGGCATCATCTTTTGAAGGTGTGCTTGATGAAGTGTGTTGTTTTGTGGCAACAGACAAGTGCCATACATAAAGCAAGAAAGCAAAAGAGAAATAACGAAATAATGGGTTCATGGTTTGTTCAGTAATCTGACAGTAGAAGGGAAGGAGCTGTTCCTAAAATGTTGAGTACTGTATGTATCTTCAGGCTCCTGTATCTCCTTCCTGGTGGTAGCAATGAACAGAATGCATGTTCTGGAAGGTGAATGTCGTCAGTGATGGATGCCGCCTTTTTGAGATGTGGCCTTCTGTAGATGTCCTCGATGCCATGGAGGGTTGTGCCCATGATGGAGCTGAATGAGTTTACAACTGTCTGCAGCTTCCGATATTTGTGCACTATCAAGGATATTACCAGGACTGGAGGACCTGATTTGTAAGGAGATGCTGGATAGGCTGTCACCTTTGTCCTTGGAACGTAAGAGGCTAAAAGGTGACCGAATGGAGGAATAGAAAATAATGAGGGGCTTAGATATGGTGGATGGTAGTATGTTCCATTCCTTCCCGCCACCCCACCATATTGGTGTAGAGGAGTCTAAAACTACAAGGCAAAAATATAGGATGAGAGGTGAAATACAGTGCCTATAAAAAGTATTCACTGCCCCGCCCCCCCCCCCTGGAAGTCTTCATGTTTTATTGTTTCACAACATTGAATCACAGTGGATTTAATTTGGCTTTTTTGACAGTGATCAAAAGAAAAAGACTTTTTCATGTCAAAGTGAAAACAGATTGCTACAAAGTAATCTAAATTAATTAAAAATATAAACACAAAATAATTGATTGCATAAGTATTTACCCCCTTTGATGTGAGAAACCAAATTAGCACTGGTGCAGCCAATTGGTTTTAGAAGTTGCATAATTGGTTAAATGGAGCTCAACTGTGTTCAGTGAAGGTATTTCAATTGATTGTAGTAAAAATACACCTGGATCTGGCAAAAAAGACAAAAGAACAGTCCAAGCAATTCTGTGAAAAGGTTATTGAAAAGGCAGGAGATGGATAATGTAATAAATTTAGACCAATTTGAACAAATTTGTTTTCACTTTGATTCAAGTCTTTTCTGTTGACAATGTCAAAAAAAAAGCCAAGTTCAATCCACTGTGATTCAATGTTGTAAAATAAAATCTGAAAATTTCTGGTGGGCGGGGCACGCACGGAGTGAATACTTTTTATAGGCACTGTATTTAAAAGGGTCTTGAAGGGGAATATGGAACAAGCTGCCAGTGGAAACTGTAGACTGTAGAAGTGGGTACAACTACATTGTTTAAAAGGCATTTAGATAGGTACATGGATAAGAATGTTTAGAGAGATATCAGCCAAACACAGGCAAAAGGGAACAGCTCAAATAGACATGTTGGTTGGCATGGACAAATTGGCCAAAGGGCCTATGACTCGTCACTCCATGTCTCGTTTCTGCCCAGTACACTTGTTCAACTAGCTTAAATGCTGAGTGTTTGCAGCATTTTCTATATTTATTTCAATTCCTATGAATCTTTTATCATTTATTTCTGGAGTCACAACAACTTCTCTTCCAGATAGGTCAATCATAAAGAAAATCATCCCTCTTCAGCATAATTCATGTTTATCACTTTTACTTTCTCATCAGTCAGGTTTATTATCACTGACGTAGATCATGAACTTTGTTTTGCAGCAATAATATAGTGCAATACATTTTTTAAAAATATATCTAATATATATAAATGATTAATACAAAAATGAGAGCAAAATAGTGAGATCGTGTTCATGGGTTGGTTCATTGTCCATTCAGAAATCTGATGGCAGAATGGAACAGCTGTTCCTAAAACATTGAGTATGTATCTTCAGGCCTTGTACCTTCTCCCTGATGGTAATAATGAGAAGAGAGCATGTCTGGGGATCCAGATCTATGGACTCAATTTGGTTCGGAATGCTGTTGCTTGCTACTATTGTTTGTATGATGCGTGTTTTTTCTCTGTTCATTGGGTGTTGGTCTTTCTCTTTTTAATTGGGTTCTTTTGGATTTCTTGCTGAGTGGCTGCCTGTAAGCAGACAAATGTCAAGGTTGTATAATTTGTACATACTTTCATAATAAGTATACTTTAAACTTTTGAACTCTGAGATCCTGTCCTTTGAATCCCCTCCAATAATTTTCCCACCGCTGACGTTGGGCTCATTAGCCATAGTTCCCTGGCTTCTCTTTGTGCCCTTTTTAAATAAAGGCACAACATTTGGCCTCCAGTTCTTGAATATCTTATCTTTGGCTAGGGGTGAAGCAAATATCGTTACAGTTCTTCCCGAACTTCCTACAATGTCCATGAATACACTTGATAAGACACCAGGGATTTATCCATCTTTGTTTGCCACAAAATCAAATTTCAAAGTAAATTTATTATCCAGATACATACTGTATGTGTCATAATAAATAAAAAGAAACACAATAGAATCAAGGAAAAACTACGCACAAAGATGGACAATCAATGTGCAAAAGACAAATTCTGCAAGTGCAAAAAGAAAAACTAATACTAGATACATAAACAATAAATGGTATTAAGAACATGAGTTGTTTGAAAGTGAGTTCATAGGTTGTGGAATCGGTTCAGTATTGGGCTGAGTGAAGTTTATGCAGGTTCAGGAGTCTGATGGTTGAAGGGTAAAACTGGTGTGGGGACCACCGACTGTTGGAAACTTCAGGGTAAATTCTAGATCTAGGTCGAGGCATGTTCGAGGAGAAGTGGTAGAAGTCTGAGATAGAGTTGAAGTGAGTGGAGTGGAGAAAAGTCGTAGTGGAGGAGTTTCAGAGCCCGTCCACCTAGACTGAGAGCGATGTTTAATCGATCTAAATGCTGTGCAGATTTGGAAAGGTTGGGTACGGGCCAGAACGTGGTGACGGGATCCAGGCCCAGAGTGTATCGATGCGACAGTGCCTGGGTTTTAGAGCAAGGAATAAGCCGCTGTTTGGATGATGTAAACCCCAGGCTGAATGGATTGAAAAGGCGGGGTGTTGAGACCAAAAGCGAAGGTTGGATCACTTCTGCTAGCTGCTCTGAGGTTTGCTCTGCTCTTGGCTGTGCTGAGGCTGTAGGCCTGTTCCAGCTGCTCCAGGCTTCGTGTCTGTTGGCTCCGCAACATTTTGTGCCAGTAAGCACAAGGGTCTTTGTTGGATTTTTTTAAATGATTTTTTTTGGGTTTCTTGATTTGTGGCTGCCTGTAAGGAGACGAATCTCAAGTTTGTATAATGTATACATACTTTGTACTTTGAACTTTAGATTTTTTTGATTAGATTATGAGGACACGCAGTCCCCTTTTATTGTCATTTGGTAATGCATGCATTAAGAACTGATACAATGTTCCTCCAGAATGATATCACAGAAACACAAGAAAAATCAAAACTTAAAAAACTGACCAAAACCATGTAATTATAACATATAGTTACAACAGTGCAAAACAATACCGTAATTTAATAGAAGAACAGACCATGGGCACGGTAAAAAAAAAAGTCTGAAAGCCTCTCGGAAGTCCCATTATCTCACGCTGATGGTAGAAAGAAGAGAAACTCTCTTCCTGCCATGAGCTTCCAGCGCCGCAAACTTGCCGATGCAGCACCCGACCACAGCCGACTCTTGAGTCCATCCAAAAACTTCGAGCCTCCGACCAGCCCTCCGACACCGAACACCATCTCTACTGAGCGCTTTAACCCTGGCCCCGGCAACAGGCAATAGGCAAAGCCGAGGATTTGGGGCTTTCCCCTCCGGAGATTCTTGGTGGCACAGTAGCAGCAGCAGCAAAGCGGACATTTCAGAAGTTTCTCCAGATGCTCTTCCATGCTTCTCATGGCTGTCTCCATCAAATCAGGATTGTGCATGGCATCCTACTTACAAATACGATATAATTTCGGAGTGGCCGCTTTTAAAGCGACAAGAGGGAAATTAGATGACCTATCAGACTTAAAAGTCGATTTAAGTTCCCAGAGCCTGATGAGATGTACCCTGGAGGCTATGAAAGTTAAAGGAGGGGATTGCAAAGGCCCTGACAGATTTTTTTTTCACTTTTGCTAGTTACAGATGAGATGCCAGATGAACAGAATAAAGTAAATGTGGTATAATTCTTCAAGAAAGCTAGTAAGGATATGCCAGGTAATTACAGGCCTGCACATTTAACATCAATGATAGCGAAGTTATTGGGCATCATTCTGAGAAGCAGGACTGACCTATACTTGGAAGAGGAAGGATTTAACTAAGATGGTTTAAGGCTGTTGCATTTTTTGTTTTCCGGAGACCCTGAGATGTCCTCTGCCTTTCCAGATACAATGATATAGCTCGTTGTCTTCAGAATTCACCACCACAGAGTCTTTCAAAAGCAGAGGAGGTGGAGTATGCTTTATGATCAATTCCTTGTGGTATACAAATGTGGTTGTGCTGTTCCAGTCCTAATCCCCCTACCTGGAACATCTTGTGATCAAATGTCATCTATTTTATCTGCCGTAGGAGTTTTAACTGGCTTGAAAAAGTCTCTAAATGATTATTACCAACCTGCCACTTATGGAACCAGAGGAACCAATACACTGGACCACTGTTATACTAGCATCAAGAGCATTTACTGTCCCATCCCACACCCATGTTTTTGAAAGTCTGATCACCTGTACTTCTACTCCCAGTGTATAGGCAGAGACTGAAGACTGCATCAACAATAGTGAGGACCAAGAAGGTGTGGACAAGAGAGGCACTGGAGCACTTACAGGACTGCTTTGAGTCAGTGGAGTTGACTTTACTTGGGGATTAATCTTCAAGTCTAAATGAGCATGCCACAGTTGTTACTGACTTCATTAAAACCTACGTGGATGAGTGTGTGTCTATGTGAATGTACTGTATATGCCCGAATCGAAAGCTGTGGATTAACCAGGAGGTTTGTCATCTGCTAAGGACTAGATCTGTGGTATTCAAGTCTGGGGATCCAGGACAAGACCAGGTACAACTTGCACAGGGCTATCTGAAGAGCAAAGGAACATTTCCAGATGAGGTTAGGGGCAGAATTGGATGCACATTAACTCTGGCAGGGTTTACTGGCCATTACTTTTTACAGAGCAAAGCCTAACATCGTGAATGGCAGTGATGCTCCATGAGTTAAATACCTTTCATGCATGCTTTGAAAGGGAGAATAAAACTAGTTATGAGGATCCTTGTAGCTCCTGATGACCATGTGATCTCTGTCTTAGATGCCAACATCAGATTGTCTTTCAAGAGGGTGAACCCTTGCAAGGTGTCAGGCCCTGATGGAGTACCTGAAAGGTAAAAGTTGTGTCAACCAGTTGGAGGGTGTGTTCAAAGGCGCTTTTCAATGTCTCATTGCTCCAGACAGAAGTTCCAATCTGCTTCAAAAGGACATAATCATACCAGTGCCCAAGAAGAGCAGGGTGAGCTACCTTAACGACTATTGTACCGTAGCACTAACTTCTGTGGTGATGAAGTGGTTTGAGAGGTTGGTCATGGTTAGAATCAACTCCTGTCTCAGCAAGGACCTGGACCCACTGCAAATTGCCTATCAACACAATAGGTCTATAACAGAAGTGATCTCACTGGCTCTTCACACGGCCTTAGATCACCTGGACGATACTAATACTTGTGTCAGAATGCTGTTTATTGACTACTGATCAGTGTTGAACACAAAGATTCCTGCAGTACGGATCCATAACCTGGGCCTTTGTACCTCCCAATGCAACTAAATCCTCTACTTCCTCGATGGAAGACCACAGTCTGTGGGTTGGAAATAACATCTCCACCTCACTGACAATCAACACTGGCGCACCTCAGGGATGTGTGCTTAATCCACTGCTCTACTCTCTACATGCATGACTGTGGCGAGGCACAACTCAAACACCATCTATGACTTTGGTGATAGCACAACTACTGTCGGTAGAATTTCAGACGGTGATGAGAAGGTGTACAGGAGTGGGATGTATCAGTAATTGAGTGTTGTCACAGAAACAACCTTGCACTCAACATCAGTAAGACTAAAGAACTGATGATGGTCTTCAGAAAGGGTAAGACAAGAGAACATACACCAGTCCTCATCGAGGGATCAGAAGTGGGAAAAGTGAGAAATTTCAAGTTCCTGGATCAACGAGGATCTATCTTGTGCCAAACATATTGATGCAGTTACAAAGACGACACGACAGTGGCTATATTTCATTGGGAGTTTGAAGAATTTGGTATGTCACCAAAGATATACCGAATGTACTGTGGAGAGCATTCTAACTGGCTGCTTCACTGTCTGGTGTTAGGGAGGGGTGCTACTGCACAGGATTGAAATAAGCTGCAGAAAGTTGTAACTCAGTCAGCTCCATCATGGGCACTAGCCTCAGTAGCATCCAGGATATCTTGAAGGAGCGTTGCCTCAAGACAGCATCCATCATTAAGGACTCCCATCACCCAGAATATGCCCTCTTCTCATTGTTACCATCAGGGAGGAGGTACAGAAGCCTGAAGGCACACACTCAACCATTCAGGAATAGCTTCCTCCCCTCTGCCGTAAGATTTCTGAGTGCATATTGAACCCAAGAACACTACCTCTCTACTTTTTTTGCATTACATATTTAACTTTTTCCATATATATAAATAAATAATGTCATTTTGGAAACTCATTTGTGATGAGGCGAAGAAATCTCATTGCTGACTGGCTGTATGGTGGACCCCATGCATTGTGGTCAGAAATTTTGCCCACACCATCTCATAAATAGGATCAGGGTCTATACTTTTGTTTACAGAATTGTTTGTGGAAAACCATGCTTCTAGGGATTTTCTTGCATGTTCACTTTTTCCATGCCTTTTACTGATGCCCAGTCAAATTTGTACCCCTCTTGATCTTCATGGATATAGACTAAGGAGAGTTGATCATGTTGCTTTACAGCCAGTTGGTGTTCATGGATCCTTATGGATAGTTTTCTCCCAGTTTGGCTGACATGGTATTTACTGCAGTCCCCAAATTGCATTTTGTAGACCACATTGATCTTGTCTAATAGCTTAGTTCGTTCTTTTGGTCTGCAGAGTACTCTCCTCAATGTTGCTGTTGGCTTGTGTGCAACTGAAATTCTATGTTCTTGGAGCAGTCAGGCTGTAATTTCTGAGATATTTTGAATGTGTGGAAGGACAACCTTTTTGGTCACTTCTTGGTTGGTGCGTTGTCAACCTCGCAGGCATATTGGCATGAAGTTCAGCTGGTATCCATTTCATGTGAGTACTTTAAGGAGATGTTTCTCCTCTGTATCCTTTAGTTCTGCTGTGCTGTACTGTGTCTCTGCTCCTTGGAGTAAAGTTTGATACAGCTCTTGTTGTGTGCATTTGGGTGGTTGCTGTGATAACATAGGATCTCTCCTCCGTGGATTATCACCTTGTCGTGGTGGAGAAGCTTCTGTGGTCCTGTGATCCCAAGAGCAATGCCTTCTGGAGCTATGCTCCTGGTAGGATCACCCATGGCGGTAAGGTTGAGGGTGAGGTCCGTGACAAAGAACAATCCAACCAAGACCTCTACGGTGGAACAGGCGGACGAAGTTACTTCGAACTCAACAGCTGTGAAAGCAGATGAAGGCTGCAACAAATCCATCAGCTCCAATCGTCGTGGTTTCCATGCCATTGGAATCGGTTGATTTGTGAAGCATCGTGTGCTTCTTGGAGTGCAACATCAAGTACACGTTAAACAAATACACGCACTGGCGTCTTCGCTCTGTGGGCCTCTTCTTCAGAACGAAGACCATCATCCTCGACCTCAAGGGATAACCATGATGACGACGAATTTCGGATCTGATCTGTATCTTGCAGACCAAAAGAACAAACCATGCTATTAGACAAGACCAAGATAGTCTACAAAATCCAGTGCGGGGCTGCAGCAAATATTATGTCGGCCAGACTGGAAGAAAACCATATACTAGGGTTCTTGAACATCAAAAGCAACGCACAGAAATTGATGAAGGAACTCAGCAGGTCAGACAGCATGTATAGAAAAGAGTAAACAGTCAACATTTTGGACCATGAACCTTCATCAGGACTGAGAAGGAGGGGGGAAATTGCCAGAATAAAAGGGGGCGGGTGGAGGGGAAACAATGCTAGCTGGTGGGTGATAGGTGGATCCAGGTGGGAGGGAAAGGTCAAGGGCTGGAGTAGAAAAATCTGATAGAGGAGAGTGGATGATAGGAGAAAAGGAAGGAGAAGGGAACCTGGGGGGAAGTAATAGGTAGGTAATAGAAGTAAAAAGTCTGAGTGGGGAATAGTGGGGGGAGTAGTTTTGTTCACCAGGAGATATCAATATTCATAACATTAGGTTAGAGAGTACCTGGACAAAGTATAAGGTGTTGCTCCTCCACTTGAGGGGGCGGGGCTCATCTTGACACAGAGGAAGCCATGGATTGACACGTTGGAGCAGGAGTGGGAATCAGACAAAGGAGCAGTGGAGGAGCAGCCCCTGTGGAAAGCGGGGGCTGGGGGGAAGAGATAAAGATATGTTTAGTGGAGATGGCGGACATTGTGGAGGATAAAGTGTTGTATGCGGAGGCTGATGAGGGAAGTATGACTGTTCAAAAGTGATGGGTTGCACCTGAACCCGAGGGGGACCAATATCCTCGAGGGCAGGTTTGTTGGAGCTGTTGGAGAGGGTTTAAACTAACTTGGCAGGGAGGTGGGAACTGAATGAACGGATTCAGGAAAGGATGGATGGTAAAAAAGTGAAGATAGTGTGCAGTCAGATTGTCAGGAAGGGCAGGCAGTTGATGGGACTTAGTTGCAGCCAAGAGGCTGAGTATCAGATCATTAGGGATGCAGAGTCAGAAAAGATAGCAAATACAGTACTCAAGGTGTTGTATCTAAATGCATGTAGTATAAGAAATAAGGTGAATGATCTTGTTACAATATTACAGATTGCCAGGTATGACGTTGTGGCCATTATTGAATCGTGGCTGAAGGATGGTTGTAGTTGGGAGCTGAATGTCCAAGGTTACCCATTATATTGGAGGGATAGGAAGGTAGGCAGATGGGGTGGTGTGGCTCTACTGGTAAAGAATGGCATCAAATCAGTAGAAAGATGTGACATAGGATCAGAAGATGTTGAATCCTTGTCGATTGAGTTAAGAAACTGCAAGGGTAAAAGGACATCGATGGCAGTTATATACAGGCCTCCCAATAGTGACCACAGGTTACAACAGAACATAGAAAAGGCGAGTGAAAAGGGCAATATTATGGTAGTCATGGGAGATTTTAACATGCAGGTTGATTGGGAAAATCCGGTTGGTAATAGATCTCAAGAGAGTGAGTTTATTGAATGCCTAAGAGATAGCTTTTTAGAGCAGTTTGTCGTTGAGCCTACTAGGGGATCTGCTGTCCTGGATTGGGTGTTATGTAACAAACCGGAGGCAATTAGGGAGCTTAAGGTAAAAGAACCTTTGGGAACCAGTGATCACGATATGATTGTGTTCAACTTGAAATTTGATAGGGAGAAAGTAGTCTGATGTAGCATTATTTCAGTTGAGTAAGGGAAATTACAGTGGTATGAGAGGAATTGGCCAAAGTAAATTGGTAGGACCTGCTGGCAGGGATGTCAGCAGAACAGCAATGGTATGCGTTTCTGGGGAAAATGAGGAAGGTGCAGGACTTGTATTCCAAAAATGAAGAAATAGTCAAATTGTAAAATAGTACAACTGTGGCTGACAAGGGAAGTCAAAGCTATTGTAAAAGCAAAAGAAAGGGCATACAATAAAGCAAAAATTAGTGGGAAGGTAGAGGAATAGGAGTTTTTATAAACCTACAGAGAGCAACTAAAAAATCATTAGGAGGGAAAAGATGAAATGTGAAAACAAGCTAGCAAATAATATCAAAGTGGATAGTAAAAGTTTTTTTCAAGTATGTTTAAAGATAAAAGAGAAAGGAGAGTGGATATGGGACCGCTAGAAAATGAGGTAGGAGAAATAATAACAGAGGACAAGGAGATGGCTGATGAACCAAATAAGTATTTTGCGTCAGTCTTCACTGTGAAAGACACTAGCAGTATGCCTGATGTTGTAGTGTGTGAAGGATGAGAAATGGGTGCAGTTACTGTTACATAGAAACATAGAAACATAGAAGATAGGTGCAGGAGTAGGCCATTCGGCCCTTCGAGCCTGCACCGCCATTTATTATGATCATGGCTGATCATCCAACTCAGAACCCCACCCCAGACTTCCCTCCATACCCCCTGACCCCCGTAGCCACAAGGGCCATATCTAACTCCCTCTTAAGTATAGCCAATGAACTGGCCTCAACAGTTTCCTGTGGCAGAGAATTCCACAGATTCACCACTCTCTGTGTGAAGAAGTTTTTCCTAATCTCGGTCCTAAAAGGCTTCCCCTCTATCCTCAAACTGTGACCCCTCGTTCTGGACTTCCCCAACATTGGGAACAATCTTCCAGCATCTAGCCTGTCCAATCCCTTTAGGATCTTATACGTTTCAATCAGATCCCCCCTCAATCTTCTAAATTCCAACGAGTACAAGCCCAATTCATCCAGTCTTTCTTCATATGAAAGTCCTGCCATCCCAGGAATCAATCTGGTGAACCTTCTTTGTACTCCCTCTATGGCAAAGATGTCTTTCCTCAGATTAGGGGACCAAAACTGCACACAATACTCCAGGTGTGGTCTCACCAAGGCCTTGTACAACTGCAGTAGTACCTCCCTGCTCCTGTACTCGAATCCTCTCGCTATAAATGCCAGCATACCGTTCGCCTTTTTCACCGCCTGCTGTACCTGCATGCCCACTTTCAATGACTATTGTATAATGACACCCAGGTCTCGTTGCACCTCCCCTTTTTCTAATCGGCCACCATTCAGATAATAATCTGTTTTCCTATTTTTGCCACCAAAGTGGATAACTTCACATTTATCCACATTAAATTGCCTCTGCCATGAATTTGCCCACTCACCCAACCTATCCAAGTCACCCTGCATCCTCTTAGCATCCTCCTCACTGCTAACACTGCCACCCAGCTTCGTGTCATCCGCAAACTTGGAGATGCTGCATTTAATTCCCTCATCCAAGTCATTAATATATATTGTAAACAACTGGGATCCCAGCACTGAGCCTTGTTGTACCCCACTAGTCACCGCCTGCCATTCTGAAAAGGTCCCGTTTATTCCCACAGTTTGCTTCCTGTCTGCTAACCAATTCTCCACCCACACCAATACCTTACCCCCAATACCGTGTGCTTTAAGTTTGCACACTAATCTCCTGTGTGGGACCTTGTCAAAAGCCTTTTGAAAATCCAAATATACCACATCCACTGGTTCTCTCCTATCCACTCTACTAGTTACATCCTCAAAAAATTCTATGAGATTCGTCAGACATGATTTTCCTTTCACAAATCCATGCTGACTTTGTCCGATCATTTCACCGCTTTCCAAATGTGCTGTTATCACATCCTTGATAACTGACTCCAGCAGTTTCCCCACCACCGACGTTAGGCTAACCGGTCTATAGTTCCCCGGTTTCTCTCTCCCTCCTTTTTTAAAAAGTGGGGTTACATTAGCCACCCTCCAATCCTCAGGAACTAGTCCAGAATCTAACGAGTTTTGAAAAATTATCATTAATGCATCCACTATTTCTTGGGCTACTTCCTTAAGCACTCTAGGATGCAGACCATCTGGCCCTGGGGTTTATCTGCCTTCAATCCCTTCAATTTACCCAACACCACTTCCCTACTAACATGTATTTCGCTCAGTTCCTCCATCTCACTGGACCCTCTGTCCCTTACTATTTCTGGAAGATTATTTATGTCCTCCTTAGTGAAGACAGAACCAAAGTAATTATTCAATTGGTCTGCCATGTCCTTGCTCTCCATAATCAATTCACCTGTTTCTGTCTGCAGGGGACCTACATTTGTCTTTACCAGTCTTTTCCTTTTTACATATCTATAAAAGCTTTTACAGTCTGTTTTTATGTTCCCTGCCAGTTTTCTCTCATAATCTTTTTTCCCCTTCCTAATTAAGCCCTTTGTCCTCCTCTGCTGAACTCTGAATTTCTCCCAGTCCTCAGGTGAGCCACTTTCTCTGGTTAATTTGTATGCTTCTTCTTTGGAATTGATACTATCCCTAATTTCTCTTGTCAGCCACGGGTGCTCTACCTTCCTTGATTTATTCTTTTGCCAAACTGGGATGAACAATTGTTGTAGTTCATCCATGCAACCTTTAAATGCTTGCCATTGCATATCCACCGTCAATCCTTTAAGTGTCATTTGCCAGTCTATCTTAGCTAATTCACGTCTCATACCTTCAAAGTTACCCCTCTTTAAGTTCAGAACCTTTGCTTCTGAATTAACTATGTCACTCTCCATATTAATGAAGAATTCCACCATATTATGGTCACTCTTACCCAAGGGGCCTCTCACGACAAGATCGCTAATTAACCCTTCCTCATTGCTCAAAACCCAGTCCAGAATAGCCTGCTCTCTAGTTGGTTCCTCGACATGTTGGTTCAAAAAACCATCCCGCATACATTCCAAGAAATCCTCTTCCTCAGCACCTTTACCAATTTGGTTCACCCAGTCTACATGTAGATTGAAGTCACCCATTATAACTGCTGTTCCTTTATTGCACACATTTCTAATTTCCTGTTTAATACCATCTCCGACCTCACTACTACTGTTAGGTGACCTGTATACAACTCCCACCAGCGTCTTCTGCCCCTTGGTGTTACGCAGCTCTACCCATATCGATTCCACATCTTCCCGGCTTATGTCCTTCCTTTCTATTGCGTTAATCTCTTCTTTAACCAGCAACGCCACCCCACCTCCCCTTCCTTCATGTCTATCCTTCCTGAATATTGAATATCCCTGAACGTTGAGCTCCCATCCCTGGTCACCCTGGAGCCATGTCTTTTAAGATGTTTTTTTTGCCAAAATTTTTATATATATTTCAGGCATTACCAATCTTTGTTCCAAAATCTTTTTTTGACAAAGTTGACTCTAAAATTTCTTCATTTATTTGGCAGAATAAAAACCCGAGACTGGGTAAAATACATTTACAGAAAGCTAAGAGAGATGGAGGCTTAGCATTACCTAACTTTAGATTTTATTATTGGGCAATTAATATTCGACATATGAAATTCTGGTTACTGGACCAGGATATACTATCCATTCCTAAATGGGTAGTATTGGAATTACAATCTGTTCAGGGTTTTACACTTGGCTCTATTTTAGGTTCCTCTCTTCCTTTTGATTGGAAACGCCTTAAACAGGTGTCTAACCCGATAGTTAAATATACCTTGCGTATTTGGTTTCAATTCAGAAAATTTTTTGATCCTAATCAATTTGGGTTAGCGATTCCTATTTTAGGTAACATTTTTTTCTCCCTCTTTTATGGATCGTGCTTTTCAAACTTGGAAGACTAAGGGTATTTCACGGTTTTTGGATTTATTTTTAGATGGTTCCCTTATGTCTTTTGAACAATTATCTAATAAATATAACTTATCAAGAATACATTTTTTTAGATATCTACAAGTTAGAAATTTCCTAAGTACTATACTTTCTTCCTTTCCAATGCTTCCTCCTACATACATTTTAGATACTATAATCAACCTTAATCCATGTCAGAAAGGTGCATCGGCTATGATTTATAATATTATTATGAAACTTAGGAAAGCTCCATTTGATAAGATTAGGGTAGATTGGGAACAGGAATTGGGGTTTACCATTTCCGTGGATGACTGGGGGCAGATTTTACAATTAGTCAATACTTCCTCTAGCTGTGCTAAACATTCCCTAATTCAATTTAAAGTTGTTCATAGAGCACATATGTCCAAAGATAAGTTAGCGCGCTTTTATTCTCATATTAATCCTTTTTGTGATAGATGTCCGGGGCACATAGCCTCTTTAACTCATATGTTTTGATCTTGCCCTACTTTGGAAACTTTTTGGAGAGACATTTTTAATATTATCTTTAAGGTATTGAATATAGATATCTCTCCTCACCCTATTACTGCTATCTTTGGACTACCTAAAATTTCCAGTAATCTCTCCCCTTCAGCCCGTAGAATGATTGCATTTCTTACTTTAATGGCGAAAAGATGTATCTTACAACATTGGAAAGAGCTTAATGCTCCAACTACCTTTTTTTGGTTTTCTCAGACGATATTATGCTTGAATCTGGAGAAAATTAGAAGCAACCTTTATGACTCCTCATTTAAATTTGAACAGACTTGGAGATCTTTTATTCAATATTTTCATTTAATGTAATATATACCCTTCTTGTTTTTTTTTACTGTTTTTAATGGAGGTCGGGATTGAGGATGTGATTTTAAGTTTAACTCTGTTTGGTTTCAAGTTAGCCCTTTGCTTTGCTTTGCTTTTAGTTAGTTACACGGTGGGTTTTTTTTTGGGTTTTTTTTCCTTTTCTCTATTGATATATATATAAAATTAGTATACTATTATGTTACCTTGGTATGTTATGTTTAAATTACATTGTTTGTAGTATTTTTTTTGTATTAATATCTTCTGTAATTTTATTATATTCTAACAGTGTATTAGTGTCTATATGGCTTACCTTTTTGTATACTTATTTAATAAAAAGATTTAAAAAACCATCCCGCATACATTCCAAGAAATCCTCTTCCTCAGCACCTTTACCAATTTGGTTCACCCAGTCTACATGTAGATTGAAGTCACCCATTATAACTGCTGTTCCTTTATTGCACACATTTCTAATTTCCTGTTTAATACCATCTCCGACCTCACTACTACTGTTAGGTAGCCTGTACACAACTCCCACCAGCGTCTTCTGCCCCTTGGTGTTACGCAGCTCTACCCATATCGATTCCACATCTTCCCGGCTTATGTCCTTCCTTTCTATTGCGTTAATCTCTTCTTTAACCAGCAACGCCACCCCACCTCCCCTTCCTTCATGTCTATCCTTCCTGAATATTGAATATCCCTGAACGTTGAGCTCCCATCCCTGGTCACCCTGGAGCCATGTCTCTGTGATCCCAACTATATCATAATCATTAATAACAATCTGCACTTTCAATTCATCCACCTTATTACGAATGCTCCTTGCATTGACACATAAAGCCTTCAGGCGCTCTTTTACAACTCTCTTAGCCCTTATACAATTACGTTGAAAAGTGGCCCTTTTTAATGCTTGCCCTGGATTTGTCGGCCTGCCACTTTTACTTTTCTCCTTTGTACTTTTTGCTTCTACCCTCACTTTACACCCCTCTGTCTCTCTGCACTGGTTCCCATCCCTCTGTTGTGAACTAACCTCCTCACGCCTAGCCTCTTTAACTTGATTCCCACCCCCCAACCATTCTAGTTTAAAGTCACCTCAGTAGCCCCCGCTGATCTCCCTGCCAGGATATTGGTCCCCCTAGGATTCAAGTGTAACCCATCCTTTTTGTACAGGTCATGCCTGCGCCAAAAGAGGTCCCAATGATCCAAAAACTTGAATCCTTGCCCCCTGCTCCAATCCCTCAGCCGCGCATTTATCCTCCACCTCATCGCATTCCTACTGTCACTGTCGCGTGGCACAGGCAGTAATCCCGAGATTACTACCTTTGCGGTCCTTTTTCTCAACTCCCTTCCTAGCTCCCTATATTCTCCTTTCAGGACCTCATCCCTTTTCCTACCTATGTCATTGGTACCTATATGTACCACGACCTCTGGCTCCTCACCCTCCCACTTCAGGATATCTTGGACATGATCAGAAATATCCCGGACCCTGGCACCAGGGAGGCAAACTACCATCCGGGTCTCTGGACTGCGTCCACAGAATCGCCTATCTGACCCCCTTACTATCGAGTCCCCTATCACAACTGCCCTCCTCTTCCTTGCCCTACCCTTCTGAGCTACAGGGCCAGACTCTGTGCCGGAGGCACGGCCACTGTCGCTTCCCCCGGGTAAGCTGTCCCCCCCAACAGTACTCAAACAGGAGTACCTGTTGTTAAGGGGCACAGCCACCGGGGTACTCCCTATTACCTGACTTTTCCCCTTCCCCCTCCTAACCGTGACCCACTTGTCTGCCTCCCGTGGCCCCGGCGTGACCACCTGCCTTCCACTCCTCTCTATCACCTCCTCACTCTCCCTGACCAGAGAGAGAGAAGGTGCTCAAAAAGCTGAAAGACCTAAAGGTACAAAAGTCCCCCGGACCAGAGGAACTGCACCCTAGGGTTCTGAAAGAGGTAGCATTAAGAGATTGTGATGGCATTAGAAATGATCTTTCAAAAATCAGAGGATTGGAAAATTGCAAATGTTACCCCACTCTTTAAGAAAGGAGAAAGGCAGCAGAAAGAAACTTATAACCAGATAGCCTGACCTCAGTGGTTGGGAAGATGTTGTAGTCAATTATTAAGGATGAGGTGATGGAGTACTTGGGGACACAGGACAAGATGGTTCAAAGTCAGCATGGTTTCCTTCAGGGAAAATCCTGCCTGACGAACCTTTTGTAATTCTTTGAGGAGATTACTAATAGGATAGATAAAGGGGATGTAGTGGATGTTGGATATTTGGATTTTCAGAAGGCTTTTGACAAGGTGCCACACATGAGGCTGCTTACCAAGTTAAGAGCCCATGGTATTACATGGTTAGAGCATTGGCTGATTGGTAGGAGGCAGCCAGTGGGAATAAAAAGATCCTTTCTTGTTGACTGCCAGTGACTAGTGGTGTTCCACGGGGGTTGATTTTGGGACTGCTTCTTTTTATTCTGTATATAAATGATTTAGATGATTGAATAGATGGGTTTATTGCCAAGTTTGCAGATGATATGAAGATTGGTGGAGGTAGTGTTGAGGAAACAGGTAGGATGCAGAAAGACTTAGATTCGGAGAATAGGGAAGAAAATGGCAAATGCATTTTCCAACATTGTATTTCATGTGCGGACTATTTTCTAAAATGGGAAGAAAATCCAGGAATCTGAGATGTAGAGGGACTTGGAAGTCCTTGTGCAGAACACCCTGAAGGTTAACTTGCAGGTTGAGTCGGTGGCGAGGAAGGCAAATGCCATGCTAGCATTCATTTCAAGAGGTCCAGAATACAAGAGCAGGGATGTGATGCTGAGGCTTTATAAGGCACTGGTGAGGCTTCACCTTGAGTATTATGAACAGTTTTGGGCCCCTCATCTTAGAAAAGATGTGCTGGCATTGGAGGAGGTTCACAAGGATGATTCCTGGAATGAAAGGGTTATCATACAAGGAACGTTTGATGGCTCTGGGTCTGTACTTGCTGGAATTCAGAAGGGTGAGGGGGGATCTCATTGAAACCTTTCGAATGTTGAAAGCCCTAGACAGAGTAGATGTGGAAAGGATGTTTCCCACAGTGGGAGAGTCTAGGACAAGAGGGAACAGCCTCAGGATAGAGGAGCACCCTTTCAAAACAGAGATGCGGAGAAATTTCTTTAACCAAAGGACAGTGAATTTGTGGAATTTGTTGCTATATGCAGCTGTGGAGGTCAGGTCGTTGGGTGTATTTAGGGCAGAGAGTGGTAGGTTCTTGATTGGACATGGTATCAAAGGTTACAGGGAGAAGGTCGGGAGCTGGGGTTGAGGAGGAGATAGGGAAAAAAAGGATCAGCCATGATTGAATGGCGGAACAGACTCGATGGGCCAGGTGGCTTAATTCTGCTCCTATCTTTTGGTTTTATGGTTTTATAGAGTTTTGAATTGTCTCCTTGTTTAGAAAATTGTCTATGCCTTTATTCCTTCTACCAAAGTGCATGACTATACACTTCCCTCCACTATTTTCCATCTGCCACTTTTTTGCCCATTCTCTTAACCTGTCTAAGTCCTTCTGCAGATCTCCTGCTTCCTCAACACTACCTGCCCCTCCACCTATCTTTATATCATCTGCAAACTTGGTCTCAAAGCCATCAATTTCATTATCTAAATCGTTGACATTTAATGTGAAAAGAAGTAGTCCCAATACTGTACCAATCACTAAGGAACAACATTTGTCACCGACAGTCAACCAGAAAAGACCTCCTTTATTCTGACTTTTTGCCTCCCACCAGTCAGCCAATCTCCTGTAAATACTAGTATTTTTCCTGGAATACCACGGCCCTTGTGTTGTTAAGCAGCCTCACGCACAGCACCTTATCAAAAGCCTTCTGAAAATCCAAGTAAACAACAAACACAGACTCTCCTTTGTCTATCTTGTCCATTATTTTATCAAAGAATTCCAACCGATTAGTCAGGCAAGCTTTTCCCTTAAGGAAACAATGTTGACTTTGGCCTACTTTATCATGTGCCTCCAAGTGCCCTGACACCTCATCTTTAATAATGGATTCCAACACTTTTCCAACACCTTCCCTACCACTGACATCAGGCTAACTGGCCTATGATTTCCTCTCTTCTGCCTCCCTCCCTTATTAAAGAGTGGAGTGACATTTGCAATTTTCCAGTTCTTCAGAACAATTCCAGAATCTGGTGATTCTTGAAAGATCATTACTAATGCCTCCACAATCTCTTCAGCTACCTCGTTCAGAATCCTGGGGTGTAGTCCATCTGGTCCAGGTGACTTAGCTACCTTCAGACCTTTTAGCTTCCCAAGCACCTTCTTAGTAATAGCAACTACGCTCACTTCTGCCCCCTGATACTCTTGAATTTCTAACCTACTGCTTGTGTCTTCCACAGTGAAGACTGACACAAAATACTTATTAAGTTTGGTCCCTATTTCTTTGTCCCCCGTTATTACCTTTCCAGCATCATTTCCCAGCAGTCCAATATTCATTCTTGCCTCTCTTTTACTCTTTATATATCTGAAAAGACTTCCAGTATCCTTTTTATATTATTGGTTAGCGTACCTTCATATTTCATCTTTTCCTCTCCTTATGTATTTTTTCAATGCCTTCTATTAGTTTATAAAAACTTCCCAACCCTCTGAGCTCCCATTAATGTTTGCTATATCGTATTCCCTATCTTTTGCTTTTATGCCATCTTTGACTTCCCTTGTCAGCAATGGTTGCCTCATCCGTTTAGAATACTTATTTGTCTTTGGAGTCTTATCTATCCCATGCCTTCCAAGTTGCCCCCAGAGTCTCCAGCCATTGTTATTCTGCCATCATCCCTACTAGTGTCCCCTTCAAATCGACGTAATTCCCTTTACTCCACTTGCCCATTTACCTCCTCACTCACCTCCATTCAGGCCCCCAGACAGTCCTTCCAAGTGAGGCAACATTTTGCCTACAAATCTGTTGTGGTTATCTACTGTATCCAGTGCACTTGTTGCAGTCTCTGTGTATTTAATATTTAACTAATGTTTGAGTATATATATACTATGAAAAGTATCCACCCCCTTGTGAGTTTTCATGTATCATTGTTTTACAAGATTGAATTACAATGGCTTTAATTTGGCTTTTGTGAAAAAAACTTTTTCATGTTAAGGTGAAAACAGATTTCTATGAAGTGATCTAAATTAGTTACAAATATAAAGCACAAAATAATTGATAACATAAGTGTTCACCCCCTTCAGGTCAGTATTTAGTAGATGCACCTGTGGCAGCAATTACAGTCTTGAGTCTGTGTGGATAGGTCTCTAACAACTTTGCACTTTGGACTACAAGTTTTCCCCATTCTTTGCAAAACTGCTCAGCTCTGTCAGATTGCATGGGGATCATGAGTGAACAGCCCTTTTTCAGGTCCAGCCACAAATTCTCAATTAGATTGAAGTTTGGACTCTGACTTGGCCACTCCAGGATATTTATTTTGTTGTTTTCAAGCCATACTTGTGTAGCTTTGGCTTTATGCTTGGGGTCATTGTCTTGCAGGAAAACAAATCTTCTCCCTAGTTGCAGTTCTTCTGCAGACTGCATCAGGTTTTTCTCCAGGATTTCCCTGTATCTTGCTGCGTTAATTTTACCCTCTACCTTCACAAGCCTTTCAGGGCCTGCTGCAGTGAAGCATCCCCACAGCATGATGCAGCCACCACCATTCTTCACAATAGGGATGGTGTGTTTTTGACGATGTGCAATGTTTGGTTTATGCTAAACACAGCATTTAGTTTGATTGCCAAAAAGCTCAATCTTGGTTTCCATCAAACCAGAGAACCTTCTTCCAGCTGACTTCAGAGCACCCCACATGTCTCTGGCAAACTTTAGCCGAGACTTCATGTGAGTTTTTTTTCCAACAGTGGTTTTCTCTTTGCCACTCTCCCATAAAGCTACGACTGGTGAAGCACCCAGGCAACAGTTGTATGTGTAGTCTCTCCCACCTCAGCCACTGAAGCTTGTAACCCCTCCAGAGTTGTCTTAAGTCTCCTGGGGGCCTTCCTCACTAGTCCCCTTCTTGTTCGATCAGAATCAGGTTTATTATCACCACCATGTGATGTAAAATTTGGTTAACTTTGCAGCAGCAGTTCAATGCAATACATAATCTAGCAGAGAGAAAAAAAAATAAAACATAATAAATAAACAAGTAAATCAATTATGTATATTGAATAGATCTTTAAAAATGTGCAAAAAACAGTAATGCTTAAAACAGTAATATTTTTTTAAAAAGTGAGGTAGTGGCCAAAACTTCAATGTCTTTTTAGGAATCAGATGCAGAGGGGAAGAAACTGTTTCTGAATCGTTGAGTGTGTGCCTTCAGGCTTCTGTATCTCCTACCTGATGGTAACAGTGAGAAAAAGGGCATGCCCTGGGTGCTGAGGTCCTTAATAATGGACACAGCCTCTCTGAGACACCGCTCCCTAAAGATGTCTCAGTTTTTGAGGATGGCCTGCTCTAGGCAGATTTACAGCCGTGCCAAATTCTTTCCATTTCTTGCTGATTGACTTATTTGTACTTCAAGGGATACTTAGTGACTTTTTTAGATTAGATTATGAGAACACTCGGTCCTCTTTTATTGTCACTTAGAAATGCATACATGCATTAAGAAATGATACAATATTTCTTCAGAGTGATAGCATGGAAAACAAGACAGGCCAAAGACTAACACTGACAGAACCACATAATTATAACATATAGTTACAGCAGTGCAAAACAATACCATAATTTGATAAAGAACAGAACATGGGCACAGTAAAAAAAAGTCTCAAAGTCCCGAGTCGATCGACTCCCGAGTCCCCGATAGCAGGCGGCAAAAGGAAGAAACTCCCTGCCATAAACCTCCAGGCACCGTCAACTTGCCAATACCTTGGAAGCAGCTGACCCCAGCCAACACTGAGTCCGTCCATCCGAAAACTTCGAGCCTCCGACTAGCCCCTCCGATACAGCCTCCCGAGCGCCTTTGACCTCTCCCCAGCCGCTGAAACACGCAAAGCCAGCGGCAGCGAAGCAGGCGTTTCAGAAGTTTTCCAGATGTTCCACTGTGCTTTCACGTCTGTCTCCATCAAATCAGAATTGTGCATGGTCCCCTACTTGACAGATAACAGATATCATCACCGAAGTGGCCGTGCGCGCTGTCGTCGCACCGCCATCTTCTCCCCCCTCCTGGAAATTTTCTTGTAACCATTTCCTGACTTGTGCTTTTCAGTATCCTTTTCAGAGTTACTTGGAGTGTTCTTTTGTCTTCATGATGTAGTTTTTGTCAGGATACAGACTCACCAGCAGTTGGACCTTCCAGATACAGGTGTATTTTTACTAAAATCAATTGAAAAACTTTGACTGCACACAGTGATCTACATTTAACTAATTATGTGACTTCTAAAACCTATTGGCTACATCAGTGATGATTTGGTGTGTCATATTAAAGGGGCTGAATACTTATGCAATCAATTATTTTGTGTTTTATATTTGTAATTAATTTAGATCACTTTGTAGAGATCTGTTTTCACTTTGACATGAAAGTGTCTTCTTCTGTTGATCAGTGTCAAAAAAAGCCAGATTAAATCCACTGTGATTCAATGTAAAATAATAAAACATGAAAACTTTCTCTGTGTTTGTGTGATTTATGCATCCATTATCACACTACCATGTGACACGTGGGCGTCTTGCTTGAGGAAAACACTAAGTTAGACTCACATTTCGGACTGCCATGTCTTCCTTTGCATTAGTTTATTGTTTTGAAGTTACAAAACACAAGTTACCTATACATTAGTGAAACCCGACAGATTTGGGGTCTGTTTTGTCGAATACTTTCACTACGACTTAAGACCTTAAGACTTAGAAGCAGAATTAGGCCATTCAGTCCCCATCAAGTTTACTCTGCCATTCCATCATAGCTGATTTATTATCCCTCTCAACCCTATTATCCTGCCTTTTCTCTGTAACCGTTGACGCCCTGACTAATCAAGAACCTTAAATATACCCAATGAGTTGGCCTCCATAGCTCTTAAAGGTCGTTTAAATGTCTCGGTCCGAAATGTCGACTGTTTATTCCCCTCCAGTGAAATTGTCTGATCTGCCGAGTTCCGCCAGCATTTTGTGTGTAATATTCAAGAACAGTTGATTGGTTAAACAGATTTGAAAGCCTTGAGCATTTTGGCGGCGCTTGATATGTTGCAGGTCGGAAGTTTATTCCAGTGGCATTCCTGCGCAATGTTCAACAGAGTTCTACAGCAAAGCCTGAGATAGCTTTCGTATAACCGAGCCACCGTAGAATTCTAGGGCGATTAGATATTGAAGTCGAAATGCTAGCTGTGTGAAGCCGTAGACGCAAGAGATTTTGCAGATGCTGGAAATCTCGAGCAACGCTCACACACAATGTTGGATTTCATGTGAGCTGGCTAAAGCGCTGTATTATTGAGTGTGTCGCTCCCAGCGTTTGACCCTTCCCATGTTTTCAGAGCGAGCGAATGTGAAATAAGGTGAGTAAAATCGTATGTGTTGGAGATAGGAGAGCTGGGGTACAGGGGTGAAAGGAGCTGATGATTGTCACACTCTCCTCATTTTCTTCGAAGTACTGTTCGACTCTGCATTTCTGAATTTAAAATTAGATTCAGAATCAGGTTTAATATCACTGGCGTAGATGAAATTTGTTTTGCCATAGCGGTGCAATGCAATACGCAGTTTTTAAAAACAAAATTACAATAAGCAATAAATGTATAAATTAAATAAGTAGTACAAGAATAGAGCAAAAAAGAAATAATATAGTGTACATGTACAGTAAGGGAGTTTAAACTTGAAGCGACTGCACTGGGTTCCGTACACTTGTCTCAGCTGTTTTGACATTGACACCACTGTACTAAGCATGAGATCTATGTAAAGCGGCAAGTGTATAATAATCAAAAGTGCAATGTCATGGAACCGAACTTCAGAATATTTTCTGGGACCCATGTGGCTGATGGCCTGATTTATCAGTCAGTACATTAGTAATGCCGTCTGGTAACCGAGATTAAAAATTCTTTCTTGCCTGGCCCTATCCTGTCTGCTCTTGATCTCTACTCTGTGACCTTCTTAATCTTTATGTTGCTTTTTATCATTTTCCCCATTTTTCCAGTACCTTGGCTGCACCCTTGAACCTGATTAACAGCTGCATGTCTGATGTGTTTGTATCAATGTTGATTGCAGGCCCAGTGAACATTCATTTCGTACACTAAAGCACATAGAACAGTACAGGTCCTTGTGCCCACGATGTTGTGCATTAAATTTAATCCACTCCAAGATCCCTCCTACAGAGCCCTCCATTTTTCTTACATGCATGTACTTATCTATGAGTTTCTTAAATGCACCTACTGTTTCTGCCTCTACCACCACCCCTGGCAGAGCGTTGCACACATCCACCACTTTTTTTTTAAAAAGCTACTTCTGACATTCCCCCCCCCCCCCTATATTTTCCTCCAAACAGCTTGTATTGGCCACTTGGATGGTTTTTCATAGAACCATGTCCTTTGGTCACAATGTGGTGTCCACTTTTTAAACTGCTCTTAGATCAATCTAACCCTTCCTTTCTACATGATCCTCCACTTTTCTATCATCCATGTGTCTGTCTAAGAGTTTCTTAAACACCTCTAATGCAATCGCCTCTACCACCACCAACCACTCTCAGTATTTTAAAAAAAACTAATAATAACACCCCCTGTACATTTTATTTCAAAGTTAATTTATTATCAAAGTACATATATATGTTACCATACACTACCATGAGATTTGCTTTCTTGTAGGCATTCACAGTAGTGGGTATACTTGAAGCAGAGGATAGTTGGTTTTAGATTAGTAAGGGCATCAAAGGTTATGGGGGTAAGGCAAGAGAATGAGGTTTTGAGGTACAGTATTATAAATCAGCCATGATTGAATGGCAGAGCAGACTTGATGGGCTGAAGAGCCTCATTCTGCCCCTATGTCTTACGGTCTAGTACAAAGAAATAAAATAGAATTAAAGAAAAACTACACACGAAAACGGACAAACAACCAGTGTGCAAATATGCACAAAAAAAGACAATAAATAAATGTTGCCTGAAGAAGAGTCTCAGCTGAAACATCGACTGTTCATTTCCATAGGTGCTGCCTAACCTGCTGTGTTTTTCCAGCACTTTTTGTGTGTTACTGTGAATTTCCAGCATCTGCAGAATTTCTTGTGTTCGTGAATAAATAATACAGAGAATGTGAGTTGCAGAGTCATTGAAAGTAAGGTGGAAATGTGGATAGCTATCCATTTGAGCTTCTTCAATGTATGTCAATTTTTTAAACTGCAGAACTTGTATCAAAAGAAGAGGCTGTTAACAGGTAAAGGCACGTTGGGTTACTGGGGAATTTTAGTGAGTTTAGGACCTATATGTTCCTCGTAGTGTGCAGGGCGAGGCTAGCAGGATAAAAGAACCCTGACTGATGAGGAATATAGATTCTCTGGTCGGGAAGAAGAAAGAGCAAGTGTCAGGTATAGTAATCTGGCATCTAATAATTTAAGGAGTGTTAGAAGTGTAGGAGGCCATGTGGGAAACAAGGGAAGAAACTTCAGAGGAGCTGGCAGAGATTTTTCTAGTTTTATTAGCCACAGGTGAAGTACTGGAAGACTGCAGTGAGAGAACTTGGTTCATGGCCACATTTCTGACAGGCATTCAGTTTACAAGAATGGAACCCTGCCGTAACCTGGGGATGATCTATAGTTGGTTTATTTCAAATTCAGAAGCATATGGTTGGGGAATTGAAATTAAAGCAAATAATTGTCTTTTTAAAAGAAAGCAATCTAGTTTTAGAAAAGTAATCAGTTATCCTCATCTGATTCACTAATGTTGTGCAGGAAAGGATGCTTTGCTTCTTATCAGGTCTTTCCTGAATTTGACTCCAGGCCCACTGGTGTGGTGACTTAAGCTACCTCTACGTCAGTGGTAATTGTATATAGACAGTAAATGTTAGCTCAACATTTTAGGAACAGCTTCTTCTCCTCTACCATTAGATTTCTGAATGGATAATGAACATATGTCCACTATCTCAATATTTTCTTTTGTTTTTTTTGTTCTCTTATGCACTATTTATTTACGTTATTTTAAAAATGTATTTCTTATTGTCATAGTTATTTATTGTGTATGCAATATACTGCTGCTGCAAAACAAATTTCATGACATATGCTAGTGATATTTAAAAATAATTCTGACTCTGAAACTTAAAACAAAACCAGAAGATGTTAGCAATAAATTAAGAAAATTAAAATGTAAATTTTTAAAAAATGAACAACAATGCTGAGCACTGAAGGAGTTTTAAAACTCATCAAGGTTGACAGAAAAGTCGATTAAAGCCCAGAAGTGGTTGAGGCAAGTACAGTAATATCACTCGGGGAGAAATTGGGTAGGTACATTTAAGGGCGGAGCTTGGAGAGACATGGGTTGAGCTCAAGAAATTAGGGTCAGCTGGGTGGGCTCTGACTGGCATGGACTTGTTGGGCTGAAGGGCCTGTGTTCAAGATTCAAGATTGCTTAATGTCATTCCCAGTACATGTGTAAAGGAGAACAAAATAATTGTAATTTGGATCCAATGCAGCACAAAAAAAAATCAAAATAAGACAAAGAACACAATAATAATTTAAAAAAACAATGATTATCAATACATGAGATGCACAAGATATTACTCTGACTCAAAATAAACAGGCCGAAAGCCAGCAAGAAATACACAGAGAGAGATTTTACAGAGAACAAGAGAAAATGAGGTGTGTCAGCTAAATATGGGTCCCATGGAGCTGGGAGAAATAATATTGAGGTATGATGAAAGGAATGGTCAAAATGTTAAGTATCAAATGTTATCACTGTTACAGTAGCAGGTGCAATGCACTGTGGGAGAGAGGGAGCAAAGGTCTAAAGAATGATAATATGAAATAGTCGTAATGAAGTTAAAGTTTGTGAGATGTTTATGTGGTTAAGAGGCACCTAATCTTCTGGATGTGTTTTTGGGAACAAGCAATCTCAGGAGGTATACGAATAGGACAGGAAAGTATATACAAGTTTATCCATGATTTGTTGAATTAGTGGATCAGGATTTAGAAGGCAACTGACCTATTTCCATTTCGACATGTTAGTCTATGGCTTCCTCTACTGCCACGATGAGGTCACTGTCAGGTTGGAGGAGCAACACCTCATATTCCATCGGAGTAGCCTCCAAATAGCTTGCAGTAATTTCACCTCCCCCCTTCCATTCTCCATTTTTCCATCATGCAACCTCACCCACCCACTTTCCCCTTCACCTGGTCTCACTCATCATTTGCCAACTTGCCAACTTTCCCCATTTTCCTCACCATCTTATTCTGGCTTCTTCCCCCTTTTCCAGTGCTGTTGAAGAGTTTTAGCTTGAAATGTCAACCGTTATTCCCCTCCATAAATCCTGCCTGACCTGCTGAGTTCTCTAGTATTTTGTGTGTATTGCTCTGAATTTCCAGCCTCTGTAGAATCTCTTGTGTTTGTGATCTATTTCTTATGTTCTTGGATTTCATTACACTTAAATTTTAGACTTGTGCCACAAGTTTGCACCCAGGGTTATGAATTGTTGTAGAGAAATAATTGGTTATTGTAACAATAACATAAAGTGTTTGTTCACAGATGAATGTTTGTTGAGTTAGCACTGTATATGCACTCGGTGTGCACTTTATTAGTTCCCTCCTGTACCTTAAATAAAGTGGCCACTGTGTAGTTTGTGGTTCGACATGTGCATTCAGTGAAGCTCTTCTGCACACCACTGTTGTAATGCATGGTTATTTGAGTTACTGTCACCTTCCTGTCAGCTTGAACCTTTCTGGCCATTCTCCTTTGACCTCTTTCATTAACGAGGAGTTTTTACCCATAGAATTGACGCTTACTGGATTTTTTTTTTTTGTTTTTGCATACTATTCTCTGTAAACTTTGGAGACTGTTGAGTGTGAAAATCCCAGGAGATCAGCAGCTTTTGAGATACTGAAACCACCCTATCTGGCACCAACAATCATTCCACGATCAAAGTCTCTTAGTTCACATTTCCTCCCCATTGTGATGTTGGGTCTGAACAACAACTGAACTTGTTGACTATATCTTCTTTCTTTTATGGATTGATTTGCTGCCACTTGATTGGTTGATTAGATATTTGCATTAATGAGCTGCTGTACTGGTATACTTAATAAAGTGGCTAGTAAGTGTATAAGTTATTGACTGTAGCAATTACTCTTAGTTTCTGAGATTCTGATCTTGTTCTTTTATTTACAGCTGTCCAATTGAAACAATGGTCGTTCTTGAAGGTTACTGCGAAGGCAACGCATCCTTATCCAAAATATGGATTCAACGTGGATTATTCCCATGTTTTTATTTTACACTCGTCCCAACAGTACTTTTGAGCATTGCCTTTCTCCTTGGTGCACTGCAGTGTGCTTGTTACAATATGTATGGGACTACAATGGAGCCAAAGTACATACCTCGCTCTCGTCTCTTCCTCCTTCAGTTGTTCCTAACAATAACCATGCTGCTGCAGTTTGGAACCTACATCCTTTGGCAAACCTTTAGCTTGGGCATAATCTATGGATACACGATTCTATATTCGTGCCTATCTCCAGCTGGATGGGTGTGCACCATCTTACTACTACACCTGGAGCGCAGCAGGGTGATGGTGCGGGACAGAACACATGGCCACGGTACCATCCTGCTGCTCTTCTGGGCTTTGGGATTTGCAGCGGAGAATCTGGCATTTGTGTCATGGAAAAGTCCTCTATGGTGGTGGTCACTGGACAGTACTGACCATAAGGTACGTTAGAACATAGTGCATGAAACATAGACCAGTACTGTACAGGAACTGGCCCTTCGGCCCACTATATTGCGCTGAACCAATTAAATTAGTAGTCAAATAACCAACTAAACTAATCTCTTCTGCCTACACAATGTCCATATCCTTCCATTTTCCTCGCACTTAAGAATCATCCATGCCAGGACTGCCAAACTTAAAAGCAGTTACTTTCCTAAGCAGTATGGTTGATCAACACCTCCACCTATTAACTGTACCACTACTTTATTATTTCTTTATGATTTTGCCAAGCATCACTTTATTGACATACAATGAATCTATGTATATAGGCTATCTTATGTATTTACATTTAATGTGTTTGTTAATTATTTTGTGTTCTTTATCCTTTGTAGTCTTTTGGGGACTGCATCAGATTGGGAGTAACAATTATTTCTTTCTCCTTTACACTTTTATCCTGGAAATTGCAAGAAGCAATCTTGAATCTTGAAAAGTCCCAAATGTATCTGCCTCTACCACCACAGGTAGTGAACTTCAGGCACCCACCACTCCCTGTATGTTGGGGGGGGGGACCCTTGAAAAAAGATGCTGTCTGTCTACTCTGTCTGTGCTTCTCATAATCCTATAAACCTCTATCAGATCTCCCCTCAGCCTCCACTTCTCCAGAGAATACAATCCAAGTTTGTCCTTGCCCCCTAATCCAGGCAAACCTCTCCAAAGCCTCAACATCCTTTCTATAATAGCACCATTGTTTAATATTAAGGTAGAGGTGAATTGTGGATTTACATTATGCTCAGCAAAATTCTTCACAGAGCCACAGAAGATTAAGTGCTGAGACACTCGTAATTTGGGTATTTATTAAGATTGATGGCACCCACCCACTTTCTCCCTCACCTGATTTTTACCTATGGCCTCCAGTTTGTACTCCTATTCCTTCCCCACATCTTATTCTGGTTTTTTGCCCTTCCTTTCCACCCCTGATGAATGATCTTGGCTCGATGAGTACTTTATGTGTTGGTCTGTACCCATGCTGTATTGTGTTATCACTCTACAGCATAACCACATCTTTGCTAGTGCTGTCCTTTTGTTCCTGTTTGATTCCATCGGGGAGATGTAAAAGTGGTTGACGTAACCACTATCGTCAGCTCAGCATACAAAATACTTGGGGAGCTCAAGTTCGAGTTCAAGTTTATTGTCATCTGACTGTACATATACAATCAAGTGCTCCTCCAGACCAAGGTGCACCCACAAAACATATATCACACACAGCACATAAACCAAACTATTATAAATACTTGAATAAAACATAATTCAAAATGCATGCAGTGCACATGTGACAAGAATACACATAGATAAAGATGTTAGCTGTCTTGGGCTGGCACCAGTGGGATCAGCAGTTGGTCTGCCACCTGTCTTCAGGAGAGAGAGAGATAAGGAAAACAATGGAGCAGCATTTGGAGATGTTAATGAAGGGAAGGAGAGCTGTCAAGATCGGCTCCCCCTTTGAACCCTGAACTGTTTGAAGTGATGGACAGGTGATACCCCAGCAGGGGGATAAAAAGGGACAGGTTCGCTAAGGCAGGACACACACGACACCCGAGGTAACGAGACCCTGGAAGCGGTGCGTCTCTCACAAGTCGGTGGGAAGTTTTGGAAGGCCGGTTGCGGGATCAGGCCATAGACGCACAGGGTGGAAAGGCACGATCAGCGGGAACCTGGTGTGTGTCCACCCTTGCCTGGGTGCCAGGTTCACCACAGAGAAACGATCGTATCTGGAAACAGAGGGGGTCATGGTCGGTGACCTCAGATGACATCACAAAGGACTCGCCCGAAAGCTGACTGCGAAGGTCTGTGTGGAAGCCTTGAATGTTCATTCGTTTTGCTCTCTCTCTCCTTCCCCCCCACTGTCCATCGCCACTGCAGCGATTACTGCAAACTGAACTGAACTAAGTTGAACTGAACTTTGTGTCATTTTGAAACTGGTCATTTACCCCTAGACAACGATAGAGCTTGATTGATCCTGTTATCTTAATTCTGTGTACATGTATGTTTATCATTGCTGAACTGTTGCATTCATTATCCTTTTGATTAGAGTACTGTGTTGCTTGTTTCTTTAATAAAACTTTCTTAGTTCTAGTAACCCAGACTCCAACTGAGTGATCCATTTCTGCTGGTTTGGCAACCCAGTTACGGGGTATGTAACATAAGTGGGGTTCTCGTCTGCGCTTTTGAACACTAAATTTGGGACGGAGTAAATTGATTGGGTCAAAATTCCCGAAAGAAAGAAAAGACAAACAGCAAAAATGGAGGCTGAGGAAATTATAAAGGCGCCGACCTTGGAGGCATTAGAGGATGCCAGGAAATCGGAATTGGTAATTGTGGCCAAACGGTTGAATCTTGCTAAGGGGAAGTCGACAATGAGGAGAGAGGAGATACACAGAGCTATCGTAGAGCACTATGTATCTAAAGGTGTGTTTCCCCAAGGCGAACTGGAGGTGGTGTCTATTGAAAAACCTGCTGGAGATGCGGTACAGGTGCAGCTTGAAAAACTGAGATTCGAGCACGAGTTCCGGGTACGGCAGTTGGAGCGAGAAGAGAAAGAGAGGGACAGACAGTTGGAGCGAGAAGAGAAGGAGAGAGAGTTAGAAAGGCAGGAGAGAGAGAGAGAGACAGTTGGAGCGAGAGGAGAAACAGAGGGAAAGGGAATTCGAGCTGGAGAAGTTAAGGATAAGGGCAGAGCAGGGGCCTGTGCCGAACCAAGGTGGAGGGTTCCGGGCGACCCAGGAGGTTAGGCTGGTTCCCCCATTTGACGATACCGACGTGGATCGGTACTTCCTCCATTTTGAAAAAGTTGCTACAAGTCAGGACTGGCCGAGGGATAAGTGGGCTGTTTTGCTTCAGAGTGTACTGAAAGGGAAAGCCCAAGAAGCTTACTCAGTTTTGTCCGTGGAAGATGCCCAGAGGTATGAGGTGGTGAAAGAAGCCATCCTCAGGATTTATGAGTTGGTCCCGGAGGCATACCGGCAGAGGTTCCGGATTGCGAGGAAGCAGTGGGACCGCACATATTTAGAGTTTGCCCGTGAGATGCAGACATATTGTGAGCGTTGGTGCGTCTCGAAGGGGGTAGAGGGGAATGATGACAGACTGCTACAGCTGAACCTGATTGAGCAGTTTAAAGGTTGTGTCCCTGAGGGTATGAGACCCTACCTAGATGAGAAAGAGGCAGTCACGTTAGCCGCAACTGCTAAGTTAGCAGATGAGTATGCGTTGACGCATAAAATGAAGTTTGCCCCGAGTAAAGGCTACCAGAAGGGTAGTCAGGACGGCGGGGAGAGTCCGCCAGAAAAGTCAGAAAGTAAGCTGGGGACTAGTGAAAAGGATAAGGTAGACCGGGAGCAGTCTGGTAGGAAGTCTCCTGGGGTCGTCTGTTATAATTGCGGGAAAGTCGGACACTTTGCGTCCAGGTGCTTTGCCCCAAAGAAGGAGACGGGAAAAGGAAAAACCGCGATTTTGACTGGCTGTATCGAGCTGGTAAACGAACCGCTAGGGAAGGATAGGTCTGCCAAGGTTCAGGAAGGGCGCGAGAAGTTTATCTCGGCCGGATTGGTGTCAGTGAAGGAGGGGTTAAAACCAGTTCCAGTGCGGATCTGGAGAGATACGGGAGCGTGTCAGTCACTGATACTGAAGAGTGTATTAGAGTTTAGCTCAGAGACCCAGACTGGGGAGGTCAAGGACAAAGGTATTGGGGAAGGGACAGAGTCAGTCCCTTTGCACCAGATACACTTACAAAGCAACCTGGTCTCTGGACTAGTCACGATCGGGGTGAGGTCCGAATTACCGATGAAAGGCGTGGAAGTCTTGCTCGGTAATGACCTCGCCGGGGGAATCGTGTTCAAAGCAGTGAGATTGACAGGTCAGCCTGCCAGCATTGAGGCCCCGCCCATGGACTCACAGGTTCATCACGGGACTGCGGTAGTAAATTTAGCTGAGACGTTTCTGCCAGCCTTGTATGAGAAGGGGGTAGAAAGTGAAAAGAAGGAGTGTAGGGAAACAAGAGGTAGTGAGGGAGCTGAGACAGACTTAGCATTAGCCAGGAAAGAATTTGTGCAGGCGCAGGAGCGAGACGAGGGGCTGATGGTTTTGGCAGGGACAGCTCTCTCTGACACAGAATTAACAAAGGAACTAGTAGGCTATTGTGTGGAGGAGGAAGTGCTAAGGAAGAAAGGGAAACCAAGTACTGTACCCGCAGATGAGGAATGGGGGGTGGTGCAAAAGAGTTATGAGGATGAGATTTTTAACCTGGCCCACAAGGTACCCCCCCGGTGGACATTTTGCGGTGCTGGAGGAAACAGTTGGTGGAATCATGAAAGAGGTTTACCGGCTGCCCAGGGGGAGGGATGTTATTGATTATGGCCGACGCGAACTGAGACGGTCACAGGCTTTTGATATGCTAACAAACCTAGTCGGTGTTAGCGCGGAAATCAATGAAGCTAGGGTCCCCCTGATAAGAGAAAAAAACCATTGTGAAAAGATGAGTATGGTATCGACCAGATGGGAGAAGGCTATTGTTTTGGCCAGCTCTGCTGATAAGGTCTCTCCCTTAATCCCCGAACAAAGCGACTCTTTAGGAGAAGTAATTAAACGACTTGCACCCGTGTGTTTGATTGTTCCGAGGCGATGCAAAGAACTGGGACGTTGGGTGGTGGTTGTTACACTAGGTCTGCCTAGCGAGCAACAGTCCTCTAGAATGAGTAATTCAGTGACTAAAGGGCTGACGAGCACAGAGGTGTGTATTGGCGATGTAATACGGTTGTCTGAAGCCAGCTTGATAGTGAACCTTGAAAAAAATGAGTTCAGCCACACGAAGGTCACTTACCGGGAATTGTGGTGACACGGGCAGCTGGCAGCAATGCAAGCTAAAGTGCGGGCTATCTCTGACATCCCAACCCCGACAGACAAGAGGGCCTTCAGAAGGCTCTTGGAGATGGTGGGGTACTGTAGGAAGTTTTGCAATAACTCTGCGGTTACTACCCCTCCCCCTCCTACTAAGCCCTTGCGAGAGAAAACTAAGTCGGAATGGGACGACCCTTGTTATTGTGGTCCGGGACGAAACCAAATGAGAGGTTACATTGATCGCAATTCATCAGTGTTTTTGGCCACTATGAAGTTTGCTAAGTTGGAACCTGGTCTAAGGGATTATTAATAACACATATAAAAGGAACAGAAAATGTGATGGCTGACTGTCTGTCAGGTGTTGACAACTTCAAATTCGCTGTATTAGCCAAATAGCTGATAAAGTTGTTTATTTGTGTGTATCAAATAATGTATTCATGTTGGTAATTTTTACCCCAGTAAAAATCCTTAAAGGGGGGAAGTGTGACAAGGATACACATAGATAAAGATGTTAGCTGTCTTGGGCTGGCACCAGTGGGATCAGCAGTTGGTCTGCCACCTGTCTTCAGGAGAGAGAGAGAGATAAGGAAAACAATGGAGCAGCATTTGGAGATGTTAATGAAGGGAAGGAGAGCTGTCAAGATCGGCTCCCCCTTTGAACCCTGAACTGTTTGAAGTGATGGACAGGCGATACCCCAGCAGGGGGATAAAAAGGGACAGGTTCGCTAAGGCAGGACACACACGACACCTGAGGTAACGAGACCCTGGAAGCGGTGCGTCTCTCACAAGTCGGTGGGAAGTTTTGGAAGGCTGGTTGCGGGATCAGGCCATAGACGCACAGGGTGGAAAGGCACGATCGGCGGGAACCTGGTGTGTGTCCACCCTTGCCTGGGTGCCAGGTTCACCGCAGAGAAACGATCGTATCTGGAAACGGAGGGGGTCACGGTCAGTGACCTCAGATGACATCACAAAGGACTCGCCCGAAAGCTGACTGCGAAGGTCTGTGTGGAAGCCTTGAATGTTCATTCGTTTTGCTCTCTCTCTCCTTCCCCCCCCACTGTCCATCGCCACGGCAGCGATTACTCTGAACTGAACTAAGTTGAACTGAACTTTGCGTCACTTTGAAACTGGTCATTTACCCCTAGACAACGATAGAGCTTGATTGATCCTGTTATCTTAATTCTGTGTGCATGTATGTTTATCATTGCTGAACTGTTGCATTCATTATCCTTTTGATTAGAGTACTGTGTTGCTTGTTTCTTTAATAAAACTTCCTTAGTTCTAGTAATCCAAACTCCAACTGAGTGATCCATTTCTGCTGGTTTGGCAACCCAGTTACGGAGTACGTAACACATAGCAAACTAAGCAATACAGTAAATGATTCTCTGTCCTGGTGACAAGACCTTGGTGGTGACAAGGTATTCATTAGTCTCAGTCTGACGGAAGAAGCTATTACCCAGTCTGGCAGTCCTAGACCTGAAGTTTCTGTACCTCGTTCCTGACAGTAGCGGATCAGAGATTGTGGAATGGGTGTTGGGGATCCTCAACAGTGCTTTGGGCCTTTAGTCTGCGACACTCCCAGTGAATGTCACAAATAGTGGGGAGGGTGACTCAGCAAGTCAGGCAGCTGGTGCTGTCAAGCAATGTGCGATCTGCTATGCTGCTGTGCCACTAGGCTACATTTTTAAAAATCAATCTTCAGTATCACGATAGTGAAAGTTTTTTATCTTCAAGAATCTGGACATATAGGTGGGAAGCTGATGAGCTTGACTGAGTTTAGGATGAAGTATTTTTCATAAGGACAAGACTAGAGAGTCATAGAAAACTACAGCACAGAAACAGGCCCTTCAACCAATTCAGTCTGTGTCAATTTTTTTGATCTGTTCAGTGCCCTCGTCCTGCCCCTGGACCAAGCCCTCCATACCTCTCCCATCCAAATTTCAAATAAATTTATTATCAAAGTACATTTATGTAATCATATACAACCCCGAGCATACTCAATAAATCCAATAACCATAATAGAATCAATGAAAGATCACACCAGCAGGGTGGACGACCAGTGTGCAAAAGACAACAAACTGTGCAAATATAAAAAGAAAGGAAAAATTATATATTGAGAACATGAGATGAACAGCTTTTGGTAATGAGACCGTAGGTTGTGGTAAAAATTCAGTGATGGGGCAAGTGAAGTTATTCCCTCTGGTTCAGGAGCCTAATGGTTGAGGGTAATAACTGTTCCTGAACCTGGTGGTGTGAGTCTTGAGGCTGTTGTACCTTATTTCTGATGGCAACAATGAGAAGAAAGTGTGATCTGGGTGGTGGGGGTCACTGACAATGGGTGCTATTTTCCTGCATCAGTGCTCTGTGTAGATGTGGTCAATGGTGGGGAGGGCTTTACCATAATGGACTGGACTATATCCCCGCAAGGGCTTGGGTATTTCCATACCAGTCTGTGATGCAGCCAGTCAATCTACTCCTCACCGCACATCTATAGAAGTTTTGTCAAAGTTATAGATGTCATGCCAAATCTTCACAAACTCCGAAGGAAGTAATACTTCCATGTACTTCTCTTACGTGCTGAAATCAAATCTGCATCCACTACTTCCACTGGGAACTCATTCCACACTCTCACCACCCTCTGAGTGAAGAGGTTACCCCTCATGGTTCCCTTAAACACTTCACTGTTCACCCTTAATCCATGACCTCTAGTTCAAGCTTCATCCAACCTCAGTGGAAAAAGCCTGCTTGGATTTACTCTATCTATACTCCTTGTGTACTTACTCGCTGCTTGTTACGCCATTGGCATTTAAGGCAGCAATGAAAGTCCTCCATCTATGTCTATCCATACAGTCGCACACAGATATAGAAGGATTGCTGTTTCTGTAACAATATTTTTTTTTCTGGTCAGGATTGTTAACCCTGAGCTGAACCCCCTAACCTAAAGGACAGGTGGGCCACTCTTAGTCTGGGCTCTATCCTTTGACCAGTTTGGTATGGGTGGCCCTACCACTAGCTGAAACACAAGACCCCGACTCCATCCAACATAGCCCAGGTCATTGAGGCACACAGGCCTCCAAACCCCACGACGAGATTGAGGTCCTCTTGGAGGCCTTGTGTACAGTACAGATAAATCTTAGTATTTGACTTGTTTTGCATTTTTCACTGCTGCTTACAAGACACTTCCTGTGCAATTTACAGTATCATTGTGTAAACTGCATACTGTTATTGCTTTTCCTTTTGTATCATCTCAGTGTACTTGTGTTTGGAATGATCTCTCTGGATGGAATGCAAAATAAGCCTTATTTCTGTATCTCAGCACATGTGACAACCGCTACAATTTACAGCCTCATCTGTAAGATTGGAGATCGAATCCTGCCACTGTCCGTAAGGAATTTTTATACTCTTCCCCTGACTACATGGGTTTATTCTGTGTGCTCTGGTTTCTTCTCACATTTCAAAGATGTATGATTAGGGTTGGTTGTGGACATGCTATGGCAGTGCTGGAAGCATGGCGACACTTGCCCAACTCAATCCTCGCTGATTTGATTTGACACAGATGACACTTTGCACTGTACATTTTGATGTAAATGTGATAAATCAAGTTAATTTTAATCCTTTAGCCTTTTGCCAACTAATGAGTCATCTCCGGATCTGTCTGATGGTATTGCTTTTGTTTTCCGATGCAATCTTTCTGAAGATGTGTAAGTGCCCTAAACTTTTGTTTCAGCAATGATTCAGCAGTATTACAACTGTTCTAACAACTCTGTAGTCTTATTGTGGCATCCAAATGGCGTTGCTGAGTCATTGTTGTCTCAGGTTGTAGCTTTTAGATATCAAATTATTGTTACATAAGTTAAATTATTTAGAAAGTTGAATATCTATTTGAAAAGCTGTTGAAAGAGCAAGGGAGTGAAGAGCTGAGATAAAGTGGGTAAGAATATAAGAAACAGAAGTAGGAATTGGCAGTTCAGCCTCTGGACATGCTCTGCCATTCATAAGCTTTAATATCACTGGCATATGTCATGAAATTTGTAGCCCTTGGTAGCAATATACAATTTTAAAAAACTAAATTACTGTCCCGGTAGACCCATAGTTTCTGCCTGCTCCTGTCCCACCGAACTTGTATCTGCCTACCTGGACTCCATTTTGTCACCCATAGTTCAGTCCCTCCCCACCTACATCCGGGATACATCCCATGCCCTCCACCTCTTCAATAACTTCCAGTTCCCTGGTCCCGACCGCTTCATTTTCACTATGGATGTCCAATCCTTATACACCTCCACTCCCCATCAAAAAAAGCCCTCCGCTACTTTCTGGACAGTAGACCTCACCAGTTCCCCACCACCACTACCCTCCTCTGGTTGGCAGAACTTCTCTTTTGGCTCTTCCCACTTTCTTCAGACCAAGGGTGTAGCTATGAGCACTCGCATGGGCCCCAGTTATGCCTGCCTCTTCGTTGGTTATGTGGAACAGTCTGTGCTCCAAATCTATTCAGGTACTGCTCCCCAACTTTTCCTTCGCTACACTGATGTCTACATTGGTGCTGCTTCCTGCACCCATGCTGAGCTCATCAATTTAATCGACTTTACTTCAAACTTCCACCTAGTCCTCAAATTCACTTAGTCTATCTCGGACTCCCTCCCTTTTCTCGATCTCTTGGTCTCCATCTCTGGAGACAGACTGTCCACTGACATCTTCTACAAGCCCACTGACTCTCATAACTACCTCGACTATACCTCTTCCCACCCTCCCACATGCAAAAATGCCATTCCCTATTCCCAGTTCCTCTGACTCCGCTGCATCTGCTCCCAGGATGAGGCTTTCCATTCCAGGACATCTCAAATGTCCTCTTTAAGGATTGTAGTTTCCCTTCTACCGTCATGTATGATGCCCTCACCCGCATCTCCTCCATTTCCCGCACTTCAGCCCTCACCCCATCCTCCCGCCACCACAACAGGGACAGAGTTCCCCTTGTCCTCACCTACCACCCCACCAGCCGCTGGATCCAGCACATTATCCTCTGCAGCTTCTGCCACCTTCAACAGGACCCCACCACTAAGCACATCTTTCCCTCTCCACCCCTCTCTGCTTTCCGCAGGGATCGGTCCTCCACCACTCCCTGAATCACACGTCCCTCCCCACGGATCTCCCACCCAGCACTTACCTCTGTAAGCTAAGTGCTACACCTGTCCCTGCACCTACTCTCTTGCCACCATTCAGGGCCCCAAACAGTCCTTCCAGGCGAGGCAACACTTCACTTGTGAGTCTGTTGGGGTCATCTATTGCATCCGGTGCTCCCGGTGTGGCCTCCTCTACATCGGTGAAACCCGACGCAGATTGGGGGACCGCTTCGTCGAGCATCTCCGCTCCGTCCGCCTCAACAGACAGGATCTCCCGGTAGCCACTCACTTCAACTCTGCTTCCCATTCCAATTCGGATATGTCCATACATGGCCTCCTCTACTGCCATGATGAGGTTAAACTCAGGTTGGAGGAGCAACACCTCATATACCTCTAGGTAGTCTCCAGCCCCTTGGTATGAACATAGAATTCTCCAACTTCTGGTAATTCCCTCCCCCTCCCTTCCCCTATCCCTATTTCACTCTGCCCCCTCCCCCAGCTGCCTATCACCTCCCTCATGATTCTGCCTCCTACTAGTACCAATTGTGTTTTCCCCTATTCCTTCTTCACCTTTCCTGCCTATCACCTCCCTGCTTCCCCTCCCCCACCCCTTTATCTTTCCCCTTGCTGGTTTTTCACCTGGAACCTACCAGCTTTCTCCTTCCCACCCTCCCTCCACCTTCTTTATAGGTCCTCTGCCTCTTCCCTCTTCAGTCCTGACGAAGGGTTCCGGCCCGAAACGTTGACTGATCATTTCCACGGATGCTGCCCGACCTGCTGAGTTCCTCCAGTGTGTTGTGGTTTCATCTATCACCTTTTAACTAGTCCTTCCTTCCCATTCCTGAAGAAAAGTCTCGGCCCAAAATGTCGACTGTTTATTCATTTCCATAGATGCTGCATTTTCTGTGAGTTGCTCAGAATTTCTGAAAAATCTGTTGGTGGATTATCTGAGTTTTACCAAATTTAGTTCCAGTAAGTCGCTATTTTTGGAGAATGAACTTTTATAAACAGGTAATGTAATATTGGCTCTAAATGGCTTCAGTTTGAATGTCATGTAAACAAGGATGTAGCAAACTCATGATTTGGCGGAGGTCCGGTATTATTCCTGCAAGTTGTGTAATCTTTTTGTTTCAAAGTAAATTTATTATCCAAGTATGTATACTTTATACATCTTTGAGATTCAGTTTATTGCAGCACCCACAGGAAAGCAAAGAAATACAACATGAATAAACCAAAGAACTACATACATTTTAGTGGATCAATGTGACAAGTGAACCTATGAAATGTCTTGATCTCTTTTTCCAGAGATTACAATCCTCTATAGGCTGACCAATATTTTCTTTGTAATACACTGTTCCTCCTTGCACTTCTCTTGAAACAGGCAGGAGCATCCTTTTTGAAGATGTGGGTGCAGAAAATGACTTGATATGATTCATGAGGACAATTTCTTCATTTTAACTCCTCTTTGAAATACACTTAGTGGCCACTTTACTAGGTACCTCCTGTGCCTAATAAAGTGGCCACTGAATGTATGTGGTCTTCTGCTGCTGTAGCCCATCCGCTTCAAGGTTTGATGTGTTGTAATTTTAGAGATGCTCTTCTGCACAGCGCTATTGCAATACCTGGTTATTCGACTTATTGTCGCTTTCTTATCAGCTTGAACCATTCTGGCTATTCTCCTCTGATGAGATGTTTCTGCAATTCACTGGAATTTTTTTTTGCTTTTTGCACTACTCCCTGTAAACTTGAGAGATTGTTGTGTGTGAAAATCCCAGAAGATCCAGTTTAAAATGGTGCTGATGAAGCTCTGAGACTACTTGCTGGTGGCCGCTGTCACTTTCTTACAAGCAATCTTTTTCTGATGAAAGGCAAAATAATGGATGATTAGACAAAAAATTTGGAGAAAATAGACAAGCAGAAAGTTATTGAAAAGAACAGTGACTGTAATCCAAAATTGCAATAGATGGTATCTGAAAAAAATAAAATGATCTGAGTAAATATGGAACATTTGCCCAAGTAGAGTAATAAGCCTAAATAGATTATATAAAGTAACATATGTTCTATGATCTATAGTCAGTCAGGTCACTTGTGTTAAAGATCATTTTTAGGTTACTAAAAGGACGTGTTTCTGTTAATGGGAGAGTCATTGAGCCTAGGATGATGCCATTTGGCCTGTCTAGGCTGTGCTAAACTATTTATCTGCCTAGTCCCATCGACCTGCACCCAGACCTTAGCCCTCCATACCTCTCCCATCCATGTACCTATCTAAGTTTCTCTTAAGCGTTGCAATCAAACTCACATCCACCACTTCCACTGGTAGCTCGTTCCACATTTTCAGCACCCTCTGAGTGAAGAAGTTCCCCCTCGTGTTCCCCTTAAACATTTCACCTTTCACCCTTGACCCATGACTTCTAGTTCTAATCTCACTCAACCTCAGTAGAAAAAGCCTGCTTGCATTTACCCTAACTGTACACCTCATGTGTGTACTTGCCTACTGCCTGTTATGCTGCTGGCGTTTAGGGCAGCAATGAAGGTCCTCCATCTATGTCTATCCATACAGTTGCAAACAGATATAAAAGATTCTTCATTGCTGTTTCTGTAACCATTTGTTTTTACCAGTCAGGGTTGTTGGCCCTGAGCTGAACCCCCCAAACCTGGAGGACCGGTGGACCACTCTTTGTTTAGCCTCTACTTTTTGACAGTTTGGCATGGGTGGCCCTACCAAGAGCCAAAGCATCGAGCCCCGACTCCAGCCATCATAGCTCTCCAGGTCACTGAGCCACATGGGCCTCCAAACCCCACCACAAGGTGGTGGTCCTCTTTGAGGCCTTTTGTACAGTACAGATAAATCTTAGTACTTGACTTGTTTTGCATTGTTCACTGCTGCTTACAAGGCACTTCCTGTGCCATGTACAGTATCATTGTGTAAACTGCATACTGTTATTGCTTTTCCTTTTGTATCATCTCAGTGTACTTGTGTTTGGAATGATCTCTCTGGATGGAATGCAAAGTAAGCCTTATTTCTGTATCTGTACGATCGGATGGAATCCTGCCACTGTCCGTAAAGAATTTGTACACTGTCCCTGTGACTACGTGGATTTCTTCTGTGTGCTCTGGTTTCCTCTCATATTCTAAAGATGTACAATTGGGGTTGGTTGTGGACATGCTATGTTGGTGCCAGAAGCATGGCTACACTTGCCCTGCTCAATCCTCACTGATTTGATTTGACACAAATAACACTTTTCACAGTACATTTTGATGTAAATGTGATAAATAAAGTTAATCTTTAATTTTTAAACACTCTGCCAACTAATGAGTCCTCTCCGAATCTGTCTGATGGTATTGCTTTTGTTTTCCGATGCAATCTTTCTGAGGAAGTGAAAGTGCCCTAAACTTTTGTTTCAGCAATGATTCAGCATTATTACAACTGTTCTAGCAACTCTGATGTAATCTTACTGTGGCATCCAAATGGCATTGCTGAGTCATTGTTGTCTCAGGTTGTAGCTTTTAGATATCAAATTATTGTTACATAAGTTAAATTATTTAGAAAATTGAATATGTATTTGAAAAGTTGTTGAAAGAGTAGAGGAGTGAGGAGCTGAGATAAAGTGGGTAAGAATATAAGAAGCAAGTAGGAATTAGCAGTTCAGCCTCTGGACATGCTCTGCCATTCTTTTTTTCAGCTTTAATATCACTGGCATATGCTGTGAAATTTGTAGTTTTTGGCAGTAGTGCAGTGCAGTATACAATTTGAAAAGCTATAAATTATAAGAAGTATACAAGTAGGTCATTATAAATCGTTCTGTGATTGGACTCTACTTAAATTCAAAGATTCAAGATTCAAAAAACTTTATTGTCATTCTAAATGTACATCAGCTCTGCAGGGCAGAATGAGACAGCATTTCTTGGGAGCAGTGCAATCATAACATAACAAACGCAACACTAAATAATAAACATAACAATAAATAGTAAAACACAACAGCCACATGTCAGTTAAAATCAAGTTATAAGTGTCCAGTGCAAGTTAAAAGTGTCCAAAGCAGAGTCAGGTGGAGCAGCTATTTAGCAGTCTGACTGCCTGTGGGAGGAAGCTGTTTAGTAGCCTTGTGGTTTTAGTTTTGATGCTCCTGTAACACTTGCCTGATGGCAGAAGAACAAAACAGTTCATGGAGAGGGTGTGAGGGGTCTTTAATGATGTACCGTGTCTTCTGGAGGCGGGTGGGTTGTTGGACAGTGGGACTTATTAGGCTGGAAAGCCCTGTTCACCCTGCATCTCTAAATAAACAAAGAAATAAATGAAATAAATAAAATAAATAGTGCAAATAAAAAGTGAGGTAATGTACGTGGTTTCATTGTCCATTCAGAAATCTGGTGGAGAGGGGAAGAAACTGTTTCTGAAACATTGCTTGTGTGTCTTCAGGCTCCTGTCCCTCCTCTCGTGGTAGCAATGAGAAGAGGGTATTCCCTGGGTGATGGTGGGCCTTAATGATGGATGCTGCCTTCTTGAGGTATCACCTTCTGAAGATGTCCTAGTAACCTAGGACCTAGATGTTCTAGTACCTTCTGTACCTAGTAAACTGGCCACTGAGTATATGTTCATGCTCTTCTGCTGCTGTAGCCCATTCATTTCAAGATTTGATGTATTGTACACTTAGAGATACTCTTCTACGCACCACTATTGTAACACATGGTTATTTGACTTACCGTCACTTTTTTGTCAGTTTGAACCAGTCTGGCCATTCTCCTCTGACAAGACAGTTTTGCCATTAGAACTGCCGTTCACTGGATTTTTTTTTCTTTGCTTTTTTTCACCATCCCCTGTAAACTCTAGGGACTGTTGTGTGTGAAAATCCCAGATTAAGATGGTGCTGGTGAAGCTCTACGACTACTTGCTGGTGCCAAATAAAACAGGAAAAAAACCTAAATATTTTATTATTCACACTTTTTCTGGTACATGATTACTACAAACAATAGCATGTAACTTCCCTGTCAGAATTGGGCTTTAGAACTGCCTGGCATTTTTGGAATGTGAACTGAAGTCTCGAAGACACAGGACAGTTGCAGCGTGGGGTAGTCCAGGATAGAGAGCAGACAGTAAGCCAATATATGGCCATTGCTGGAGCAGACTTGATGCCAAGATTTTGTTTTGTGGCTGCCTGTAAGGAGGTGAATTTCAAGGTTGTATAAAGTATACATAATTTGATAATATACTTTGAACTTAGAGTTCCTCAAATCACCCTATCTGTCACTAACAATTATTCCATGGTCAAAGTCACTTAGATCCCATTTCTTCCCCATTCGGATGTTTGGTCTGAACAACAACAGAACCTCTTGACCATGTCTGCATGATTTTATGTATCGAGTTGCTGCCACTGATTAAATATTTGCATTAACGAATAGGTGTACCTAATAAAGTGGCCACTGAGGTTATAACTTGTAAGAAAGTAACAATCTTTTCCTGATGATAAAAAGCAAAACAGTGGATGATTAAACTAAAAATCTGGAGAAAATTAGACAATCAGAAAGCTAATGAAAGGGGCAGTGACTGTAATCCAGAATTTCAATAGATGGTATCTGAAATAAAATGATTTGAATAAACGTGGAAAATTTGCCCAAGTAAAGTGATAAGTAAAAAGTCGAAGTAATAGTAGAGTAATAAGCCAAAGGGTGGTGAATTTTTGGAATTTATTGCCAAAGGCAGCTGTGGAGGCCAGGTCATTGCGTGTATTTGAGGCAGAGATTGGACATGGCATCAAAAGTTAGGGGAGGAAGGCCGGGAACTGGGGTTGAGGAGGAGATAGAAAAAAAGGATCAGCCATGATTGAATGCCAGAGCAGACTTGATGGTCCAGATGGCCTAATTCTACTCTTATGGTCTAAATAGATTAAATAAAGTAATATATTCTATGTTCTATAATCAGTCAGGTCACTTATGCTAAAGATTTTTAGGTTACTAAAAAGGACGTAGAGAGGATGTTTCCATCAGTGGGAGAGTTATTAAGTCATAGAACACTGCAGCATAGAATCACACCCTTTGGCCTGTCTAGTCTCTGCCCAACTATTAATCTGTCTAGTCCCATCAACCTGCACCTGTACCATACCCCTCCATACCTCTTCCATCCATGTACCTGTCCAAATTTCTCTTAAATGTTGCAGTCGAACCCACATCCATCACTTCCGCTGGCAGCTTTCTCAGCCAACCTCAGTGGAAAAAGCCTGCTTGCATTTACCTTGTCTATACTCCTCATTGTATTGTATACCTCAAGAAAATTTATTCATATTCTTCAATGTTCTGGGAAATGAAGTCCTAACCTATTGAACCTTTCCCTGTAACTCGGGCCCTTGAGTCCTGCAATCCATTGACATCTTTCCTGTATGTAGGTGGCCAACGTTGCACACAATACTCCAAATCACGAATATCTTACACAATTTCAACAATACATACCAACTCCTATACTCAGTAATTTGATTTATGATGACCAATATGCCCAAAGATCTCTTTACAACTCCAACTACCTGTGATGACAGTTTCAAGGAGCTATGGAATAGTATTCCCAGATCCCTCTGTTCTACAGCACTCCTCTGTGCCCTACCATTCACCATGTTAGTCCTATCCTGGTTTGTCTTTCCAAAGTGGATATTGGATCTGAGGGCACAGCCTCATAATAAAGGGATGTCTCTTTAAAACTGAGATGAGGGACAATTTCTTCAGTCAGAAGGTGGTGGAGCTGTAAAATTCGTTGCATAGTCTGCTGTGGATGTCAAGACATTGGGTTCATTTCAGTCAGCAGTTGATAGGGAATTAAAGTTACAGGGAGAAGACAAGGGAATGTGGTTCAGAAAATAAAAATCTGTCATCATTAAATATTGGAGCAGACTTGGTGGGCCAGTGGCTTAATTATGCCTCTATACGAGGGATAGGTAACCTTAAGCACAAATGATTTTCTAGCATGTGTTATTCATTAATTTGAGGCAAAACTTAACTAGATGTATTTAAATGGATAATTCCCATATTTCAAGTTTATTATGGCATTTATCTGGCCCACCGTCCGCTCATTAATACGCGATCCAGCCGACAGAGGCTAAAAAGTTGCCGACCCCTGCTCTATATCTTATGCTCCTATGAAGTAGTAATAGGGTAGTCATGTGTGGGCATGTGGCCAAGTGGTTAAGGTATTGGACTAGCTACCTGAAGGTCGTGAGTTCGAGCCGCAGCCGAGGGAACGTGTTGTGTCCTTGAGCAAGGCACTTAATCACACATTGCTCTGCAACGACACTGGTGCCAAGCTGTATGGGTCCTAATGCCCTTCCCTAAGACAACATTGGTGTCATGGAGAGGGGAGACTTGCAGCATGGGCAACTGCTGGTCTTCCATACAACCTTGCCCAGGCCTGTGCCCTGGAGAGTGAAGACTAAAGGATGCCTTTATTCTTTATTTAGTGTAGTCATTCAAACCAGTATGATGTGGGTTCTCTTTTGATGGGTCCTTAGGTGGCTGAGAGGCCTACCCAGGATCCACGTATTCTGGTGCAGTGTGGGCAAGAATAAATGGTGCTTGTGGTTAGTAGTCGGGTCTTTTGGTTGCTCGGTCTCTACTTTCACAACTGCCACTTGTTCTCTGCAGCATAGCAGAGGTCATTCTTATGTAGTGCAGCTCCCTCCTGAACAGATTTCCTCTGAGTGTATCTACTGAGTGCAATGTCTTCCAGATTTTTAGCTGTAATGTTGAATTTCTTTAGGCTGGTTTTGATGTTATCTTTGAAGGGTTTACTTTGCTTACCAGGGCTCGGTGACCTTCCTTTAACTGGGGGTAAAGGATCTATTTGGGAGATGTGAGTTAGGCATTTGGATAACAGATCTATCCACTGGAGTTGGTGTTGCTTCATTGTGGTGGAGATGCTGTTCATGTTGGTCGCCTCCAGTACACTGGTGTTAGTGAGTCTGTCCTGCCAACATATGAAATGAAATCAGATTTCTGTATTGGAAGACTGCCTTGGGCTTGGGAGTATTTTTGGAGAGGGAGACAGGATGAGTAACTTCTGTAGCGTGAGAAACAAAGTTACCTATAATTACCTTGCATATAAAAGCATACATTTCAGGTGAGGGGGGTAATTTCAAAGGAGATATTGGGGCAAGTTCCACCCACACACGCACACACATTATGGTGTAGGCAGAGGAAATTAGTTGGGTTGCCCATTTGATTACTAATTTAATACTTTGGCACAACATTATGGGCTGAAGGGCCTATTCCTGTTCTGTTCAATGTTTTAATAATAACAACGCAACAACTTTATTTGTATAGCACCTTTCATACGTTAAGGTTCAGGCTCAAAATGCTTTACGTAGATTGTAAAGATGAATAAATCTATATATTACTAAAACTCTCATGCTCTGTCTGTTTGTGACCTCCAATTAGCGCGAACGGTGCATTACAGCGGCACTTTTTTTTGGCTAAATCGAATTAAAATGCGCTAACTTACAGAATGCAGGCAAAGTTCAGGGTTATATATTTGTATAAAATTGCTCATCTGCAAAAATCAACAGGCTCCCTTTTAACCCGAGAGCCAATCCGCTATCATGGAAATCGGGACGCGACAACCCGACGCATGCGCACAGCTGGCCTCAGCAGCGACACCTACCGGAGCAAAAGGGCGGGGCAGCTCTATTTCGAGGGGTCACATTCTGCTAATCACCATCAGCATGTGCAGGATTGGGACAGATCTAACTGCCACCCATCAATAAGAGATAATTAAATCTTATTGTAATAACGTACTTCGAGACACCCATAAAACCCTTTGCTACAGTCAATGGACAGCGGTGACTATATCATGTCCATTTAGGAGAGCGCCAACAACATTATCAGCATCCTTTGGTGTTACTGCTTCGTATCTTCTATCCAGCATTAGGATTAAAAAAAAATGGTCAGCCTAATTATGCCGCGTGGAAAGGGAAGGGGGACATTATGGTCAAGAGATGACGCCGAACGTCATCGGGAAGTGGCAAGGAGAGGGAGAGAACAAGAATCAGATGAGACCAGGGCCGCATGACTCCAGGATCAAAGAGTCAGGACAAAAAAAGATGAGAGAAGAAGAGACAGAGGAGGAGAGGCCTGCATGTATCCAGGATCAGAGACAAACAACAAACAGCAGAAGAGATGAAGAGATGGGGGATGAAAGGGCTGCACGTCTCCAGAATGACAACGAGAGGCACAAGGGTGGCAGATAAACCAGAAATGATACCATCAAAAGTGTCCTTTGTTAAATGAGGAGCAGCTATATTTGCTTTGCTGTGTGTCGTTCTTCTTTAATAAACTGAGGTTTTCTACTTCAGTTTCCAAAGCAAAGCAATACCAGTAGCATTCAGGAAAATTTAATGTTCCTTCTGGTCCCATCAGACTGCACTACCCTTCTCTCAAAGGGTGCCCCAGCAGGTCACCCCGTTGTCTAGTATAGTCATAAAAATATGAGACAAAATTAAAAGCCTTAAGTAAAGACCAACATTGTATGGAATACAGTGTAATCATATATGCCAAATTATATAAATGTAATCAATATCAACAGGCATTAAGTAATCCAATAAGTAGGTCAATTAAAAAAAAAAATTAGGTTTTAAGAAATGTTTTGAAACATTCTACAGTACTAGCCTGACATCAAAAGAGTATTCCAGATTTTTGGTGCATAAGAGTTAATAATATTTATTAATAACTGCACAATACAGTAAACTAAGTGACGATAAATCAAACAGGTTAGCAAGAATTTTATATATATATATGTAAGTAAATCAGGAAGTGTAAAAAAATATGTATGAAAAGCCAAGCTTCTTTAAGTCTAGGGGTAAAAAGATACAGTCTTACGATGTTGATTAAACTTCAGTTTAGTTCAGTTCGTGGTATGTAGTTGAATAGCGATAGAGAGAGAGAGTGAATTGAGTCTTCAGGTGAGCTGCTGTTGTCAATTTCCTCGTCGTCCTCCGTAATCCTTCACAAGTCACTGACTGTGACTTAACAACAAAGGGGACCATACTTCGGTGTGGTTGAGCTGTCTACCCAGGCCAGGGTCGGACACATGGACAACTCCCCATTGGTCTTGCCTTTGAATTTTCACTGGCAGAGCAATTGGGATCAATCCGCCTGATTGATCCTCCAAAACCCACTTTCTCTGCGGGCACAACAATGCTCACTCAGTGTCCAGATCATGTGCTGAGGTCTGTACCATCTGACCTCCTATTTATTTCCCCGTGCTGAGCATCACCTGTCATTCAAAGAGTCTCTCCTTCCTTTGTCTGTAAAGGAATGTGAGCAGGCAACAAGTCCTTGGAAGTAACATCAATAATGTGCTGTTAGTCACCATAGCAACCTTTGAGCTGCTCAGTTTTCATCTCCAAAGTAAAACTCCAAAGTTAACTCCCGTGACAGTCAATCTTCGTCTCTCTCGCTCTCTCTCTTTTCCACACAAACCATCAATGATACATGACTCTCTCTATCTCTCTTCAAACAGTTACTAGGGGCACTCCTGGATTCCGTCACACTACCAAACTGCATCATCTTTTTATTTTTGTTTAGAGATATAGTGTGGAACAGGTCCGTCAGGCCTAATGAAATACACTGCCCAGCAACCCAATTATTTAACATTAACCTAATCACAGGACAATTTACAATGACCAATTAACCTACTAACCCACCCATCTTGGAATGTGGGAGGAAACCAGAGCACCTGGAGGAAATCTCAGGGTTCACTGGGAGGAACGTACACATTCCTTACAGATAACATCAGCATTCAACTCCAAACTCTACACGAAGATGTAATAGCATCGCGCTAACTGCTATGCTGCCCTGGCACCCTGTATTTTGTCTTTCTCTATGTTTGCCCATTCTGCTAACCTATTTGTATTCGACTGTAATTTATCAATGCCCTTCTTGCTGTTTGCAATCTAGTTAAATTTTATGCGATCTGCAAAAATAGAAACTGTTTTGCTCCAAAAAATTGAGGTCATTATTTAAAAATAAATCCAATAGATCATGAAAATAATAAGGGTGTAATGCTGAGGCTTTATAAGGCATTATTCAGACCATGCTTGGAGTATTGTGAAAAGTTTTAGGCCCCTTATCTAAGAAAAGATGTGTTGAAATTGGAAAAGATCCAGAGGAAGTTCACGAAAATGATTCTGGGAATGAAAGGGTTATCACATGAGGAGCGTTTGATGGCTATGGGCCTGTAATCGCTGGAATTCAGAAAACTGGAGGGGCGATTGATCTCATTGCAACTAATCAAATGTTGAAAGGCCTTGATAGAGTGGATGTAGAGAGGATGTTTCCTATAGTGGGTAAGTCTAGGATCAGATGACACAGCCTTAGAATAGAGTGATGTCCAGTTAGAACAGAGATGAGGAGGAATTTCTTTAGCCAGAGGAATTCAAAGTGGAGGTTGATAAGTTCTTGATTAGTAAAGGTTCTGGGGAGAAGGCAGATGAATGAGGTTGAGGGAGTTAATGAATCAGCCATGATAGAATAGCAGAACAGACTCAATGAGCTGAATGGCTTAATTCTGTTCTTGTGTCTTATGCTGTTATGACTTAAAAGTAATATATTGGGAAATATGTGATGAAAGGTGACTTGATAGAGATGTGCAAGATGATAAGTGACATAGATAGAGTGGTGAGCCTGAGACGTTTTCCCGGGGCAGAAATGGCTAATCCAAGGGGACATAACTTTAAGGTGCTTGGAGGAAAATGTTGGGGGTGGGCGTGGTTGTCAGATGTAAGTTCTTTACACAGATAGTAGTGGGTGCATGGATTGCCTGTCAGGAGTGGTGATAGAGACATACATTAGCGACATTTAAGGAACTCTTAGATAGGCATGTGAGTGATAGATTGTGGACTTCAGAAAGGTGCAGGCTGTCCACTCCCTACTGCATATCAGAGGCTTCTCCTTGGAGAGTCAGGAGCATCACATTTCTTGGGGTGCATATCACAGATGATCGCTCCTGGTCCCTTAACACCAGCTCTTTAGTCAAGAAAGCACAGCAGCGCCTCCACTTCCTGAGGAGATTGAGAGGAGTGAGACTAACCACATTCTGCCATCAAGAGTGTCCTGTACAGCTGTATCACTGTTCAGTATGGGAATTGCAAGGCATCTGACTGTAAGTCCCTGCAACACATTGTGAGGACTGCTGAGAGAATCTTCAGGATCTCTTCTGCTTCCCCCTTCCCCCAGCCAGGACATATACCAGAAGCGCTGCGGTCACAGAGTCCTCATCATTATCAACTACAGCCACGCCTGTCCCACCCCCGCCACCACCCATCTGTCTCACAATCTCCTTTACCTCCTATGGCCAGGCAGAAGGTTCCACAGCATAAGAACAAGGACTCTTAGGTTGGGTAACTACTTCTTTCCCCAGGCTTTGAGACCTCTGAACACCCTGTTATCACGCAGTGTACGTTATTTATGACAGTGCCAGTAGCAGTGTACTGTTGTATATTCAATTGTACGTCTACAAAGTACTTTTTTAAATTATTTGTTAATATTACTGTGTTAACATTATTTTAATGTGCCGTATGTGGTATATGTACAGTGTTTTACACCTTGGCCCCAGAGAAATTTTGTTTAAATGGTAGTTTGGCTTTTTTGTACCTTTTTAACTATATCCATGAAACTTCAGCTAATTGGGATAGCCGCTGAATTGGGACAAAATGTACTGGTCCTGATGTGTCCCAATTAATCGTAATCCATTGTATATGGTAAATGGTAATACTTACATAGAAGGGTAAAGGATATATGCAGCATTCTGTAAAAGCCCAACAAATATTTCTGTATTAGACCATAAGATATAGGAGCAGAAGTAAGCCATTTGGCCCATCGAGTCTGCTGTGCCATTCAATCATGGGCTGATCCAATTCTTCTAGTCATCCCCACTTCCCTGCTTTCACCCCATACCCTTTGATGCCCTGGCTAATTAAGAACCTATCTAACTGTAAGTACACCCAGTGACTTGGCCTCCACTGCTGCTCATGACAACAAATTCCACAGATCTACCACCCTCTGACTAAAATAATTTCTCTGCATCTCAGTTCTAAAAGGACATCCTTCAATCCTGAAGTCATGCCCTCGTGTCCTAGAATCCCCTACCATAGGAAATAACTTTGCCATATCTAATCCGTTCAGGCCTTTTAACATTCGGAATGTTTCTATGAGATACGCCCTCATTCTCCTGAACTCCAGGGAATACAGCCCAAGAGCTGCCAAACGTTCCTCATATGGTAACCCTTTAATTCCTGGAATCATTCTTGTGAATCTTCTCTGAACCCTCTCCAATGTCATTATATTCTTTCTAAAATAAGGAGCCCAAAACTGCACACAATACTCCAAGTGTGATCTCTCTAGTGCCTTACAGAGCCTCAACATCACACCCCGCTCTTATATTCTATACCTCTAGAAATGCATGCCAGCATTGCATTTGCCTTCTTCACAACCAACTCAACCTGGAGGTTAACCTTTAGGGTATCTTGCACAAAGACTCCCAAGTCCCTTTGCCTCTCGACATTTTGAATTCTCTCCCCATCTAAATAATAGTCTGCCTGTTTATTTCTTCCACCAAAGTGCACGACCATACACTTTCCAACATTGTATTTCATTTACCACTCCTTTGCCCATTCCCCTAAACTATCTAAGTCTCTCTGCAGGCTCTCTATTTCCTCAACACTACCGGCTCCTCCCCCTGTCTTTGTACTATCGGCAAATTTAGCCACAAATCCATTAATGCCATAGTCCAAATCATTGACACACATCATAAAAAGCAATGGTCCCAACACCGACCCTGGTGGAACTCCAATGGTAACTGGTAGCCAGACAGAATAGGATCCCTTTATTCCCACTCTCTTTTTTCTGCCAACCAGCCAATGCTCCACCCACGCTAGTAACTTCCCTGTAATTCCATGGGCTGTTATCTTGCTAAGCAGCCTCATGTGCAGCACCTTGTCAGAGGACTTCTGAAAATCCAAGTACACCACGTCTACTGCATCTCCTTTGTCTACCCTGCTTGTAATTTCCTCAAAGAATTGCAGTAGGTTTGTCAGGCAGGATTTTCCTTTCAGGAAACCATGCTGGCTTTGGCCTATCTTGTCATGTGCCTCCAAGTACTCCGTAACTTCATCCCTAACAATCGATTCCAACAACTTTCCAACTACTGATGTCAGGCTAACAGGTCTATAGTTTCCTTTCTGCTGCCTCCCACCCTTCTTAAATAGCGGAGTAACATTTGCAATTTTCCAGTCATCCGGTATAATGCCAGAATCTATCGGTTCTTGAAAGATCATCGTTAATGCCTCCGCAATCTCTCCAGCTACTTCCTTCAGAACCTGAGGGTGCATTCCGTCAGGTTCAGGAGATTTATCCACCCTCAGACCATTAAGCTTCCTGAGCACCTTCTCAGTCATAATTTTCACTGCACAAACTTCACTTCCCTGACACTCTTGAATGTCCGGTATACTGCAGATGTCTTCCACTGTGAAGACTGATGCAAAATACGCATTCAGTTCCGCTGCCATATCTGTATCTCTCATTATAATATCTCCAGCGTCATTTTATATTGGTCCTATATCAACCCTTAACTCTCTTTTACCCTTTACATACTTAAAAAAAGCTCTTAGTATCTCCTTTGATATTAGTCACCAGCTTCCTCTCATAATTCATCTTTTCCTTCCGAATGATCTTCTTAGTTTCCTTCTGTAAGTTTTTAAAAGCTCTCCAATCCTCTATCTTCCCACTAGCTCTGGCTTCCTTGTCAGTCATGGTAGTGTTCTTCTTCCCTTTGAAAATTTCTTCTTATTTGGAATATATCTGTCTTGTACTTCCCTCATTTTTCGCAGAAATTCCAGCTATTGCTGCTCTGTTGTCTATTCTGCAAGTGTCCTTTTCCAGTCAACCTCGGCCACTTCCCCTCTTATGCCATTGTAATTTCCTTTATTCCACTGAAATACCAACACATTGGATTTTATTTTTTCCCTCTCAAATTTCAATGTGAACTCGATCATATTGTGATCACTGTTCCGTAAGGGTTCCTTAACCTTAAGCTCTCTTATCATCTCTGGATCATTGCACAACACCCAATTCAGCACAGCTGATCCCCTAGTGGGCTCAACAACAAGCTGTTCTAAAAAGCTATCCCTTAGACATTCTATGAATTCTCTCTCTTGAGGCCAGTACTGACCTGGTTTTCCCAATCCACTCTCATGTTAAAATCTCCAATGATTATCATGATATTGACTTTCTCACACGCCTCTTGTATCTCCTACTGTAATTTGTAATCCACATCCCAGCTGCTGTTTGGAGGCCTGTATACAACTGCCATTAGGGTCCTTTTACTCTTGCCATTTCTTAACTCGACCCATAGAGACTCTACACCTTGCAATCCTATGTCATCTCTTTCCAATGATTTAATATTATTTCTTATACACAGAGCCACACCACTCCCTCTGCCTACTAACCTATCTTTCCGATATACCGTATATCCTTGGACATTCAGCTCCCAATGGCAGCCATCCTTTAGCCAAATTTCAGAGATGGCCACAACATATTGATGTCTGGTTCAGCTGCTGTTGACCATTCTGTTATTATACAATGATTACTACTTGCCATTATTTCTGTTTTCCAGGTACACTTTGGTCTGTGGATGGTGCGATACATCTGTACGTTTCTGTTGTTTATCCTTGGGATAAAAGCCCCTGGTTTGCCTCGAAAACCCTACATGATGATCATTAATGAGGATGAACGAGATGTTGAATGCAGTCAGGTACGTGGATACTTCAAAGGGAGTATGGATTTGTTTCGCAGTTAGTCAAAACCTTGGAACAAAGCAATATGAGGAATAAAAATTGTCCGGATAACCAAAGGGAATCTTCCTCCACTTTCATTAGTCTGAAAAGATGGGATCAGAATCAGGTTTATTATTACTGAAATATGTCAGGAAATTTATTGCTTTGTGGTAGCATTAAGAACAAAGACTAAAATTACTGCAAGTTACTACGATAAAGAAATAGTGCCAAAGATGAATAACGAGATGGGGTTCATGGACAGCTCAGAAATCTGATGATGGAGGGGGGGAAGGTATTCCTGAAGATTTGAGTGTGGTTTCAGGCTCCTGTACCACCTGCCTGATGGTGTTAACATAGTGCTAGTGAAGAAGAGGGCATGGATCCCGGGTGGTGAGTGTCTTTAAGGATGACTGCTGCCTTCTTGAGGCATTGACTTACGAAGATGTCCTCGATGGTGTGGAGAGTTGTATCTGTGGTGGAGATGAATGAGTCTACAACCCTCTGTAGCTTCTTGCAATCCTATGCATTGGCCCCTCCATACCAAACAGTGATGTAACCAGTCAGAATGCTCTCCATGGTACATCTGTAGAAACTTGCTATTCGCTAGAGTCTTTGGTGACATACCAAATCTCCTCAAAATCCTAATGAAGTAGAGCAGCTGGTCTTCCCTCTTCGTGATTGCACCAATGTGTTGGGGTTGGGGTAGATCTTCAGAGATGTTGACACCCAGGAACTTGAAGCTGCTCACCCTTTCCACTGCTGATCCCTCAATGAGGACTAGTGTATGTTCCCTCGGCTTCCCCTTCCTGAGTCTATAATCAATTCCTTGGTTTAATGTCTTGCTGAAGAATTCAGAAGCTGTTTGTCACTACCAAATAATCTTTAGCAGTGGTGTGTTGAGATGTGATGTGGATGAGCAATATCAAGGTGTGACTGTAGAAGTAACTTTGAACTAGAAAACTCTCTTTGAAAATATCAATAACCACCCTTCTTCTAAGATAAATACTGAAATACAAAGCATACAGAGTAGCAACCAGCTTTCAATCATTGACACCTCACGTTCTGCCTGGGTAGTTTAAACCCAATGGTACGAACATTAAACATTCTCCTTTCAGGTAAAGAGCCTCCTGTGCTTTTTTTTTAATCTCCCACATCCTCACCTCTTGTATTCCAATCCAACCTTCTGGTCCTTTTTATTCCCCCCCCCCCCCCCACAACCCCTCTTGGTTTCAAAGTTCAAGATAAATTTATCAAAGTATGTACTACTGTATATACGTATGAAATCCCTTGGTTTCATTGGCTGCGTAAGTCTAGGGAAGACAACCTCCAACCCCGCCAAACCCTTGAGATTGAGGCAGTCTCCCACCCCAAACGCATGTTTGTGTGGATGTTGTGTGATGTTCCACCCTGTTATAAATTAGTGCCATGAAATAACATAGAGTTAAGAAGGAATTTATATTTATGAATCTTAACTTAACTAAAAGGTTAGTAAAGAGTAACAAAAAGAAAAGGGCCCATTCTAATTCAACAGTCAGATGTGTACAAGTTGGAGCTCATCTTGAACTTCTCTGTCACTCATGTGCTGGGCCCTTGGTCAGTGTGAATGCCCACACCATCTACTGAATGTCGCTCGCAATCCATCTTGAACAAGCGAGTCTCCCACCAGATCGTATGCTACAACCCATTCTCCCCAGCATCTTCTCTTTTCATCTCCCCCCAAACCAAAAGCCCAAGACCAACCTTATTGTCCCTCACCAAGAAGAACCTCTCGCTGATCGGATGGAACACATTCCACATCATCCTTTATCTTCAACAATAGCCCAAATAAGTTGCTCTTACAGAACTGCCAAAATAAAATACATACAGCATGAAGTGAAATGCCTACAGCATAACAGTAAAAATAAGAACCAGAGCATTACATGTAACCAAATACTACCCTGAGCAAATTTGTACAGATGTGCTGTGGAGCGCATTCTCGCTGATTGCATCACTGCACAGGATTGGAAAAAGCCACAGAAAGTTGTAAGCTCAGCCACCTCCATCATGGGCACTAGCCTCCCCAGCATCGAGAACATCTTGAGAACACAATGCCTCAAAACGGTGTCATCCATCATTAGGGAATCCCATCACCCAGAACATGCCCTCTGCTCATTGCTACCATCAAAAAAGAGGTACAGGAACCTGAAGACACATACTCAATGTTTCATGAACAGCTTCTTCTCCTCCGCCATCAGATTTTTTGAATGGACAAAGAACCCATGAATACTACCTCACATTTTTTTCCCTTTTTTTCTGCTCTCTTTTTTGCATTACTTTTTATATATATATTGTTGTACTTTATTGTTTTTTAAAATAATGTATATTGACAAGTACTGCTGCTGCAAAACAACACATTTCACGACATATGCCGGTAATATTAAACCTGATTCTGATTCTGAGATTCATTTTCTTGTGGGCATTCACAAAGAAATACAATGTAATCAATGAAAACTATACACAAAGATATAGAATCAATGTGCAAAAGAAGACAAACTGCAAATACAATAGAAACAAATATCAATAATAAGTAATAAACAATATTGAGAACTAGTTGTAGAGTCCTTGATGGTAAGTCTGTAGGTTGTAGAATCAGTTTTGAGTTGAGATGAGTGAAGTTATCCACACTGGTTCAGGAGCCTGATGGTTGAAGGGTAATAACTGTTCCTGAACCTATTGGTATGGGACCTAAGATACTTCCCAATGGCAGTAATAAGAAGCATGCATGGTGAAGGACCCCAATGATGGATGCTGCTTTCTTGAAGCAGCATTCCTTGTAGATGTGCTCAGTGGTGGTGATAGGTTTACTTCACTTATGACCGGATCTTCCCCTCCCTCATCTAATTCTGTCTGCCCTTCACCTCTTCTTTAATTGTCCCATTATCACCTTCCTTACTTATCACTGGTAACCTTTGTGTTCCTACATATCTGCCTCTTAACTCTCTCCATCTTTGCCATCCCCATCTGGCTTTTGCAGGACTAGTGGTCAGGTGAATGGGTTTGTGTGTTAAGGCCTGAACTATTCACTTGTTAACATTTTAAATGGTTGGATAGAAAGGTACAAATCCTAATTTATCAATCACACAAAAGTAGGCGATTTTTGTACATAGCAGACATAACAGCGAAATACTGGAGATAAGTATAGAACTGTAGTGAAAGAACAAAATACCTTTGTTCAATACAGATGGTTCATAGGCCTTGGTAAGACTATAAAACACGAGCAGAATTAGATCATTCAGTACATTGAGTCTGCTCCATTATTCGATCATGGCTGATTTATTTTCCCTCTCAACCCCATTCCCTTTCTTCCCCTGTAACCTTAGTAATCAAGAACCTATTAGCTTCCACTTTAAATATACTCAATGACTTGGCCTCCACAGCTGTCTGTGGTAATGAATTCCACAGATTCACCCCTCTCTGACTAACAAAATTCCTCCTCATCTTTGTTCTAAAAGACCATCCTTGTATTCTGAGGATGCGCCCTCTGGTCCTGCTCTTCCACTATAGGAAACATCCTCTTCACATCCTTTCTATCTGGGCCTTTCAATGTTTGATAGATTTCAGTGAGATCCCCCTCATTCCTCTGAACTCAGAGGAATGCTGTTCCAAATCCATCAAAAACTCCTCATATATTAACCTTTTCATTCCTGGGTTCATTCTAGTAAATCTCTGGACCTTCTCCACTGCCGGCAAATACTTTCTTTGATAGGGAGCTGAAAACTGCTCACAATACTCCAAGTGCAGGCTGGCCAGTGTCTTACAAAGCCTCAACGTTACATCCTTGCTTTTAGATTCTTTTCCTCTTGAAATGTATGCTAACATTGCATTTGCTTCAGTGTTGGTTTGTATATTATCTAGAAACAACAACTTTAATCTCGCATCCTCTCAAACATTCAGGTTTCATAATTCCGTCAGTTACATTGTTAGACTTAACAACTCAACTTTAGGGATATCGCTTATTGCAAATATTTTCTAGGCTGCAATAACTCATAGCAACTCTATACAAAATACTACATCTTGAACATGTTATGTTGCATACATGGGACATGATTGGTTAAATTTCACCCGATAAACGGGTTGTGGTGTTCTATACTTCTAGGTTTATACTGTACCACAGTCCAGAAACAGGCCATTCAGCCCATCAAGTCCATGCCAAACTGTTATTCTTCCAAATCCTATTGACCTGCACATTGACCATAATCCTCCTTATCCCTTCCATACCTGTACTTACCCATACTTCTCGTTAATTTTGCAATTGAACCTGCATCCACCACTTCTGCTTTCAGCTTGTTGATCACTCTCACCACCCTTTGAGTGAAGAGGATCGCCCTTATGTTCCCCTTCAATATTTCACTCTTAACCTATGACCTCTTCTAGTCTCACTGAACCTCAGTGGAAAAAGCCTGCATGTATTTACCCTATCTATGCCCCTCATAATTTTGTATACCTCTATCATATCTCCCCTCATTCTGCTACGTTCCAGAGAATAAAATCCTAACCTATTCAACCTTTCCCTATAATTCAATTACTAGCAGCATCCTTGTAATTTTTTTCAGCACTCCTTTCCATCCTATTGAGTTCTTTCCTGTTGGTAGGTGACTGGAACTGCACATATTGCTCTAAATTTGGCCTCTCCAATGTCCTATACAACTTCAACATAACATAAGAATTTCTGTACACACTGCTCTCATTTATGAAGGCTATTGTGCCAAAAGATCTCTTTACACCCCTACCCATGTTGGTCCTACCGAAGTGCAACACCTCACTTGTCTGCATTAAATTCCATCTGCCATTTTTCCAGCTGGTCCAGATCTCGCTGCAAGCTTTTGATAGCCTTCCTCACTATCACTATGCTCCCAGTCTTGGTGTCATCCGCAAATGCTGATCCAGCTTACCATATTATCATCCAAATCATTAATATAAATGACAAACAGATGATGTAGACAAAACAAATGACAAACAAGACCTTGTGAAGACATTGTTAAGGTTTATACACAGTTTAGTTTTAGTTTTGTGCCTGTGGTAGTAGTCCAGGTTACAGAAGGTACCCAGTGATTGAGTTTTGTGTCAGATTTGAGCTCTTGATCTACAAACACCTTTTACCTCACCAACCACAGGTTGTCTTGATGCATTGAAGGTGATGGTGAATTTAAACTGATGTCTGACTTTGGGAGAGTTGGCTCTTGGGTTTGAGAAGTAGTCCCTGTTTATCATGGGGACTAGTTGGTAAAGAACCATAAAAATGAGAGATTCTGCAGATACTGGAAATCTTGAGCAAAACTAAAGTTCAAATTTCAATTCCAATGTCATCTGTAAGGGTTCTGTACATCCACATGGTGGAATGTGTGGGTCTTCTCTGGGTCCTCTGATTTCATAGAAACATAGAAATCTACAGCACATTACAGGCCTTTTGGCCCACAATGTTGTGCCAACCATGTAACCTAGTGCGGTCTGACCAATGACTTACAAAGCTTCAACATTACAGCTTTGCTTTGATATTCTGGTCCTCTTGAATTGAATCTTAACATTGAATTTTCCTTTCTTACTACCAACACCAATGTGCTGTTTGTTATAAGACTTCATCCCCTTACAAAAATAGACTTGCAGTCCGTTTGTCCTCCTAATTACATGTTACCTTTTGAATAATCTGATAAATTGACGTGTACTGGTTTGCAAAGAAAGTTTTCCACTGTATCTCGGTACAAGTGACATGTACATTGACATTCCAGTTCCACTTCCGAAACTGAGAACAGTTTGTTCTTTCAAATGCTTGTAAAACAAATTGTTTACTGGTTTGAATAGGGGCAGAAACGAACATTATTTTTCAATTTTGTCCCTAAATATTTGATTTATTTTAATAGTATTGATTGAGGGATAAACATTAAGATATTGGAGTGAACCACCCTGTTCCTTTCCAGAGAATCCTTTGCAAAACAAGCCTCAATTCAACATTTCATTTAAACTCTCAGTGCCACTATGTGACTGTCATCCTGGATTATGGTCGAGTCTGTGGAATAAGGCTTGAAATTACAACATTCAGGGCAATACTTACTGAAACATTGAGTGATACTAAAATGTTAAAATGGTTTAATTAGATTTTTAAAAATTTCCCTTTATTGATAGTTTATTTGCTGAAACTACTTGAACTGCTTCTGAGTACGGTAGCAAACTCATTAGTAAATAAAAAAGAAACAAGCTGCAGATGCTGAAAATCTGAGTAAAAGGTAAATTACTCAAAGCACTCAGTGATTTAGACAGTGTTTGCTGGCACTATTTAGATGGTTGCAAGAAGATGTGATGGCACTTTAGGATACAGTGCCAGTAATCACCAATTGATGTTGGATTCCCTCTGCAGTCTGTAAAGACTTTGTCTGCACTCCCTTTGACTGTGTGGATTTCCTCCGGGTGCTCCAGTTTCCTCCCACATTCCAAAGACTTAGGGTTATGTTTAGCATTAGTAAGTTGTCGGCATGCTATGTTTGCTGCAGAATTGTGCAAACATATAGGGTGCCCCTAGGCTAATACTCGCTGATTTGATTTGATTTGACGCAAACGCCGCATTTCACTGTAAGTTTTGATATGCATGTGACAAATAAAGCTAATCTTTAATCTTTTTAATCAATGATAATCTCTGCTCAATATTACCATGGGACGTAAGAAAATTGTTTAGAAGATTATTGCCAATTTGGGCATACTCTCAGAAAGGTTTGCCGTTTCTGCTCTGAGCTGAGCTCTTTTCAAAATGAAAGTTTAAATGAAACAGTTTGGAAAGGTCAAATTGTAAGGTTTGTCTTGTAACCACTGAGACAGATTGTGGAATAGGGAGGGCTGTTGTTGGTCAGCCTTTCTTGTTACTTTTGCACCAAATAATACAGTTAGCTTTTTAATTTATTTTCTCTTCCTCCTGACATTTGGTCTTTTAGCACAGGGAAAGCTGTGCTGCCTGAAGTCATTTCGTAAAGGAAGTGGACGAAAAGTTAAACGGGTAGGGTAGTGTAGCAGTTAGCATAACCCTAATGCAATGCCAGTGATCAGAGTTCAATTTCTGCTACTTCCTATGAAGAATTTGCACGTTCTCACTGTGGTCACATGGGTGAGTTTCCTCCCACATTCCAAAGATACTGTATTTGGGTTAGCTTTCATAAGTTGTGAGCACTGAAAGTGTGGAAACACTTGTGAGCTTCCCCAGGCTAGTTCTTGGAATGTGTTGGTCCTTGGTGCAAAATGCCACATTTCACTGTATGCTTTGATGTAAATGTGACAATAAAGCTAATCTGATCAGAGCATTCAGGCTGAGGAAAGTTGTAGAGGTAGACTTCCAGGTACCAAGTGTGAGTATTCAGTATCAAAATTCTAGCAAGCAGAGAAATTCCACCACCTATATCAAAAACATAAATATAAGGAGACAAAACAAAGAAAACGCTTTTGAGTTTTGCACATAGCCTAAGAAATAAATTGTCCAAAATTGCAAGCATCTATATCAATGTTTAGCAATGTCTAAATCCCTCTGCTCATCAAGACTTTTAAAATTCTTGCCCTTAATAGTGTATTGTCTCTTTACATTTTCAGAATTATCCTTGATTCAGATTTCCAACAACTATTGAGTTCCGTCTTTGAGTCCAATATGTTCTATTGATTTTCATACTCCTGGTCTTCCCTCATTCTATCATGAACAGCAACTTCCCTTCAACATTCAGTTTTTGAACCAAATGGCAAAACACTAATCTCTACACTTTGATAACTTTGCACTAAAATTAACTATTTTTGTTCTAATTGTAATTAAACTGTATTGTAAATAAGTTTTTCATTGCATCTGTACTTGTGCATTTGACAATGAACATGCCTTTGAAATTGATCATTGGCCAGAATGCTATCCATTCTTCAGGGTATTTCCAGCATGCCACTTTTGATATCGTGCAAAACCAATCTTGCAGCAAGAGAACTTCGAAGAGAGCAAAGCTGACTAAGAGCAGAACTCTGCCTACTTTAAAATAAATGAGTTTACGAATAATTACAGCAAAGTAAAGGTTTCTCATAGCTGAAATGAGACCTGCTTTTCTAATGCAGTAAGATTGTTAACAAAAAATGCTGTCTTCTAAAAATTAAGATAGTGAAGAGCTGGCATATCAAGACAATTGAATTCCTTAACCCTCATATTTTTCCCTTTCATTACTTTCCTACATAGAGCTTAAACACCAAAATAAGATATTTTGCCCAATGGTAACTATGCTGGCATAGGTCTAACTTCAACTACTTCCATTCTACTTTATTGAATCCTATCATCATATTTTTTTTATTCTGATCGCTATGTAGCATATATTCCTCTCAACCATTCTTTATTAAGGACAAAAAATATTGGTGTTGAGACACAGTTTTCACTCTTGAGTAACAGCTTTGTTTATTTTCTTCTTGTGGTTGCATCTACACTTGCATAATTTAAGAATTGCCGTTTCTATTTCTTTCCATGTCCTTCACCCTTTATTCATTTTTTTAGAGATACAGCATGGTATCAGGTCCTTCCGGCCCAGTGAGCCCTCACTGCCCAATTAAACCTATGTGACCAATTAACCAATAAATAATTCATATGCCTTTGGAATCTGGGAGGAAACCCATGCCGTCAGGGGAGAACATACAAACTCCAGTTAGCAGCGGGAATTGAATCTGGGTTGCTGGTGCTGTAATAGCATTATGGCAACTGTACTGCTTGTACTCCTCACCAAGTTCATTGCTTCCTGAAAGTGGCTACACAGGTGGATCTAGTGATTAAGGTGGCTTAGGGATGCTTCCCTTTATTAATCAAGGCATTGAATTGAAAAGTCAGGAAGTTATGTTGCAGCTTTATCAAACTCTTCGGTTGTATCTGGAGTATTATAGTCGCATCATTATAGGAAGGGTGTCACTGATGAAGGTGATCTTTTACCTGAGAGTCATTTTTTTTTCTCCAGTGTCCCCTTTGATTTTCTTTAACATCCAGTATTCCTGTCTTCAATATGCTCAGCATTTAGTTTTATTCTAGCTTTATGAAACTAGTTATGTCGTATCTGAAGTATTGCGTACAGTTCTGGTCACCCCAGATAGGAAGGATGTCAAGACTTTGGCAAGGGTCCAGAAGTAGTTTTCCAGGATTTGTGTTTATCTTCCCTTCTACCCTTATCATGTCGGTGCTACAAAAAAAATGCATGGTCATGTTAAATGATGATTAGTCTAAATGCCTCTGTTTTAGGCCTCCCTCTCTTCAGCTGTTCTAATGACATCAATGGAATGGTCAGGTCATCACATTGTCATTAGGCTTTCTGTTCATTTTACTGGTGGAGGATTGGTAAATTTGGTTGGTCCAGAACTGTCCAGCCCCACAAAGCACTTTTTTTCCCAACTGAGTATGCAGAAGTACTGGTAGTCAGCTGACATTTTGCTTTCCCACAGTTGCGCCTCAGACACTATAGGATTTTCGGCTGAAGTGAACAATGTCTTCTCTCTGAGAGCAATTTCCCGTTCACAACATCACAACTGAGGGCAGAAACTTCTCCATGTCCAATGTGCAAGAGAAATCAAAGGAGACATAAAAACAAAAGAGGCCGTATAATATAGCAAAAATTAGTGGAACATTAGAGGATTGGGAAGCTTTTAAAAACCAATAGAAGGCAACTGAAGGCAAAAGAAGAGAAAAGATAGAAAAATGAAGGTAAGCTCGCAAATGATATGAAAGGGGATACCTAAAGTTTTTTTCAGATACATAAAAAGTAAAAAAAAAGGGTGGAAGTGGATATCGGACTGCTAGAAAATGTACTGATGAGGTAATAATGCGGGCAAAGAAATGGCAGATGATCTTAAATATTTTGTGTTGGTCTTCACAGTAGAAAATACTGGCAGTATGTCAGAAATTCAAGAGTGTCAGAGGGCAGTAGTGAGTGCAGTTGCTATTACCAAGGAGAAGGTGCTTGGGAAGCTGAAAGGTCTGAAGGTAGGTAAGTCACCTGGACCAGATGGTGTACACCCTAGGGTTCTGAAAGAGATAATGTTCTTTCAAGAATCAATAGATTCTGGAATGGTTCCAGAGGAATGGAAAATTGCAAATGAAAACTCCACTCTTTAAGAAGGAAGGAAGAAAGGAAATTGTAAGTCAATTAGCTTGACTTCAAGATTGGGAAGATGTTGGAGTCCATTATTAATGATGAGATTTCAGGGTAGTTAGAGGCACATGATAATATAGGCTAAAGTCAGCATTGTTTCCTTATGGGGAAATCTTGTCTGACAAATCTGTTGGAATTCTTTGAAGAAATAATAGGCAGGATAGACAAGAGTCAATGGATGTTGTTTACTCAGATTTTCAGAAGGCCTTTGATAGGGTTTTGCACAAGAGAGCTCATGGTATGGCAGGAAAGATGCTAGCATGGATAGAAGATTGCCTGACTAACCGGAGGCAAAGAGGGGATCTTTTCTGGTTGTCTGCATGTGACTAGTGCTCTGCAGGGCTCAGTGTTGGGACCACTTCTTTTCACGCTATATGTCAATGATTTGGACAACGGAAATGATGGCCTTGTGGTCGAGTTTGCAGACAATTCAAAGATGGGTGGAAGGGCAGGTAGTGTTGAGAAAGCAGGGAGTTTGCAGGAGGACTTTGATTTGGAGAATGAGCACAGAAGTGGCAAATAGGATATAGTGTAGAGAAGCATATGGTCGTCCACTTTGATAGAAGGAATAAAGGCATAGACTATTTTCTAAATGTGGAGAAAATTCAAGAATCATAGGTGCAAAGGGACTTTGAAGTCATTGTGCAGGATTCCCTAAAGGTTAGTTTGCAAATTGAGATGGTGGTAAGGAAGGCAAATGCAATGTTAGCATTCATTTTGAGAGGACTAGAATATCAAAAGAAAGATGTGGTGCTAAGCCTTTATAAGACATTGGTCAGACCACACTTAGATTATTGTGAGCATTTTTGGGACCCTTACCAAAGGCATTGGAGAAGTTCCAGAGGAGGTTCTCATGAATGATTTTGGGAATGGCAGCATTAACATATGAGGGGTGGTTAATAATTCTGGGCCTGTTCTTGCTGGGTTTAGAAGAATGAGGGGTGATCTCATTGAAACCTATCGAACATTAAAAGGCCAAGATAGAGTGGATGTGGAGAGGATGTTTCTTGTACTGGGTGACATAGGGCACAGCTTCAAACAGAGGGCTGTTCATTTAGAACAGAGATGAGGAAGAATTTCTTTAGTCGATAGTAGTTAATTTATGGAATTCGTTGCCACAGACAGTGAAAATTACAGTTTCTTGATTAATCAGGGCACCAAAGGTTGTGGGGAAAAGGCAAGCGAATGGTGTTGAGAGGGATAATAAATTAGCCATGATGGCATGGTTGAGCGGACTTGATAGCTGAATGGCCTAATTCTGCTCCTATGTCTTAATGGTCTTATGATTTAATGACACTATTGTTGTTGGACAAATCACATGTAGCGATGAGTCAGCTTACCTTATTGATATGGAACACCTGATGAAGTAGTACTGCAGCATAACCACTCAATTAACGTCCGCAAAATTAAAGGGCTGATAATTGACGTCAGGATGAGGAAGGTGGGCGTATGTGTGCCAGTATACAGAGAGTGGTGGTTGTGAGAGGTGGACACAGACACTTAGATAGGCACGTGGATGATAGAAAAATGAAGGGTTATGTCGGAGGGAAAAGTTAGATTGATCTTAGAGTAGATTAAAAGGACAGCACAGCATCTTGGGCCGAAGGGCTGGTACTGTGAAAATGAGTTTTAGTTGTCTCCAAACTAAAGGTGTAGCCATGGGCATTCATATGGGTCCCAGCTATGCCTGCCTTTTTGTTGGCTATGTGGAACAGTCTATGTTCCAAGCCTATACTGGTATCTGTCCCCCACTTTTCCTTCACTACATCGACAACTGCATTGGCACTGCTTCCTGCACACATGCTGAGCTCGTTGACTTCATTAACTTTGCCTCCAACTTTCACCCTGCCCTCAAGTTTACCTGATCCATTTCTGACACCTCCCTCCCCTTTCTTGATCTTTCTGTCTCTTCTATCTCTGGAGACAGCTTACCTACTGATGTCTACTATAAGCCTACGGACTCTCACAGCTACCTGGACCATTCCTCTTCCCACTCTGTCTCTTGCAAAAATGCCATCCCCTTCTCGCAATTCCTCCGTCTCCGCCGCATCTGCTCTCAGGATGAGGCTTTTCACTCCAGGGTGAAGGAGATGTCCTTTTTTTAAAGAAAGGGGCTTCCCTTTCTCCACCATCAACTCTGCTCTCAAACGCATCTCTCCCATTTCACGCACATCGGCTCTCACCCCATCCTCCGGCCACCCCACTAGGAATAGAGTTCCCCTTGTCCTCACCTACCACTCTACCAGCGTCCGGGTCCAACATATTATTCTCCGTAACTTCCGCCACCTCCAATGGGATCTCACCACTAAGCCGATGTTTCCCTCCCCCCCCCCACCTCTGCTTTCCGCAGGGATTGCTCCCTACGCGACTCCCTTGTCCATTCGGCCCCCCATCCCTTCCCACCGATCTCCCTCCCGGCACTTATCCTTGTAAGTGGAACAAGTGCTACACGTGCCCTTACACTTCCTCCCTCACCACCATTCAGGGCCCCAGACAGTCCTTCCAGGTGAGGCAACACTTCACTTGTGAGTTGGCTTGGGTGATGTACTGTGTCCGGTGCTCCCGATGCGGCCTTCTATATATTGGCGAGACCTGACGCAGGCTGGGAGACCGTTTTGCTGAACACCTACGCTCTGTCTGCCAGAGAAAGCAGGATCTCCCAGTGACCACACATTTTAATTCCACGTCCCATTCCCATTCTGATATGTCTATCCATGGCCTCCTCTACTGTCAAGATGAAGCCGCACTCAGGTTGGAGGAACAACACCTTATATTCTCTCTGGGTAGCCTCCAACCTGATGGCATGAACATTGACTTCTCTAACTTCCGTTAATGCCCCACCTCCCCTTCGTACCCCTTCCGTTATTTATTTATTATTATTAAATTTTTTTCTCTCTCTTTTTCTCCCTCTGTCCCTCTCAGTATACTCCTTGCCCATCCTCTGGGCTTCCCCCCTCCCCCTTTCTTTCTCCCTGGGCCTCTTGTCCCATGATCTTCTCATATCCCTTTTGCCAATCAACTCTCCAGCTCTTGTCTCCCTCCCTCCCCCTCCTGTCTTCTCCTATCATTTTGGATCTCCCCCTCCCCCTCCCACTTTCAAATCTCTTACTAGCTCTTCCTTCAGTTAGTCCTGACGAAGGGTCTCGGCCTGAAACGTCGACTGTACCTCTTTCTTTAGATGCTGCCTGGCCTGCTGCGTTCACCAGCAATTTTTATGTGTGTTACAACACATTTCAATGTTTCGATGTACACATGATAAATAAATGAACTTGAATCTGATAAAATAAAACTTGCAGCAGGCAAGAAAGTTCAGAGTTGAAAGTAAATTTAGTATCAAAGTACATATATGTCACATATAGTCACTCTGAGTTTCATTTTCTTGGAGGCATTCACAGTAGAACAAAGAAATACAATAGAATTAATGAAGAGCTACACGCTAACAAAGACTGACAAACACCCAATGTGCAAACACAAAAGAAAAATAATTATAATAAATAAGTAAATAAATAATACTGAGAACATACGTTGTAGAGTCCTTGAAAGTGAGTCATCGTGGAACCAGTCCAGAGTTGAGGTTATCCACACTGGTTCAGAAGCCTGATGGTTGTAGGCTAAAAAACTATTCCTTAACCTAGTGATGTGGTACCTCAGGCTCCTGTACCACCTCCTCGATGGCAGCAGTTAAACCCAAGAATTTTGGAGCACATTCCCCAGCACATCCTTCAATTGTGTTGGTTGTTAATACAGGTCATCTTTCAATGTATGTGTGATAAATAAATGAAATTGAATCAGATAGAAGAAAAGGTTACAGAAAGAAAGTCTGTTTTTTACCCATCAAATCAATACCAAAAGATGTAGGAGCAGAATTAGACCATTTGGCCCAACGAGTCTGCTCTGTTATTCCATCACTCTCAACCCTCTTGCCTTTTTCCTATAATCGGTGACACCCTAACTAATCAAGAACCTGTCAGCCTCTACTTTAAATATACTCCAAAGCTGTCTATGCCGGTGAGTTCCATAGGTTCACCACCCTCTGGCTAAAGAAATTCCTCTTCATGTCTGTTCTAAAGGGACATCCTTCTATTCTGAGGCTGTGTCCTCTGGTCTTAGACTCTCCCACTATTGGAAACATCCTCTCCACGTCTACTTTATCTAGGCCTTTCAATATTTGATAGGTTTCAATGAGATTTCCCCCCTCCCTTTCGGTTTTCTAAACTCCAGTGAGTACAGGCCCAAACCATCAAACACTCCTTGTACAATATCCCTTTCATTTCCAAAATCATTCCTGTGAACCTCCTCTGGACCCTCAACGCCGGCACATCCTTCCTTAGATAAGGGGCCTGAAGTGGTTTACAATACTCCGAATGTCGCCTGACCTGTGCTGTCTATACAAGAGCGATCCGTCTGATCCAGTTCCCCACCCTCTCCCCTTGGTTCTTGGTATTTGGATGCAAAATTTCATTGTCTCACAGCTCCACGAGACAGATTCAGATTCATTTATTTTTTGCACATTCCTTGAAGTGGTGTCACAGGTAGATAGGGTCATAAAGAAGGCTTTTGGTACATTGGCCTTTATAAATCGAAGTATTGAGTATAAGAGTTGGAATGTTATGGTGAGGTTGTATAAGGCATTGATGAAGCTGAATTTGGATTACTGTGTGCAGTTTTGGTCACCAAATTACAGGAAAGATATTGATAAGGTTGAAAGAGTGCAGAGAAGGTTTACAAGGATGTTGCTGGGACTTGAGAAACTGAGTTACAGAGAAAGGTTGACTAGGTTAGGACTTTGTTCCCCCGAAGCGTAGAAGAATGAGGGGAGATTTCATAGAGGTATATAAAATTATGATGGGTATAGATGGAGTGAATGCAAGCAGGCTTTTTCCACTGGGGGAGGAAAAAAAACAGAGGACATGGGTTAAGGGTGAAGGGGGAAAAGTTTAAAGGGAACATTAGAGGGGGCTTCTTCACACAGAGTGATGGGAGTGTGGAATGAGCTGCCAGATGAAGTGGTAAATGCGGGCTCACCTTTAACATTCAAGAAAAACTTGGATGAGAGATGTATGGAGGGATATGGTCCAGGTGCAGGTCAGTGGGACGAGGCAAAAAAATGGTTCAGCACAGCCAAGAAGGGCCAAAAGGCCTGTTTCTGTGCTGTAATGTTCTATGGTTCTAACCTACGAGTATGCTCGGGGCAGCTTACAAATGTCACCATACATTCCTGATCTTCCTAAGTAAAAGAAATAATTTCATTTTTGAAGCATGCTGATAACATAAATATAAATACAAGGGATTCTGCAGATGCTGGAAATCTAGAACAACAACACAAAATGCTGGAGGATAAAATAACAATGTCTCATTGTTTCAACCTTAAATAAATAACTCTTTCCCAAGTTGCTAATTGGATAACCCTCTCATCGTACACAACAACTAGAACTTGAGACCATAGGTTAAGGGTGAAAGGTGAAATATTTAATACGAGGGGGAACTTCGTTCAGAGGTTGGGGTGAGTATGAAATGAGCTGTCAGAGAACTTGGGATGTGGGTTCAATTTCAACATTTAAGAGAAGTTTGGGTAAGTACGTGGATGAGAGGGTATGGAAGGACACTGTCAGGTGCAGGTTGATGGGACTAGGCAGAATAATAGTTGAGCACATACTAGATGGGCCAAAAGACCTTTTTCTGTGGTGTGGTGTTCACTGACTTGATTTACTGCTTATCTAATATAATAATCTGATAAACCTTTTGTTTAGCTTTTGTTTCCTACATTTAATCATCTCTACGTTTTCCTTTCCAGCCTCTCTTAAATCAGAACAACAATCAGTCCACCTGGAAAGATTTTCCTAAGAAGGTGCAGTTGCTGTTACCATACATGTGGCCCAAAGGAAGCCTCTTGCTGCAGTTTTTCGTTCTGTTATGCCTTCTGCTCCTTGCAGTTGAACGAGTCATCAATGTTTTTGTGCCCATCTACTATAAAAACATCGGTAAGTTTTAAAAAAATGCACAAACTTCTTTGAACATCGTTCCGCGTTGGTTCTTTCACTAGGCAGAATGGTGGAAGGGGAGGGGAGGAGATTGAAACACTGGAGATGAAAATATTCTCTACAGTGCGTAAACATGATAGTAATCCCTGATAGATCAATCTGGGGGTGGGCTTGGGGAACAAGATAGTCTGTTGTATCTGATGATGACAGGAAACCTAGTGGAGAGTTTTTTTAAAATAGGAAAAGATGTTGCACTGGGACAGTTTCACTCTCTTGACTTCGGAAGGCTGGGTCCAGTGGTATGAATAGTCTTCACAAACTGGGATCATCCTTGGTTGCAGTGGATGACAGGACTACTTCTGTGCCTTGTCATGTCCTTCACTCACCTCAAAACATTGCAGAATCACCTTCCTGGCTGTTGGATCTCACCTGTCCAGTCTGCTGGAGCTGACTGTGCATGCTAGGACAGACATGTCCCTATCTCACTAGGGTATGAGGCTCGTTGGCTACCCTCACCCGGTTTATACTGTTTGCCGAGGCGTGTAGCAAGGTGTGCCCACTGTTGCATGCAAATAGATACTTGGAGGTGAGAGCTAATTTCCAGTGAGGACCAAAAGTGAGTGAGCTGCCGCAGATTGAACACAGCAAGCCCCTTCACTGGAGGTGCTGCCCCTCCCTGGACACCCCGTATGCCCCTGGGGTACAAGATAGAACTGGAATAAAACTCTTTGCTGTTCACTGAACTGATACCACAATTTGTGGATTCACTTTCACAGACTCTACAATTCATGTTCTCAGTATTATTTATTACTTATCTAATATTATTATTTTGTTTTTCTTTTTGTGTTTGCACAATCTGTATTGTCTTTAGCACATTGGTTGTTTGTCTATCTTTGTTTATAAACCTTATAAACTTTTCATTAATTCTATTGTGTTTCTTTGTATTTACTATGAATACCCAAAAGAAAATGAATCTCAGGGTTGTACATGGTGGCATATATATACTTTGATAATAAATTTGCTTTGAAATTTGAATTTTGATGGAAATGAAATTTCTAATAAAGCTGCCTCTGTATATTTCAAATAGCCTGGAAAGCTTTTCTAGACCTGCCCTGATTTAAACCTAAGCGATATTGTTAACTGGGTTTTAGTAACTGGAGATTATGATATTGATTATTTGGCTTATTATTGTCACATCGTGGCTGACAAGAGAAATTAGGGATAGTATCAATTCCAAAGAAGTAGCATACAAATTAGCCAGAGAAAGTGGCTCACCTGAGGACTGGGAGAAATTCAGAGTTCAGCAGAGGAGGACAAAGGGCTTAATTAGGAAGGGGAAAAAAGATTATGAGAGAAAACTGGCAGAGAACATAAAAACGGACTGTAAAAGCTTTTATAGATATGTAAAAAGGAAAAGACTGATAAAGACAAATGTAGGTCCCCTGCAAACAGAAACAGGTGAATTGATTATGGGGAGCAAGGACATGGCAGACCAATTGAATAATTACTTTGGTTCTGTCTTCACTAAGGAGGACATAAATAATCTTCCAGAAATAGTAAGGGACAGAGGGTCCAGTGAGATGGAGGAACTGAGCGAAATACATGTTAGTAGGGAAGTGGTGTTAGGTAATTTGAAGGGATTGAAGGCAGATAAATCCCCAGGGCCAGATGGTCTGCATCCCAGAGTGCTTAAGGAAGTGGCCCAAGAAATAGTGGATGCATTAGTGATAATTTTTCAAAACTCGTTAGATTCTGGACTAGTTCCTGAGGATTGGAGGGTGGCTAATGTAACCCCACTTTTTAAAAAAGGAGGGAGAGAGAAACCGGGGAATTATAGGCCGGTTAGCCTAACGTCGGTGGTGGGGAAACTGCTGGAGTCAGTTATCAAGGATGTGATAACAGCACATTTGGAAAGCGGTGAAATGATCGGACAAAGTCAGCATGGATTTGTGAAAGGAAAATCATGTCTGACGAATCTCATAGAATTTTTTGAGGATGTAACTAGTAGAGTGGATAGGGGAGAACCAGTGGATGTGGTATATTTGGATTTTCAAAAGGCTTTTGACAAGGTCCCACACAGGAGATTAGTGTGCAAACTTAAAGCACATGGTATTGGGGGTAAGGTATTGGTGTGGGTGGAGAATTGGTTAGCAGACAGGAAGCAAAGAGTGGGAATAAACGGGACCTTTTCAGAATGGCAGGCGGTGACTAGTGGGGTACCGCAAGGCTCAGTGCTGGGACCCCAGTTGTTTACAATATATATTAATGACTTGGATGAGGGAATTAAATGCAGCATCTCCAAGTTTGCGGATGACACAAAGCTGGGTGGCAGTGTTAGCAGTGAGGAGGATGCTAAGAGGATGCAGGGTGACTTGGATAGGTTGGGTGAGTGGGCAAACTCATGGCAGATGCAATTTAATGTGGATAAATGTGAAGTTATCCACTTTGGTGGCAAAAATAGGAAAACAGATTATTATCTGAATGGTGGCCGATTAGGAAAAGGGGAGGTGCAACGAGACCTGGGTGTCATTATACACCAGTCATTGAAAGTGGGCATGCAGGTACAGCAGGCGGTGAAAAAGGCGAACGGTATGCTGGCATTTATAGCGAGAGGATTCGAGTACAGGAGCAGGGAGGTACTACTGCAGTTGTACAAGGCCTTGGTGAGACCACACCTGGAGTATTGTGTGCAGTTTTGGTCCCCTAATCTGAGGAAAGACATCCTTGCCATAGAGGGAGTACAAAGAAGGTTCACCAGATTGATTCCTGGGATGGCAGGTCTTTCATATGAAGAAAGACTGGATGAACTGGGCTTGTACTCGTTGGAATTTAGAAGATTGAGGGGGGATCTGATTGAAACGTATAAGATCCTAAAGGGATTGGACAGGCTAGATGCGGGAAGATTGTTCCCGATGTTGGGGAGGTCTAGAACGAGGGGTCACAGTTTGAGGATAGAGGGGAAGCCTTTTAGGACCGAGGTTAGGAAAAACTTCTTCACACAGAGAGTGGTGAATCTGTGGAATTCTCTGCCACAGCAAACTGTTGAGGCCAGTTCATTAGCTATGTTTAAAAGGAAGTTAGATATGGCCCTTGTGGCTACAGGGGTCAGGGGGTATGGAGGGAAGGCTGGGTTCTGAGTTGGATGATCAGCCATGATCATAATAAATGGCGGTGCAGGCTCGAAGGGCCGAATGGCCTACTCCTGCACCTATTTTCTATGTTTCTATGTTTCTATACACTCAGTGGCCACTTTAGGTGCACCTGTACATGTGCTCGTTAATGCAAATATCTAATCAGCCAATCATGTGGCAGCAACTCTATGCATAAAAGCATGCAGACATGGTCAAGAGGTTCAGTTGTTCAAACCACACATCAGAATGAGGGAAGAAAAGTGATCTAAGTGACCATGACCATGGAATGATTGTTAGTTGAAACTGCTGATCACTTGAGATTTTCTCACACAGCAATCTCTAGAGTTTACAGAAAATAGTGCGAGAAACAAAAAAAAATCCATTGAGCAGCAGTTCTGTGGGTAAAAACACATTTTAAATGAGAGAGGCCAGAGGAGAATGGCCAGACTGTTCAAGCTGACAGGAAAGTGATAATAACTGAAATAACTACACGTTACAACAGTGGTGCGTGGAAGAGCATCTCTGAATGCACAACATGTTGAGCCTTGAGGTGGGTGGGCTGCAACAGCAGAAGACGACACCAGTTTCTACTCCTGTACCTAATAAAGTGGCCAAAGTATAGATCCTTACAGATCATTTGATCACATCAATGCGTTGAAGTAGTTCAAGGTAAAACAATTACAGAATGTAGAATAAAGTCAGCAAGAAATGCAGAGTGCAGTCCTGATGAAAGGTCTCAGCTGAAATGTTTATTCCACTCCAGAGATGCTGCCTGACCTGTTGAGTTTCTCTAGCACGTTGTGCAGAATAAACTGTTGTAGTTACAGAGAAAGTGTAGTGTGGGCAGATGAGGTGTAAGGTTACAACAAGGTAGATTGTGAGTTCAAGAGTCCATCTTATTATACTAGGGATCATTGAATAGTCTTAGAAAACAGCAGGCTAGAAGCCATCCTTGATGGTGGGATATGCTTTTGTATCTTCTGCCTGATGGGAGGGATAAAAAGAGAGAATATCTGGAGTGAGTGGTGTTTTGGAAGCAAAGGGTGGGAATAATCAGAATCAGGTTTATTATCACCGGCATATGACGTGAAATTTGTTAACTTAGCAACAGTTGAATGCAGTGCATAATATAGAAGAAAAAATAAAATAATAAATTACAGTATGCATATATTGAATAGCTTAAAAATCATGCAAAAATACAGAAATACTGTATATTTTAAAAAAGTGAGGTAGTGTCCAAGGGTTCAATGTCCATTTAGGAATCGGATGGTGGAGGGGAAGAAGCTGTTCCTGAATTGCTGATTGTGTACCTTCAGGCTTCTGTACCTCCTACCTGATGGTAACAGTGAGAAAAGGGCGTGTCCTGGGTGCTGGAGGTCCTTAATAATGGACGCTGCCTTTCTGAGACACCGCTTCCTGAAGATGTCCTGGGTACTTTGTAGGTTAGTATCCAAGATGACTAGATTTACAACCCTCTGCAGCTTCTTTTGGTCCTGTGCAGTAGCACCCCCCCCCACAATACCAGACAGTGATGCAGCCTGTCAAAATGCTCTCCACGATACATCTATTGATGTTTTTGAGTGTATTTGTTGATGTGCCAAATCTTTTCAAACTCCTAATGAAGTATAGCCACTGTCTTGCCTTCTTTATAACTGCATCGATATGTTGGGACCAGGTTAGATCTTCAGAGATCTTGACACCCAGGAACTTGAAACTGCTTGCTCTCTCCACTTCTGATCCCTCTTTGAAGATTGGTATGTGCTCCTTCTAAGGGGGCCTTTTCTGGTTGGCTGTCAGTGAATAGTGGTGTTCCACAGGGGATGTTCAGTCGTGTTGTTCATGTTATATGTGAATGAACTACGTTTGTAGATGATGGATTTGATGGCTTTCTGGCCAAGTCGATATGAAGAGAGGTGAAAGAACAGATAGTCTTGAGGAGTTTGGTGGGGAGTTTGCAGAAAGACTTGCATAGATTAGAAGAATGGGCAAGGAAGTGGCATCTGGAATATAGTGTAGGGAAGTGTATGGTTTTGTACTTTGGTAGAAGGAATAAAGGCATGGACTATTTTTAAACAAGAAGTAAATTCAAGAAATTGGAGATGCAAATGGACTTGATAGTCCTGGTATAAGATTCCCTAATGTTAATTTGCAAGTTGAGTGAATGGTAAAGAAGGCAAATGGAATATTAGCATTCATTTTGAGAATATAAAAGCAAAGATGTATTGCTGAGGCTTTATAAAGTGTTGGTTATATGGCATTTGGAATATTGTAAGAAATTTGGGGCCCCTTATTTAAGAAAGGATATGTGACATTTGAGACGGAAAATAATTCAGCCATGATTGAGTGGCAGAGAGACTTGATTGGCCAGATGGCTCAATTCTGCTCCTATGTCTTATCTTTTAAAATATGTTTGATCAATTTTCATTTTTATTTGTTAGATCTTATTGTGCACATTAGTGGCTGCTCAGTGAAAAATAGTTCAAATCTTCTTTAATAGGTGGAAGATACTTTGGAAAATCACGAGGTTGTTAAAAGTGCCATAGAAGTACAAATTATTTTTCCTTCCACTAGGGAATTGGGGAGAAACTGTCTTATTTGGAAAGGGTGAGAAGGTCTAAATTGCATCCACAAACACAGAGAGGCAGGGATGACATGCAAATTTGTGAAGCGTACCATATTCTTCTGGCTCCAGAATGTGGTGACACTTGCAGATAGCCCCCAGCATACAAGACCATCAGACATTGGAGCAGAATTAGGTCATTTGGCCCATCGAGTCTGCTCACCAGTTCATTGTGGCTCATTTATTATCCTTCTCAACTCCATTCTCCAACTTTCTCCCGTGTAACCTTTGACACCTTGACTAATCAAGAGCTTATCGGCTTCTGCTTTATGTATATTCAATGACTTGATTTCCACAGTCTTAGGTTAACAACACAAATGACACTTTTCACTGTATGTTTCAATGTTTATGTGATAAATACATGAATTAGAAGTAGTTTAGATGCATTTAAGATTAAAAGGAGAAATTAATTTGAGGGAGTGAGGTCAGGAATAACAGGAGGAAGCGAGTGTTGGATATATACAGTAGTTTGACATTGATAATTTGAGCTAAATGGCAGTCTCTGTGCTGTAAATCATATGTGGTTCTGCATTGTCTTTTTGTCGCAATAAACTAGACCACATTCTCTTGTGAGTGGCACATAACATACTGGTTAGCGTAATTCTATTACAGAACCAGTGACTAGAGTTCATTTCCTGCTGCTGTCTGTAAAGAGTGGGTATGCTTTCCCCGTGACCGTGTGACTTTCCTATAGTGCTCCAGTTTCCTCCCACATTCCAAAGATGTGCGGGTTAGGGTTAGTAAGTTGTGGACATCAATGTTGGTGCTAGAAGCATGGTGATACTTGTAGGTTGCCCCTAGCACATCTTCAGACTGTGTTGGTTGTTGATGCAAAATAATACATTTCACTGTATGTTTCGATGTACATTTGATAAAGCTAAGCTTTTATCAGTGGAAAAGCAGTGTTGGAGAGCTTTCTTGCAGTGCTACTGTCTCAGCCAGGAGGGGGCAGTCCTGACTGGTCAAACCCATGTTCCAACATAAGTGATTCAGCAAGAAACTACCTTTCAGCTCATGTTCACAAAACATATCAAGGATTCAAAAAAAATAAAAATAATCATCGGCATAGATAGACTGGACAGCCAGAGACTTCTTCCCAGGGCAGAAATGGCTAATACGAGGGGGCATAATTTAAAGGTGATTGGAGGAAAATATAGCGGGTGTTATGTTTTGTAACTCCAAAGCATAAAAGCTAATTGAAAGGAAACATGGAGTTGGGAACGTGGGTCTAATTTGTTTTTACTTCAATCGAGGCATGTACATATGATGTGCTGGCTTGATGTTGTATGCCATTCATACACTTCGTATATATAACCATAATGAATCAGAATCAGGTTTATTATCACTGGCATGTGACATGAAATTTGTTAACTTAGCAGCAGCAGTTCAATGTAATACATAATCTAGCAGAGAGAAAAAAAAAATATAATAAATAAAGAAGTATTGTGGAATGAATGAATTATTTAAACAAAGAATGCTTCATCAAACAGTATATTTACAATATTACTCAAATATTACTAAAATATTAAATACACAGCACTCCTCCCTGCTTAGCTATAAACTCTACCTCAATATAGAATGCATCTCAACTTGTGCACATATATGCTGTATGTAATGTATACTATATAATACAACTACTATATAGATATCCACAGCATAGTAAATTTTAAATTGCCCCATTCAAGCCTGAAGATTCAATCACTGTGGATGATTTCTTACCCTTATAAGATAATGGCTTTCCTGACAAAGGTGGGAATCACTCTGCTTGGCTGGTGAGACTTGTGGCTGTGAAGCAATCTGAGGTTCTGGGGCCGCCTTGTAGTGTTTGTAGGAGTTGACTCTGAGACTGCAGGAAGTGGTTCTGACAGCTCTGGTCAACTTTCTTTGCTTAAAAAATCGACTCAGCTCTCCTTAATTGACTGATGTGTTGTCTCAAGATGATATCAGATGCAATCTCCACTGTGTAGGAGAGTGGTCCAGTTCTGTCCTTAATTTGCTTTCAGTTAACTTTATTGCAGGGGATGTGGCATGCAAATGGCGGAGGGATCTCCAATCAAGTTGTAGTTGTCTCAGCCACTCAAACCCCAACAATGCTGACCCTCCTGTTTTTACTACATACATGCCAAGTGTAGCTTGTTAATGTATTTCACTGCTACAAATGTTATTTCCACAAGAGTTATCTTTTCTTCAGTCTAAGTTCTTAGTTGGATATCTGCAGTCTTCAGTTCCGTATGTTTCAGACTTATTTTGTGGAGTGAATGAAGCATCTGAGCCTGTGTCCAATTCCATTTTAATTAATTTACTGTTCACTTCTGGTGTAAGCCATATTGCTTGTTTTTGTTAGTCATATTGTGAGCTTTCACATTGTAAATCTCAAGGCTATTCAGTTCTGTATCACTCTCATTGTTATTAGAGTTTACATCAACAGCGTGCAGATTAGTGTTCTTTTTGAAACTGCAGGTTGACTTTGTAGCTTTTTCTCTGCCCTATGAAGTCCATTTATTCTTGTCTGCCCGACATGGTCTTTGTTTGTGTCATACTTTGTTACATTCTCTGTAAGTTTCACCTTAAAACCTGCTTTAGTCTGGTGTATGTGAGCACCTGTCACAATGGTAATACAGTTTGTTTGGCCAGGCCGGTTTCTGGTTTGGTGTTGCAGTTTTGTTCACACTCAGTTTCATTCTTGCATCACCATCTGGTATGGGGGGGGGGCGGAGAACGCTACTGCATAGGATCAAAGTAAGCTGCGGAGAGTTGTAAATGTATTCAGCTCCATCATGCGTGCTAGCCTCTGTAGTATCCAGGACATCTTCAAGGAGCAATGCCTCAAGAAGGCAACATCCATCATTAAGGACTCCAATCACCCAAGTCATGCTTTGTTCTCATTGCTACCATCAGGAAAGAGATACAGAAGTTTGAAGGCACACACTCAGTGATTCAGGAATAGCTTCGTCCCCTCTCATCAGATACCTGAGTGGACTTTGAACTCATGAACACTACCTCACTCCTTTTTTTGATGTCTATTTTTGACTACTTATTTTAAAAAAATACATATTTACTGTAATTCAGTTTTTCCTGTATTATTATGTATTGCATTGTACTGCTGCTGCAAAGACAACAAACTTCACGACATATACCAGTGATATTAAATCTGATTCTGATATGTGAGTCCTTTCCACGAGGGTAACACAATTTGTTCGGCTAGGCTAGTTTCTGTTTTGATGTTGCAATTGTTTGCACACTTACTTTCATTACTGACTGCGACTCAATTGTATCTCTGTCTGTTTCCATTGATACAGGTATTTCAAATGCTCTTTTAAATAGGAGTTGTGCTTCCATTAGGACCTGTTTTTTGAATGTTTTCTAGTAAGATTTCCATAGACTAAACTATCTCTCAGTGCATCCTTAAGCCCTTTACTAAACTCTCAATATTCAGACAACTTCTTCAATTCAGCCACGTATGCTGAAATGGACTCCTCTTCCTTTTGCTTCTGCTTATGAAACCTAAAGCATTCTGCAATTAACAATGGCTTTGGTTCTAAATGCTGCTGCATTACTTTCACAATATCAGCAAAGCTTATTTCGGTTGGAGCTATTAAACTTCCAAGCAAACTATATGCCTTTAAGCAAAACAGGTACTCATTTTTTACTGGCTATTTCATTTGCTTTAAAATACTACTCAATTTACTCAGTATACAAGATCCAGTTATCGCCCATGCAATTGAACACATCAATCTTCCAATGTAGCTATCCATTTCTGCTTTTCAAAAAAAATTTATGATTATTAACACCAGGTACTCAATGTTTGTGAACCTATGAATTTGTCTGTTTTCTGCCTTTTTTTAAACTTCACTGTTTCTAGCTGCACTTCAATAGGTAGGTAGTCGTCTCAGGTTCGCTTAAAACTTCCTTGTCTCCACTGTTATGTTTTGTAACTCCAAAACATAAAAACTAATTGAAAGGAGATATGGAGCCAGGGATAGGAGCTTAACTTTGTTTTTACTTTAAGCGAGGCTGTTCATATGATGTGCTGATGTGATGATGTATTTCATTCATGCATTTCGTACGTATAATCAAAGTGAATTATTTAAAGAATGCTTAATCAAACAATATATTTACAATATTACTCAAATATTAAATACATAATGGGGGGAGATATACAAAGGGTGGTGAGTTCATGTAATGCACTGCCAGGGGTGATGGTAGAGGCAGATACATTAGGGGTATGGATAGGTACATGCGTGATAGAAAAATAGAGGGCAAAGTGGGAAGGAAGAATTGTTTATTTAGAAATATAGCTCAGATCAAGACCTTCCAGCCCAATGAGCTATACCACTCAGCAAGCCAGCTATTTAACCCTAGCCCAATCACATCACACTTTGCAATGACCAATAAATCTACTAATTGGTATGACTTTGGAATGTGGGAGGAAACTGAAGCACCCGGAGGAAACCTAAGTGGTCATGGGGAGAACATATGAATTCCTTACAGACAGCAGTGGGAATTGGATTTGAGTCACTGGCACTGCAATAGCATAATGCCAGCTGCTGCACTACAATGTTGCTACCGTGCTGTAGTGTTCTATGTTTTAAGTTCTAAACTTTGTACTTGGAAAGTTTGAATTTTTCTGTGACAAGTAAAACCATATTAAACCAATAATGTAAAACAGTACACATAATAGATTTATCAAGAACATTTGCATTTGAATAACACTATCACAACCTCTGGGCTTTTCAAAGAACTCATAGCTAATTGAGTGTTATGAAAGTAACTTGTCATGTAGGAGTTTCATAAACCTGACTACACTGAGCAAAGTTCCTCAGTTAGCAATGTGAATGGGTCATCTGTTTTAGGTGAAAATTAACAAATCACAGATGCAAAAAAAAGAAGAGAATTCTGGAAATGCTTAACAGGTCAAACAGCATCTGTGGAAAGAGAAACAGTTAATGTTTCAGGTCAGAGCCCTTCATGTTCAGGAATGGTTATTACCCTTCGACCATCAGGCTCCTGAACAAATGTGGATAACTTTACTCACCTCAGCACTGAACTGATACCCACAACCCATGGACTCGCTTTCAAGGACTCTACAAATCATGTTCTCAATGTTGTTTATTTATTTACTCAGTGTTATTATTTTCTAAGTGTTTTTCTCTTTTCTATTTGAACAGTTTGTTGTCTTTTGCACAGTGGTTGTTTGTCTTGTGTACAGTTTATATTTATTTTATTTATTTAATGGCACAGCGCAGTACAGGCCCTTCTGGCCCAGTGAGCCACACTGCTCAGCAACCCACCCATTTAACTCTAGCTTGATCACAGAACAATTTCCAATGACCAATTAATCTACTAAACACCTTTGGTCTGTGGGAAGAAACCAGAGCACTCAGAGGAAGCCCACACAGTCACAGAGAGAGGTACAAACTCCTTACGGGTACCTGAATTGAACTGTGAACTCCGCTGGCCTGAGCTGCGCTACCATGATACAACAGATTAATTGATTCTGTTGTGTTTCTTTTTATTTATGTTGAGTGCCCACAAGAAAATGAATTTCAGGCCAGCATATGGTGACATATATGCACTTTGATATTAAATTTACTTTGAACTTTGAGAGTGTACTTTGAACATCACAGTTCTGAGCTGTTTCTCTTTACACAGAAGTGCAAGGCGTGCTAAATGTCTTCAGCATGTGAGTTCCTCCAGCATTTTGTGTCGTTCCAGATTTCCAGCATCTGCAAGATCTCTTGTGTTTATGTTTCCAGTAATTTCTGTTTTTTGAGTAATTTCTGGTTTTATTTTAAAGGGTGCATATTGATTACAACATTGTGAAGAGGTCCCTGCTCATCAGGAGTACCACGGAATCCTTTATACCCATCAGAAAGGGAGACAGGGCCTTGGTTTAATGTTTTAACCAAGACAACAAATCTGAGAGTGAAGAACCGGTTCTTGGGTATCAGCTTAGATTTTGTGCTGATTCAGGCCTCACTGTAGAAAATGAAGAGTTTTCAGGAGGGCTTCCAACCAAGTTCAAGATCGAATTTATTGTCAGTCAACCTTACAGCTACATAAAATAATGTTCATCAGTGACCAAGGTACAAAACATATATCACAAACAGCACAGAAGATATTAACAGATAAAAAAAGTATTCTGTCAATGTGCAAGTTCACATAAAGTGCCTGTACTACATATGGTTAAATATACAATAATATTACAGCTCCTAACACTGTTAGAAATGGTGTATTTAGTGATAGTATCAAAGTATACTGAACGTATCAAAGCCTGGCGGAAGAAACTGTTACTCAGCCCAACCATCCTTATTCTTCTACTGAGGTACCAGTGCTTTCTAATCTAGGCAGGATCCTGGTAAATCTCCTCTACATCCTCTTTAAAACTTTCACATCTTCCTATAATGAGGCAACCAGAACTGAACAATCTATTCCAAGTGTAGTTTAAACAGAATTTTTTTAGAGTTACAACATTACCTCTTGTACTCAATCCCCTGATTAATGAAGGACAACATACCATATTCAAATCTGCAAAGATTCAAAGTACATTTATTAACAAAGTATGTGTAAATGATACGTCTCTGAGATTTGTCCTCCCGCTGGCAGCCACAAAACAAAACAAAACATCACCATGGAACTTGTTCAAGAAAACATCAAACACCCAATGCATGAAAAAAGAACAAATTGTGCAAATGGCAAAATGAGAGCAAGCAACACATGGAATATCAAACATCAAACCAGGAGTCCAGTTCAGTGCTGTACGCTAGTCCACTGCATGGCTACGTTCTCTTTACCAACCTATCAACTTGAGCGGCAACTTTGAGGAGATAGTTTTAATTAGACAGGGATAGTTAATATGTGGAATTCACTGCCAGTGGAGGTGAGGGGAGTTTAAGAGATATTTAGACAAACAGCTGGCAAAGTATGGAGGGGGCTGTGTGGACAAATGGCAGAAATTTGACATGGACATGCTGGGCTGAATGGCCCGTTTCTGTGTTGTATAGCTCTGAGTTTAGTTAGTTAATTAAGCCCATCCTCCCTACCGGGGCATAGGCTACCAAGAGCAGCTTGCTAGAGTACTCTGTCCTGGGCTTGTCTTTCAGATTTTCTGCAGATGTAGCCCATCTTCGAAGATCCTTCCTCTCTCAATGATGAAGTTTTTGGAGCTTCTTTTGGCGTTTCTGTACCTCTTGGTTTTTAAGGGGTGGGATGGCTAGCCTCATGCCCGACTCTCCTTTTTTCACAGCCAGCCTTGAGGCCATCATTGACACAGCCTCAGAATAGAAGGATGTCCCTTTAGAACAGAGATGAAGAGGAATTTCTTTAGCCTGAGGGTGGTACATCTGTGGAATTCATTGCCATAGACAGCTGCAGAGGGATACTTAAAACGGAAGTTGATAGGTTCTTGATTAGTAAAGGTAGTAAATGTTACAGGGAGACGGCAGGAGAATGGGCTTGAGAGGGATAATAAATCCACCATGATGGAATGATGGAGCGGACCCAATGGGCTGAATGGCCTAATTCTGCTCCTGTGTCATTTGGATTGTAATGAGTGACATTATTGTTTCTTGTGAAAGCAGTCCAAGCTGCATTCTGCAATCTGATCCTGGATAATGTGTGTACGGCTTTTCACATGGATACTAGTTATACTTGCCTCTCCCATCCAGTTCTCGAGACATCAAACATCTTGATTGTGGGATTTCTCAAGCTTTTTGCAGCAGTACTCACATCGGCTCTGTCAGACCCTGAGGAAAACTCATTGATTTTTCTCTTCTTTTTAAACAAAATGCTTGCCGCTTGCCCTCTTCCCTGAACCAGTTTTGAAGGATATCAAAAGAGCCTGTGAGCTGGGCCCTATGAGAAATGTGTTGGCGCCACATTAAAGAGACGGAGTTAAATGCCATCTTTTCAACACTCCATGACCTACGGGGGGTGAGGTCATCTTTCTTGCCAGTTAAGATTAGGGGCAGCGGTCCTCGAACAAAAGCAATGCCAAGCTGGTTTCCTTGCTGAGACAGTGCTGCTTTTGTCTCCATGTGTAAACTAGTGCCAAAGGGAGATTGCCGAGGGTTGGAGACTGACGTGGGACGTGTTTTTACTTTGTTTCTCAATCTGCAGCTGCAGTGAAAAGGGAGCAGTGGCTTGCGAAGGAGGGATGAAGTTCCGAAAGATTGTCAAGAGCTCAGATCGGCTCTCACCAGTCCTTTGTGTGGGGGCAGGGGGACTGGGTGAAGAAAATGGAGGATTGTTTCTGCAGAGTGGTGGTACTGATACTGTAAGAATTCTATCTCACAGGAGTAAAAACAGAAAATGTGGAAATACTCAGGAGGTCAAACAGCATCAAGGGATATTTTAGTTAATATTTCAGATTTTACTTTCCTCAGCTCAACACGGAACTAACTCTTCTACCAATGGATTCACTTTCAAGGACTCTACAATTCATGTTCTCAATTTTATGTGTTTATTATCGATCTATCTGTGTATTGATTTATTCTTTGTTTCTTCTGCATTTGCACAATTTGACTTCCTTTCCACATTAGTTATGTGAGTCTTTGTGTGTAGTTTTTAATTTATTGTACTGTGAATGCTGGCAAGAAAATGAATTTCAGGATAGTATATGGTGGCATATACGTACATACTTTGATAATAAATTTACTTTGAACTTGGAAAAATCCCTTGTCAAAACTGAGAGAGGCTAATAATAAACAAGAGATTTTTCAGATGCTGAAAATCTTGAACACACACAGTGCTGAGGATCTCAGCAAGTCAGGCAGCAACAATGAGAGAGGAGTAAAGAGTCAATACTTAGAGCTGAGACCCTTCATTAGGATTGGAGAGAAACCAAGTTTATCAGTCAAAGCAGTCAAAGTAAATTTATTATTAAGGCATGTATCTGTCACCACACACTACCTTGAGCTTCATTTTCTCACAAGCATTTACAGGACTAGAATATAAAAGCAAGGATGTAATGTTGTCACTTTATAAAGCCTCACTTTGGAGTATTTTAAGCAGTTTTAGGCCCCTTATCTAAGAAAGAATGTGCTGAAATTCTAGAGATTCATGTAAATGATTCTGGGATTGAAAGGCTTGCTATATGAGGAGCGTTTGATGGCGCTGGGCTTGCATTCACTGGAATTTAGAAGAATGAGGGGTGACCTAATTGAAACATATCGAATGTTGAAAAGCCTTGGTAAGAGTGGATGTAGAGAGGACGTTTCCTTTGGTGGTAGAGTCTAAAACCAGAGGATACAGCCTCAGAATAGAGGGGTGTCCTATTAGAGTGGAGATGAGGAAGAATTTCTTTAGCCAGAGAATGGTAAATCTGTGGAATTCATCACAGATGGCTGTGGAGGCAAAGCCTATATGTATATTTAAGGCATAGGTTGATAGATTCTTGATTGGTCAGGGCATGAAGGGATCGGGGAGAAGGCAGGAGATTGGGGCTGAGGGGGAAAGTGGATCAGTCTTGATGAAATGGCAGAGCAGACTTGATGGGCCAAATGGCCTAATTCTGCTCCGATATCTTATGGTCTTAAAATAAAGAAATACAATTGAATGTATGAAAAACTATATTTAAACAAATTCACACTAATGACCTATGTTCAAAAGAAGAAAAACTCTGTAAGTAAATAAATATAATAGATAGATAGATAAACATCATTAATAATGAGTTGTAAAGAGTCCTTGAAAGTGAGTTCATAGATTTTGGAATCAGTTCAGAGTGGAGGCACGTTGGTTTATGAGCCTGATGGTTGAAGGGTAATAATTGTTCCAGAACTTGGTAATGTGGGACCTAAGGCTCCTGTACCTCCTGCTCAATGGTAATAATGAGACGAGAGCATGGCCTGGATGGTGGGGATCCTTAATGATAGATGTTGTTTCTTTTGTGGTAAATGCTCAATGGTAGGGAAGGCTTTGCCTGTGATGGACTGGGCTGTATCCGTCACTTCCTATAGACCTTTCAGTTCCTGAGCTTAAACAACAGGAATTCTGCAGATGCTGGAAATTCAAGCAACACACATAAAAGTTGCTGGTGAACGCAGCAGGCCAGGCAGCATCTCTAGGAAGAGGTGCAGTCGATGTTTCAGGCCGAGACCCTTCGTCAGGACCTGAGCTTTTCAGTTACAGAGAATGTCAGAAGGACAGATAGGATAAAGGTAATATCACTGAGTGGTCAGGCCAGTGTTTCCATGGGTATAAGCTGTAGAGATCACATTGCCAATGGGTTAATTGGGATATTTAGAGAGATTGGGGTGGGGGAGCAGAAACTGAGCCAGAAGTATGAAAATGTTTATCCAGGGTAGTTCACTTTTTCTGAAAAAAACTAGCAACAGCACAGAATGTACACTGAGTGGTCATTTTATTAGGTATACCTGTACACCTGTACACCTGTTTGTTAATGCAAATATCTAATCAGAAAATCAAGTGTCTGACTGTGAAATGATTGTTGGTGCCAGACAGGGTGGTTTGAGTATCCCTGAAAGTGTTGATCTCCTGGGATTTTTGCATATACCAGTCTCTAGAACTTACAAAGAATGGTGCGAAAAATGAAAAAAAAAATCCACTGAGTGGCAGTTCTGTGGGCAAAAATGCTTTGTTAATGAGAGTCATCAGAGGAGAATGGCCAGACTGGTTCAAGCTGACAGGAAGGCAACAGTAACTCAAATAACTATGCTTTACAACAAGGGTGAGCAGAAGAGCATCCCTAAACACACAACATTTTGAACCTTGAAGTGGATGGGCTACAGTAGCGGAAGATCACGACATACACTCAGTAGCCAATTTATTAGACACAAGAGTCACTTTTGAGGATTATTCATTTACCTTATTATTTTCATGATTTGTCATCTTTTCACATTATTTGTTTGTCAGACTTTCTTATGTATAGTTTTTCATAAATTCTATTGAATTTCTTTATTTTCCTGTGAATGCTGGCAAGAAAATGAATCTCAAGGTAGTAAAATTACTGCCTATTAAAATAATAAAATTACTTTGTACTTTGACAGCTTGTTTCTGTCAGAATGACATGGAAGTGTGGCAAAATTTGTTTTACCTCCTATACTACTAACATACCTACGAGGGGTGATTGATAAGTTCATGGCCTAAGGTAGAAGGAGTCAATTTCAGAAAACCTAGCACATTTATTTTTCAACATAGTCCCCTCCTACATTTACACACTTAGTCCAGCAGTTGTGGAGCATACGGATCCCTTCTTTGTAGAGGTGGTCCACAGCAGGGGTGATTGATAAATTTGTGGCCTTAGGTAGAAGGAGATGAGTTATACAGCTCTCGTTACATGCACGTGCAGTTCAACTCTTTGAGTGAAAATGCAGAAAGTTTGAAGTTAATAACTCAGCTTCTTCTACCTTAGGCCACGAACTGTGGACCACTTCTGGAGGTCCAAGACACTGACTTCTACAAAGAAGGGATCCGTATGCTCCACGACTGCTGGACTAAGTGTGAAAATGTAGGGAAAATAAATGTGCTAGGTTTTCTAAAATTGACTCCTTCTACCTTAGGCCATGAACTTATCAATCATCCCTCATACTACACCTGAAAGCATTGCTGTCCTAGCTGTGGCATTGTCTGCATATTCCTCATTGAACACCTTTGAATCCACAGAATTGCAATGCAAAGTTGATTCATAAGACAGAAGCAGACTTGGGTCATTCAGCCCATTCATCATGGCTGATTTATTATTCCACTCAACCCCATTCTCCCACTCAACTCCATTCTCCCACCTTCTCCGTTTAACCTTTGACACCTTACTCATCAAGAACCTAGCACCCCCTGCTTTAAATATACCCAATGAATTGCCCTCTACAGCTATCTGAGGCAATGAATTCCGCACACACTGGCTAAGAAATTCCTCCTCATCTTTGTTCTTAAGGGATTTCCTTGTATTCTGAGGCTGTGCCCTCTGGCCTTAGACTCCCCCTCTATAGGAAACAATCCCTCTATGTCTAATCTGCCTAGGCCTTTCAATATTCAATGGGTTTCATTGAGGTCTCCCCTCATTCTACTAAATTCGAGTGATTACAGGCCTAGAGGGACTGTCCATGAAGATGATACTTAGCTATTATTCACTGGTCATTCCTCTGTAGCCTGATCTCTTAATGTTTATAGTTCAAGTTCAAGTTCAAGTTCTATTTTATAGTCATCAGCCTGTTCATATATACAGTCAAACAAAGCGACATTCCTCCAGACCACGGTGCACCCACGTAGCATATATCATACACAGTACATAAAGTAAAAATATTACCACAAATAAGTTAATAATATTAAATATAAAATGCATGTAGTGCACAGCACAGGTAGACAGTAAACAGCTTGCAGTCCTCATCATGAGACCTTGGTGGTGGCAGAGTTTTCATTAGTCTCACTGGCTGAGAGAAGAAGCTGTTACCCAGTCTGCCAGTACTAGTGTTGATGCTCTTATACCTCCTTCCTGACAGTAGTGCGTCAAAGGAATTGTAGGATGAATGGTAGGGATCGCCAATAATGTATCGGACCCTTTATATACAACGCTGCTGGTAAATGTTACAAAAAGGGGGAAGGGATACCCTAATGATCCTCTCAGTAGTTTTTTACTATGTAGGGTCTTGCAGTCACATGCCTTACAGCTTCTGTATCACACATGATGCACCCAGACAGAATGTTCTCAATGGTGCTCCTGTAGAAAATTGTTAGAATGGTGACAGGGAGCCTTGCATACCTCAATCTCCTCTGCAAGTGTAGACACTGCTGTGTTGCCATGATTAATGAGGAGGTGTTGTGGGTCCAAGTTAGATCATCCATTAAAGAATAGAAGGTCTAGAATGATTAAACGTACCAGGATAACTCACTCATTTTCGTCACTTGTGGCATAGCAACATAATGTTTAGTGTAATGCTATTACAGCGCCATCAACCTGGCTTCAATTCCTGCCATTGTCTGAAAAGAGTTTGTATGTTCTCCTTGTGGCCAGGTGAATTTCCTCTTAGTACTTCAGTTTCCTCCCACATTCCAAAGACGTACGGGTTAGGGTTAGTAAGTTATGGACATGCTATGTTGGTGCTGGAAGAATGGCGACACTTGTGGGATGCTCCCAGCACATCCTCAGACTGTGTTGGTCGGTGACATAAACAGTGTATTTCACTGTATCTTTCGAAGCACGTGTGATAGATCAAGCTGATCTTCAATGTAATCTTCAGAATCAGGTTTAACTCACTGATATATGTCATGAAATTTGTTTTGTGGCTGCAGTACAATGCAATACATAAAAATCTATAAATTACAATTAGAAATATATACAGTATGCATAAAATGAGAGCAAAAAAAGTGAGGTCATGTTCATGGGTTAATTGTTTGTTCAGAAGTCTGATGGTGGAGGGGAAGAAGCTGTTGCTAAAATGCTGAGTATGGATTCAGGCTCCTGTACTACCTCCCTGATGGTAGTAATGAGAAGAGGACTTGCCCTGGGTGGTGGGGATCCTTAGTGATAGAACTGCTCTGCTCTTTACAAGCACAACCAAAGTAGAGTTGAGTTTTTTTTTAAATCAGTGACACAGTCTCTGGTCCTTCTCCTTCTGGACATGGAGCTCTGCTGGCGGTGGAGACTGTCGCAGACTCTCCATGATAATCGTGTTAATAAACTCTTAAAATGAAACTTGAAACTGCTCTGGTGTTCTTAATATTTTCACGATAGTGGCGATAGGCAAATTGCTGTGGGTCCAGATTCTAGCCATGACCAACCTCTCAAAGCATTTTATCACTGTAGATGTAAGTGCTACTGGACAATAGACGTTATGGAAGCTTACATTGCTTTTCATGGACACTGTTATAATTGTTGCCCTTTTGAAATAGGTGGGAACTTCTGACCATAGCAGTGAGAGATTGAAAATGTCTTTGAATACTCCCATCTGTTGGTTGGCACAAGTTTTCAGAGCCTTACCAGGTACTCTATTGGGGTCCATTGCCTTATGAGGGTTCGCCTGTTGGCCTCTGAGCACAGGGTCATCAGATGCTGCAGGGATCCTCATAGCTGTGGTTTTATTCCCTTTCAAAGTGTGCATAGAAGCTCTTGAGCTTGTCTGGGAGTGAAGCATCACTGACACTCATGATGATGGGTTTTGCTTTGTTGGAAGTAATGGCCTGCAAACCCTGGCAGAATTCACGTGCATCCAACAGCATTTAACCTCTTGGTTCTTGAAATAGACCTCACAATTCATACCTGGTTTTATGGGACTTGCATCACCACACTAATGCATACCTCTTTTGTTCCACAGTGAATGAACTGAGTGACCAAGCCCCATGGAAAACTCTAGCCACAACTGTCTGCTTGTATGTCTTCCTTAAGTTCCTACAGGGTGGTGGCACAGGTAAGAGATTGACCTAAGGAACATAAATTTCAATCTGTGTTAAATCGAACAGATAGTGACATCAATGTCCCCAACTGAAGGCTGTGATACTCTGGAATTCTCTCCTTTACCTTGTTGATTTTGTTTAAAACATACATGTTTCTGCAGAGAAGGATCAGAGTCAAAGATCAGGCTTCTCTTTCAACACCTCTTCCTCATGAGCACTTTACAATACAATTGTAATGGGGGCTTCAATATGCAAGGGGATTGGGAAAATCAGGTTGATGTCAGATCACAACAGAGGGAACACCTTTTAGAGTAGCTTGTGCTTGACCCTATTCGGGGAAAGACTATTTTAGATTGGGTGTTGTGTAATAATCCAGATCTTATTAGGGAGCTTAAGGTAAAGCAACCCTAGGAGTCAGTGATCATAATATGATTGACGTAAACACGAGGAATTCTGCAGATGCTGGAAATTCAAACAACACACATCAAATTTGCTGGTGAACGCAGCAGGCCAGGCAGCGTCTCGAGGAAGAGGTACAGTTGACGTTTCGGGCCAAGACCCTTCATCAGGACTAACTGAAGGAAGAGCTAGTAAGAGATTTGAAAGTGGGAGGGGGAGGGGGAGATCCAAAATGATAGGAGAAGACAGGAGGGGGAAGGATGGAGCCAAGAGCTGGACAGGTGATTGGCAAAAGGGATATGAGAGGATAATGGGACAGGAGGTCCAGGGAGAAGGAAAAGGGGGAGGGGGGGAACCCAGAAGATGGGCAAGGGGTATAGTCAGAGGGACAGAGAGAGAAAAAGGAGAGAGAGAGAAAGAATGTGTGTATGTAAAAAAATAATGGAAGGGGTACGAGGGGGAGGTGGGGCATTAGCGGAAATTAGAGAAGTCAATGTTCGTGCCATCAGGTTGGAGGCTGCCCAGACGGAATATAAGGTGTTGTTCCTCCAGCCTGAGTGTGGCTTCATCTTTACAGTAGAGGAGACTGTGGATAGACATATCAGAATGGGAATGGGATGTGGAATTAAAATGTGTGGCCACTGGGAGATCCTGCTTTCTCTGGCAGACAGAGCGTAGGTGTTCAGCAAAACGATCTCCCAGTCTGCGTCGGGTCTCGCGAATATATAGAAGGCCACATTGGGAGCACCGGACGCAGTATATCACCCCAGCCAACTCACAGGTGAAGTGATGCCTCACCTGGAAGGACTGTCTGGGGCCCTGAATGGTGGTAAGGGAGGAAGTGTAAGGACATGTGTAGCACTTGTTCCGCTTGTTCCTTGTAAGACGCAGATTGGGGGACCGCTTTGTCGAGCACCTCCACTCTGTCCGCCGCAACAGACAGGATCTCCCGGTAGCCACCCACTTCAACTCTGCTTCCCATTCCCATTCAGATATGTCCATACATGGCCTCCTCTGCTGCCATGATGAGGCTAAACGCAGGTTGGAGGAGCAACACCTCATATACCGTCTAGGTAGTCTCCAGCCCCTTGGTATGAACATAGAATTCTCCAACTTCCAGTAATTTCCTCCCCCTCCCTTCCTCTATCCCTATTTCACATCACCGCCCTCATAGTTCCGCCTCCTTCTACTACTTTGCATTGTTCTCCTGCCAATCACCTCCCTGCTTCCCCTCCCCCACCCCTTTGTCTTTAAAATTACTGTTTTTTTCAACTACCAGCATTCTTCAAACCCTCCCCAAAGTTCTTCCTTCAGTCCTGACGAAGGGTTTCGACCCGAAACGTCGACTAATCTTTTCAACTGATGCTGACTGACCTGCTGAGTTCCTCCAGCGCATTGTGAGTGTTCCTTTGACAACAGCATCTGCAGATTATTTTGTGTTTCTGGGAAAAAAGTCTCTGGCTGTCCATTCTACAGTATCTCGGCCTCTTATCATCTTGTTCACCTCTATAATTACCGGATAAATGAGAGCAAACTGCAGTTTATGCATAACTTACGATTGTTTCTGTTCAGGTGCATCTGGCTTTGTAAACAACTTACGATCCTTTATGTGGACTAAAGTCCAGCAATACACCAGCCGACACGTTCAGGTTGCACTTTTTGCTCACCTTCATTCTCTTTCACTTCGCTGGCATCTTGGCAGGAAGACTGGAGAAGTTCTCCGCAGTGTGGATCGTGGAACCAACAGTATTAACACCTTACTAAGGTACTTAAGATGATGAGAAAGGATATTCTTCAATTATAGTGATGATTCAGCCAAGATTTATGAGCCTGATATTCAAAGTTAAAAGTAAATTTATTATCGAAGTACTTATACATCACTATATGCTACCCTGCGATTCAATTTCTTGCAGGTATTCACTGTAAATATAAAGAAGCACAGTAGAATCTATAAAAGAAACCTAGGGAAAAAGATGGGCAGCCAATGTGCAAAAGACAACACACTATGCAAATACAAAAAAAATTAAAAAAAACAAAATAATAATAAATAAATAAGCAATAAATATTGAGAACATGTGTTGTAGAGTCCTTGAAAGTGAGTCCAAAGGTTGTGGAATCAGTTCAGTGTTGGATGAGTGAAGTCATCATACTGGTTCAAGAGCCTAACGGTTGAAGGGCAATAAGTGTTCCTGAACCTGGTGGTGTGGAACCTGAGGCTCCTGTACCACCTTTTGATGGCAGCAGAGAGAAGAGACCATGGGCTGGATGGTGAGGGTCATAGTTCCCTCTAAGCTGTGCGCGTGTGCGCGCGCACACACATTTTTCAACCAGCGCACAAAGGAAATTAATGTGCGCTTAAAAGGTTAATTACCTAAAATGATGTAGTAGTTAATAATTATACCTATTGAAAAGAATCTTTTAGCTAATTGTTTCTGTTAACTAGTTAGTCGGTTTTTCAAATACCACAATGCACATCACTAATTTATATCACCTCACCGTTCCTGTTCTGGTTTGTATAGCTGCATCGCGGCAGCAGCCATGTTTGGCAGACAGTGTTCATATCGTAAAGTTTACAAAGATCTGTTTCAAATCCTGTAGATAGCTTACTAAGTTTTTATTGGAAAAAATATTGATTCACTATGTCGAATTCAAAAGAAGCGAAGGGCGTGAAGTGCAAAAGAACTGCAAATTTGTTTAAAGTTGAATGGCTTAACAAAATAGTAGAAACTGTTACACTGAAAGCTCATGAGGTCATGAACGTTCAGCTATGAGAAATATTAATGTATGATTCGGAAACTGGAGTTACCTGTTTGTATTGTTGAGATGCGAAAGTTGCTGGAGAATTTGCTCGTGGAAAGATGTGGGATGATATTTGGAAACTTAACTTTTTGAAGCGGCATTTGGCAAGTAAATCGCATTTGGACGGTGTACAAAAGCTCAGGCAACAGAACCTGTCATTACCCGCTACAGGAGCGCTACGCATGTTACGGTTGAGTGCAGATGAGCGAGAGTGAAAACAATCAAACCCAGAGAAGATCAAAATTCAGGTGCAAGAATGGTCAGCTTTTGATTTCTCTGCAATTGCAGATTGTGACTTCACATTTGGCGATGAACAAGTTAATGCCTTATTTCTAAAATATTATGAATTTCTAGCTGAAAATATTGTAATAGTTAGACAGTTTAATGATTTCAAATTTTCCGTGCAAGAAAAAATTAAATCCAAACCGATTTCAAATTTTGTTCAAATGGTGGCATTTGTACTTCAAAATGAACAGTTTTGTGACCTTGCACAGTTGATGGGCATTGGGGGAACCTTTTTTTGTGCCTAGTGCGGACTGTGAACGAGGTTTTAGCCTAATGAATCAACTCAAAAACTAGCTGAGAAACTGTTTAGGTGAATGTCATTTGGATATGTTAATGAGAATCAAAAGCTATCAATGGGATAGAACGCAAACACAAGGAAATCTGTAGATGCTGGAAATTTAAGCCACACACATCAAAGTTGCTGGTGAATGCAGCAGGCCAGGCTGTACCTCTTCCTAGAGATGCTGCCTGACCTGCTGCGTTCACCAGCAACGATGGGATAGAAGTTCTATTAGTCGAGATAGAGTTTACAAAGAATGGGTAAATGCCAAAGACAGGAGAGAGAGAAAATAACTGAGTGACTTAAATATGATAAAAATTAAATATGATGTCATGAACATTGACTTCTCCAACTTCCGCTAATGCCCCTCCTCCCCTTCGTACCCCATCCCTTATTTATTTATTTATCTATCTATCTATTAATTATTATTATGACTTTTTCTTTCCCCTTTTTTTCTCTGTCTCTTTCTCCCTCTGTCCCTCTCACTATAGCTCCTTGTCCGTCCTCTGGGCTTCCCCCCACCTTTCTTTCTTCCTAGGCCTCCCGTCCCATGATCCTCTCCCTTCTCCAGCCTCGTATCCCTTTTGCCAATCAACTTTCCAGCTCTTAGCTCCATCCCTCCCCCTCCTGTCTTCTCCTATCATTTTGGATCTTCCCCTCCCCCTCCCACTTTCAAATCCCTTACTATCTCTTCTTTCAGTTAGTCCTGACGAAGGCTCTTGGCCCGAATCGTCGACTGTACCTCTTCCTATAGATGCTGCCTGGCCTGCTGTGTTCACCAGCATTTCTTGTGTGTGTGACCTAAATATGTATGTTATTTTGTTGTTATTCTGTGCAGTTTTATGTCAAATATTTTGTAAACCTACATAAACTGTCCCATGTGTGTATTCAGTGCGCACATACTTCTGTCACAGGAAAAAAATTTGCACAATTTAAGATTTTTGCACACACTGACTGCTAAAAATTAGAGGGAACATTGATGAGGGTCCTTGATGATGGATGCTGCTTTCCTGTGACAGCGCTCTTTGTAAATGTACTCAATGGTGGGAAGGGCTTTACCTATGATGGACTAAGCTGCATCTACTACTTCCTGTAGGATTTTCCGTTCAAAGGCATTGGTATTTGACTGGGCTGTGATGCAACCAGTCAGTATACTCTCCACCCTGCATCTATAAAAGTTTGTCAAAGTTTTAGATGACGTGAATCTTCATAAACTTCTAAGAAAGTAAAGACACTGCAATGCCTTCTTTGTAATGACATTAGAGTGTTGTTATCCAGGAGCAACTTTATTCGCCATATACATGTGTTAACGATTTGCTGTGGGGTGTTACCGTGACACGAAATTAAAGAGGAGCATTTGATGGCTCTGGGCCTGTAGTCATCGGAGTTTAAAAGAATGAGAGGAGGTCTCATTGAAATCTATTGGATATTGAAAGACCCAGATAGAGTAGACATGGAGAGGATGTTTCCAGTAGTGGGGGAGTCTAGTACCAGAGATCACAGCCTCAGAATAGAGGGGTGTCCCTTTAGAACAGAGATGAGGAGGAATTTCTTTAGCCAGGGGGTGGTACAACTGTGGAATTCATTGCCACAGATGGCTGGGGAGGCCAGGTCATTGGGTATATTTAAGGTGGAGATTGCTAGGTTCTTGATTAGTAAGGGTGTCAAAGGTTACAGGGAGAAGGCAGGAGAATAGGGTTGAGATGGAACCTAAATCTGCCAAGAAGGAATGGTGGAGCTGACTGGATTGGCCAAATTCTGCTCACGTCTTAAAAAAGAGCATTAAACAATTATAAAGAATAAAGAATCACATAAAATAAGTTACAGATCTGGAATAAAATGTCCATAAATACATAAATACCGGCATGTATTTACAATGTAAACAGCATGATAAAAAGTGGTTTAAAGTGTTTATAGTGCAATGCATTGATGGGGTAATAGATGGAAGGGGGTAAGGAAAAGGACGTACTACAATGTTGATCAGATTAATTGCTTGGGGGAAGAAATATTTAAGATGGTATGAAATTTTAATATTAATAGCCCTATACCATTTCAGAAAAGGGAGCTTTTTGGAATGACTTAGACTTGGTTGGTAATGTCTAATTTTGCACAAAACTGCAAGCGTTTCTAAGAGCCAATAAGTTTTGAAATTGTAGAGGAAGATCCCACAATAATTCCTTTGTGTTTTTTGAGAAATCTGTTTCTGAATGGCTGCACAACAGGGATAGTCAAGATGAAAGGAAGAACAATTTTTATTAATTATAGTTCGTTTAGTGTGAAAGTTTTAGAACATTTAAGATATTTAGATTTTATTTAAAATTTTGTAAATATTACTTGCTTTACTTTTAGTTTTTGTCCTTCTGATCATCAAATAAATTTAAGAAAACTTTTGGTTAGGCTGAATAGCTGAATTATGTCCTATGTCTTACGGTCTAATAGTTTTAACATGGAAAAGTACAGCACAGTACAGGCTCTTCGGCCCACAATGTTGTGCCAACCTTTTATCCTACTCTAAGATCTAACTCTTCCCTCCTACGTAGTCCTCCATTTTCTTATCATCTATGTGCCAATCCAAGAGGTTTCCCTCGCCATCCGAAGGTAGAGCGTTCCTATGAAACGGTTCGTAAGCCAAAATGTCATAAAGCGAAGAAGCAATTACCATTTATTTATATGGGAAAATTTTCTGAGCATTCGCAGACCCAAAAATAACCTACCAAATGATGCCAAATAACACATAAAACCTAAAATAACAGTAACATATAGTAAAAGCAGGAATGATATGATAAATACACAGCCTATATAAAGTAGAAATACTTCTCCACAATCGTTACTGAACTGTTCTCTGTAGCGAAAATCTCACGCAAGCGCTGTCGGCAGAAAATCTCACGCAAGCGCTGTTGGCAAAAACACTCTCTCAAGTAAGCTTTAAACTATGAAGCTGCCAAATCATACCAAATAACACATAAAAATACTCAGCCTATATAAAGTAGAAATAATGTATGTACAGTGTAGTATCACCTACGGGAATCGGGAAGACAGCACCGAGCACACTGATGATGGTGTGTTAGACTGAGTCGTCACAGGTTGGGATGGTGCAGTGGCCCCCACCCTCCAGGCCGCCGAGCAATACATTGCCGCGAAGCATGCAGGAATGCAGTGGTAGCCGGGAGGCACACGGCACATCTTTAAGAAGAAAGCCGAAACAAACATGCTAATTAATTAGGTGCCACCCGACACTAATTGTCGGCCCAGATCAGTGCCGATTTCCGATTGCGTTGCCTCTGATCTGGGCCGACAATTACGTGTTGGCGGCACCTAATTAATTAGCATGTTTATTTCAGCTTTTTTCTTAAAGATGTGCTGTGTGCCTCCCGGCTACTGCTGCATTCTCCGCGAATCAGTACAGTGTCTGTCCGTGGCCTGGGTGTTGGGGTGGTGGGACACTGGGGTGTCATCTTGTCGTCTGTTTCCATTAGAGCAGGCAGCTCATCTTCTCCTATGACTGCTTGCCTCAGTGTTGAAGGTCAAGGTTTGTCGTCTGCTGTGGCTGATGTGGAAGGCTTGCTTGACTGCTGAGCCTCGCGCATTTTTCTATCACACAGTTCTTTGTAAGGACTCAAACCATCCTGCAAATATCCCCTAAAGCAACGTACCCTTTCATAATTAAAGTTGTACTTTATCATTACTCATTCGGTTTCGATTGTTATCCTTTTTTCTTCGAATTGCATCAGCTCTTCATCTGTCAGTTCTTGGTCATGGGATGCCAAAACCTCTTCAACATCATGTTCGTCAGCTTCCACAAGCCAAACTCTCATTGTCCTTACTTCATTCACCACGATCGAAATGCTTAATTATGTCTAGTTTTACACTAAGTGTAACACCCTTACGAGCTCTTTCAGGCTTTTCTGATACCTTAGAGCTCATCTTGCAAACAGCTGCTCACAGGCACGTGTTAAAGCAATGCCGGCGAGAATCCGGGGAGAGTGGCTGCTCGGGGCGCGCGACGCGCTGGCTTTTATCACGTGCTAATTTTTTCGCGCTCTGATTTTTTATCGCGCGCTGCTTTTTTTCGTAACAGTGAAAACACCTCTGAAAGCGAAAACAGGGTACTAATGTAGGTCTTTCGTAACAGTGAGATTTCGTAAAACAAACGTTTGAAAAGCGGGGGGACTCCTGTACTTAATTCTTAAATGCCCCTAATGTATCTGCCTCTACCCCAACCCCTGCCAGAACGCTCCACACACCTACCACTCTGTGTAAACAAAAATCTACTTCTGACATTCCCTCCTCTGCTTTCTTCCAGTCACCTTAAAATTATGTCCCCTTGTTTTAGCCATTTCCACCCTGGGAAAAAGTCTCTGGCTATTCAGTCTATCTAAGCCTCTTATTGTCTTGTACATTTCTATCAAGTCAGTTCTTATGCTTTTTTGCTCCCAAAAAAAAAAGCCCTAGCTCATGACGCATGCTCTCTAATCCAGGAATCATCCTGGTAAATATCCTCTGCACCCTCCCTGAAGGTTCCACATCCTTTGCAATAATGAGTTGACCAGGTCTGAACACAATATTCCAAGTTTGGTCAAACCAGAGCTGTGACATTACCTTGTGAGACTTTTGAATTGAATCCCCTAATTAATGAAAGGCAAAACGCCATATGCCTTCTTAACCACCCTATCAACTTGCATGACAACTTTGAGGGATCTGTGGATGTATTCTTTGCTTCATTTTATTTAGTTTTATACTTGTGATAGAAAATAAGTTTAAGAAAATGGACAAGTTTTACTGTCAGTTAATAGTTTTGAAATAGAGCTATTGTTCCTTTAAATTTGTTGGTGTTATCATATCAGAGGATCTGCCCTTGGACCAGTTGTAAGGGCCATCTCAAATAAGGCACAACAGCACCACTACTTAGAAGTTTGTGTGGATTTGATATTTAACCAAAAATTTTGCCAAACATCTATGGATACACAGTGGAGCGTATACTGACTGGTTGCATCATGGCCTGGTATGGAAACATGTCCAAGAACGGAAAAGTCTACAGAAAGTGATGGACTCAACCCAGTCCATCACAGATAAAGCCCTGCCCACCATTGAGCACATTTACATGGACTGCTGTCACAAGAAAGCAGCGTCTATTATCAAGGACCTCTGACATCCAGGCCATGCTTTCTTCTCACTAGTACCATTGGGTAGGAGATAGAGAAGCCTTGGGCCCCACACCAGCAGTTTCAGGAACAGTTATTACACTACAACCATCAGGCTCCTGAACCAGCCTGGATAACTTCACTCACCTCAACTTGGAACTGATTCTACAACCTACAACTCACTTTCAACTCAAGTTCTCAGTATTAATTTTTTTATTTGTACAGTTTGTCTTATTTTGCACATTGATTGTTCGTCTTTGTTTGTCAAAGTTAAAGTAAGTTTATTATCGAAGTACATAAGTACAAATTACATAGTATCAAAGGATTCAATTCCTTGCAGGCTTTTATAGGAAAATAAAGAAATACAAGAGAATTTATGAAAAAACTATACTTAACAAAGACTGACAAACAACTGATGTACCAAAGAAGATGAACTGTGTAAATAATAAATAAATAATACTGAGAACATGAGTTGTAGACTTCTTACAAATGAGTCTGTAACTTGTGGAATTAGTTCAGTGTTGAGGTGAGTGAAGTTATTCACACCAGTTTAGGAGGCTAATTGTTGAGGGGTAATATCTGTTCTTGAACCTGGTGCTGTGGGTCCAAAGGCCCTGGTACCTCTTTCCCGTTGTCAGCAGCAAGAAGAGGTAATGCTTTCTTGTAAGGTGTTTGGTCAGACCACACTTGGAGTACTGTGAGCAGTTTTGGGCCCCATATCAAAAAAAAGATGTACTGGCATTAGAGAGGGTCCAGATGACATTTATAAGAATGATCCCAGTATTGAAAGGGTTAATAAATGGCCTAATTCTTCTCCTGCGTCTTCTGGACAGATGTTCCCCTTAAAGTAGTCAACCTTGATTCGTCCTTGTCTTCGTTTTGCCCTGTTCTTGTATTATCTCATCATCAAACCACTCTCCCTGCTCTCTCACTATCGCCTGTCTATATTCATTGATTATGGATATGTCTGTGTGGTTGCCATTCTACACACTGCAAATAAACTTTAAAGTAAAAGCACACCTTTTTCATACCTGATGTGCTTGTTTTAAAAAGCTACAATATTATCAGAGAACTGTTTGAAATCATATTGCTGAACAGAAACCAGTGTTTCTCTTCCCCATTGGGCAGAAGATACAAAAGCCTGAATGATGTAGCCCCAGGCTCAAGGGTAACTTCTTTCCCAATGTTATCAAACTCTTGTTGTATAAGAAGGACTCTTGGCCTTACAATGTACCTTGTTATGATGTTGCACTTTATTGTTTACCTATACTATAGTTTTTCAGTACACTTTATTCTGTATTGTTATTACTTTACCTTACTCTAGCATTTGTTATGTATGAACAGTATGCAGGACCAGCTTTTCACGGTACTTTGGTATGTGTGACAATAATAAACCAAACCAAACCAAACTGTTTGCAACAATTATGTTTAATTTGGCATTTGTATTCAGCACAGACGTCAACAGCTAAAAAGTCTGTTCTTCTGCTGTAGTGTTCTTTGCTTTTTGTAGAGGCAGTTAATCCAAATGTGTCCAAGCTGCAAACTCCTTTGTATCTCTCTTTACTGATGTTCAGTTAAGATGTTAATACTTTGCTGAGTATTTCCAGTAGTTTGTATCCTTCTAAAGGTTCTAATTTTGCTTCACTTAATAAATAAATCTTATTTTCCAGCTACATCATCTTCAGCATCTTCCCAACGATTGCTGACATTGTCATTGCCATCATTTACTTCAGTATCAATTTCAATGCCTGGTTTGGACTCATTGTCTTTGTTTGTATGGTGTTCTACTTGAGTGAGTATCCTATTATGTAATTTTTCCTGTACAATTTGAGTATTAAGTGTTGCTGATTGTTTTAAACGGTTACAATAGGATAGATAGGCCATAATGAGGCCACTCTCAGGTTGGAGGAAGACCTCTACATTCCATCTGGATAGCCTCCAAGCTGATGGCATGACATTGATTTCTCTAACATCACGTAATTATTTCCCCTCCCCCTTCCCTCTTTTTTCATTCCCCATTCTGGCTCCCCTCTTGCCCCTTCTCTTCCTCTCTTGCTCCTTCTCCTTACCTTTCTCCCATGGTCCACTATCCTCTCCAATCAGATTCTTTCTTCTCCAACTCTTTACCTTTTCCCAGCTTCTCACTTCATGCCCCGCACTCACCCACCTGGCTTCACCTATCACCTTCCAACTTGTCCTTCTTCCCCTCACCCCACCTTCTTATTCTGGCTTCTTCCCCCTTCCTTGCCAGTCCCGATGAAGGGTCTCAGCCTGAAACATGGACTGTTTATTCCTTTCTATAGATGCTGCCTGACCTGCTGAGTTCCTTCAGTATTGTGAGTGTGTTAGTCTGGATTCCAGCAGCTGCAGAATATCTTGTGTTTTACAATTATGAAAAGCATAGATAGGGTATGTAGTTGGTCTTTTTCCCATCATAGGGTTATCAAAAACAAGTGGGTATAGTGTAGATTTAAGGTGAGAGGTGGAGATTTAAACGTGACAATCAGGATTTTTTTTTACACAGAGTGGTTGATGCTAGAGAAAGTAGTGAAATCGGATATAATTACACAATCAAATATAAGTACATTTGAAAATGCAAGACATAATTAGGTACCTCCTCCACCTAATAAAGTGGCCACTGAGTGTATGTTTATGGTATTCTGCTGTTGTAAACAATCCACTTCAAAGCTGAATGTGTTGTGTGTTCAGAGATGCTCTTCTGCATACCACTGTTATAACATGTAGTTATCTGAGTTATTGTCACCTTCCTGTAAGCTTGAACCAGTCCGGCCATTCTTCTCTGACATCTCTCATTAACAAGGCATTTTCACCCACAGAACTGCAGCACATTGAATGTTGTTTGTTTTTCAAAAGTTCAAAGTAAATTTGTTATCAAACGACAAACATGTCCCTGTATACAACCCTGAGATTCATTTTCTTGTGGGCATACTCAATAAATACATAGAATAATAACTATAACAAAATCAATGAAAGACCGCATTAACACTTCATCCAACCAGCATGCAAAAGACAACGAACTGTGCAAATGCAAAAAGAAAGAAATAATAAATAATAAATAAACATTAAATATTAATGAAGGGTCCTTGAAAGTGAGTCCATAAGTTGTGGGAACATTTCAATGATGAGGTAAGTGAAGTTGAATGCCGTTATCCCCTTTGCGTCAAGAGCCTGATGGTTGAGGGGTAGTAACTGTTCCTGAACCTGGTGGTGTGAGTCCTGAGACTCCTGTACCACCTTCCTGTTGGCAACAGAGAGAAGAGACTGTGTCCTGGGTGATGGGGTCCCTGACGATGATGCTGCTTTTCTGTGACAGTGTTTCAATTAGATCTGCTGAATGGTGGGGAGAGCCTTACCTGTGATGGACTAGGTTGTATCCACTACTTTTTGTATGATTTTACATTCAAGGGCATTGGTGTTTCCATACCAGGCTGTGATGCAGCCAGTCAAAATACTCGCCATTACACATCTATAGAAGTTTGCTGATGTTTTAGATTTCATGCTGGATCTTTGCAAACTTCTAAGGAGGCAGAAGCACTGCAGTGCTTCCTTTGCAATTGCATGTATGTGCTGGGCCCCGGACAGGTACTCTGAAATAATAATACTGAGGAACTAAAAGTTGCTGGCCCTCCCCATACTAGACAGTGATGCAGCCTGTCAGAGTGCTCTCCATGGTACATCTATGGAAGTTTTTGAGTATTTTAGATTAGATTAGATTATGAGGACACTCAGTCCTCGTTTATTGTCACTTAGAATGCATGCATTAAGAAATGATACAATGTTCCTCCAGTATGATATCACAGAAACACAGGACAGACCAAAACTAAAACTGACAAAAACCACATAATTATAACATATAGTTACAACAGTGCAAAACAATACCGTAATTTGATAAAGAGCAGACCATGGGCACGGTAAAGAAAAGTCTCAAAGTCCCAAAAGCCCATCATCTCACGCAGACAGTAGAAGGGAGAAACTCTCCCTGCCATGAACCTCCAGCTCCACAAACTTGCTGATGCAGCACCCCGGAAGCACCTGACCACAGCCGACTCTGAGTCCGTCCGAAAACTTCGAGCTCTGATCAGCCCTCCAACACCGAGCACTATCTCTGCCGAGCGCTTTGACCCCGCCCCGGCCGCCGAGCAACAAGCAAAGCCGAGGACTCGGGGCCTTCCCCTCCTGAGATTCAGGATCACACAGTAACAGCGGCAGTGAAACAGCTATTTCAGAAGTTTCACCAGATGTTCCTCCACGCTGTCATGTCTGTCTCCATCAAATCAGGATTGTGCATGGCACCCTACTTGACAGATGGCAGATATTAATCACCAGAGTGGCCGCTGCGCGGTGTCGCACCGCCATCTTCTCCTCCTCCATTTAAACCATTTTTGTATGTCTCCATTTTTGTTGACATACCAAATCTCTTCAAACTTCTAATGAAGTATAGTCGCTGTCTTGTCTTCTTTATAGCTGTATTGATATGTTGGAACTAGGTTAGGTCCTCAGAAATTTTGACACCCAGGAACTCGAAACTGTTCACTCTCTCCACTTCTAATCCCTCTATGTGTTTCTTTGTTTTACCCTTCCTGAAGTCCACTATCAGCTCTTTGGTCTTACTGACATTGAGTGCAAGGTTGTTGCTGTGACACCACTCGGCTAGTTGGTATATCTCACTCCTGTACGCCCTCTCATCTCCATCTGAGATTCTACTAACAATTGTGTCATCAGCAAATTTATAGATGATATTTGAGCTATGCCTAGCCACACAGTCATGGGTACAGAGAGAGTAGAGCAGTGGGCTGAGCACACCCCCCTGAGGTGCACCAGTGTGATCATCAGCGAGGAGGAGATGTTATCACCAATCTGCACAGATTATGGTCTTCCAGTTAGGAAGTTGAGGATCCAGTTGCAGAGGGAGATTCTGTAACTTATCGATCATGATTGTGGGACTGATGGTGTTAAATGCTGAGCTATAGTCGGTGAACAGCAAATTGAGGATCCAATTGCAAAAGGTATTGAGGGCAAGCTCTTGGAGCTTATTGATTATCTTTAAGGGGATTTTAGTATTGAATACTGAGCTATAGTCAATAAAAAGCATCCTGAAATGTGCATCTTTGCTGTCAGGAGTTCAGGGTTGAGTGAAGAGCCAATGAGATGGCACCTGATGTGGATTTGTTGATTTGAAATTCAACCAATTTCCCCCGGGATCAATAAAGTATGACTATGACTATGATCCGATAGGCAAATTGGAACAGATCCAAGTCGCTTCTCAGGCAGGATTTGATATGTTTCATCACCAACCTCTCAAAACACTTCATCACAGTGGATGTAAGTGCTACTGGATGATAGTCATTGAGGGAGGTCACCGTGTTCTTCTTACGCACCGATATAATTGAAGCCTGCTTGACGCAGTTGGGTACCTCATGCTGCTAAAGCAAAAGGTAAAAAATCTGAGTGAACACTCCATCCTGCTGATCAGCACAGGTCTTTAGTACTTCCCCAGGTACCCTACCTGGGCCGGATGCTTTTCATGGGTTCACACTCCTGAAGGCTGCTTGCAATTCCACCTCTGAGACTGAAATCACTAGATTATCGGGGGCTGTGGGAGTTCATGATTTGATGGTCAATGCAAGCATACAAGCCATTGATCTCATCTGGAAGTGATGCCCTATTGTCACCTATGTCACTTGATTTATGAGGTGGTGGCATTCAAGCCCTGCCACAAACATCAAGCATCCTTTATTGATTCAAGTTTAGTCAAGAATTGCCACTTGCGATCCGTACCTGGACCTCTTGTAACTTTCTTGGTCACCAGACTTGAATGCCTCTGACCTGGCCCTCAGCAGATTGTGGAACTCATGGTTCATCCATGGTTTCTGATGGAGGAAGACTTTGAAGAATTTTGTGGGGACATACTTGTCCACTACTGTTTTAATTAAGTCCATGACAACTATGGTGTATTCATTCAGATACACAGATGAGCACTTGAACACAGCCCAGCCCAGTGACTCAAAGCAATCCCATAGCTGCTCCTCCACCTCTCGTGACCATCTCTTTGCTCTAATCTCTGGAGCCTTTGCTCTTTAGCCTCTGCCTGTATGCAGGTAGGAAAGGTAGTTTTGCACCGTTTTCTGTAAACTCTAGAAACTGTTGTGTTTGAAAATCCCAGGAGATCAGCAGTTTCTGAGATACTCAACCCATCCCGTCTGGCACCAACAATCAAAGTACCTTAGATCATATTTCTTCCCCATTCTGAAGTTTGGTTTGATCAATAACTGAACTTCTTTACCATGTCTGCATGCTCTTATGCATTGAATTGCAGCCACATGATTGACTGACTAGATACTTGCATTAACAAGCAAATATACCTAAGCGGCTACTGAGTATAGAACAATTCAGTCCTAATGTGGGCAAATGAAATTAGTGTAGTTGAGGCAAATATGTCAGCAGAGAAGTTGTGGACTGAGTGTTCTTCCTGTTTATGTGCTGGATGTCCCAATGATTTAGAAATATCAAGGTATTTAAAGGATCGAATATTTGTCGTATACAGGTACACATTTGAGGAATTTGCTGTTGTGTGTTGGCATGACGTGCAACAAAAATCAACAACATACAACAATTATAAAGAATAAAGAATTATTAGAGGATAAAGTATGGATATGGAATAAAATGTGCATAAATGCCAGCTGCTGGTGTCTAAATGGCTAAAGATTTAAAGATTAGTTTTATTTGTCACGCATACATTGAATCATCAAACCATCAGTGAAATGCACCGTTTGTATCAATGACCAATACATTCCAAGGATGTGCTGGGGCAGTCCACAAGTGTCGCCATACGTCTGGTGCCAAAATAGCACGCCACAGCACGTTAACTGTAACGTACATCTTTAGCATGTGAGAGGAAACCGGAGCACATGGAGAAAATTCACGCAGTCATGGGGAGAACGTACAAAGTCCTTACAGACTGGTGATGTGAACCCAGGTCACTGGCACTGTAAAGCGTTACGGTAACCACTACACTACTGTGCAGCCCTGCTACTGTGCCACTCATCGTCTTTTCTAACTGATAATGGCTACAACAACTAAAAACATAAATACAAGAGGTTCTGTAGATGTTGGAAATCCAGAGCAATGCACATAAAATGGTGGGGGAGCTCAGCAGATCAGGCAGCATCTACAGAGGTGAATAAACAGTTGATTTTTTGGGCTGAGACACTTCATCAGGATGGAAGTATACAACCTTTTAGAATGTCTAAAGGACATCAGGATTTAATGGAACATTTCCATGGTGATAAAATCAAGCACTTGCACTTGAGAAAGCCCAGTTCCTTAGTTCCTTTCCCTAGCAGCAAGGCTGATCAAAACCTCAACCCATTATCCACCTCTCCACGCATCCCCACCACCACTATCATTTCCTGCCAGTCACCTTTTGTACAGACACACTTGTGCCTAGCATCACTTCATGTTCATGCCATGAATTCCTTTATATATTATCTTGTGTATTTATATTTATTGTGTTTTTTTATTGCTACGTTCTTCATCTTACTATATTTTTATTTGCTGCCTTGGATCCAGAGTAACATTATTCTGTTCTCCTTTAAACTTGTGTATTAGAAATGACATTAATCAAACTGGAATCAAAGGCTCACTTATTATCAAAACATGATCCATATACAACTCTGAAATATGTCTTCTCTAGATAGCCATAAAACAAGAAGGAACATGAAAGTCATTCAGAGAGAAATATCAAACCACCCCCCTACACAAAAAAGAATGGTATCCCAATCATCAACCTCCAAACCCTCCTCGAATCTTGAATGTAATTGGCACCGAGCCACAGCCTATAACCCTATTGTAATTAGTGATTAATCTTCAACCTGAGATCAGAGTGCTCCTGCTGTAGCACATAAAAAATGTTGCCTTAGCTTGGGAGTCTCTGCAATTCTACATGTGGAATTGAATCACCTTGTTAATCAAAAGCATCTTGTTCCTTGCATTTTTACCCGGAATGTTTATAATGGAACAATAGGGGCGGTTAACATAATGCTTTTGCAGTGCCAGCGATCTATGTACAATTTCCACTGCAAGGAGTACTCTGGTTTCCTCCCACATTCCAAAGATGTATGTGTTTGGGTTGGTAAGTAGTGGGTATGCCTTGTATGCATCAGAAACATGATGACACTTGCGGACTGCCCCAGCACATCACTGGGCTGTATTGGTTATTAACACAAATGACGCATTTCACTGTATGTAGCAAGTACAAGCAACTAATAAAGTTGATCTTTCATCTTTTGTGGTTAACATAACACAATAATAACGCCAGTGACCTGGGTTTAATTCTTGCTGCTGCCTGTAAGGGGCTTGCATGTCCTCCCCGTGGCCACATGGGTTTCCTCCAGGTTTTCTTTTTCCTCCCATATTCCAAAACGTACAGGTTATGAGGTCAATTGGTCACATGTGTGATTGGGGTGGCATGGGCTCGTTGGGCCAGAAGAGCCTGCTACCCTGCTGTTCTTTAAGTAATTAACATTGTTGAGGGAGCCTTTTCAAGATGTTGATTTTAGTGGTTTATTATTAGGATTTATTATTCATCTCAAACTGCTTTTGGGAAAGTGATGGAAAGCCATTGCCTTCTGAGGAAGGTGGTCCAAAAGTTGGGAGTGTGGGTTGGAAGAGATCTGGGACTTGGATCAAGTACTGATGACAGAGACAGAATATCTCCATGTTAGGATGGTATGTGAGACTTGGATGGGAATATGCAGGTAGTGGCATACCCATGTGTGTGAAGCCTTGTGTATGTGTTCCCTGTGTTTAACCATCATGGTGGTGAGGTCACATTCTGAGAGGTGCTACAGAATAGTGAGTAACTTCCATTCATTTTGTCAGATGGGCCATACCATAGCCAGTTTGTGCTTGTGGAGGAGAAAATGTATGCTTTAGGTAGGTTGAGATACTGAGGTACTCTAGCTGTTGTGGGAGTATTTGATAGGAAAGTGTAGAGGAAAGTGTACTCTATACTCTGCAAATTCAAATTCAAATTATTATCAAAGTACATATATGCCAGCATATACTACCTTGAAATTCATTTTTGTGCAGGCATTAACAGTAGAACACGCAAGTCAATGAAATACTACACACAAACAAAAACTGACAATCAACCAATGTACAAAAGAAGACAAATTTTGCAAATAAGAATAATAATCCAAAACACTTAGAACATGAGTTGTAGAGTCGTTGATAGTTAGTCCGTAGGTTGTGGAATCAGTTCATTGTTGAGGTGAGTGAAGTAATCCATGTTGATTCAGGAGCCTGATGGGTGAGGGGTAATGACTGTTTCTGAACCTGGTGGTATGAGTCCTGAGGCTTCTGTGTCCTCTATTTCCTCCTACATTCCAAAGACATATGTCTTATGGTTAGTAAGCTGTGGGAATGCTATACTGATGCAAAAACTGTGACAATTCTTGCATGCTGGCTACCGTCGCTGATGTGATTTGACACAAACAATGCATTTCACCTTTGTTTCGAGGTGCATGTGCAAAAATAAAGCCAATCTTTGTTTTTTATTTAACCCACCTGTTCTGAGAGTGTTTGGAGTGTTTCTGAGAGTCACTGGAAGTAGAGGGCTTTGCCACTTTAAGAGATACTAGACGGTAACTGTTTCTGTCCCATTAAGGACATGTGATGCTGAATTGATGTGTGTTTGTCGGCAGCACAACGCAATCTCCAGCTTTTAAAGTGGTCTCATCTTACATCACTCAGAGCGGAAAAAATGCTTTCTGATGATAATTAAATCCTGTGTTCTTGGGAGAGAAGCTGTTCAGATGAAACCTAAAGAGCTACCTCGGGGCTTTTCCATGTAATCGAACATCACTCCCTTTGTTAGAGAGGCCAGCTGTTTGGCTTTAATGTCTGTGATTCAGGAAACATGAAAGAGAGCCATTCCACCTCTTATTGACCAAGAGCTGAAACCAGAGAATATAACTTGTTCCCCACAGTAGGTAATTGAGGGGGTTGTGCTGAGCCACACTTTCCTGTATTGGTAATGTCTGATATGAAAGAACTGATTGTCAGGAGAGGCATTGCGGGAGCAGTAAACTGACACTTCGCTGCATTGTTAATAGTAGCAAACAAGAACTGAATGAGTGCCTGACTTGGCTTCTGTTTAGGAACATAGAGATTGCTAGAATAGATAGGCAGATCCACTTCCATTCAGCGGCCTCTTTATTAGGTACCTTATGAACTATCTAAAGAGACATTCTAAGAAAGTTGACTTTCTTATGTTCTTATTAATTTCTAATCCATGGGCTCTACTCAAAGAATACCACCCACCCAGCTCTTGGACTGTTTGTCTCACTTCCATTAGTGAGGAGGCTATGTAGCACGCATGCTAAGACCACCAGACTCAAAAATAGTTACTTTCCCTAAGCAGTAAGTCTGATGAACACCTAAATGCACTAACCCAACTTTCCCCCACCACCACTATTTTATCATTTCCTGTCAATTACCTTATGTACAGACACTCCTGTGCCTAGCGTCACATTATGGACGTACATGAGAAAATCTGCAGATGTTGGAAATCCACAAATTGATGGAGGAATTCAGCAGGTCAGGCAGCACCTATGGAAAAGAATAAAGAGTCGACATTTTGGGCCATGACCCTTCTTCAGGACCTGATGCTTGTATGTAAGATGCTGCTTGACCTGCTGAGTTCTTCCAGCATTTTGTGTGAGTTGCTATGTGTATAAGCCATCCTATGCATTTATATTTATTGTGTTTCTTTTATTATTGTGTTCTTTATCTTTTTTGTGCTGCATGAGATTAGGGTAACAATTATTTTGTTCTCCTTTACACCTGTGTACTGAAAATGACATTAAACAATCTTGAGTCTTGAAAGTCAAAGTTGAGTGTTTTGTTATTACCCTACAACCATCAGGCTCCTGAACTGGCATGGATAACTTCACTCACCCCAACTCTGAACTGATTCCACATCTTATGGACTCGCTCTCAAGGACCCTACAATTTACGTTCTCAATATTATCTGTATATTTATTTTATTTGCGCAAATTGTCTTTTGCATCTTTTTTCAGTCTTTATGTATAGTTTTTCCAAAATTCTATTGTATTCCTTTATTTTCCTGTAAATGCCTAGAAAAATTGAATGTTATGGTAGTATATTATGACATATATGTACTTTGGTAATAAATTAACTTTGACTTTGAGTAATGTCATATACACAAGTACGTGTATGCACAGGTGCAATGAAAAACTTACATGCAGGCATATAACATCATGTAAAGATTTAAGATTAGCTTTATTGCTCACATGTATCTCTTGTACCTAATAAAGTGGACACTGAGTGTATGTTCATGGCCCTCTGCTACTGTAGCTCGTCCACTTGAAAGTTCAATGTGTTGTGTATTCAGAGATGTTGTAATGCATAATTATTTCAGTTAATGTCGCCTTCCTGTCAGCTTGAACCAGTCTGTCTATTCTCCTCTCACCTCTCTCATTAACAAGGCGTTTTTGCCCACAGAACTGCCACCCACTAGGTGTTTTTTGTTTCTTGCCCCATTCTCTGTAAACTGTAGGGGAGACTGTTGTGTATGAACATTTCAGGAGATCAGTAGTTTTTGAGAGGCACAACCCACCCTGTCGCACCCACCATCATTTAATGGTCAAAATCACTTCGATCACATTTCTTCCCCATTCAGATGTTTGGTCTGAACAACAACTCAACCTCTTGATCCTGACCAGGTGCAAAGGAACTTGGGAGTCCTTGTGCAAGATTCCCTAGAGGTTAACTTGCAGGTTCAGTCGGTGGTGAGGAGGGCAAGTGCAACGTTAACGTTCATTTCAAGAGGACTAGAATATAAAATCAAGAATGTAATTCTGAGGCTTTATAACACATTAATCAGACCAAACGGAGTATTTTGAGGCACTTTGGGTCCCTTATCTAAGAAAATGTGCTAGCATTGGAGAAGGTCCAGAGGAGGTTCACAAGAATGATCCCAGGAATGAAAGGATTATTGTATGAGGAGTGCCTGATGGCTTTGGACCTGTACTTGCTGAAGTTTTGAAGAATGAGGCAGGAGAATCTCATTGAAACCTAATGAATATTGAAAGGCCTAGATAGAGTGGAGGTGAAGAGCACGTTTCCTATGGTAGGAGAGTCTAAGACCAGAGGACACTGTCTTGAATAGAGGGATGTCCATTTAGGACAGAGATGAGGAGGAATTTCTTTAGCGCGAAAGGGTGGTGAAACTGTGGACAATTGCCACAGACAGCTGTGGAGGCAAAATCATTAAGTATATTTAAAGCAGAGGTTGATAGGTTCTTGATTAGTCATGGTGTCAAAGGTTACAAGGAGAAGGCAAGAGAATGGGGTAATAAATCAGCCGTGATGGAATGGCCAGGCCAAATGGCCTAATCCTGCTCTTATATCTTATGGTCTTATGTCTGCACGCTTTTATGCATTGACTTGCTGCCATGCGATTAACTGATTAGATATTTGCATTAACATGCAGGTCTATAGGTATACCTAATAAATTAACCACTGAGTATGGTTCTGCTACTATCTAACCATAGATAATCCAGTAATGGTTAACTATGTGCTCAATCTGTATTGAAGAAGTAGTACTTGGAGATTTGTGCTAAGAATGTTTTCTAAGGGAAAGATACTTGAATAAGACCATCAGACATAGGAGCCAAATTAGGTCATTCAGTTCATTGAGTCTGCACTGCCACTTGATCATGGCTGGTTTATTTTCCCTCTCAACCCCATTCTCCTGCCTTGTCCCCAAAACCTTTAACGCTCTTAGTTAACAGATGAAAAGTCCTAGATTTGCCTGAAATGTTACCTGATTCGGACTTTACAAATGTTGCCTCACCTGCTGAGTATTTCCTGTATTTTAATCTGCATTCAGTGGATGGAGCAGCATTGTTCAGAGAAAATCATTGTTGACATTCTGAGTTAATACCCTGCTTCAGGACAGTTTATTTACCTTAGAGATGCTGCTCAACCCTCTGAATTCCTGCAGCAGATTGTTTGTTCCTCCATATACTAGTGTTTGCAGACTCCTGTGTCTCATTTTTTGTCTTTACATCAGATTTCCAAAAGCTGAAGGTATTTTAATTTCCAATCTTTCCCTTTTTAGATGAATAGTTTATTTTCCTTGTTCTGTAATTTGTTTATTTAAGTTTTTCCTTAAGGTGAAAATATTAAGTGAAGAAGCATTTTTCCATCTCCTCAACAGAAGAATCAAGCTCTAATAAATTGGTGGCATAGCAGGCTAATGTACAGGAATATGCTGAGGATAGTTAAGTATCTGGGGTTGGAGGAGATGTACCTCAGGTTACTTCGGGAAATGAGGGATGAGTGTACTAGGGTGTTGATGATGCTCTTTGTGTCCTCCCTCAAATGAGGAGCGTTTGATGGCTCACTGGAATTTAGAAGAATGAGGGGTGACCTAATTGAAACTTATCGAATGTTGAACAGCTCGATATGGTGGATGCAGAGAGGATACTTCCTATGGCGGGGGAGGTCTAAGACCAGAGGACACAGACTCAGACGAGAGGGGCATCCATTTAGAATGGAGATGCGGAGGAATTTCTTTAGTCAGAGAGTGGTGAATCTGTGGAATTGTTGCCACAGGTGACTGTGGAGGCCAAGTCATTGAGTATATTTAAGGCAGAGTTTGATAGATTTTTGAGTGGTCAGAGCATGAAGGGATACGGGGAGAATGCAGGAGATTAGGGCTGAGAGGGAAATGAATCAGCCATGATAAAATGGCAAATTAGACTTGATGGGCCAAGTGGCCTAATTTGCTCCTATATCTTATGGTCTGATTTGGAAAAGCATAATCTTTATAGCTTTGTGATAGGCAGGTCGTTCCTAATGAGGCTACTCAAGTTTTCTGAGGTGAATGAACAAATTGGTGACAGTGGTGGTGGATATAGTGTATATGGATTTTAGTAAGGCATTTGACAAGGTTCCCCATGGGTAGACTTGTTCAGAAAGCCATGAGCATGGGATCCATGGAGACTTGGTTGTGTGCATTTGGAATTGGCTTGATCACAGAGAGCAGAGGGTGGTAGTAGATGGAAGTATTTCTACCTGGAGGTTGGTGAGCAGTGGTGTCCTGCAAGGATCTGTTCAGGGAACACTGCTCTTTATGATTTTTATAAATAACTTGGATGAGGAAGTGGAGGATAGGTTAGTAAGTTTGTAGATGACACGAAGGTTGGTGGTATTGTGGATAGTGTAGAGGGTTGTAATAGGATATAACGGGACATTGATTGGATGCAGAGCTGGGTGGAGAAGTGGCAGATGTTCAATCGAGAAAAGCTGTGAAGTGATTCACTTTGAAAGATTAAATTTGAAGGTGGAGTACAAGGTTAATAGCAGGGTTCTTGAGTGTGGAAGAACAGAGGGATCTCGGATCCAAGTCCATAGATCCCTCAAAGTTGGTGCGCAAGTTGATAGGTTGTTAAGATGGATGGCTTTTGATGTATTGGCCTTCATTAATCAGGGGATTGAGTTCAAGAGCCATGAGGTAATGTTGTACCTTTATAAAACTCTGGTTAGACCATATTTGGAATTTTGTGTTCAGTTCTGGTTGCCTCATTATAGGAAGGATGTGGAAGCTTTAGAGCGGGTGTGGAGGAGACTTACCAGAATGCTGTCTGGCTTAAAGAACATGCCATATGAGGAAAGGCTGAGTGACTTGTGACTTTTCTCTTTGGAGTGATGGAGGATGAGTGGTAACTCGATAGTGGGTAGTGTAGCAGTTAGCGCAACACTTTACAATGCCAGCTGTAAAATCAGGGTTTGATTTCCATTACTGTCTGCATGGAGATTTTACTTTCTTCCCATGACCACGTGGATTTCCTCTGGGTGTTCCAGTTTCCTCCCACATTCCAAAAGGATGTACGGTTAGGGTTAGTGAGTTGTGGACATACTAGGCTGACACTGCTCTGCCTAGTACAATCCTTGCTCATTTCATTTGACACAATGCAGCACATTTCATTGTATGCTTCGGTATAACATGTGACAAATCAGAATCAGGTTTAATATCACTGGCATATGTTGTGACTTTTTTTGTTTTGCAGCAAAAAACTCAATTACAGTGAGAAGTATAAATACAAAAAATTAAATTAGATAAGTAGTGAAAAAGAGAGGATAAAATACTGAGGTAGTGTTCACGGATTCATTGTCCATTCAGATATCTGATGGCAGAAGGGAAGAAGCTGTCCCTGAAATGTTGAGTGCAATGAGAAGATGGTAACTTCCTCAAAAAACTCTATAAGATTGGTTAGACACGGCCTACCATGTACAAAGCCATGTTGACTATCCCTAATCAGTCCCTGTCTATCAAAATACTACCAGTGTATGTGCAGTCTCTTAGAATACATTTCAATAACTTACCCACTACTGACGCCAGGCTCACTAGCCTATAATTTCCTCTTATGCTTTAGTATTAGCCATTTCCCACCCTATGACATGTGACAAATAGAGCTAGTCCTTAATCTTCATCTACTCCAGATGAAAGATGTGAGCAATCTTTCAGGAGTGTTTCTCCTGATGTGAATGGTAGCTGGTTGAGAATGCTATCTTGATTTCCACTCATTGTAGCCGTTATAATGACTTTGGGTTTTATTTATATAAACTGTATCATCGTTTCATGCTGTTACTTTTTTCTGGTCTGCAGCTGCAACCATTCTGATAGCTGAATGGAGGACGAAGTACAGGAGAGAAATGAACACCAGGGATAACGAGGCAAAGGCTAAGGCCGTTGACTCCTTGCTCAACTTTGAAACGGTAATGTTGATTTTCTGAGGTCATTACTCTTCTCACATCAGACACCTGCTAAAGTGAACAGCAGGTGAAAGAATGGAGCAACTCATGCAAAATGGTGGAGGAACACAGCACGTCAGGCAGGATCTATGGAGAAGAATAAACAGTTGATGTTTCAGGTCGAGACCCTTGTTCAGAACAGGAAAGGAAGGGGACAGAATTAGAATCAGAATTAGGTTTATTATTACTAACATATGTTTCGAACTTCATTGTTTTGTGACTGTAGTACAGTGCCATACATAAAACGTACTATAACATAATAAAAAAAATGTAAAATTAAATAAATTAAACCAAGACCTAGACCCAGGGGGAAGCTGGGTATACCTGGCAAGCAGCCAGACCCACCCACCTTTCCCCTCATTTGGTTTCACCTATCACCTATCAATTTGTACTCTTCCCCCAACCCACCCCCCGCACCCATTGCCTCGACTTCTTGTTTCTTCTTTCTTCTTTCCCCTTCCTTTTCAGTCCTCATGAACGGTCTCAACCTGAAACGTCGGCTGTTTATTTCCCTCCATAGATGCTGCCTGATTTGCATTTTGTTTATGTAACTTCAGATTTCCGGCATCAGCAGAATCCCATGTATCTAGGTTGAAGGATTGTTCATGTGTGGATAGTGAACGGAGAGATACAAGATACACAGTTATTAGCAGGGGTAAAGAGAAGGTGCCTTGCTGGAGGTGATGGGAGGGTAGAGGGGAGATGTTATATGATTGCTGAAGAAAAATGCATTAATTGATATGAGAGATTACTTTCCCACATGTTTGATAAGTTTTTTTTACATAGTTGATTTGTGGCCAGTCTGATTGCAACAATGCTTCAATTTTATGTCTTTCACTAAGAAAAAAAAATTAAAATCATATCCATTTTACCTCCCTCAGCATTGACATACCAATGTACTTCATAGCTAATGAAAGTCAAAATAAGATTTATAATTAAAGTACATGTGCATTACCATATTATGTGCATGTTGCTCAGAATAAAAAGACATCCATTTAGATAAAGATGAGGAGGAACTTCTTTAGCCAGAGGGTGGTAAATCTGTGGAATTCTGATATACCCAAGTATATTTAAAATGGAGGTTGATAGGTTCTTGATTAGTAAGGGTGTCAATGGTTATGAGGGAAAGACAGGAGAGTGGGGTTGAGAGGGAAAATAAATCAGCCATGATGGAATGGTGGAGTGACTTGATGGGCCAAATGGCCTAACTCTGCTCTTAGAAGAACTTTGAAAGTATACATAATATTAGTATGCAGAAAACAGCACAGCAAACTTCCACAACTATACATGTAATACTGACCATGCAACCTGTTTCTTTGCATGTTAATTGGGCAATAAACGCCATCAGAATCAGAATCCCATTTAATCTCACTGATGTATTGTGAAATTTGTTGTTTTGTGGCAGCAGTGAAGCGCTCTACATAAGCAACTATAAATTACAATAAGAAACATATATATAATTAAATTAAATAATTAGTTCAAGAAGAGAGCAGAAATAGTGAGGTACTGTTCATGTGTTGGTTCATTGTCCGTTCAGATATCTGATGGCAGAGGGGAAGAAAAATATTTATTTTATTTAGAGATACAGTGCAAAATAGGCCATTCTGGCCCTTTGAGCTGCACCACCCCGCAATCTCCCCGACAACCTGGATTTAATAACCTAATCATGACCAATTAACCTACCAATACGTCTTTGGACTGTGGGAGGAAAGCAGAGGACTTGGCGAAAATACACACATTCCACGGGGAAGACGTACAGACTCCTTAAAGACGGCACTGAAATTGAACTCCGTACTCTGACAACCCGAACTTGTAATAGCATCGTACTAAGCTCAATGCTACCGTGACGTAGATGAAGCTGTAGCTAAAACGTTGAGCGTGTCTTCAGGCTCTAGTATCTCCTACTTGATGATGGCAATGTGAAGAGGGGATTTCCTGGGTGATGGGGTCGATAATGAAAGATGCCTCCTCTTTGAGGCGTCACCTTTTGAAGATGCCCTTGATGGTGGGGAGACTAGTGCCCATGATGGAGCTGGCTGAGTTTGCAACTTCAGCATCTTTTTCTGATACTTGTAATAAACAACTATACAACCTGTTTCATTGCATGTTAATTGGGGCAATAAATGTGAGGTAATTTATAAAATATATTGGGGCAAGAATAGCAGAGAGAAACTTTTCAGTTGGTCAGATAAAGGTAGGGTTCTTTTATGCCCACCATAGGTACACTCAATGATCACTTTATTAAGTACAGGATGTATGTTCATGGTCTGCTGCTGTCAGCCATCCGCTTGAAGGTTTGATGTGTTGTGCATTCAGAGATGCTCTCCTGCACATCACTGTTGTAATGCATGGTTATTTGAGTTCTGCGATACTCACACCATCCCATCTGACACCAACAGTTATTCCATGGTTAGAGTCACTTAGATCACATTTCTTCCCCATTCTGATGTTTGGTCTGAACAACAACTGAACTTCTTGACCATGTCTGCAGGCTTTTATGCATCGAGTTGCTGCCACGTGATTGGGACACATCAGGACCAATACATTTTGGCCCATTAAGCCACTGCCCCAATTAGCTGAAGTTTCATGGAAATAGTTAAAAAGTTATAAAAAAGACAAACTACCAAATAACTGATTAACAAATAATGTGTTTAAACAAAATAGTTAACAAATTTGAACACTACCAATACTACCACAGTACTATAAAACTGTGTATTAGTTTTTAATAGTTATTGACAGGAATTCATCCAGTGTATGCTGCCATGTTCTTTTGATTAACTGTAAATAAACAAAATCAGGGTAATTTTTTTGGCTAGTGTCAGATCTTTTCATGGCATCTGAGCAAAGGTCTGAAATTTTTTTCAAGTCAAAATAGAAAACAGCATCATCAAAAATCACTGCTTTTTGAATTGGCATCTGCTAGCCCAAATGGATAACATAACACAAGCACACACAACTGATGCTATATAGAAACTGTTCACTCTAAGCATGGTGTAGTGTCTAATGGCCACACAAATACACAGCTGATGTTCGTTAGAAACTGTTCAGCACCAGTCTCCTTATCCCAGTTGAGCAGCGTCATGTCCCAAATAAACAAAGGGAATCCTGACTATTTTCTCAATTTGTTTTTGTTCTTTAAGAGTTGCCCAAATAAGTGGCTGCTCTGATTTAACTGATGGCCTAATTAGCTGGAATCCACTATATTAGGAAATTGCTGTGATGTGTTGGTCGGGACACGACCTGCAATGAAAAGCAACAACGTTCAACAATGATACAGAATAAAGTGTTATATAAAAATAAAGTTAGAAGCACAAATATGGAATCAAATGTGCATAAACACATAGATACCAGCATGTATTTAAAATGAAAGCAGCAATATTAACAGCATTATAAAAAGTCTACTGTAAGTGCAAAAGTCTGGTACTTGATATGCTGTCTTGAAATAGCCTTATTCTGGGAATTGTTCCAGGTCTGAAGAATGGGTGCAATACCACAGTGAGATAAGACAGTACATGAATCTAATTTTCCTTTTTCTCAGCCTGGACACATACACACTGACATTTTAGAGTGCTGAAATTTATATTGGTAATCACCTGCCTGCATCAAACAAATGCACTTGTATCTTTGTTTACAGCTGCAGACTTAAGTAATGCTGCCAAAATGCAGGAGGGACTTAGCAGGTCAGGCAGCATTTATGGAAAGGAACAAAGAGTTGACGCTTTGGGCCATCTGTTTGAGCATTAGAAGATTCTGATGAAGGGTCTCAGCCTGTACTGTCGATTCTTTATTCCTTTCCGTAGATGCTACCTGGCCTGAGTTGTTCCAGCATTTTCTGTGTGTTGCTCTGGACTAACAGCATCTGTAGAATCTCTTGTGTTGCAGATTTACCTGTTGTGTTTCTCAAACGTGCTCTGACTACCTTCCTTTTCCTTCAGGTGAAGTATTACAATGCTGAGAGTTACGAGGTGAATCGTTTCAATGATGCCATACTGAAGTATCAGGTAAGAACATCAGGAAGAGCACATCAGAGTCATGACAATTCATAAAACAGTTCAACTTCTCAATTGGATTAACCATGGTTTAATAACAATTAGTCAAAACTTCCTAATACATCATCTGCACCAGCCTACCTGCCATACACCACTGTGCAACACCAAATGGGTGTTGGATTCCTGAACAGACCTCAGGTAACCACTCTACCCTCCCCATCATGTTCAACACGGGTGTTGCTGAACCCGCTGCTGTACACTCTGCTCACACACGACTGCACGGCCAAATACCCAAGTAATCACATTGTTAAGTTCGCCAATAACACAATATTGGTGGGTCTCATCACCAACAACGATGAGATGGCCTACAGAGAGAAGGTGGAATATCTTAGGGCCTGGTGCCACACAAATAACTTCTTCCTTAATGTCAAAAGACGAAGGAGATTGTTATCAACTTAAAAAGAATTCACTCCACTCATGCACCTCTTTACATTGGTGGCACAGCAGTAGAAATTATCAGCAGTTTCACACTTCTGGGTGTGCACATATCTCACAGCCTCTTAACATTCTACACAATCAAGAAAGCTAACCAATGCCTCTACTTTCTGAGGAGGATGAAGAGAGCTGGGCTATGCACATCTATACTCACATTCTTTTACAGACTGCCCAATGCATCGCTGGCATCAGCCTACCAGCCATTATGAACATACAGAAAAGTGCTGGGAAAGAGCCAGTAACATCATGAAGGATCCCACCCACCCTGTTCATGGACTGTTTGTCCCACTCCCATCACGGGAGAGGCTACACAACATGTACAGCAGGACCACCTGATTCAAAAACGGTTACTTTCCCCAAGCAGTAAGACTGATCAACACCTCCATCCACTAACCCACCCCACAACTCCCCCCATCACTACTCATTTACCATTTCCTGTCAGTCACGTTATGTGCAGACACACCTGTACACTTTATGGACATACAATCAACCTATCTATATAAGGTATCTTATGTATTTGTATTTATTGCATCTTTTATTATTGTGTTATTTATCTTACTGTGTTATTTGTGCTGCATGGGATCCGGAGTAACAATTATTTTATTCTCCTTTACACTTGTGTACTGGAAATTACATTAACTATCTTGAATCTTGAAATAATGGCCAAACCCCAAGCTTCTTGCACTTGCTCCAGCTCCTAGTGTAGAGAGCCACGGAGCACCCATCATGCAGGTTGCATCTGTTGCTTCTGTCACATGAGGCCTTCCATTGGTCGGGGTCGAACGTGGATGTTGCGTATCAGCTGTCTGTGTTGTTGGTGCAGCATTGTCAGTCGATACGCAAACCAGTACCCAAGCCACGGCAGGATGATAAGCTGTTGTCCACACAGAAGGCTCCCTCTCCATGCAACTGATAGATCCAAAGGACGGCAGAGACCGATACAGTTTGGCACCGGTGGCATCGCAGGAATTTCCAGGCAGCATTGAGTTCAACATAAGACTGCCTTAGGGACTCCAGCTCCAGATTTTTCCTCAGGATTTACTCCCAAAGCCTGCGCTATGAGTTGGTATAGCCGCAAGGCAGCGGAGGTTTGAGATCAGCTTTTTCCTTCTGCCACACTGGAGCTTTGAAAGTTAAAAAATAATTTCATTTGGAGTTGCAATATTCCACAGGGATTTGATAGAATAGGTGCTGAGGGATGCTTCTACAGACTAGAAATTTCAGATGAGGATCACAGTTTCGGGATAGGGGTTTGGACATTTAATTTCAAAGTTCAAATTATGTTTATTATCAAAATACATATATGGTCATTATATACTATCCTAAGATTCATTTTCTTGCAGGAATTCACAGCAGTTACAAAGAAATACAATAGAATCAATGAAAATCTACACACACACACACACACACACACACACACACAAAAATGTACAAAAGAAGATATACTGTGCAAATACAAAAAGAAGACAATAATAATAAATAAATATATAAATAATATTGAGAACATGGGGAGTAGAGTCCTTGAAAATGGATCCATAGGTTTGTGGAAGTCAGTTCAGTGTTGAGGTTAATGAAGTCATCCATGTTAGTTCAGGGGCCTGTTGACTGAATGGTAATAATTGCTCCTGAACCTAATGGTGTTGGACCTAAGGCCGGAAGCTTAGGTTTCTCACTTAATTTAGGGCTGAGAAGAAATGAGGCTTTTGTTTTCACTTCAAAGGCTAAACACCTTTGTAAATTTCTACCCCAGATGACTGTTTACAGACATGGAGCATATTCATCCTTAGAGTGGTTAGTTAATTGTACACTAAAGGAATCGTGGAACATTGAGAAAAGACAGTCAAGGAACTAGAGCATAGAACATAAAACCATACAGCACAGAACTGGCCTTTAGACCCACAATGCTGTGCCAACTTTTTAACCTACTCCAAGATCAATCTAACCCTTTCCTCCCACGTAACCCAACATTTTCTTTCATTCATGCACCTATCTAAGAGTCTCTTAAATGTCCCTAATATATCTGTCTCTACCACCATCCCTGGTTCTACGCACCCACCAGTTTCTGTACAAGAAACTTACCTCTGACATCCCCTCTATGCTCTCCTCCAATCACCTAAAAATCACTGCGACATATTAGCTTTTTCTGCCCCGGGAAAAAGGTGCTTGCTGCCCACTCTGTCTATGCATCTTATCATTTTATGCACCTCTACAAGTTACCTCTCATCCTCCTCCTCTCCAGAGAGAAAGGATAAAGAGCTAGGTAAGGGCATGTCGTTGTGTTTGAAAATGAAAGAGCCAGTGTAAAGAGCTGTACATCCTCCTATTACTTGTTCTTGAGCCCCCCCCCCCCACAGCCACCTGGAACAGTCCGACCAGCTTTCAATCTTTCATTATTTCTGCTTCCCAAGTATAGCCTGGTCATTAAATGTGTGAAACCCACAATGAACACTATTAAGATCTGGCTGGAGGGTGCTGACTCTGCTCTTCAGCACCAATTCCAGCACACAGACTGGAGCGTGTTTGCTGCCCATGCCACCACAGACTCTCAGATTAACATTGACTTATATACCAACTCTGTCCTTGAGCACATCAACAAGTGTGTAGATAGAGTGACATCACAAAAACAAATAAAAGTTTTCCCCAATCAGAAACCATGGATGAACAGAGAAGTTCGCCTCCTGCTCAAAGCCGGAGATTCAGCCTTCAGGTCTGGAGACTGGGAGGCTTACAGCTCAGCCAGGGCCAACCTGAGGAGGGGAATCTCTCAGGCTAAACACATACACAATCAGAGAATCGAGGAGCATTTCAACTCCTCGGACCCCCAACGCATTTGGCATGGCATACAGGACATTATAGACTTCAAATCACCTAGTACTGTGCCCCCTTCCAGCTCTGCTTCCCTCCCTGATGAGCTCAATTACTTCTATGCTCGCTTTGACTGAGAGAACAAGGAGGTCACCCTCAGAGTGGATCTCCCACTTGGTGAACTGCCTCTCTCACTTTCCACCTCCGATGTTTGTGCCACCCTGAGCAGGGTGAATGTACAGAAGGCTGCTGGTCTGGATGGAATACCTGGCTATGTGCTCAGAGTCAATGCAGGACAATTGGCCGGGATCTTCACGGACATCTTTAGTCTGTCCCTGGCCTGGGCAGTTGTCCCCACAAGCTTCAAGATCACCACCATCGTGTCAGTGCCGAAGCATTCCACTGCCATGGGCCTGAATGACTTCCACCCAGTTGCAATCACCCCCATCATTGCAAAAGTGCTTTGAGAGATTGGTTCTATCACATCTGAAATCCTGTCTGCCCACTACCCCGGACCCCCATCAATTTGTCTATTGCACCAGCAGGTCAACAGAGGATGCCATCTCCATGGTACTTCACTCTGCCCTGACCCACCTGGACAGCCCGAACTCTTACGTCAGAATGCTGTTCATTGACTTTAGTTTGGCATTCAGTACTGTGATCCCCTCCAAGCTGATCACCAAACTTCACCAGCTTGGTATCAGCTCATCCCTCTGCAATTGGACCTTGGACTTTATGACTAACTGACCCCAATCAGTTAAGTTAGACAACCTCTCCTTCTCCACTCTCACCCTGAACACCGGCATGCCTCAAGGCCGTGTGCTGAGACCTCTTCTGTACTCCCTTTTCACCTATGACTGCGTTCCTGTACATGGTTCTAACTCCATAATCAAGTTCACAGACAACACCATGGTGGTTGGCCTGATCAGAGGGGATGACGAGACGGCCTACAGGGATGAGGTCCAGCACCTGGCCGCATGGTGTGCCGACAACAACCTGGCCCTTAACACCCAGAAGACCAAGGAGATAATGGTGTACTTCAGGCATGCTAGGAGCCACACTAACATCCCCATCTACATTAACGGAACTGTAGTGGAGCATGTATCAAGCTTCAAATTCCTTGGTGTCCACATTTTTGAGGATCTCACCTGGTCCCTGAACTCCTCCATCCTGATCAAAAAGGTGTAACAGCGCCTTTATTTCCTGCGAAGCATCAAGAAAGCTCACCTCTGTCCCAGGATACTGACGGACTTTTACCACTGTACCATTGAGAGCATACTCACCAACTGTATCTCAGTGTGGTATGGCAATTGTCTCATATCAGACCGCAAAGCACTCAAGCATGTGGTGAAAACTGCCCAGCGGATTATCGACACCCAATTGCCCACCATTGAGAACATCTACCATAAACGCTGCCTGGTCAGGGCGAAAAGCATTATCAAGGATGCATCTCACCCTAACCATGGACTTTTTACTCTCCTCCCATCCAGTAGGCGCTACAGGAACCTCCACTCCCGCACCAGCAGGCACAGGGAGAGCTTCTTCCCTGAGGCTATGACCCTGCTGAACCTCACATCATAGCGCTAAGCAGTATTGCGCCCGTATTGTACTGTCTCAGTACTTTTATATTTGTGTGCTGTAGCACTTACTTTTTATTCGCATTTATTTTGTAAGTAACACTGTTCTTTGCATTTCTGGTTAGATGCTAACTGCATTTCATTGGCTTTGTATCTGTACTCGGCACAATGACAATAAAGTTGAATTTAATCTTTATATCAGTTGTGATTATTGATACTGGTTAGTCAGACAGCAAAACAGCACAGAAACAGACCCTTTGGCCCATCTAGTCCATTCCAAACTATTATTCTGCCTAGTTCCATTAACCCACACCTGGACCATATCTCTCTATACCCTTCCAATCCGTGTACCTAACCAAACTTCTCTTAAATGTTGACATCAAACCCACATCCATCACTTCCACTGGCAGCTCATTCCACACTGGCACCACTGTCTGAGTAAAGAAGTTCCCCCTCAAACATTTTACCTTTCACCTGTGACCTTTGACCTCTAATTCTTATTTCACCCAACCGCAAATTTCCCATCCTCTATTTATTACTCTGCCAACCAATATTAGAAACCATTTTTTAATAAATCTGGTATAACTCTATTCACATACATAAAGTAGTGTGATCACTCAGGTTGAGTATGATGTTCTCCTAGGGAGTTATCTATTGGTAGGTTCTCAGGTGGTTCTAGAGGGCAATCTGGGATCCACCTATTCTGGGCACGAGTAAGTGAGAGTTGTAGTTTGAGGTCGGGTCTTTTAGTTGTTCAGTCTCTCCTTTCACAGCTGCCACTCGTTCCCATGTATGAACGAGGGAACAGATTTCCTCCAGGTGCATCTATTGAGTGCAGTGTCTTCCCAGTTTTAGATGTAAAGCTGAGTTTCTTCAGGCTGATTTTGATGCTATCTTCGAAATGATTCCTTTGCCAATTGAAACAACTTTAATCAAGCAAGCAACACACACAAAAAATGCTGGTGAATGCAGCAGGCCAGGCAGCATCTATAGGAAGAGGTACAGTCGACGATTTGGGCCGGGACCCTTCATCACGACTAACTTCTTTCAGTTCGTCCTCACGAAGGGTCCCGGCCCAAAATGTCGACTGTACCTCTTCCTATAGATGCTACCTGGCCTGCTGCGTTCCACCAGCATTTTTTTTTGTGTGTGTGTTGCTTGAATTTCCAGCAACTGCAGATTTCCTCGTGTCTGCGTTAATCAAGCAAGGGTTGAATTACCTTTCATATAAAATATTTTACTTCAGTGGAACACTGAAGATTTTTAAATGCATTCAGTGACCACTTTTTAGATACCATCTATGCCTAATAAAGTTGCCACTGAGTGTATGTTCATTTTTTTCTTCAGCTGTAGCTCATCCTCTTTATTCATAGATGCATTCATAGATAACATGTGGCTATTTGATTTACTGTTGCCTTTGTGTCAGCTTGAATTAGTCTGGCCATTCTCCTCTGATCTCCTTCATTAGCAAGGCGTCTTCATCCACCGAACTTCCACTCACTGGATTTTTTTTATTTTCTGCACAATTCTTTGTAAACTTTAGAGACTAGTAATGATATGGAAGATGAATATTAAGAAACAGGACTGGAATGCAATTCTTGCAGGAAGTGGGGTGGGAGGAAATCTAGTAGCTGTGAGACCATGGAAGTCATGGTGGATACAGAAAACAATCCAAGTGCCATATTATTCCAGTTGTGAGTTTAACACCTATTGTTATGTCTTATTCATTCATTCTTATTGTGGATCTGAAATTGTCATCAGTACCTTTCAATATTTCTTCTGTTTGATAAACCAACCCATGAACACTACCACAGTATATTTTAGCTCTCTTTGTCAAAGTTCAAAGTAAATTTATTACCAAAGTGCACAAATATCACCATATATAACCATGAGATCCATGAGATTCTTGCAGACATACTCAATAAATCCATAATGGAATAATAACCATAATAGAACCAATGAAAGACCACGCCAACTTGGGCATTCAACCAGTGTGCAAAAGACAACTAACTGCAAATACAAAAAGACTTAATTAACAATAATAAAGAACCAATTAGAAGTCAAGAAATGAGATGAGTCCTTGAAAGTGAGTACATAGATTGCGGGAACATTTTAATGATGGGGCAAGTGAAGTTCAGTGAAGTATCCCATTTGGTTCAAGAGCCTTATGGTTGAGGGGTAATAATCATTCCTGAGCCTCATGGTGTGAATCTTGAGGTCCTTGTACCTTCTTCCTGATGACAGCAGTGAGAAGAAAGTATGTTCTGAGTGGTGAAGGTCTCTGATGATGGATGCTGTTTCCCTGCAAGAATGCTTCATATAGATGTGCTCAATGGTGGGGAGGGTTTTATCGGTGATGGACTGGGCTGTATGCACTTTTTTTTTTGTAGGATTTTCTGTTCAAGGGCATTGGTGTTTCCATACCAGGCTGTGATGCAGCCAGTCAATTTACTCCCCGTTACTACAGAAGTTTGTCAACATTTTAGATGTCATGCGAATCTTCACAAACTCCTAAGGAAATAGAGGCACTGCCCTGCTTTCTCCATAACTGCATTTATGTGCTAGGCCCAGAAAGGTCTTTCGAAATAATAACACCGAGGAATTTAAAGTTGCTGACCCTCCCCACCTCTGATCCTCCTCCTGAAGTCAATAATCAGCCCCTTGGTCTTGCTGACATTGAGTAAGAGGTTGTTGTTATGGCACAACTCAGCTAGATTTTCAATCTCCCTCCTATATGCTAATTTGTCACCACTTTTCATTTGGCCAAAAACAATGGTGTCGTCAGTAAACTTGAATATGGCATTGGAACTCTGCTTAGCCACATGGTCATAAGTGTAAAGTGGTTAGAACAAGGGGCTAAGCACAGAGCCTTGTGGTGCACCTGTGCTGATGGAGATTGTGAAGGAGATGTTGTTGCCAATTCGAATAGACTGAGGTCTGCAAGAGGAAATCGAGGATTCAATTGCACAATGAGGTATTGAGACAAAAATCTTGAAGCTTACTGATTAGTTTTGAGGGGATGATGGACTGCTTTTTGCACAACTTATATAATTTGATTTTTTATATACACATACTGTATACTTATTATAATTTATGGTTTATTTTATGTATTGCTGCCACAAAACAACAAATTTCACGACATATGTCAGAGATAATAAACCTGATTCTGATTCTGACTTCATTCTGAATTGCTGCAACACACACAAAATGCTGGAGGAGCTCAGCAGGTCTGGCAGCATCTGTGGAGAGGAATAAACGGTCAACGTTTCAGGCCGAGACCCTTCATCAGGATCCTTTAATGTTTAAAAAGGTGCATCCATCATTAAGGACCCCCATCACCCAGGTCATGCTTTCTTCTCATCGCTATCAACAGGGAAGAGATAAAGGAGCCTGAAGAGACACACTCAATGTTTTAGGGATAGCTTCTTCTCCACCATCAGAATTCTGAAAGGACAATGAACCCATGACACCACCTCACTACTTTAGCTTTGTTTTTGCACTATTTATATATATATTTCTTACTGTAAATTATAGTTTAGTTGCAATGTACTGCTGCCACAAAACAACAAATTTCATGACATAAGCTAGTGATATGAAACCTGATTCTGATCTATTGTAATAGTTGATTTATTCAATCTTATTGTGGATCTGAGTTTGCCATCAATACTTTTCAATATTACTTTTTGTTTAGGTGGCAGAATGGAAAACAATTGCAAGTCTCCCAGTTTTAAACCAAACTCAGAACACGATCATTAGTCTCGGGCTGCTCACTGGATCACTGCTCTGTGCCTACTTTGTCACTGAGAAGAAGCTTCAGGTAAGTGGTGTCCTACTGAGAGTGTCCATGGAATCTGTGGGCAGTTCATGCCATCATGATCATGCTAGCATAAAGAATACTCCTGATTAATCCTAAACACAAGAGATTCTGCAGATGCTGGAAATCACCCACCAAGTGCTGGAGGAACTCAGCAGGTCAGGCAGCATCAATGGAGAGGAATAAGTCATCAACATTACAGGCTGAGACTGGTAATGCACTGCTTAGGATGGTGCAGTGGCATAGCAGTTAGTATTACACTATTATAGCACCAACGACCTGAGTTCAATTCCTACCACTGTCTGTAAGGAGTTTGTATTTTCACTCCATGACCACTGTGGATGCTCCAGTTTCCTCCCACATTCCGAAGCTGTACAGGCTAGTGCATTAATTGGTCACAAGGGTGTATTTGGGCAGTGTGGGCTTGTTGGGCCGGAAGGGTCTGCTATTGTGCTGTATCTCTAAATAAAATAAACTCTTTATCAGATGCTACCTGACTTACTGAGTTCCTTCAGAACTTTGTGTGCATTATAGATTCATCCTCTTTTTCAGCTTGAGGCTTTATAAGGCATTGGTCAGGCCGCACCTGGAGTATTGTGAGCAGTTTTGTGCCCCTTATCTAAGAAAAGATATGCTGGCTTTGGAGAAGGTCCAGAGGAGGTTCACAAGAATGATTCTGGGAATGAAAGGGTTAATGTATGAGGAGCATTTGATGGCTCTGGGCTTGCACTAACTGGAGTTTAGAAGGATGTGGGGGGGGGGGACTTATTGAAACCTATTGAATATTGAAAGGCCTAGACAGAGTACATGTGGAGAGGATGTTTCCTTTAATGAGGGAGTCTGGAATCAGGGCACAGTCTCAAAATACAAGGATGTCCCTTAGAACAGAGGTGAGGAATTTCTCTAGCCAAAGGGTACAGCAATTCTAAGAGCTATCTGATTTATTTCTATTCCCTCATGCCTCCACTATGCCCTGTAAATTCCTCTTATCAAATATACACTCAGTAGCCAATTTATTAGTTACCTCAAGTACCTAATAAGGTGGCCACTGAGTGTATTTACAATATAATCTGTAAAGTTAACAGGACTATAAAAAGTCAACCATATATACAAAAGCCTGTGCTTGATATGTCTTCTTGACATTGCCTTATTCAGGAAATTGTTCTATGTCTGAGAATGGGCATGTTACAACAGTGAGGTGTGACTCTGTATGAATCTAATTTTCCTCCTTCATCTATAAGAGTGGGCATGGAGAGGATGTTTCCTATATGGGGTAGTCTTAAGACCAGAGGGCACAGACTCAGAATAGAAGGACACTCCTTTAGATCTGAGACGCGGGGGACTTTCTTTAGCCAGAGGGTGGTGAATCTGTGGAATTCACTGCCAAAGTTGGCTGTGGAAGCCAAGTCATGGAATGTATTTAAAGTGGGATTTGATACGTTCTTGATCAGTGAGGGTGTCAAAAGTTATGGAGAGAAGGCAGGAGAATGGAGTTGAGAGGGATAATAAATCAGCCATGATGGAATGGTGGCACTGAATCGATGGGCTGAATGGCCTAATTCTGCTCCTATAGCTTATGGTCTTTCAGCCTGTAGTCATGTAGGTTACAAATCAAAGTGTTCATTCATATAGTTATATGGTGTGGGTCTGCCTTCCACTACCTTTTCTAGCAATGAATTGTGCTCCCTTGTCATTCCCTGTATGAAAACATTTCTATTCAATTCCCTTCTAACTCATTCAAAGTTCAAAATAAATTTATTATCAAAGTACATATATGTCACCGTATTCAACCCTGAGATTCATTTCCTGGCGGGCATACTCAATAAATCCATTAACCATAAAAGAATCAATGAAAGACCACACCATCAGGGCAGACAACCATTTGAAATAATTGTATTTCCTTGTCTTATCTGTGCAGGTTGGCGATTTTGTCCTTTTTGGGACATATATCATTCAGCTTTACACGCCACTTTACTGGTTTGGGACATATTACAGGTAAGTGGTATGGTTTTTACCTTTTATCTCAAGGACCCCTCCTTCCTTTATTCCATTACTTTTTACTGCCACATAGAGTCATAGAACACAATAGCACAGAAACAGGCCCTTGGGCCCTTCGAGTCTGTACAAAACTATTATTCTGCCTAGTCCCATTGGTCTTAAGATGAAGTCCTGATGAAGAGTTTTGGTCCGAAACGTCGGCTCTTTATTCCTCACCATACCTGACTCTTCAGCATTTTATGTGTGAGTTACTGACTGTGGACTCTGTGTTCTGCACCATCAAAGTGGTCTCCCAGCAGACTCCAACTTGGTAAAGAAAGTGGAGAAACTGTTAAGAGGTACAATGAATTGATCTCCTCACTGGTGAATTATGACAGTCTGTAGAATACATTTGGACTTGTGCCCAGAGAGAGACTTTTTTTTTGTTTATTTCATTATTAATGGGATGCTCTTTCAGAAGCAGATGTGTTCACCATCTCTCCTTCTGGTCTGTATTCACAGCCACGGGCGTGGATTGGGGTTGTAATCATCAGGTTTTTTTTATTACTGACGTACAGTACTATGCAAAAGTCTTAGCCACATGTAAAAAAAGTTTGTGAAGCAAAGATGCTTCCAAAAATAATGAAGTACAAAGTTTTTAAATATCAAAAGAAATTATAAAGAGCAGCAAATTAAATCAGTGTTTGGTGTAACCACCCTTTTCCTGTAAAACTAAATCAGTTCTCTTAGGTACACTGTCACTTAGTTCTATAAGAAAATTGGCTGGTAGATTGTTCCAAGCATCTTGGAGAACTTGTCACAGATCTTCTGCAGACTTTGGCTGTCTTGCTTGCTTCTGTCACTCCAGGTAATCCCAGACAGCCTCGATGATGTTGAGATCAGGGCTCCGAGGAGGCCATGCCATTTGTTGCAGAACTCCTTCTTTTCACTGAAGATAGTTCTTTATGACCTTGACCCTGTGTTTGGGGTTATTGTCCTACTGCAGAATCCACAAAAACAAAAGAGTGCCCCAAAGAATGATTGACAGTAAAAACATTTGAATCTCAAAGCCCCCCCAACTCCACCCCCTCACGCACAAGCAGCAGCAAAGCATCGAACCTCCTCCTCCCCCATTTACTTCACCAAAAAGCATCAGAACCCTTTGCCCACGAAGCAAGCAATTGCAAAGCCCCCAAAAAAGACCATGATCTGCAGTACAACAACAACGAATCATTCACCTGACAATTCAACATGCCTCAGGCACTCTCTCTCCCCCTAATAAAGAGGCAGAGAGGTGTCACTCAGCAAAAGGGGAGATATAAACAAAACAACTCAGTGACTTACGGTGTTAAAGTCTGCCACGTCACTTTTTACTGGGTTCTGTGACTCAAGAATCGGCAACAAGCTCCTCCACCAATGAAAGAGAGAGAGAGCGTGTGATTCGCTAAGCACAGGGCCCCTGACAGCTGATCCGCTGTTCCTGATGTTCCATTTTCTCCCACAATGCTTCAGTCAGCATAGAATCAGCTCAACCCCAGGGCTACAAAGCCTTGGAATCCCGAAGGTGCACTCGTGACCTTGGGATATCGAAAAATGGCCGGTCGGTGAGACCCTAGAATGGGAACTAACATCATAAAGAATCAAAGTTTGAGTGCAGCTCTGGGTCAGGGTCTTCGACAGAACCCCATCCACATTGCAAAGGAAAAAGAGAGACGTTAAAGGAAGAAATTAAGCTGCTTCCGCAGTCGCGCTCGAAGAAGTCACTGTCCAGCACCATCATAGCTCCACCCAGATTTTGACCAATTTATTTGCTTTTATAATCTTTGCTAATTCTTGCACTGTACATCTGCAAAACAACAAATCTCAGTCAGTGATGATAAATCTGATTCTGAAGCTGGGAGAGTCATGCTGCTGTCTGCTTGCTCTCTAACAGTTGCTTAAAAGTTTGATACCCTGCAGGTCAAAGAAGCCAGCTACATTGGCACTTCATCAAAACTCTCATTCCCCCCGCCACTGACAATTCTCTCAATTATTATCTGCTTCTGAGATGGTAGAGGCTAGAGAATATATAAGTACGATAGTTAAATATTTGAAAGATGGTCATGGGGAACTAGCACAGAAGAGTGGAGGCCAACATAGACCAGCCATGTTTATACTGAATGTTGAGACAGGCTTGAGAGGCCAAGTGGCCCTAAATCTTAACTTTTTTTCCACTCCATTGATACTGCCTAACCTGATGAGTTTGTTTTAAAGATTAAAGGTTAGCTTTATTTGTCACATGTACATTGAAACATACAGTAAAATGTGTTGTTTGTGTCAGCGATCAAAACAGTCCAAGGATGTGTTGAGAGCAATCTGCAAATGTCGGCATGTTTCCGGCACCAACATAACATCTCCATAATTCACTAAACCGAACCCTTTGAGATGGGGAAGAAACTGGAGCACTGAGATGAAACCTGCATGATTAGATTAGATTAGATTATGAGGACATGCAGTCCTCTTTTATTGTCATTTAGTAATACCTGCATTAAGAAATGATACAATGTTCCTCCAGTGTGATATCACAGAAACACAAGACAGACCAAGACTGAAAAACTGACAAAAACCACAATTATAACATATAGTTACAACAGTGCAAGCAATACCGTAATTTGATGAAGACCAGACCATGGGCACAGTAAAAAAAAAAGTCTCAAAGTCTCTCGAAAGTCCCATCATCTCACGCAGACGGGAGAAGGAAGAAAACTCTCCCTGCCATGAGCTTCCAGCGCTGCAAACTTGGCATCCTGGAAGCACCCAACTACAGTCCGACTCTTGAGTCCGTCCGAAAACTTCGAGCCTCCGACCAGCCCTCTGACACCGAGCACCATCTCTGTCGAGCGCTTTGACCCCAGCCCGGCCACCAGCAACAGGCAAAGCCGAGGATTTGGGGCCTTCCCCTCCGGAGATTCTCGATCGTACAGTAGCAGCAGCAGCGAACCGGGCATTTCAGAAGTTTCTCCAGATGTTCCTCTGTGCTTCTCACGTCTGTCTCCATTAAATCAGAATTGTGCACGGCATCCTACTTACAAATATGATATCATTCACTGGAGAGGCTGCGCGCGCTGCGTCGCACCGCCATCTTCTTCTCCCTCCAAATGGTCACAGGGAGATTGTACAAACTTCTTATAGACGGTAGCAGAAATTGAAGCCTGATCTTCTGATCACTGGCACTGTAATTTGCTATGCAAACTGCCACATTAATCTACTGCTTCCTGGTACTTTGATTTTAAAAGTAGAATTGTCTCACCTTTGTTTTCCTACAGGATGATCCAGAGTTCATTCATAGACATGGAGAATATGTTTGATCTATTCAAAGAGAGCCAGGAGGTGGGTAGTTTTTTTTTTCATCTTCAATTAATAATCTGCTTTTAAGAGCCAGCCCAAATGTAAATTTGGTCTATTACCGACAAATGTAAAGTACCTAGTGGAAAGCTTAGTTTTGCATGACATCCATGCAGATCATTTCATCACAACAGTGCTTTGAGCTGGAACGTGGAAAAACGATAGCAATTTATAATAACTTCCCTTTGAGAGGTCAAGAGTAAAGGGTGGAAATTGAAATGTTTAAGGGGAACATCACACAGAGAGTGATGAGAGTATGAAATGAGCTGCTAGTGGAAGTGGCAGATCTGAGTTCCAATTCAACATTTAAGAGAAATTTGGATAGGTACATGGATGGGAGGGATATGGAACGCTGTGAAGCAGGTACTGGTTGATGGGACGAGGCAGGTTAATAGTTTGGCATGGACTATCTGTGCTGCAATGTTCTATGATTGTGTGATCCTCAGCAGTGTGGATGCCTTCACTCACCTCAACTCTGAACTGATTCCAGGACCTATGGACCTACTTCAAAGGACGCTGCAACTCATGTTCTCAGTATAATCTATCTATCTAGGTGGAGAGGGTCAGCAACTTTAAATTCTTTGGTGTTATCATTTTAGAGGCTCTGCCTTGGGCCCAGTATGTAAGTGCCATTACGAAAAAAACATGGTGGCGCCTCTACTTCCATAGAAGTTTGTGAAGATTCAGCATGTCATCTAAAACTTGTGTGTTAGAGAGTATATTGACTAGTTGCGTTATGGCTTGGTATGGAAACACCAATGCCCTTGAATAGAAAATCTTGCAGAAAATAGTGGATACGGTCCAGTCCATCAGGGGTAAAGCCCCTCCCACTGTTAAGTACACCTACACAAAGTGCTGTCACAGGAAAGCAGCATCCATCATCAAGGACTCCCAACACCCAGGCCATGCTCTCTTCTCACTGCTGACCTCAGGAAGGATGTACAGGAGTCGAAGGACCCAAACCACCAGGTTCTGGAACAATTATTACCCCTCAACTATCAGGCTCCTGAACCAGAGAAGATAACTTCACTCAACTTCACTCACCCCATCACTGAACTGTTCCCAAAACCTATGGACTCATTTTCAAGGATTATTCATCTCATATTCTCAATATTTATTGCTCATTTATTGATTATTTTTCCTTCTCTTTTGCATTTGCAGAGTTTGTTGTCTTTGCACATTGGTTGTTTGACTGTGTGTTGAGTGCAGTTTTTCATTGATTCTATTGTGTTTCTTGGATTTACTGTGTATGCCTGCAAAAAATGAATCTTAGTGTTGTATATGAAGGTGTGTAGTTTGATAAAACCTTTACTTTGAACTTTGAACTATCCATCAGTCTGTCTATCCGGCTGTCCATCTATCGATCCATCCATTTATTTATTTCGAATTATTTATTTATTTATCTGCACAGTTTGTCTTCTTTTGCATATTAGTTGCTTGTCAATCTTTGTATGTGGTTTTTCATTGATTCTATTGTATTTCTCTGAACTTCTGTGAATGACTGGAAGAAACTGAATCTCAGGGTAGTATATAGTGATATTTAGATTAGATTAGATTAGATTCAACTTTATTGTCATTGTGCCAAGTACAGATACAAAGCCAATGAAAATGCAGTTAGCATCTAACCAGAAATGCAAAGAATAGTGTTATTTACAAAGTAATTATGAATAAAAAGTAAGTGCTATAGCACATAAATATAAAAGTTCTGAGACAGTACAATATGGGTACAATACTGCTTAGCGCTGTGATGTGAGGTTCAGTAGGGTCACAGCCTCAGGGAAGAAGCTCTTCCTGTGCCTGCTGGTGCGGGAGCGGAGGCTCCTGTAGCACCTACCGGATGGGAGGAGAGTAAAAATCCATGGTTAGGGTGAGATGCATCCTTTGCATTTACATTCTTTGTTAATAAATTTAATTTGAAGTTTGAACTTTGAATGCAAAATCAATGCTGTAAAAGATGAGAGGCATAAATAAGATGGACGGTAATAGTATTTTTCCCAGGGTAGAGAAGTCCAAAGTTTGGTGACATAGTTTTAGAGTGAGAGGGGAGAGATTTAAAAGGGAACTGAGGGACACCTTTTTCACCCAGTAGTGTCATAGGCATGTGGAATGAGCTACCAGAGGAAGTGGTTGATGCACGTACATTAGTATCAATTAAAAAGTACATGGGGGAGTAGGGCTTAGAGGATTATGGGCTGAATGCAGGAAATTTGGACTAGTTGGATGGGCACTGTGGTTGCCATGGACTGGTTGGACCAAAGGGCCTGTGTTTGTGTTTTATTACTTTATGCCTCTAACAAAGTCATAGTGGGTAGCATGGTAGTGTGGCAGTTAACACCAAGTTTCATAGCACCAGCGGTGAGATCAGTATTCCATTCCACGCTATCTGTATGGAGTTTGTACGTTCTCCCCATGACTGCATGGCTTTCCTCTGGGTGCTGCAGTTTCCTCTCACATTCCAAAATATGTACAGGTTAGGGTTAGTGAGTTGTGGGGATACTACGTTCACTCTGGAAGTATGGCTACACTTGTGTACCGTTCAGCATAATTCTCACTGATTTCACTTGGTACAAAACGGGCATTTCACAGTTTTGTTTTACATGTGACAAATAAAGCTAATCTTTAAAGTGTTACAGATAGAGAGAGAGTGCAGTACAGGAAGACAATGAAGTGCAAGGTCACAACAAGGTAAATTGTGAAGTCAAAAGTCCATCTTATTGTATGAGAGGACGTTACAGGAATCTGAAGACAGTAGAGTAGAAGCTATCTTTGAGCCTGGTGGTGCGTGCTTTCAGGCATTTGTATCTTCTGCTAAATGAAGGTGGGCAGGAGAGAACAGATGACAAAGTGAATAATATTTCAAAAGAACGGTAAACTGAAAATGATTACTACATATCTTGCAGGTTACTGATGATATCAATGCAGCAAATCTTGACTTCAGAGTCGGAAAAGTGGAGTTTGACGAGGTTTATTTCAGTTACGTTGATGGGTATGTAAAATAATCGTGAATGAAGGTGTGAAGTTGAAGATTCTCAAAAAGGGGTGCAAAAATAGTCTGCAACTGCTGATGGAATATTGGGTCTTTACCTTATGTGTTCTGGAATATAATGGGGATGAAATTATTCTTTAACTATTTCAAAGGCTTGCTCAGACCCCATCTGGAACATAGAACACAACGGTACAGCACAAGAACAGGCTCTTTGGCCCACAGTGTTGTGCCCAACCAAGTGGTTTACTGAACCAAACTAATAGCTTCTGCCTACATAATGTCCATAACCATCCATTCCTGCAAATTCCATACCACCACAAAACATAGGAGCAGAATTAGGCCATTTGGCCCCTCGAGTCTGCTCTGCCATTCCATCATGGCTGATATATTATCCCTTTCAACGCAGTCTCTTGACTTCTCTTTGTAACCTTTGATACCCTAACTAATTAAGAACCTATCAACCTCCACTTGAAATGTACCCAATGACTTGGCCTCCACAGCCGTCCATGGCAATAAATTCAAAGGTTCACTTATTATCAACGTGTACGAGTCTGAAATTCTTCAATTCTCCTGATGGCCATGAAACCAAGAAAAAAAAGAAAGGCAGCACAACCATCAACCCCAAATCCCACCTCCCCGCAAAAAAAACAAACAAAAAAGGTGCAGGCACATCATCCCCCAAATCCCACCTCCTGCATAAAAACCAAACAAAACCGATCAGGCACATCAACCCTCAAATCCCCCTCCCTGCAACAAAAAAGGATCAGGCACATTGATCCTCAAATCCACAGATTCACTGCCCTTCTCATCTCTGTTCTCAAGAGTAGTCCCTCTAATTTGAGGCTGTGTCAGTGATATTGATACCCGATTCTGATTCTGAATATTAGGAACAGGAACATGTTATTCAGCAGGTGCCATCTAATTGAGTTGTGATTAATCCACAAAAGGCCGATACATCGTCTTTGATGCACCTAACTATGAGAAAGTACTTATAAATCTTGTAAGGTTCTGTTGACCAATATGATCTGTTATCTCCTTTTATGTGGAAAAATAGGTCTTACTACTTCACTCCAAATTACACGTCAAAGTTGCTGGTGAACGCAGCAGGCCAGGCAGCATCTCTAGAAAGAGGTACAGTTGACGTTTCGGGCCAAGACCCTTCATCAGGACCGAAACGTCGACTGTACCTCTTCCTAGAGATGCTGCCTGGCCTGCTGCGTTCATCAGCAACTTTGATGTGTGTTACTTGAATTTCCAGCATCTGCAAAATTCCTTGTGTTTGCGTTTTTAATTTCACTCCAAAATAACTTAGTTCCATTTTTAAGATTACATTTTATGAGATAAGCTTTATTTATCACATGTACATCGAAACATACAGTGAAAGCCATAGTTCGCATCAACAACCAATGTCGTCCGAGGATGCGCTGAGGGTAGTCCACAAGTGTCGCCATACTTTCAGTGCTAAAATAGCATGCCCACAACTTACAAACCCAACCTATATGTCTTTGGAATGTGGGAGGAAACCAGAACACCCAGAGGAAACCCACATAGTCACAGGGAGATAATGGCAGGAATTGAACCTGGAGCATTGACACTGTAGCGCATTGCACTAACCTCTATGCTGTCGTGCTGCCCTTTTCAGAACTCCTCACCAGATCAGATAATTCCACCATACATAGTCTATTAAATTCATTTAGTATTTTAAATACCTCAGTTAACCTATATCCTATAGTCAATAGATTGGATATCAATTTTTTTTCAAACGTAATACAAGCAAAGCTACACCTTCCCCGAACCAAAGAGACTTTCTCTTGTCTGAAGGGTCAAGTATTTTTTTGAGAGAGTAGTTGGTGTCAGGAATGTGCTGCCAGATGTGGTGGTGGAAGCAAATATTCAACAGGCTCCTAGAAAGGCACGTATGTGGAGCATTTCATTTTGAGCAGACTAGAATATAAAAGCAAGGATGTAATGCTGAAGCTTTATAAGGTATTGGTTAGGCTGCACTAGGGGTATTGTGAGCAGTTTCGGGCTCCTTATGTAAGAAGATGTGCTGGCATGGGAGAGGGTTCAGAGAAGGCTCACGAGAATGACACTGGGAACAAAAGGGTTAATGTATGAGGAGTATTTGATTGCTCTAGGCCTGTACTTGCTGTAGTTTAGAAGAATGAGGAGTGGATCTCATTGAAGCTAATTGAATATTGAAAGACCTAGATAGAGTGGGTGTGAAGACAAAGTTTCCTGTAGTCTTGGACCAGAGGATACAGCCTCAGAATAGAGGGATGTCCATTTAGAACAGAGATGAGGATGAATTTCTTTAGCAAGAGGGTGGTGAATATGTGGAATTCATTGCCACAGAAGCCAAGTAATTGGGTACGCTTGAAGTGGAGGTTGATAGATTCTTAACCAATTAACCTACTAACCCATACATGTTTGGAACATGGGAGGAAGCTGCAGCATCCAGAGGAAACCAACAGGTTCATGAGAAAAACATACACACTCCTTACAGACAGAAACGGGAATTGAACCTGGGCTGCAGGCACTGTAAAGCATTGCATTAACTACTGCTCCACCAAGCTGCCCATAAAGCAGCTGTTCCTATATCATTAATTGTGTGTCTTCAGGCTCCTGTACCTCCTCCCTGATGGCAGTAATGAAATGTCCAGGATGGTGGGTTTCATCAGTGATGAATTTAGATCACAGTAGACTGACATGGCAAAATCAACTTTTTATTTTGCCTTCTTTTTCATCTCCTCAATCGTGACCTGGTTGTACCCTGGTCCAAGCCCCTTCCGTAGGTAACACTAGATTTGACACACAGTTTCATCCCCTCCGCCATCATATTTCTCAATGGTCAATAAACACATGCTAAAGCAGAGGTTGATGGGTTGACCTAAGCAGTATTTTAACAAAGGAGTGGCTGATAGAGAAGAGGATGTTTGTGGGAGAATAATTTCCGATTTGAATATCTGGGCTGCCAATGGATTAAAATGTAAATTCTGAGCTGGTCAAGGCCAGAATTGCAGGAATCCTGGAAGCTTATAGGACCAAAAGGAAGTCGAGGAATAAGGAAAGAAAAAAGTTGCCATAATCTCATTGGGTGGTGCAGCACTGTTGTACAACACATCCATTCTGAACATTTGTCTATCAGAATCAGTTTTAATATCACTGACATGAAATTTGAATGTTGTGAAATTTGTTTTCCTGGCAGCAGCACCTAAAGTACACTAATGAAAGAAACTAGAAATTACAAGAAAAATGTGTGTATGTATGTGTGTGTGTGTGTGTGTGTGTGTGTGTGTGTGTATATATTAAAGTGTATATAAGCATGTGTATTTTTATATATCACTGCAATACTATAAAACTGTAATAGTTCATAATACTTACCAACAGAGAAATTCATCCGTGTCAAGTTCTTTTGACTGTAAATGAACAAAATCAGTGCAGATAAGAACTACCTTCCTACAATGCTGTTGACGATTGCATCCTCCAAATCTTCATTTTCATTTAAAATAATTGTCTATACCTTCAATTTCTTCATAAGTTCTAACTTGTTGAAGTAGTGAAATCATTCCATTTTCACTCCACGCCATTTCTGGCACCTCCAAGCCTGAATGCTTGAAAATGCAGTGAGCAAAACTGTTCTGAATTGTCGTACTGCTTATTTCTCACCAACTATCAATGACAAAGATATCTGCTTTTTGAACACAAACACATGTAACTGAGAGAGCAAAAATAGTGAGGTAGTGTACATGGATTCATTGTCCATTCAGAAATCTGAGGGCAGAGGGGAAAATGTTGAGTGTGTGTTTTCAGGCTCCTGTAACTTCTCCTTTAGGGTAGCAATGAGGAAGGGGCATGTCTTGGGTGATGGGGGTTCTTAATAGTGGATGCTGCCTTTTTGAGTCATCGCCTTTTGAAGACGTTTCGATGCTGGGGAGGTTAGTGCACGTGATAGGGCTGGCTGAGTTTGCAACTTTCTGCAGCTTTTTCCGATCCTGTGGCTTCTCCATACCAGATGGTGATGTAATCAGTTGAAATGCTTTCCATGGTAATCTGTAGAAATACACTAATCTTAAAAAGGATCTAGTGCTTTCCTAGTGTGTGTGACGAATAAACTCTTCTCGGGCTTCCAGCCAGATACAGATATCTTTTTTTAACCAACATCACAATGACAAACTCTGCCATCTTCATCAGGGATGATGCTTGGGCATCATCCATGTTGAAGGAGCACAGAAGCTGTACCTGCATCAAGGAGCATAGAAGGTGCATCCATTTGGGTTATCCGGAGAAATCGACAGTAGCAGAATATTGCATTCGCAATGGCCATAGGGTGGACTTCGATGGCAGAAAACTACTGTGCCGTGCCAATGGCTTTTGAGACAGCCTGGTGATGGAAGCCATGGAAGTAAAACTAGAGGAAAAGAATTTTAACAAAGATGAAGGTAAGAACTGGAATTTGATTGTTAACAAGGTGGGACAGTGAAAACTTTATTGGATGAAGTTCAACCAATCAGGAGGTTCAGACTGTGAGGGTACAAATACTACCAGGCAAGATGTGCACAGGCATTATCGCTGATGGAAATGGTAGAGTTTGTCATCGAAACATCGATTAAAATTGATACCTGTCTGGAAGCCCAAGAAGAGTTTATTCATATAGTAATCTTGTTTGCCCACATTGCAACCATATCTTTCTATTCCTTCCTATTTAAGTGCCTTTCTAAATGCTTCTTAATAAAAATATGGTGTCAAATATCGCACGTCCTCTGGCAGCAAGTTCTAGATATCAACCACACTGTAAATAAAACTTCATCCTCTTTAAATCTCCTACTTCTCACGTTAAAACTATGCCTCTTGCTCTTACCCACTACTATGAGAAAAAGATTTTGACTATCAGCACTATCTGTGCCTCTCATAATCTGTATTACATCATCAAGGTAGGTTAATTGAGTTTCTCAAAAGCAGAGATGGAGCTGTATGCTTCATGATCAACTTCTCATGGTGTACAAATGTGTTAGTGACATCTCAATATTGCTCAACAGGACCTGGAATACCTCGCAATAAAATTCCGGTCATTTTACCTGCAGTGGTAGATTTCGGCGATCTTTTTGGTAGCGGTTAACATTCCACATCAGGCTTATGTCAAATGGGCTCTAGACGAACTGAGTGGTATAATCAACAGACATGAAACAGCACATCCTGATGCCTTCCCCATCATTTTGGGGATTTTAACCAAGTCAGCTTGATAAAGTCACTAAATAATTATTATCAACAAATCATCTGTAGTACCAGAGGAAACAGCACACTAGACCACTGTTACACTAAGTTCAGGAGTGCCTACCATGCTATTGCATGCCCACACTTCAGAAAGTCTGAAAACCTGGCTGTACTTCTACTCCCAGAGTATAAGCAGAGATTGAAGACTGCAGCACCAGTGGTGAGGACCAAGAAGGTATGGATCAGGGAGGCACAGGAGCGCTTACAGGACTGCGTTGAATCAGTGGACTGGACTGTGTTCAAGGAATCATCTTCAAGCCTGGATTCCCAAACCAAAATCCGTGGATGAACCAGGAGGTTCATAATCTTCTGAGGGCTAGATCAGTGGCATTTAAGTCTGGTGGTCCAGGTCTGTTTAAGAAAAGCAGAGATGACTTGCAAAGGGCTATTTCAAAAGCCAAGAAACAATTCTGGGAGAGGTTAGAGGCGACATCAGATCCACGGTAACTCTGGCAGGTTTTGCAGGCCATTACTTCCTACAAAGCAAAACCCAACATCGTGAATGGCAGTGATGCTTCACTACCACAGGTGCTCAGTGCCTTTTATGCTTACTTTGAAAGGGAGAATAAAACCACAACTATGAGGATTCCTGCAGTATCCAAATACCCTGTGATCTCTGTCCTACTGCTCTACTCTCTACACTCACGACTGTGTGGCTAGGCATAGCTCAAACAGCATTTATAAATTTGCCGATGATACAACTATTGTTCACAGAATTTCAGATGGTGATGAAAGGGCATCTGGGTGCGAGATAATCCAGTTAGTTGAGCAGTGTTGCAGCAACAACCTTGCACTCAACCTCTGCAAGACCGAAAAGCTGACTGTGGACTTCAGCAAGAGTAAGACGAGGGAACACAAACCAATCCTTATAGAGGATCAGAAGTGGAGAGAGCGAGCAATTTCAAGTTCCTGGGTGTTAGTTTCTCTGAAGACCTAACCTGGACTCAACATATAGCAGCTAAAAAGAAGGCAAGACAGTGGCTATATTTCAATACCGATCTATTAAGAGCAAAAGGATAGTGAGGGACAAAATTGATCCTCTGGAAGATCAGACTGATGCATGGAGCCAAAGGAGAGGGGGGAAGATCTTAAATGGCTTTTTGCACCTGTATTTACTCAGGAGGCAGACAAAGAGTCTATATATGTGAGGAAGTGCAGCAGCGAGGTCATGGACCCTATGCAAATTACAGAGGACAAGGTGTTCGCTGTCTTGAGGCAAATTAGGGTGGATAAAACCCCAAGGCCTGACAAGATGCTCCCTTGTACCTTGTGGGAGGCTTGTTCAGAAATTGCAGAGGCCCTAGCAAAGATATTTAAAACATCCTTAGTGACAGGTGAGGTGCCGGAGAATTGGAGAATAGCTAATGTTGTTCTGTTGTTTCAGAAAGGCTCTAAGAATAAACCAGGAAATTATAAGGCAGTGAGCTTGACATCAGTAGTGGAAAAGTTATTGGAAGGTATTCTAAAGGACAGGATATATAAGAATTTGGATAGATAGGGACTGGTTAGGGATAGTCAACTTGGCTTTGTGCGTGGTAAGTCATGTCTAACCAATCTCATAGTTTTTTGAAGAAGTTGCCAGGAAAGTTGATGAAGGCAAGGCAGTGGAAGTTGCGTACATGTACTTTAGTAAGGCCTTTCACAAGGTCCCGCATGGGAGATTGGTTCAGTCGCTTGGCATTCAAGATGAGGTAGTAAATTAGGTTAGACATTGGCTTCACGAAAGAAGAGTGGTCAAAAATGGCATTATAGGAAAGGCGGATGATAGTGCTGAAGGTGAGGTAGCTGGTTTCTGAACAGAAGCAATGTATAGTGTGGAGAGGTTGTTGATAGAGTTGCAATGTAAAAGGCGGACAAAGTCAAAAAGAGTGAATAGAGTACTGAAGGTATTGTAATTGAATACGAGCAGTTTATGGAATAATAGACAATAGGTGCAGGAGTAGGCCATTCGGCCCTTCAAGCCAGCACCGCCATTCACTGTGATCATGGCTGATCATCCACAGTCAATATCCAGTTCCTGCCTTATCCCCATAACCTTTGATTCCGCTATCTTTGAGAGCTCTATCCATCTCTTTCTTGAAAGCATAGAGGAACTTGCAGCACAGTTGCAGATTGGCAGGTATTGTGTTGCAGGCATCACTGAATCATGGCTGAAAGAAGATTATAGCTGGGAGCTTAATGTCCAAGGATACATATTGTATTGAAAGGACAGGTAGGAAGGTAGAGGGGCGCCATTGCTCTGTTGGTTAAAAAATGAAATCAAATCATTACAAAGAGGTGACATAGGGTCGGAAGATGTTGAATCATTGTGGATAGAGCTCAGGAACTGCAAAGGTAAAAAGACCCTGATAGAAGTTGTATACAGAGCCCTAAATAGTATTAAGGATGTGGCCTACAAATTACAGTGGGAGATAGCAAATGCATGCCAATGGGCAATGTTTCAATGGTTATGGGGGACTTCAATATGCAAGTAGATTGGGAAAATTAGGTTGATGCTGGATTCCAGGAGGGGGAATTTCTAGAGTGCCTACGAGATGGCTTTGTAGGGCAGCTCATGGTTGAGCCCACTAGGGGATCAGCTATTCTGGATTGAGTGTTGTGCAATGAACCAGAATTGATTAGAGAGCTGAAGGTAAAAGAACCCTCATAATGTGATCAAATTTATCCTGAAATTTGAGAAGGAAAAGCTAAAGTCACATGTACCAGTATTACAGTGGAGTAAAAGGAATTACAGAAGCATTAGAAAGGAGTTGGCCAGAATTGATTGGAAAAGAACACCAGCAGGGATGACAGCAGAGCAGCAATGGCTGGAATTTCTGGAAGCAATTCTGAAGGCACAGGATATATACATCCCAAAGAGGATGAAGTATTCTGAAGGAAAGTTAACACAACCTTGGCTAACAAGAGAAGTCAGAAGCAACATAAAAGCCAAGGAGAAGGCACAAATGAAGCAGAAACTAGAGAGAAGGTACAGGATTCAGAAACTTCTAAAAACCAACAGAAGGCAACTAAAAAATCATTAAGAAGGTAAAGATGGAATGCAAAAGTAAGTTAGCCAATAATATTAAAGAGGATACCAGAAGTTTCTTTAGCTACATAAAGTGAAAAGAAAGGTGAGAGTGGATATCAGACCGCTGGAAAATGATGCTGAAGAGGTAGTAATGGGGAACAACAAAATGGCGGATGAACTGAATAAGTATTTTGAGTCAGTCTTCACTGTAGAAGTTCCAGGTATTAGGAGTCTTGAAGTGTGTGAAGTTACCATAACTACAGAGAAGGTTCTTGGGAAAGTGAAAGGTCTGAAGGTAGCTAAGTCACCTGGACTAGATGGTGTACACCCCAGGATTCTGAAAGAGGTGTCTGAGGAGATCGTGGAGGCATTAGTAATGATCATTCAAGAATCACTAGATTCTGGAATGGTTACGCAAGACTGGAAAATTGTAAATGACATGCGACCCTTAAAGAAGGGAGAGAGCAGACGAAAAGAAACTATCAGCCAATTAGTCTGACCTCAGTAGCTGGGAAGATGTTGGAGTTGACTATTAAGGATGAGGTCTCAAGGTTCTTGGAGGCACATGATAAAACAGGCTGTAGTCAGTATGGTTTGCTCAAGGGAAAATCTTGCCTGATAAATCTGTTGGAATTCTTTGAAGAAATAAGAAGCAGGATAGACAAAGGAGAATCAGTTGATTTTGTATACTTGGATTTTCAGATGGCCTTTGACAAGGTGCCACACATGAGGCTGCTTAACAAACTACAAGCCCACGGTATTATAGGAAAGGTTTTAGCATGGATAAAGCAGTGGCTGATTGGCAGGAGGCAAAGAGTAGAAATAAAGGGAGCCTTTTCTGGTTGGCTGCCAGTGACTAGCGGTGTTCCACAAGGGTCTGTGTAGGGACAGATTCTTTTTATGTTATATATCAATGACTTGGATGATGGAATTGATGGCTTTGTTGCAAAGTTTGCAGATGATATGACAATAAGTGGAGGGGCAAGTAGTTTTGAGGAAGTAGAGAGGCGTACTGGAGCGAGATATACCATCTTGTGGAGTGGTGTTGCAGCAAGAACCTTGCACTCAACGTCCGTAAGATGAAAGACCTGAAGAGCTGAATGTGGACTTCAGGATGGGTAAAATGAAGGAACACATTGAAGGATCAGAAGTGGAGACAGTGAGCAGTTTCAAGTTCCTGGGTGTCAAGATTTCTAAGGACCTAACTTGGTCCCAACATATCGATGCCCCTATAAAGAAGGCAAGACAGCAACTATACTTCATTAGGAGTTTGAAGAGATTTGGTATGTCAACAAAAACACTCAAAAACTTCTATAGATGTGCTGTGGAGGGCATTCTGACAGGCTGCATCACTGTCTGGTATGGGGGGGGCTACTGCACAGGACATACACATATACTGTAATTGATTTACTTATTTGTTTTTATTTTTATTTTTTTCTATATTATGTATTGTATTGAACTGCTGCTGCTGTTAACAAATTTCACGACACATGCCGCTGATAATAAACGTGATTCTGAGGAGGTTTATGAAAATGATTCCAGGATTGAATGGCTTGTTATATGAAGAGCGTTTGATGGCTCTGGGCCTGTATTCACTAGAATTCAGAAGAATGAGGGATGACCTCATTGAAGCTTATCGAATGATGAAAGGCCTTGATAGTGTGGATGTGGAGAGGATGTTTGCTGTGGTGGGGAGTCTAAGACTAGAGGACACAGCCTCAGAATAGAGGAGCATCCTTTTAGAACGGAGATGAGGAATTTATTTAGCCTGAGAGTGGTGAATCTGAGGAATTCTTTGCCACAATCGGCTGTGGAAGCAAAATCTTTATGGATATTTAAGGCAGAGGTTGATAGGTTCTTGATTGGTCAGGGCATGAAGAGATACAGGAAGAAGGCTGGAGACTGGGGCTGAGAGGAAAATTAGATTAGCCGTGATGAAATGGCAGAGCAGATTCGGTGAGCCAGATGGCCTAATTCTGCTCCTATCTTATAGTCTTATGGTTACCTCTCTGACTGGAGGCCTGTGACTAGTGGTGTGCCACAGAGATTGGTGCTGTGTCCATTGTTGTTTGACATCTATATCAGTGATATGGATGATAATGTAGTAAACTGGATCAGCAAATCTGCAGATGGCTCTTCGATTTGGAGTGTTGTGGACAATGAGGAAGACTATCAAAGCTAACCAACAGGATCTGGACAAGCTAGAAAAATGGGCTGAAAAATTGCAGATGAAATTTAATGCAGACAGGTGTGAGGTGTTGCACTTTGGAAGGACCAATCAGGGTAGGTCTTACACAGTGAGCAGTAGGGCACTGAGGATTGTGGTAGAACAGAGGGATCGAGGAATACAGATTCATAATTCCTTGAAAGTGGCATCACAGGTAGATAGGTTCATAAAGAAAGTTTTTGGCACATTGGCCTTCATAAATCAATATATTGAGTACAGGAGTTGGGATGTTATGTTGAAGTTGTATAAGACATTAGAATATTGTGTGCAGTTTCGGTCACCTACCTACAGGAAAGATGTAAATAAGATTGAAATAGTGCAGAGAAAATTTACAAGGATGTTTTTGGGTCTTGAGGAACTGAATTATAGGGAAAAGTTGAATAGGTTAAGACTTTATTTCTTACAATATAGAAGACTGAGGAGAATTTGATAGAAACATTATGAAGGGTATAGATAGGATAAATACAAACAGGCTTTTTTCCATTGAGGTTAGGACCGACTAGATCTGGAGTTCATGGGTTAAGGGTGAAATGTGAAATGTTTAAAGGGAACGTGAGGGTGATCTTCCTCATTCAGAGGGTGGCGAGAGTATGGGGCAATCTGCCAGAGCAGGTGGTGCATGCGGGGTCGATTTAATCATTTAAGAAAAATTTGCATGGGCACATGGTTGAGAGGTGTATGGAGGACTATGATCTGGATGCAAGTTGATGGGACTAGGCAGATTAATAGTTTGGCACAAGCTAGATGGGCCGAAGGGCCAGTTTCTGTGCTTTTGTGTTCTCTGACGACCAATACTAGTACAGTACAGTATAAATGCTATCAGTACAAAACAGTAAGTTCTTTCGTTCAGTAGCACTTACAAACACAGTGACGAAGTGCTTTGAGAGAGTGGTGATGAAACATATCAACTCCTGCCTGGGAAGTGACTTGGATCCACTACAGTTTTCCTACCATTACCACAGGTCAATACCAGATGCCATTTCATTTGGTATTCATTCAACCCTGGAACATCTGGACAGCAAAGATGTATGCATCAGGTTGCTTTTCATTGACTACAGCTTGGAATTCAAAACTATCATCCCCTCAAAACTAATCAATAAGCTTGAAGGTCTTGGTTTCAATACCTCCTTGTGCAACTGGATTCTGCATTTCCTCACTTGCAGGCTCCAGTCAGTTTGGATTGGCAACGACATCTCCTGCATGATCTCCTTCAGCATAGGCGCACCACAGGCTCTACTCACTTTACACTTATGACTGTGTGGTTGAGCTCAGCTCAAAATCAGAATCAGGTTTAATATCACTGGCCTTTGTTGTGAAATTTGTTGTTATGTGGTAGCAGTACATTGCAAAACATAAAAACTGTAAATTATGGTAAGAAGCATACATATATCTAAAGGTTAATTAAAATAAGCAGTGCAAAAAGATAAATAAAAAGTAGCGAGGTGGCGTTTATGGGTTCAATGTCCATTCAGAAATCTGATTGCAGAGGGAAAGCAGCTGAATTGTTGAGTTTGCACCTTCAGGCTCCTGTACCTCCTCTCTGATAGTAGTAATGTGAAGAGGGCATGTCCTGGGTGATGGGGGTCCTTAATGAGGGATACCTCCTTTTTGAGGCATCGTCCCTTGAAGATATCCTGGATGCTGGGGAGGCTAGTGGCCACAATAGAGTTGGCCGAGTTTACAACTTTCTGGAGCTTATTTCGATCCAATGCCTTATTTGTTTACTTTTGTTGTTGGCTGAATAAAAGGTGATAATGAATCAGCATATAGGAGGGAAATTGAATGGTGCCGTAACAACACCTTCTCTGTCAATGCCAGCAAGACCAAGGAGCTAATTATTGACTTTAGTAGGAAACCGGAGGTCCATGAGTTGTTCTCATCAGGGGGTCAGAGAAGGAGATGGTCAGCAACTTTAAATTCCTCAGCGTTATCATTTCAGAGGATCAGTCCTGGGCCCAGCACCTAAGTGCCATTACAAAGAAAGCACGGCAGCACCTCTACTTACTTAGAAGTTTGTGAAGATTTGGCAAATCATCTAA